>NC_133336.1:137819512-138443512 GCF_042186555.1 Aquarana catesbeiana | reverse complement strand
CAAGAGGGATGGTAAGGAGGTGCTGCCCCCATCCACGCATCTGTCCATATGCTATATCAGGAGGAGGGGGATAGTTCAGTACAAAGTGTGGCAGCAGGCTGCAGTCAAGGGCCAGTACAACAAGACCAGGGCACCTAAACACAGGGTCCCAGAGAGCAGCAGCAACAAAAAGAAAAACTAGCCAGAACCTCATTTGCCATAGATAGCCATGGACTCCTTCAGGGCTCAGCAACACTCCGATAGTCTGTGACCAGGTAAGGTCTCAAAATCCGACGATCTTCTCCATTCCGGAAAGTCCACAGAATCCAGCCAAACAGTAGACAAGAAAAGTGGTAGATCATCTTTGGTGTGTAGCGTGACTTGTTGTCCCTCCTTGGTCATCTGTAGATAAAAGGGAAAGCGCCAACAATAGGTCAGGCCTGCCTCCTGGATAGCAGCCAGTAGGGGGTGAAGTGCCCTGCGTTGCATGAGAGTATGCCTGGAAATATCTTGGTAAAAGAATAAGCGTGCTCCATCAAAATCAAATTAAGGCTTGCCCCGCATTTTCTGCATAATGCGATCTTTAAGCGTATATTTATGTAATTTGCAGATAATATTTCTAGGATTGTTCACAGCCTGGGAAGGGGGTCTAAGTGCCCTATGGGCGCGATCGATCTTGATGGAGGCCATGACTGGTAGCTCCAGGATTTCACTGAATATGCTCACTAAAGTGGGGATGATGTCCCTGGGAGCCATGGCTTCTGGCAAGCCACATATTCGAGTATTTTCCCGCCAGCTGCGGTTTGTTACATCTTCCAACTGGCACAGTAATGTTTCAATGTGCTGATCCTGTGTGATGCATTTATTATGTAGCAGAGAAATGGTGGGGAGTGCTTCATCAAATCTTTGCTCTAGTGACTCCAGTCTAGTGCCCAGGTGTGTGGTGTCTGGTTTGAGTTGTGCAATGTCCTCTTTAAAAGCTTTCTCTACCCTGGTAGTGAATCGTTCCAGGTCTTCTCTAGTGGGGAGAGACCAAATATGGCACTTGATATCCCCATCTTCCATAAGGTCTGCCAAATCAGAACCTCGGTCAGGTGATGCCATGGAGCCAGGTGAGGCAGAAGGGGCAGAGTCACTCACCGAGTGTGGGGAAGGAATCGGGGAGGCAGCGATCCTCTGAAGCTGGGCTGCGGTGTGAGTTTTGCGGCCTTCTGGGCCTTTGGGGCCTGCACAATCTTGGAAGCCTCGCGGCCCTGCCCGCGGATCCCGGGAAAGAACGATTCCAGCTGTCCCTGCCAGGAGCGATCAGTCCTCGGTGGCTGGGAGGACGTCCGCCATCGCTGGGACGTATGTGAGGCATCTGGAGACCAAATGAGCTATGATTTAAGCGCCGGTGAAAGCGGAGATGAGGAGATGCATGTCCTCACTCCTTCATAGCCAGAACACTCCCCCTTGTTTCTTGAATTTAAAGGATATCTGTAACTTTCTTGCCAAGGTAACGTCCAGGAAGCAACTGCGCGCTCCAGAATCAATGATTGCCTGAAGCTTGACTTCACCTTCTTCCACATACAATGAAATGAAAGGAATGATACGAGCAGGGAAAAATCCAGAGACTTGGAAGTAGACAGGATATGGTAGAGTGGACTTACTAGGTCTCACTGGGCAGTTGCGCAGGAAGTGTACAGTTCCTCCACAATAGAGGCAAAGATTTGCCTGCTGACGACGCATCTTTACGTCAGGAGTCAGAGCAGAGCATATCAGGCCAATCTGCATAGGTTCTCCCCCTCAAGGTGGCAGCTGGAGTGGAGGCAGACATAGGCATACTGTATTGTAGGTATGGACAGAACCTTGGGCAGCATCCAGGTGGGTCTGTAAGAGTCCTTTCCAAGCGCTGTTCTCACAGGTGTCGGTCAAGTTGAATGGCCAGCTGGATGAGGCCTTCTAATGTGGCAAGAGCCTCAACTCTGGCCAGTTCGTCCTCTTGTGATTTGGACAGGCCAAGCAGGTACTGGTACTTAAGAGTGGCCTTATTCCACTCCATGCCTGTGGACCATTTACGGAAGTCCACAGTATAATCCTTGATGGGGCGTCGACCTTGCTGAAGGGTATGGAGGGCAGTCTCTGCAGTAGCAATGCTTTGCGGATCGCCATAAAGTTGTGCCATGGGGGTCAAAGAACATGGAGACGGAATTGAGGACTGGACTTTTTTCCTCCAGAGAGAAAGTTCTTGGCTAGAGTGTCAGATACAATTGACAAGCATTCTTGAAAGCTCTGAACTTTTTTTGGTCACCTGAAAAGCATTCAGGAACAGGTACCCTTGGTTCTGGAGGTGGTACATCACAGCGGGAGTGACAGTGGAATGCCCTTGAGCTGGAACAGCAGATACAGAGGATGCAGCAGATGGGCTCTGATCCGTAAGAGCGATGTATACGGCAAGGTTCTGCAGGCGGCCTTCTAACTAGAAATATCCCTCTTGCTAAATTTTCACCGCCAGGATGAGGGCTGCAACTTGCTGACACAAAGCCTCTAATGGGGAAGCACCTCTTTCAGCCTCAGACATACTGGCTGGATGTTGTAAATTTGCAAGGGATTGTGCAATGCAGATTTGTCTGGTTAGATATTTCAAAGGGTACATTGTTTACATATTTAAGGATGATAAAGAATGTGATTTGACCATACAGTAAGTATTTATTGATGATAATTAGACTTCAGGGGGTATTCATGGGAAATGGTGACTTGTTTACCTGGTAAACAGTATAATGACTTTAATTGTTATTGCCAGTAAATATTAGTAGGGTCTTTTCATCTTGATTAACAAGATCAAAAGCATTTGGTCAACCAATCAGAAACCCCTCCAGTGTTAGACAATGGTAAATCAGGGAACATTTTTATTTGTTAAGACACACATTCATTCATTCCTCTTTGATACAACATGATTAGAAAATCACAGGTCTAGAATGTAGTATAAATTTTTAAATGTATGGAAGCTACCTAGGTGCATATTATAGATTAGACATAATATGCTGGATACTGTAGAGCCTCTGTGCTTGTTATGACATGAAGGACGAATGGGACTTTGAAGGCTGCTGTTCATTGTAATATTTACAAATACTCTGCTGGATTTTGTCATCTGTTCCAAGTACTCTGTGGACTCTGTTCTGTGCTGGGACTGAATAAATGCATCTCTCTGGAAAAGAACCATCGAACTCATTGCTGTAGATTTGTTTTACAATAATAAATATGACTCATCATACATATATGATAACATATTATTAGTCATCCCTTTATATATGACAACAATACTGTAATTTACATGGCCAGAGGCTGAGCGTGATGAGAGTGCTCCCCTTGCGGCTGAGTACAGAGCACCCCTGAGAGAGGTGACAGGGAGTGCTGTACCCAAAGAACCGCAGATTGCCATTGATGTCGTTGCCTGGTGATTTCAGATGCAGAGGCACCTGAAGAGCAGGGGTGCCAACAGGGTTGATGATGCTCTGGATGAGCAGTATAGTTGGGCCGAACACCCCCCCGGTTTTGTTTTGCAGCAGAACTCTCAAACATCACAAAAGTTTGGACCCGAACCGAGAACCCTATTAGTCTATGGGACCCAAACTTGAAAAAAAATCAAGTGTCCATTTTGAAGGCTTGTATGCAAGTTATTGGCCATAAAAAGGACAAGGGTGCCCGGGTACTGCCCTGGGGGACATGTATCAATGCGAAAAAGAAATGTAAAGATCGTTTTAAAGGAGCAGTGATTTTAATGATGTTTAAAGTGAAACAATAAAAATGAAAAGTTCCTTTAAATTTAGTGCCGGGGGGGGTCCCCTTAGTCTGCCTGTAAAGTGGCACATCTGTACCTTGTATAGAACCTGCTGTGGCAAAACTGACATTTATAAAGAAAAAAAATTACATTTAAATTGATTTTCCCTGCAAGCTTTCTATATTTTGTAAACAACAGCTTGGGAAGCCAGTCTGTAAGTATGAAGCCACAATTTAGTGCACTTGGAAAAAGACTAGAGATTTTTTGGATTAATTCTGGTGTCTCTTTGGCAGACTTTGGATGAAAATAACAAAGTTTTGCACCACAGTGAGCAAGCCTTATATGAAGAAGCCAAATTATAGTACACTCAGGCCAAGATTAACAATTTTAAAAAAAAATAAAGTCTGCTGTCTCTTTCACAGACTTTGGATAGAAGTGACAGGTGCAGAAAAATTGGGCTTTGGGTGTTGGTGGTTCCTTCACACTGTAACCCTATAGAGGTCCTCTTGAAAAAAAATCTGTTTGTTTTTGTATGTTTTGTTAAGAAACATAATGCCTAACAATAACCTCAAAAGACAAGTTTCAAAATTAATTTAAAAGCTAGTTTAGAAATTGCTTTATTCTCTCATCTTGCCATCTTCTTCCTCCTCTTCTACTCCATGTGTATAAAATACATTATTACACCTTATTAGAACTTCTCCAAGATGTCCACACAATGCCCCATCAATTTACTCTTCTGTATTGGCGAGCTGTATGTTTACGTAGCCATCCACAGAGACCAGGTATCCCTTGTATTCCATACCCCACTTCAGTTTCACCAATATTGGCTTACCAGTAAGGTCATTAAGGAATAGTTTTGAGTTTAGTGGCAAACCCATTCTGCCGCTGAAGCTCCCACTGATCTACAGACCAGTGAAAGGAAGAATGCTCTGTGGACACACTGCCAGAGAGAGCAAGAAATGGCTAGGGTACTTTTACACTGGGGCAGTTCCGGCATTAGCGGTAAAGCGCCGCTAATTTTAGTGGTGCTTTATCACTGTTATAGCAGCGTTTTTTTACCTTATGTCGCCCCCCAATGCTGCTTACTGAAAGTTATAGCTGGGGGCAGTGGCACTTTTTTTGTATCACTGTATATTGGTCAGCTAACGAACTGAAAACTTTGCAGCCACACACTTGGGAAGCATAAGAGGTGCTTTTCAGACACTTTACAGGCACTGTTTTTAGTGCTAAAATGCCTGAAAAGCACCCCAGTGTGAAAGGAGTCTTAAGCAAGAATTGACCTTTCTGTAAAAAAAATTAAGTATATGCACCAGTCAAACAGGTGTGGAAAAATTGGGCTTTGGGTGTTGGTGGTGCCTTCACATCGTAACCCTATAGAGGTACTCTGTCGGGCTTTCACACTAGGGAGGCATGAGAAGTGCTTTTCAGGCATTTTACAGGCACTATTTTTAATGCTAAAACGCCTGAAAAGCACTCCAGTGTGAAAGGGGTCTTAAGAATTAGCCTTGCTGTAAAAAATTTAAATGGTATGCACCTGTTAAACAGGTGCAAAAAAACTGGTCCTTGTGACCTATACCAAAAACGATATCAAGATAAAATTAACCACTTGTCGACCGCCTCACGCAGATGTACTGCGGCAGAATGGCACGGGCAGGCAGAGTAACGTATGGGTATGGGTGGGGGGGCGCATCGTTCCAGGAGCGATCCGTGCTGAGGGGGGAGGCCACTGATTCATGGTCACCCCCTAGCAATCGCTCCTGGCAAATGAGAAGCTTCCTCTGCTTCTGTAATGTAAACAGAAGCAGAGGAAGTGATGTCATCTCTCCTTGTGAAGACGTTTCGTTACGGCTTCAGAGGAGAGAAGACATCTACTGTGAGCTGTACCAACACTACACTGACACTAGCACACAAAGGCACATAACCCCCCCGATCATCCCCCCCCGCACCCCCTGTCACCCCCCTGTCACAGTGACACCAATAGCAGTTTTTTTTTTTTTACAGATTACTGCATTGGTGTCATTTGTGACTGTTATTAGTGGTAGGGCAGTTAGTGGTAGGCCCCTTTAGGTCTAGGGTACCCCCCTAACCCCCCCTAATAAAGGTTTAACCCCTTAATCACCCCCCAGTTAACCCTTGTCGCCAGTGTCACTAAGCAATCTTTTTTCTGATCGCCGTATTAGTGTCACAGGTGATGCTAGGTAGCCAGGTAAGTATTTTGGTTCACTGTCAGCTTTTTATAGGGTCAGGTACCCCCATATACTACCTAATAAAGGTTTTAACCCCCTGATTGCCCCCTAGTTAACCCTTTCACCAGTGATCACCGTATAACTGTTACGGGTGACGCTGGTTAGTTTGTTTTTTATAACCGCCGTTTATTACCTAATAAAGATTTAACACCCTGATCGCCCGGCGGGTGAGTTAGGTTTTGGGGACAGATAGGGTCTGCATTGCCCCTGGCAGCATCAGGTTAGTGCCAGTACCGCTAACACCCACACACACAGCATACACCTCCCTTACTGGTATAGTATCTGAACGGATCAATATCTGATCTGATCAGATCTATACTAGCGTCCCCAGCAGTTTATGGTTCCCAAAAACACAGTGTTAGCGGGATCAGCCCAGATACCTGCTAGGACCTGCATTTTGCCCCTCCGCCCAGCCCACCAAAGTGCAGTATCGATCGATCACTGTTACTTACAAAACACAACACACATAACTGCATCATTCGCAGAGTCAGGCCTGATCCCTGCGATCGCTAACAGTTTTTTTGGTAGCGTTTGAATCAGTTGCTAATAGTCGGGAGCTTTTTTACCTGTGAGTCTCACTAGTGTACCAGTAAATTTAGAGACCAGATGGTCAGATTCAGGCTCAGAATACGATCCTGTAGACGTCAGCGGCTCCATGACAGATAGCTCTGACAACGGAGTTGTGGTCCCTGCCAAGGTCAGGCATACCGGACCCCGATCTTCTTCTGCTGTTAAGATGCAAGAACCGCAGGGCTGTCGTAGCAGAGAAGGACTAGTGCCGCTCATCCTTCTGGTGAACAGGCAGGTACCAGTGGCCTAGTACACCCTGGTCATAGTCAAACCAGTAATGCAGTAACACGTGGTGATGTGGCGAGTCCCATAAATGCAGTTCAAGCTGGTGAGGTGGCAAGCACAAGTAGTGTCCTGCTGCCACCAAGAAGACAAAGACACGCTCGTCGAGCCCATAGTGCCCTTCCTGCTGCATTCGCCTATCCTAATTGGGAACCTACCACTTCTGCTGCACCGTACTTTCCCCATTCACTGGCCATCACCGGCATTCAGGTGGAAACAGTTGATTTTAGGTCACTTGATTTTCATTCGCTGTTTTTCACCGAAGATCTCTATAGATCTATTGTGGACCAAAGTAATTTATATGCTGGTCAATACATCGCCGCTAACCCCCAGTCCTCCCTTGCCAGAGATTGGAAACCAATTACGGTTTCCGAATTTAAGATCTTTCTGGGCCTATCCCTTGATATGGGCATAGTTAAAATGAGTATGTCGCGGTCATATTGGTCCACTGACCCAATTTACCATATGCACGTGTTCTCTGCCTCCATGACCAGGGCACGATACGAGCAGATCTTGCGGTTAATGCATTTCAACAATGAACTCTGTCATCCTCGTGGTGACCCTGGATATGATCGGCTCTACAAAATTTGGCCCCCGTAAACCACTTCAGCCAACGTTTTGCAGACTTGTTTACTCCCCATCAAGTTGTCTGCATTGATGAGTCCCTGATTAAGTTTTCTGGCCGCTTGTCTTTCAAACAGTATCTTCCCAGCAAGCGTGCCAGATACGGGGTCAAGATATATAAGCTCTGTGACTATAGATGTAGTTTTATAGTTTACAAGGGAAAAGATGGCCACGTAGAGCCGAAGAACTGCCCAGATTACATAGGGAGCGCTGGCAAGATTTTGTGGGACTTGGCCTCACCTTTATTCGGAAAGGGGTACCAATTATGTATGTGGACAAAAGTATGTGGACAATTATTACACGGGCGTGCCACTTTTTAGTCACTTGTTTGATCATCAGATTGGAGCATGTGGCACCATGCGACCTAATCGCCGGGGCTTTCCCCAGCGGCTTGTAGATTCCCATCTTAGGCTGGGGGAGAGAGCCTGCTTCAAGTCTAATAATTTGCCCACTGTGAAGTGGAGGGATAATAAGAATGGTTTCGTTCTTACCTCCCTTCATGCTTACACGATGGTCCAAATTCCTATGGTGGCTGGTGTTGTGGAGAAACCCCTCTGTGTTCACGAATATAACCAAAATATGGGAGGGGTGGACCTCAAAGACCAGTTGTTGGCGCCGTACCTAGTTGCCCGTAAGGCCAGACGCTGGTACAAAAAAGTGTCTGTTTATTTATTTCAATTGGCTTTGCTGAACGCTCATGTGCTATACAGAGCTTCAGTATGGACTGGATCCTTCCTTAAATTCCAGGAAGAGATCGTCAAAGCCCTTCTGTTTCCAGACGGTGCTCCACCTCACCTTCCCAATCCAAATGCAGTAAACCGGCTGCATGAGAGGCATTTTCTGTATGTCCTCCCGAGTACCGCTACCCAACGAGCCCCCCCAAAGAAGATTTTGTGTCTGCAGCAAGCGCGGATATAGGCGTGACACCCGCTATTATTGTCCTGTCCTGACATTCCTGGTCTTTGCATTGGTGAATGTTTTGAATGCTACCATACACTAGTTGAGTATTAGTGTAGGGTACAGCACTCCACAGACTAGGACACACTTTCACAGGGTCTCCCATGATGCCATCACATTTTGAGAGACCCCAACCTGGGACCGTTAGAGTTACAGTTGCAAAAAAAAAGTGTAAAAAAAAACAAAAAAAAGAGTAAAAAAAAACCCACAAAAAATATATAAAATTAAAAATCAAAAATAGTTGTCGTTTTATTGTTCTCTCTCTCTCTATTCTCTCTCTCTATTGTTCTGCTCTTTTTTTCTGTATTCTATTCTGCAATGTTTCATTGTTATTATGTCTTATTATGTTTGCTTTTCAGGTATGTAATTTTTTAATACTTAAGCCCGGGTTCACACCAATGCGAATTAGATGTGCGTTTCCCCGCATCTAATTAGCATAACAGGAGAATGTGACTTGCTCCCTATGGAGTCGGTTCACATATCTCCGGGGCGGCTGCGGAGCGCACTGCACAAAAACGCTGTGCGTCTTTGGCTCCCTTTCAGGGCCGAATTCAGGCATAGAATTGGCCCTGATTCGTCCCTGAAACAGGGAACAGGGACGCACAGTGCTCCTGTGCGATCCTCAGCCTGTTATAGTGTGAACCTGGGCTTACTGTTTACTGTGTTTTATTGTTAACCCTTTTTTTGTTTTTAGGTACGCCATTCAGCTGTAGCGCGGATTTTTTTATCTTGAAAGCAACAGCGTTTGCAACTATGATACATAAAGCCGTGACTCCAGCCCTGTAGGAGGTGATTTCACCACCACAGTTAAAAAAAAGAGCATATATGCCGAAGCATGGGGGCAGCAGGGGTGGAGGAGTGATTTGCTCCTAACTTTTGCGGGTGGATGCCCCCATGCTTCGGCATATATATATTTTAGGCACAGATTGCGTTAAAAAATGTTTTATTTTTTGTTTTGTTTTTTTGTATTTGCTTTGCAGGTATGGTATATCTTACTGTTATACTGTAATGTTACTTTGTTTTATTGTTAACCATCATTTGCTTAGCAGGTGCGCCATTCAGTTGCAGCGCGGATTTATTTATCTTGACAGCAACTGCGTTTGCTCCCACGATACATAAAGCCGTGACCCCAGCACTGTAGGAGGTGATTTCACCACCACAGTTAAAAACAAAATTGTGCATGTATGCCCATTATTAGAAGTGGGTGGATGAAGGGAGGTATTCTAATGGTGGGCATACCCACCAATCAGTCTCCTTTTTTTCGTTCAGCCACAGGCTGCATGAAAAAAAGATTACAATATATGCCCAACAAGGACCAGCAATGTACTGGTATGTTGCTGGACTTTGAGTGGTTATACCAGAATGATGCCTGCGGGTTTAGGTATCATCTTGGTATCTATCTTTTCAGCCAGCAGTCGGCTTTCATGTAAAAGCAATCCTAGTGGCTAATTAGCCTCTAGACTGCTTTTACAAACAGTGGGAGAGAATGTCCCCTCCTCCCATCGTCTTCCATGGTTTTCTCTGGCTCTCCTGTCCCAAAAAGGAATCTGAGAATGCAGCCGGTGGTTCCGCCAGCTGACCATAGAGCTGATCAGAGACCAGAATGGCTCCAATCATCTCTATGGCCTAAGAAACCGGAAGCTACGAGCATTTAATGACTTAGATTTCGCCGGATGTAAACAGCGCCATTGGGAAATTGGGAAAGCATCTTATCACACCAATCTTGGTGTGGTCAGATGCTTTGGGGGGCAGAGGGGAGATCTAGGGTCTAATAGACCCCAATTTTGTTCAAAAAAAAGAGCACCCCTGTCACTACCTATTGCTATCATAGGGGATATTTACATTCCCTGAGATAACAATAAAAATGATTAAAAAAATGAAAGGAACAGTTTAAAAATAAGATAAAAAGCAAAAAAAGAATAAAAAAAAAAAAAAAACACCCCTGTCCCCCCTGCTCTCGCACAAAGGCCAACGCAAGCATCGGTCTGGCGTCAAATGTAAACAGCAATTGCACCATGCATGTGAGATATCACCGCGAAGGTCAGATCGAGGGCAGTAATTTTAGCAGAAGACCTCCTCTGTAAGTCTAATGTGGTAACCTGTAAAAGCTTTAAAAGGCTTTTAAAAACATATGTAGTTTGTCGCCACTGCACGTTTGTGCGCAATTTTAAAGCATGTCGTGTTTGGTATCCATGTACTCGGCATAAGATCATCTTTTTTTTATTTCATCAAACATTTGGGCAATATAGTGTGTTTTAATGCATTAAAATTTAAAAAAGTGTGTTTTTTCCCCAAAAAATGCGTTTGAAAAATCGCTGTGCAAATACTGTGTAAAAAAAATAAAATAAAACACCCACCATTTTAATCGGTATAGCCTTTGCTTTAAAAAATATATAATGTTTGGGGGTTCAAAGTAATTTTCTTGCAAAAAAAAAAAAATTTTCATGTAAACAAAAAGTGTCAGAAAGGCTTTGTCTTCAAGTGGTTAGAAGAGTGGGTGATGTGTGACATAAGCTTCTAAATGTTGTGCATAAAATGCCAGGACAGTTCAAACCCCCCCAAATGACCCCATTTTGGAAAGTAAACACCCCAAGCTATTTACTGAGAGGCATGTCAAGTCCATGGAATATTTTATATTTTGACACAAGTTGCAGGACAAGACAAATTTTTTATTTTTTTGCACAAAGTTGTCACTAAATAATATATTGCTCAAACATGCCATGGGCATATGTGGTATTACACCCCAAAATACATTCTGTTGCTTCTCCTGAGTACGGGGATACCACATATGTGAGACTTTTTGGGAGCCTAGCCACGTACGGGAACCCCGAAAACCAAGCACCGCCTTCAGGCTTTCTAAGGGTGTAAATTTTTGATTTCACTCCTCACTGCCTATCACAGTTTCAGAGGCCATGGAATGCCCAGGTGGCACAACCCCCCCCCCCCATATTACCCCATTTTGGAAAGTAGACATCCCAAGTTATTTGCTGAAAGATATGGTGAGTATTTTGCAGATCTCGCTTTTTGTGACAAAGTTTTGAAAATTGAAAAAAGAAAAAAAAATACATTTTTCTTTTCTTTTTTCATTTTCAAAAACAAATGAGAGCTGCAAAATACTCACCATGCCTCTCGGCAAATAGCTTGGGGTGTCTACTTTCTAAAATGGGGTCATTGGGGGGGTTTTGTGCTATCTTGGCATTTTATGGCCTTCTAAACTGTCATAGGTAGTGAGGAGTGAAATCAAAAATTTACGCCCTTAGAAATCCTGAAGGCGGTGATTGGTTTTCAGGGCCCTGTACGCAGCTAGGCTCCCAAAAAGTCCCACACATGTGGTATCTCCATACTCAGGAGAAGCAGCAGAATGTATTTTGGTGTGTAATTCCACATATGCCCATGGCATGTTTAAGCAATATATCATTTAGTGACAACTTTGTGCAAAAAAAAAAAAAAAAGTTTGTAATATTCCCGCAACTTGTGGCGAAATATAAAATATTCCATGGACTCACCATGCCTCTCAGTAAATAGCTTGGGGTGTCTACTTTCCAAAATGGCGTCAATTGGGGGGGGGTTGTGCCATCTTGACATTTTATGGCCTTCAAAACTGTGATAGGTAGTAAGGAGTGAAACCAAAAATTTACGCCCTTAAAAATCCTGAAGGCGGTGCTTGGGTTTCGGGGCCCCGTACGCGGCTGGACTCCCAAAAAGTCCCACACATGTGGTATCCCCGTACTCAGGAGAAGTAGCAAAATGTATTTTGGGGTGCAATTCCACATATAACCATGGCATTTGTGAGCAATATATCATTTAGTGACAACTTTTTGTAATTTTTTTTTTTTTGTCATTATTCAATCACTTGGGACAAAAAAAAATGAAATATTCAATGAGCTCAACATGCCTCTCAGCAATTTCCTTGGGGTGTCTACTTTCCAAAATGGGGTCATTTTGGAGGGGGAGGGTTGTACTGCCCTGCCATTTTAGCACCTCAAGAAATGAGATAGGCAGTCATAAACTAAAAGCTGTGTAAATTCCAGAAAATGTACCCTAGTTTGTAGACGCTATAACTTTTGCACAAACCAATAAAAATATACGTATTGACATTTGTTTTACCAAAGACATGTGGCTGAATACATTTTGGCCTAAATGTATGACTAAAATTGAGTTTATTGGATATTTCTTATAACAAAAATTAGAAAATATCATATTTTTTTTCAAAATTTTCGGGCTTTTTCCTGTTTATATCGCAAAAATAAAAATCACAGAGGCAATCAAATACCATCAAAAGAAAGCTCTATTTGTGGGGAAAAAAATGCAAATTTTGTTTGGGTACAGCATTGCATGACTGCGCAATTACCAGTTAAAGCAGTGCAGTGCCAAATTGTAAAAAGTCCTCTGGTCTTTAGGCAGCCAAAAGGTCCGGGGCTTAAGTGGTTAAAGAAGAACTATGGGCAAAACTTTTTTTTTTTCATTTCATTTCCTCTATCCTTCAGAATACATGTGCTTCCACTGTGGAGACACTTAAGTTAGTTTTAGGGACCACAGATACCAGGGTGCCGTGGCGAGGCTCAGTGGCTTACGCATGCATTTGCAAATGTGTGCAGACTAAAGCCCTGCTTTTAACTCATATTGTTAAACAGGTTGACTTGGTTGTCTGCAAGCTGGTCGGTAAGTAAGCTTGGTCTTTTTCCCTTGGATTTATTCTTGGCCCTGTTTTTACCTTATGTTGCCGCCCAATGCTGCTGACTGCGATGGCCAGTTATAGATGGGGCAGTGGTTCTTTTTTTGGGTTTTTTTGTAGCGCTTTTAACCCCGGCTAGCGGCCGAAGAAAGGGTTAAAAGCGCCTGTGTTGCCCTTTGCAGGTGCTTCGGCAGTGCTGCCCATTTATTTCAATGGGCAGAGCGTATTAGGAGCAGTGTATACACCGCTCCCACACTGCCCCAATGATGCTGCTTGCAGGACTTTTTTTCCCGTCCCGCAAGCGCACCGCCCCAGTGTGAAAGCACTCAGGCTTTTACACTGAGGAGGCATGAGAGGCACTTTTCAGGCACTTTACAGGCGCTATTTTTAGTGCTAAAATGCCTGAAAAGTGCCCCAATGTGAAAGTGGTCTTAAGCAAGAATTGGCCTTTCTGTAAACAAAAATTTTAGTATATGCACCAGTCAAACAGGTGTGGAAAAATTGGGCTTTGGGTGTTGGTGGTGCCTTCACACCGTAACCCTATAGAGGTACTCTTTTGGGCTTTCACACTGGGGAGGCATGAGAGGCGCTTTTCAGGCACTTTACAGGCACTATTTTTAGTGCTAAAACACCAGAAAAGCGCCCCAGTGTGAAAGGGGTCTTAAGCAAGAACTGGCCCTGCTGTAAAAAATTGAAATGATATGCACCTGTCAAACAGGTGTGGAAAAATTGGTCCTTGTGACCTATACCAAAAATTACATCAAGATAAAATTAAAGAACTATGGCAAAACTTTTTTTTTTTCATTTTGGACAGAACACAGGAGTTTTATAACCCCTATCAGATTTTTTTATTCGCCATCTCTGTCCCATTGCGAAGATTTGCCTTCACTTCCTGTCCTGTAGATAAACAGGAAGTGATAAGAAATCCCTGCAAATTAAGGGAATTTCTTGAGAACCCCCCAGTCACCAGAACTAGTGTCCCCATTGGAAGATTTTCCCTCCATTACTTTTCTGGGACAACCCAAAATTTGTGATTTTGTTTTACTTTCATTTTCAATGATAATGGTAAACCGGACAAATAGAGAGGGTGACTCTCCTTAATAGGAGCACAGGCAGAAATAAAATCCTGATGTACTTTAACACCCACAAAGCTAGGCAGCCAGAACAGTCTTGCAGAGATTCCATATCCCAAAAACATTTAATCAGCGACATCGCCATCAGGTGCTTGATAGCTGCTGCTAAGCCAAGACTGATACATTTTGACAAATGTCAGCCGGTCAACTGAGTCTGTGAACAGATATGTTCTTTTATCTGTCACAAAACGTCCAGCAGCCCAGCAACTCAATTGCATACTGGGTAAGTTCTAGCCAGTGGGCTATTCTCATGACCCAGTAACCCAGTGGATCATCTACTGGAAAGCTCTCCATGCCTGTTGTTGCCCCTAGATAATCTTCCACCATATGATGCAGATGCTGCCGATGAGATGTGGAAGCTGACAGCCCTGGGCGCAGAGGACCAGATTTTTTTTAAAATGCATCACTTAGGCGGCCCCCTTCTCCACCACTCCTCTTTTGACCAACAGAAGCCTCAAAACTACCTTTTCCATGAGACTGTAACCTACCTGTGTATTGTCTTGTCGTGTACCTGTGTATTGTCTTGAGTATTAGTGCCAGGAAGCTAGTTGTTAGGTAATTTGGACAGGGTAAAATCCCCAAATCCTCACTAAATTTAATAGGTACGATGCCCGGCGGGTGTGGAGAGGCGACTCTTTGTACATCTTGCCGCATGTATGCGTTCCTTGATCATCCGATCGAGGGCGAATACTGCTGTGCAAAATGTAAGCACATTGTTTCCCTGGAAGCCCAGGTTCTGAATCTGGGGAAGCAACTGTCAGCACTGAGAAGTCCCTCCATACTAAAGGTGAGCAAGGAATGTACACGGCAGGTGCTGGAAGGGGCCAGCACAGAGGCGGGTGGAGACAAAGAGGTGCAGGCACTAGCAAAGAGTAGATGGGTGACAGTCAGGAGGGGTAGAGGGGGAAGTGCCAGGGAGGCCGATCCAGGACTGGAGCATCCCAATAAGTACGCTCCATTGAGTGACATTGGTGTTACCAGTCAGGGACCAGCACTGCTGGAGATGAGGGACTCTCCTAGCTGCCAGGGGAAGAACTCCTCCAGTGAGAGTGGGGGGGCAGCAAAGGGAAAGGAAAGACAGATTCTGGTGGTAGGGGACTCAATTCTTAGAAGGACAGAGAGGGCAATCTGTAACCAAGACCTGAAGCGCCGAACAGTATGTTGTCTACCGGGCGCTCGGGTTCGGCACATCACGGATCTTGTGGACAGATTACTGGGAGGGGCTGGGGAAGACCCGGCTGTCATGGTGCACGTTGGCACCAATGACAAAGTCAGAGGCAGATGGAGTGTCCTAAAGAACGATTTTAGGGACTTAGGAGCTAAATTGAGGAAAAGGACCTCCAAGGTAGTGTTCTCAGGAATACTACCGGTACATCGAGCCACACCAGAGAGGCAGAGGGAGATTAGGGAAGTAAACAAGTGGCTGAAGAGCTGGTGTAGTAAGGAGGGGTTTGGGTTCCTGGAGGACTGGGCCGACTTCTCAGTCGGTAACCGGTACTATAGAAGGGACGGACTGCACCTAAATGAGGAGGGTGCAGATCTGCTGGGAATGAAGATGGCCAAAAAGTTAGAGGGGTTTTTAAACTAGGCGATGGGGGGGAGGGTCCAGAGACAGTGATAGCCAGCGCGGAAGATATTCCAGAGGGTAGTATTCGGGGCATTAGTGGTAGGTTAACCAAAGCACAAAAACACAAGGTGAGTATAGTAGCAAGTCCACGTTGCAATCTTGAAACACCCAATACGAGGACAATATGCGACCGGTCTAAACTATGTGGCATGTTCACCAATGCCAGGAGCCTGGCGGACAAGATGGGTGAACTAGAGATACTGTTGTACAAGGAGGATTTGGATTTTGTGGGAATTTCAGAGACCTGGTTCAACAGCTCTCATGATTGGCTGGCAAACATTCAAGGGTATACCCTATACCGCAAGGATAGAGAGGGTAAAAAAGGGGGAGGGGTATGCCTATATATCAAGAATAATGTACAAGTGAATGTGAGAGATGACATCACTGAGGGGGCTTGGGAGGAGGTGGAATCTTTATGGGTAGAGCTCCAAAGGGATGAAGCTAAGGGGAAAATAATACTGGGAGTATGCTATAGGCCCCCTAACCTGAGGAAGGAAGTGGAGACGGATCTCCTATCACAAATTGGATTAGCAGCAAGGATGGGAAGTGTTATCATAATGGGGGATTTTAATTATCCAGACATAGACTGGGCGGAGGGAACCGCGCATTCATTTAAGGCTCGCCAGTTCCTTAATGTCTTGCAGGACAATTTTATGGGTCAGATGGTAGACGCACCAACTAGAAATAAAAAATTACTAGATCTACTGATTACCAACAATACAGACCTGATAACAGATGTGGAAATACGGGGCAATTTAGGTAACAGCGATCACAGGTCAATTAGTTTCAGTATAAATCACACAAATAGGAGACATGAAGGGAACACAAAGACACTGAATTTCAAAAGAGCCAACTTCCCTAAACTACAAACCTTGCTAAAAGGCATAAATTGGGATAAAATATTAGGAACAAAGAATACGGAGGAGAGATGGGTTTGCTTTAAGAGCATATTAAATAAGGGCATTAGCCAATGTATCCCATTGGGTAATAAATTTAAAAGAGCGAACAAACATCCTGGATGGCTTAACTCCAATGTAAAAATGCATATAAAAGCAAAGGAGAAGGCCTTCAAAAAATACAAGGTTGAGGGATCATCCACAGCATTCAGAATTTATAAAGAATGCAATAAGAAATGTAAGGGTGCAATTAGGATGGCTAAGATAGAACATGAAAGACACATAGCGGAGGAGAGCAAAAAAAATCCCAAGAAATTCTTTAAGTATGTAAACAGTAAAAAAGGGAGGACAGACCATATTGGCCCCATAAAGAATGAGGAAGGACATCTGGTTACAAAGGATGGGGAGATGGCAGAGGTATTGAATTTATTCTTCTCCTCAGTCTTCACGAGTGAATCGGGGGGCTTCAGTAACCAAAACTGCAGTGTTTATCCTCATGACACAACACAGGAAGCACCTACATGGTTAACAGAGGACGGAATTAAAATTAGACTTGAGAAACTTAACGTTAATAAATCACCGGGACCAGATGGCTTGCATCCGAGGGTACTTAGGGAACTCAGTCAGGTGATTGCCAGACCGTTGTTCCTAATTTTTACAGACAGTCTATTGACTGGAATGGTACCAGCTGATTGGAGAAAAGCCAATGTAGCACCAATATTTAAAAAGGGCCCAAAAAACATCCCTGGGAATTACAGACCAGTTAGCCTAACATCAATAGTATGTAAACTCTTGGAGGGGATGATAAGGGACTATATACAAGATTTTAGTAATAAGAATGATATCATTAGCAGTAATCAGCATGGATTCATGAAGAATCGTTCTTGCCAAACCAATCTATTAACCTTCTATGAGGAGGTGAGTTGCCATCTAGATAAAGGAAGGCCCGTAGACGTGGTGTATCTGGATTTTGCAAAAGCATTTGACACAGTTCCCCATAAACGTTTACTGTACAAAATAAGGTGCATTGGCATGGACCATAGGGTGAGTACATGGATTGAAAACTGGCTACAAGGGCATGTTCAGAGGGTGGTGATAAATGGGGAGTACTCAGAATGGTCAGGGGTGGGTAGTGGGGTCCCCCAGGGTTCTGTGCTGGGACCGATCCTATTTAATTTGTTCATAAACAACCTGGAGGATGGGATAAACAGTTCCATCTCTGTATTTACAGACGATACTAAGCTAAGCAGGGCAATAACTTCTCCGCAGGATGTGGAAATCTTGCAAAAAGACCTGAACAAATTAATGGGGTGGGCGACTACATGGCAAATGAGGTTCAATGTAGAAAAATGTAAAATAATGCATTTGGGTGGCAAAAATATGAATGCAATCTATACACTGGGGGGAGAACCTCTGGGGGAATCTAGGATGGAAAAGGACTTGGGGGTCCTAGTGGATGATAGGCTCAGCAATGGCATGCAATGCCAAGCTGCTGCTAATAAAGCAAACAGAATATTGGCATGCATTAAAAGGGGGATCAACTGCAGAGATAAAACGATAATTCTCCCGCTCTACAAGACTCTGGTCCGGCCGCACCTGGAGTATGCTGTCCAGTTCTGGGCACCAGTCCTCAGGAGGGACGTACTGGAAATGGAGCGAGTACAAAGAAGGGCAACAAAGCTAATAAAGGGTCTGGAGGATCTTAGTTATGAGGAAAGGTTGCGAGCACTGAACTTATTCTCTCTGGAGAAGAGACGCTTGAGAGGGGATATGATTTCAATTTACAAATACTGTACTGGTGACCCCACAATAGGGATAAAACTTTTTCGCAGAAGAGAGTTTAATAAGACTCGTGGCCACTCATTACAATTAGAAGAAAAGAGGTTTAACCTTAAACTACGTAGAGGGTTCTTTACTGTAAGAGCGGCAAGGATGTGGAATTCCCTTCCACAGGCGGTGGTCTCAGCGGGGAGCATTGATAGCTTCAAGAAACTATTAGATAATCACCTGAATGACCGCAATATACAGGGATATGTAATGTAATACTGACACATAATCACACACATAGGTTGGACTTGATGGACTTGTGTCTTTTTTCAACCTCACCTACTATGTAACTATGTAACTATGTACTAGAGTCTAGAAAGGTGTTACATAAATTCCTCTTTAAGGTGTTCTCAAAATATTTCATCCTGTGCTCCCTCTGCGAGGGCAGGATGAGTTCTGAGACTTTCCCCTTGTAACGGTGGTCAAGGAGGGTTGCCAACCATTAATGATCCCTCTCCTTGATGCCACAACTTCTAGCTTCCTTTCGCAGGCTTTGAAGAGTAAGGGAGCCCATGCATTGCAAGTTTGCGGAGGCATGAGAAGCAAAGTCAGTGTCTGGAACTGCCTCCTTCTAGCCACGTACTACTCCCAAGGTTTCTGGAGACTGAAAACCATCTCTTAAGGTTTGACGTATGTCTTCCTCTGCTTCAATGCCTTCAAAACTGCCAAAATTCTCCTCCTCTTCCCTCTCCTCTTGTGTGTTCTGTGGCATTGCAAGAATGGTGTCTGCATAAAGCAGGCCTTGAGAGGAAAGGAAGTCCTCTGCTTCCTCCTGCTGCTCTGCCTTAAGTGCCCTGTCCATAATGCCATGCAGAGTATGCTCCAGCAGGAACACAAGAGGGATTAGTGTCACTGATGCATGCATTGTCACGGCTCAACATCTTTGTCGCCTCCTCAAATAGTGACAGTACAGTGCATGAATCCTTTATCAGCAGCCATTGCCGTGGGGAAAAAAAAGCAGAGCTCCCCTGAGCCTGTCCTTGTGCCATACTCACACAGGTACTTGTTGATGGTGCTCTGCTGCATGTGCAGCCACTGCAGCATTGCCAAAGTTGAGTTCCACCTGATGGACATGTCACAAATCAGGCGGTTTATGGGCAGGTGGAATTACTGCTGAATTTCAGCCAACTGAACCCTGGCTGTGTATGATTGCCTGAAATGGCTACAGACTCTTCTGGCCTGCCTTAGAAGATCTTGCAAACCTGTGTACCTGTTTAAGAAATAGTGCACCACCAAATTGAGGACGTGTGAGGCATGGCACATGTGTCAACTTTCCCTTTCAAAGATCGGACAGAAGGTTAGTGCCATTATCGCACACCATCATTCCTGGCTCAAGCTTCCGTGAACCACCTCTGGGCCTGCCCCTGCAGAGCTTATAGAATCTCTGCTCTGGTCTGGCTCTTGTCCCCTAGACAGACTAGCTGAAGCACTATATGGCATCTTTTAGCATGACTCGTTGAATAGCCCCTTGAATGCTTAGTGGGTACTGGTGGTTCATAGGACAATTCAGCAGAGGAGGGCATAGAGGAGAAGGAGGGATGGAGCTGAAAGATCTTGCATCATCCCCACCAGCTGTATGGAGACATGGTGGCAAAACAAGCTCCGGCACTGAGCCCTAGCCTGTATCCTTCCTAGTGGCAAGCAGAGTTACCCAGTGTGCTGTAAACTAAATTCATCGTCCCTGACCATGCTTGCTGGACCGCATATCAGCAGTAAGGTGGACCTTGCTGCTTAGAGCCTTGCCCAACAATACCAAAACATTCCCTTCCGTGTCCTTTTTGTGTGGCTTTCAGGTGCTCTTGCCAATGGGCTGAGTGGTATGAGGTTAAATGCTTTGTCAAGCATGTGGTACCCAAATGGCTGGTGTTTTTGCCACGCTTGATCTGCTTGCGGCAGAGATTGCAAACTGCAACAGTGCAATCAGTTGCACTTGTGCTAAAAAAGGCCCACACAGCTGAGCTGTGGGAAGTGGGCCAGGAGATAACAGCTCCACAATCTGATGGAATAGTTACATAGTTACATAGTAGGTGAGGTTGAAAAAAGACACAAGTCCATCAAGTCCAACCTATGTGTGTGATTATGTGTCAGTATTGCATTGTATATCCCTGTACGTTGTGGTCATTCAGGTGCTTATCTAATAGTTTCTTGAAGCTATCAATGCTCCCCACTGAGACCACCGCCTGTGGAAGGGAATTCCACATCCTTGCCGCACTTACAGTAAAGAACCCTCTACGCAGTTTAAGGTTAAACCTCTTTTCTTCTAATTTTAATGAGTGGCCACGAGTCTTGTTAAACTCTCTTCTGCGAAAAGGTTTTATCCCTATTGTGGGGTCACCAGTCCGGTATTTGTAAATTGAAATCATATCCCCTCTCAAGCGTCTCTTCTCCAGAGAGAATAAGTTCAGTGCTCGCAACCTTTCCTCATAACTAAGATCCTCCAGACCCTTTATTAGCTTTGTTGCCCTTCTTTGTACTCGCTCCATTTCCAGTACATCCTTCCTGAGGACTGGTGCCCAGAACTGGACCGCATACTCTAGGTGCGGCCGGACCAGAGTCTTGTAGAGCGGGAGAATTATCGTTTTATCTCTGGAGTTGATCCCCCTTTTAATGCATGCCAATATTCTGTTTGCTTTGTTAGCAGCAGCTTCGCATTGCCTGCCATTGCTGAACCTATCATCTACTAGGACCCCCAGGTCATTTTCCATCCTAGATTCCCCCAGAGGTTCTCCCCCCAGTGTATATATTGCATTCATATTTTTGCCACCCAAATGCATTATTTTACATTTTTCTACATTGAAACTCATTTGCCATGTAGTCGCCCACCCCATTAATTTGTTCAGGTCTTTTTGCAAGGTTTCCACATCCTGCGGAGAAGTTATTGCCCTGCTTAGCTTATTATCGTCTGCAAATACAGAGATTGAACTGTTTATCCCATCCTCCAGATCGTTTATGAACAAATTAAATAGGATTGGTCCCAGCACAGAACCCTGGGGAACCCCACTACCCACCCCTGACCATTCCGAGTACTCCCCATTTATCACCACCCTCTGAACTCGCCCTTGTAGCCAGTTTTCAATCCATGTACTCACCCTATGGTCCATGCCAACGGACCTTATCTTGTACAGTAAACGTTTATGGGGAACTGTGTCAAATGCTTTTGCAAAATCCAGATACACCACGTCTATGGGCCTTCTTTTATCTAGATGGCAACTCACCTCCTCATAGAAGGTTAATAGATTGGTTTGGCAAGAACGATTCTTCATGAATCCATGCTGATTACTGCTAATGATACCGTTCTTATTACTAAAATCTTGTATATAGTCCCTTATCATCCCCTCCAAGAGTTTACATACTATTGATGTTAGGCTGCCTCTGGAGGACATCTTGCCTCATTGGGGTTGTGCCTCTCCCTCACTTTCCTCTTCTGCTCTATCCAAGTCGCGTCAGTGAACTTGTTATTTTTTTTTATTTTTATGTAATTTACTTCTGAGAGGACTTAAAGTGTTACTAAAAGCATTTTTAATTAAAAGAATAAACATGTTATACTCACCTGCTCTCTAAAGTGGTATTCATCATCAAACAACCCTGATCCTCCTCTTCTGGCATCCCTCGCCAGCTATCTTGGCTTCTGCTCTTATCTGTGTGCCCCATAACAAGCCATTGGCTATGGGGACATGTGTGTGCTCGCTCCTGAGCTGTGTGTGTCTATGAATCCATGCTCCATAGACATACACAGCATGGTGTGTCCCCACGCCCCCAATTCCTCCTCACAGCATTTGATTGCTGCCCAAGTCCCTGTGTGAAGAGATCCAGCTGAGCACAGTGCTGGATCGATTGAGGACTCGCGTAAGTATTTAGGGAGGTGGGGGAGAACAGCAAGCGTAAAATGTTTTTAACCCCAATGCAGGGAATAAATTAAGGTAAAAAAAAAAAAAAAAATGTGCCTTTAGAACCACTTTAACAGATCTATTTGTTTAAATGATGTGCTACATCCAAATGCCCTCAACATAAATATAGTATCAGTTTTCATTTTTGTAAACCCACTATATCTTTTCTTTCTGTCACTGATGTACCTAAAACATTTTTATCTCCTTTCTTAATAGATTTAGGCATTTCCTCTTTTTGTGCTTTAGCAGTGCTCATAATATGTTTGTACACCTGAGAGGGCCGCTGCCTGATGATGGTCAGAGGCATAGTCCCTATACATTATTAGCACCTATGATGATGATTACCAGAGTTCTCTCTCACTAATACAGAGGCTGCCAACAGGCCCAGCATACACACAGATAACAGTCTAGACACACTGACACAAAGAGCAGTGTAGAGGATGTCTTTTTGTAGTTTTAGTGTTAAATAACTGGGATATGGAGTAGGGTAGTATGGGATACTCCAGAACTATTAACAGAAACATGAAGACTCTCTTCTCTGTTACAATCTTCAGGAACAGTTCTTCTGCATAGCTCAGAATGCAATCATCTTGTGAGAGACTAGTAGAGGTTCAGGAGGTGAACTACTTGACCCAGCTTCAAAGGACAGTCCTCCCACGAGAGACTAATGTACTGTACTGTGAAAAACGCTGTAAATTAACCGCTTCACCTCCTGAAGGTTTACCCCCCTTCCTGACCAGGCCATTCTTTGCAATATGGCACTACCTTACTTTAACTGGCAATTGCGTGGTCGTGCGACACTGTACCCAAATAAAATTGATGTCCTTTTTCCCAAAAATGGAGCTTTCTTTTGGCGGTATTTGGTCACCTCTGCGGTTTTTATTTTTTGCGCTATTAACAAAGAACGACTGACAATTTTGAAAAAAAAAAACAATATTTTTTTACTTTCTGCTCTAAAACATATCTAATTAAAAAGTGTAAAAATTAAATTTCTTCATCAGTTTGTATTCTGCTACATGTTTTTGGAAAAAATCCCAATAACCAAAGTTATAGCATCTACAAACTATGGGATATTTTTGGGGCGGTCGGCAAGTGGTTAAGGATGCTTTCAGAAATAGAAGTGTTAATAATTAATTGTTATCAATTAACAAAATGGAAAGTAAGTGAACAGAAGAGAAAACCAAATCAAATCAATATTACATTAGTACAGCGATCTCCCCTGCTGTGCTATTGTGTCCTGACAGGGGGATGGCCCCCCCGCCAGAACACGCTGGTCAGCATTTTCAGCCATTGACTGAAAGCGCTGAACGGGAGCCGGTCGGCAGACCTTTTTGGTCATGCCCCTTCGACAGAAGCTGGCTTAACAGCCGGCTTCTGTCTGACTGACTCCAGTACACATGGGCCGAATGTTTCTATTGAACTGGCTGTTGTCGTCTGACATTCCCCCTGTGTGTACTAGGCTTAAGGTATCTGCAGTCACTTCTGCATCCAATGACATTTTTAGAATGAGTTAGGCTCTGCCCCTCTAACCCCATAGAACTGGAGCCTGCCATAGTATTCTTGCAACTATCACACCATCATGGGTAGGTATATGTAGCAATAGGAATTTGCCAGGAAAGGAAAATTACCATAAGATGAGTAAACAGTTTTCCAGTTTTCTGGAGCATCATGGATGTAGTGCAAAATGAACATACGGATGGATGCCCTGAAGATTGTCTCCAGGGAGACTTTACAGAATGCTGTTCATTAGGTAGCCATGCTACTCAGTGAATGTGCTCGGACTTGTTCCAGCACCTGCAGACCTTTTATTGTGTAGGCTTTTTGTATTGTTTTGATCAACCGTCAATACTTCTCAAGAAAGGCGCTTGACTTCTGTATGGTCCATATGTCATATTATTATTATTATTATACAGGATTTATATAGCGCCGACAGTTTACGCAGCGCTTTACAACATTAGGGCAGACAGTACAAGTACAATACAATTCAATACAGGAGGAATCAGAGGGCCCTGCTCGTTAGAGCTTACAATCTAGGAGGGAGGGTCAAGTTATGCAAAGGGTAATAGCTGTGGGGGATGAGCTAACGGAGAAAATAGTGCAGTTGTTAGATGGAGGCAGGATAGGCTCCTTTGAAGAGGAAAGTTTTCAGGGATCGCCTAAAAGTGGATAAAGTTGGAGACAGTCTGACAGATTGGGGTAGGGAATTCCAGATGATGGGCGAGGCGAGGAGAAGTCCTGGAGGCGGATATGGGAGGAGGTGATGAGGGAGCTAGAGAGCAGGAGGTCTTGGGAGGAACGGAGATGGCGATTAGGTTGGTATTTTGAGACTAGGTTAGTGATGTAGCTGGGGGCAGAGTTGTGGATGGCTTTGTAACTTATTGTTAGTATTTAGAATTTAATTCGTTGGGCGAGTGGTAACCAATGGAGGGATTGGCAGAGAGGGGTAGCAGACACTGAGCGGTTTGTAAGGTGGATGAGTCTGGCAGCAGCATTCATGATGGACTGAAGGGGGGATAGTGTGTTTAAAGGTAAGCCAATGAGGAGTGAGTTGCAGTAGTCAAGGCGAGAGATAACCAGGGAGTGAATCAGGAGCTTTGTGGTTTCATTGGTTAGAAAGGGACGTAGTTTAGAGATGTTGCGGAGGTTGAGGCGGCAAGCTTTGGAAAGTGATTGGATGTGGGGCTGAAAGGAGAGTTCAGAATCTAGGATAACACCTAGTACCCTGACATGTGTGGACAGGTGGATGGTTTTGCCATTGCTCTTGACAGAGAAGTCGGGGGAAGAGGAACGTGGGGGAGGAAATATTATAAGCTCGGTTTTGGACAAGTTGAGTTTGAGGAAGTGGTGTGACATCCATACAGATATGTCGGTTAGTAAGTTAGTGATGCGTGAGGAGACTGATGGAGTGAGTTGAGGGGTGGAGAGATAGATTTGTGTGTCATCAGCATAGAAATTATATTGAAAGCCGTGAGAGGCTATCAGCTGACCCAGGGAAGAGGTGTAGATTGAAAATAAAAGAGGTCCAAGAACAGAACCTTGGGGGACCCCGACAGAAAAGGGAAGAGGAGTGGAAGAAGTAGAATTGTAAGTGACACTGAAGGTGCGTTGGGATAGGTAGGATGAGAGCCACTGAAGAGCACAGTCACGGAGACCGAGGGAGTAAAGTTTTTTGAGGAGGAGGGGGTGGTCAACCGTGTCAAAGGCAGCTGAAAGATCCAGAAGTAGGAGTACAGAATAGCGTCCGTTGGTTTTTGCAGTTAGTAGGTCATTTGTGAGTTTTAAAAGAGCAGTTTCTGTGGAGTGTTGAGGGCGAAATCCAGATTGAAGGGGATCAAGAAGGTTGTTTTTAATGAGGTGGTCACTCAGTTGGTTGTAAACCAGGCATTCAAGGAGTTTAGAGGAAAAGGAGATCAAGGAGATTGGGCGTAGGTTGTTAAGATTGGTAGGGTCCAAGGACGGCTTTTTGAGTATGGGGGGTGACCAGTGCATGTTTTAGAGCATCGGGGAAGATGCCAGAGGTGAGGGAGAGATTGAAGATGTGGGTTAGAGAGTGTAGGATGGGGTCAGAGGGTGACCGTAGCATTTGAGAGGAAATAGGGTCCAGGGGACAGGTGGTTAGGTGGGCGATAGAAAGGAGTTTAGCAACTTCATCTGTAGTAGTAGATTTTAATAGAGGGAGTGTCAGTTGTACCTGTTGACATGGGGTCTTAGCTGTTGGAGATACCTGTAAAATAGAGATTTCATCACGGATTGTATCTATCATGTTTTTGAAGTGAATAGAGATTTCCTGGGCAGTGAGTAAGTCAGTGGGTGGAGGCGGTGGAGGACAAAGTAGAGAGTTGAAGGTAGAGAAGAGTTTACGGGGATTGGATGAGAAAGTGTTAATAAGAGTTGTAAAATAGGTTTGCTTGGCAGTGTGGAGGAAAGAATAGTATATTTGGAGGGCAGATTTGTATTGGTTGAAGTCTTTGAGAGACTTAGTCTTGTGCCACAGACGCTCAAGAGCGCGACTACGTTTTTTGAGAATTTTAGTGTCATCTGTTTGCCAGGGTTGTAGGGATCGAGGCCTGATTCTGCGTGTAGTGAGGGGAGCGAGCTTATCCAGGGTGGAGGACAGAGATTTATTGTAGATGGACATGGCTTGGTTGGGGCAGGACAGGGGAGAGATTTTGTCATAGAGGTGGTCAGTAGCAGAATAGAGGAGACAGGAGTTGAAGTTGCGAAAGTTTCTACGGGTGAAAAGTACTTTGAAAAGTACTCCCTAAATGGTATAGTACCCTGGGGTTTGAGAATCCAGATCTTCCCCAATCTTAGGAAGATCACTGACTCTCTTAAACAATCTTGGGAGCAAAACCTCCAATCTTGCTCCTTTGAAATGATTTCACTACTATGCAAACAATATGAACTTGAACTTGGTCAACTAGATGCACAAATCAATAATTGGTATGATGAACACCATCTTGTTATTTCTTCCCCTCGTTTTATTAAACGTGATAAAGATTTACGATCACATTTGGAAGAATACACATTAGAGATCATAAACACTAAGGAAGGTACATTTCTTCGGGATAAAACGGCCCATGATAATGGTTTCGCCTATAAATGGAACCAAACGACCTATAATAAACCTTTTTCTAAATCCTATACTGCTGAACCCCCCAAAACAGATGTTGTGGTGCCTAATGTTAACTCTGTCACCTTTTCCCCTAGTTCCTCCACTACTTATCACAAACTTTCTCAAGAAAGATTACCCAAAAAGAGAAAGGGGGACCGCACTACTATGGTTCCCCCTCTCCGTATACCGGGTTCTTCACTTAAATCTCAACCCCCAGTGGGCCGTACACATTCTTCTAAAACACTATCATCTACCCCATTTCCTTCCTTTGGCAAGTCTACATCTACACTTACTTCATCTGACACCCTTGTACACTCTTCACTAGGTATAAACACCCCTACTCAGAGCAATTTGGCCTCCACAACTAGTGGTCGTCGCTCTAGCGAGCCCACCATTTCTACACTTTTTCCCACCAGTACTCATTCTATAGACCCCAAATTGGCACCCGTTTTTTTAGGAAAGACACCAGACACAACCAACCAGCCCCCACTTCCTTAAACACGAATTTGTTTGAATTGGATGTTGTGAATTTATCTTCTGTTGATCTTACAGCTGACCAAGTTCAAGTTCTAAAATTAGGGCTCACCTTCTGCCCTTCCACGGATCTGGATCATTTTCAACTTATAAAAGACATACACCTATTTGCTCGGCGTTTGCTATTTAAGGTAATTT
This sequence comes from Aquarana catesbeiana, assembly GCF_042186555.1. Classification (NCBI taxonomy): domain Eukaryota; kingdom Metazoa; phylum Chordata; class Amphibia; order Anura; family Ranidae; genus Aquarana; species Aquarana catesbeiana. Next base: position 138,415,762 of record NC_133336.1, on the reverse strand, counting down.
ATGATAAAACACCATCTTTGGAGTCTAGCACATCCACTTCAGGGGAACCCTCTGAGGCGGAACTTCGAGCTTTGGCGGATCTTGAATGTCTATGGGATGAGGGACACACCACAGAGGACGTGACACCGATGGCCTCTGGTGGCATGGTCGTCTCTGGTGTCTCCTTCCCACCACCAACATCTTTTAAACCCAAATCACGTAATTTTCCTTCATTACGAACAAATCCCAATATTTGGGCTTTTGTCCAACAAATCACTCAAGAAATTGAAAACCTGGACTTGCAACAAGTCCACACACATAATCTACCTTGGAAACTTCGAAAAGCCCTTTGAGAATTACAGAGTCATTCTGGCTTAATTATTAAACCTGCGGATAAGGGCGGCAACGTTGTGGTCATGGATGTCCCCACATATGAAGCTATGTGTCGGGAGATCCTTGACAACGCACATTGGTACCGCCCTATTTCCAAAACACTAATAACCAGCTTTAACAGCGAATATTATAGCTTGATCTTCGAAGCATACCAATCAGGTATTATTGACTCTAGTACATGGAACTACTTAAATGTGAAGGATCCCAAAATTCCTACTTTTTATTCACTACCCAAAGTGCATAAATCAGTGAAGAAACCCCCTGGATGACCGATTGTTTCGGGTTGTCAAAGTTTAACAGAGAATGCCAGTGCTTTGGTGGATAAATACCTAATACCCCATGTGACAGCTTTATTCTCTTATGTGCAGGATACCATAGACATGTTACACCATATTGATGGAAAGCAGGTCCCTCCCAATACGTGGCTAGTTGCCTTAGACGTTGAATGTTTATACAACTCAATTCCACATGTCAAAGGTATGGACGTGATCCGTACCCATCTCCTGGAGCGAGGACCATCTTTTGATGGTTATAGCCAGTTTGTCCTTCGGTTACTTGAGTTTATCTTGACTAGAAATGTTTTCATGTTTGGTTCCTCCCACTTCCTCCAGGTGCAGGGTGTGGCTATGGGGACCAAATGCACCCCCTCATATGCCAACCTGTACCTGGGGGGGTGGGAGAGGGATTTGTTTTCTCAAGAATCCTTGTCAGACTTGCTTTCTCAAATTATAGCCTGGTACAGGTATATAGATGATGTTTTCATTTTATGGTCAGGTAGTCGAGAGGATCTTTCACGGCTGATGTATTTGCTGGCTGTGAACACCTTTAACCTGAGTTTTACAATGGAATGCAGCCAAACTAAGATAAATTTTTTGGATTTACAAATACATTTAGATGGTGACGGAACTTTACATTCATCATTATATCGTAAGCCTTCATCGGGCAATACGATCCTACATGCAGCTAGTGCACATCCCCAGCCTTTATTAGACAGCATACCCTATAGTCAATTCCTTAGACTTAGGAGGAATTGTACCTTGGATTCAGATTTTCACCTGGCAGCTAATAACCTGTATGAGAGGCTTCGTCGGCGTGGATACAGTTGCTCCCTGCTGAGGAGGTCCTTCAACAGAGTCATTAAACAGAATAGACATGATCTCATTCATTCTACTAAATCCTCAAAAATCAATAACTCTGTTAGGATTATTACCCAATTCTCAAAACAGCATGGCCAAATGAGAGGGATCTTTCAAAAATATTGGCCACTTTTGATGGCTGATAATACCATTAAAAAATTTCTCAAACCATACCCAGAAATCACTTACAGACGGGCCCCATCTATGAGAGACATGCTTGTTCACAGTCATCATGAGATACGAGGCCCCCTTGATCATTCAAATGCCGGCACTTTTTCCATGCGGCACATGCGATTTCTGTCCATTTATTTTTAACTCTAAGAATATTCCCCTTCCAAATGGTAGGATCACCGTTTGAAACATAGAGTTACGTGTAAAACAATTGGTGTTGTGTATCTGGCTCTTTGCCAGTGTGGCTGTTTTTATGTAGGGAAGACTAAGCGTCCATTCCTTAAACGCATTAAGGATCACATTGCCCCTCTATATAAACACCTAACCACCACAGCCCTGAATAGGCATGTGGCCACAGAGCATAACTTTGACCCTCACGTTGTCAAGTTTGCGGCCCTTGGGCATATCCCTTCTCATGCCAGGGGAGGTAACATTGACAACTCCTTGCTTCAGATGGAGACCAGATGGATATATTTATTGAATGCGGTCAAATATCCTGGCCTCAATGAGTATATTAGCTTCAAATCTTTTCTTTAGAATAACATTTATGTATATATACAAATATTCTTAATATCTAGCTAGTCTATTCTTTGACTGTCTCCTCACTGGCTGGTCGATCTTATGCCCATCGGGCCCTGCTGGTTCGGTGTTCCATCTGTCCTTACTCCCTGCCCCCGTCCTGCACCCACTGCTGGTTAACTTTATATCTGTATGTTGAAATAATTAATACAGTAGTCACTATATGTAGTTGTATACTGTATGTATGATAATTCCTATTACCTGTTTTTATTGAATACATAATTAAAATATCTGGATTAGTTTGATGTATATAAACAACACAAAATAACAAAATATAATATAAAAAAACAATTAATAATAATATGATGACCTAAGTTCATGTAGAGATATGTTAAAACTAAATGCATTGTTTAATTCTGGATTACCATATCGATTTTATTAATGCAATTTTGTCATCTAATTTACACTTGTGTTGTTGTAGGCATTTTCCTCCATTATCGCATGGCGGCCAATGCGGTGATACCATCTGTTCACCGCCAGGACCACTCCACCTATGTCCCCGATCTGTCTGAATTATCAGACTTCCCCTTGTTCCTTCCGCCCTCCCCCCTCCTGGGGCGTGCCATGATGGGCCCAATGCACTGGGTGTTTTTACCCCCCCCATTCACCTGGGAACTTGTTTCACTACAGCCTTTGGCTGCATGGATGCCCAAGGGCTGGCTTTATTGTCAGCCCGCCCCTTCGGCCGGGACCATTGCGGTGTTCCAACGCCTGTTCATGCCTCCTCTCCCCTCTGTCTCCCTTGGATGATGTGGGGTTCTCCCCCTTCTTCCTCTGGAGCCTTCCGTTGCACTTTCCATCTGTCGATCAAGTCGCAGGCAGTAGCTGCCATGTGACCGGACCGACGCTCGGACTTATGGGATATGTAGGCAAATGATACTGGCTACTGCATATGTGCCCCGCCCGCCTGTTGTCCGCTCCTGATCAGCTGATTTATATCATGCTGATCAGGTGGGGGTTTTAAAAGGCAGCCTTGCTCTCAGTGTGTTTTTTATCTCCTTGCTGTGGGACCATCCTGGGGAGCTGGCTACATATGTAAAAGGCAATAGATCCAACAAACTTTTTTTCATCAACAGCAAGCATCTGTCATTATATTGCCACATATGGCTATACTGGCTGAACTTTCTTGCTAACAGTCCCTTTGTTATATGCATTGATTTTCAGACCATCTACAATAACCGGTGTTACCAGAAAGACTCATTGTGGAGGTTCCAACGTTTAGCCAAGATACTGGTGGAACCTTATTCATAGGATGCATTTTTTCTAACTTAATGCGTTTTCGGTAAGCCCTACTCACTATATCCAACATATTTCACTATGTCCTTCAAATCTGAAATTCACTGAGATATTTATGTGTATCAATATCATTTTTTCCATACCCCTTTTTTTCTCCTCTCTTGAATCTATTTTACAGTCCTCTTGATCGCATTCATGCGATTTTTTACATGAACTGACTGCGCTGTGAATCTCCCTTGTGCAACATTGAGTGCCTTGGTTTTGCATATAATTAGGGTATGTAATTGAGGCTTAGGTCCCTTTTGTTAAATAAAATTAAAAGAATTTTCAATACTTATATGCTATACTTCTCTTTTTAGGCGCCCTTTAATTCCCCTGTAGCCAAATACTGGGCTGAGTGCAACTTCCATTCTCAGTGTCTTGGTGGTGTCCCCCTTGCGTTTTGGAGCCCGCATGGTATGTTTTAGGTGTGTGGGGGGTGGGAAGACCGTGGGATATGGGGGGGCGGCAATTTGACCACTATGCAATGCGATTGGTTTGCCTCCAGCATTACAAGATTATGTTGATCCAATAATGCATTTTTTCTTTATTATAGTGGTTTTACTCTCTGCAGTATATCTCTACATTCCCCTGATGAAGCCAATGTTTTGGCGAAACTAGTTGGGAACATAAGACTATGATCACCCCTCAACATCTTTGGTGACGGTCATTTATTTGAACTGTATTTCTGTTTTTGTTTCTGCTTTGTATATTTTTTGTACTCTTTCATGTAAACATTTTAGATGTTTTTGATATCAATAAAATAAATGATTTTATATAAAATATCATTCTAGTAATTTTGAATTTTGGTGGCACCGCAATAATCCCATCATCCCCTTTTCCCCCATTTTTTGAGTTCTATGGGTGATGGTTAGGCGATTGGAGGGAAAGGTGGTGGAAGACAGGGGGAGAGAGAAACTAATAAGGTGGTGGTCGGAGAGAGGAAAAGGATTGTTTGAGAAGTTACATGGAGTGCATAGGTAGGAGAATACAAGGTCAAGGGTGTTGCCATCAGAGTGAGTAGAAGCCTGTACCCATTTCATAACAAAAAGACTAACATTCTGAAGGGTTTGTTCACATTTGGGTGCTTTTAGAATAGAGATATTTCCAGAAGAGAACGCCACCAGATGGGTCAGATTATGGTGGCAAGGTATTTTTTTAATTTTAAGAAAATTAAATCTTTGCCGAAAAGCTACCCTCTCTGGGAAGAAACTTGTGAAAGGATTTCAGTAGCCCAAACCTTGTATTTTTTAAACCCTTTTTCCAAAGTCAATAGACTACTAAAATTAAGGTTTTAGGCCCCTTTCACATGTGTGGACTGTTTGTTTCATTAGTTCAGTCATGTTTTTCAAAGAAAAAACAGATGAACTTTACATCAGTTTTTCTTAAATTTGTCATCAGCTTTTCATTCCATTTTTTTTATCATCTATTGTTACATCATTTTTTTACATCCACCAGCTAAAGTCCTTAACCACTTGAGTCCCAGAGCCATTTTTTCATTTAAAAACAGACCAGTTGACCGTTTACATCCTTTTTTCGTCTGAACTGTTTTTTTCAACTGAATAAAAATGCAGCTTTGATCCGTTCCAAAAAGCAGATGTAAACAGATGTAAATGAATAATGATCTGTGTACATCCATTTGTCCATAGGTGAGCATTGATATCCATTTTTCATCCGTCAACGGATGGATGAAGAACAGACAATTGGTCCACATGTGTGAAAGGGGCCTAAAGGGTTACATTTCATATAGAGCACTCGCTGAGTTGTTGAAAAGGTGAAATCAATAGTGTCTATAGTAGTAAAAAATATCCCACTTAGGAAAATAGGCTTTCTTGGGTATACAGATTTTGGTGCAGGTCTTCATGTGTTGAGCAATCAGTGGGTGACTAGCCCATTTGGTCCCTGAGAAGACGGAATTAGCTGACACCTACACCTGTAAGGAGCTTGTACCAGAGCCCTTGGCCAAATCTGTCTAAGACACAGGTAATCCTGGACAGGCCTTCCCGGTTGAATTTAGCAAACAAAATTAATTTCTAATTCTATGGTATGTTGAGTTCTTATAAAGCTTTCTTGCCCTCAAGATGGTTTCTATGGCCAGTAGAGAGCAACTAATTTACCTACGTTTCTGCATCTCAATCTACAGGCCATGAGTTATCGATCATGGTATCACTGGACATTGCTATGGCGTATCGGTGCTAAGTTCTGTGAGTAGTGTGAACAACAGCCTGCGTAGCTAGTACAGAGTAATGGCAATCAATATCACTATTTTTTTTTCTCAATCTGCTAAATAGTCTTATTTTCAGGAGAAAATGTGTAGCCTAGGGAAAAGTTCCATGGGCGCATCTGAGCTTTCAACTGTCTAGAAAGGATATTAAGTTAGGGAGTGGGCGCAGTGAGAGTCGTTGTGTTCTGCCATCAAAAAGTTTTTTGGCATGATCTACCTGAGAGCAATTGACTGAAAGATGGAGCTAGGAGACTGTTGTAATGTTGTCCATTTGGATGACTACATATTTGAGACTTTGTTCATGGAAGGGAGTTACCACCAACCTTCTGCCGTCTGATCCGAAAAGTTTGGACTCCTCAGCCCTGACAGCTGACTTCTGAAGATTTACACTCTTCTCACAGTGGACTATTGGAAGATATTGTATATGGAATTTATTCCTCTTATGGGACTTTAAAGGGAAACGACTACTCTTGTAGTAAGCGTGAGTACAGTGTTTATTGAAAAAACATGTGGGTATACAAGATTGGATGATGCAAAGGGAGGAACAGAAATGTAAAATACACAGGATGCATAGACAATGAACATGCAATACAGTACAATGCAAAAAATACAATCATATACTCCGTATTATGTAAAAGAACATGTATACGGGAGAAGCCCTACGCGTTTCGAGTGTTACTCTTCTTCAGGGGATGGTATGATTGAGATCAGCACAATAAATACATGTCTATAAATGAAAAGACAGTCATGAGAAAAGATGTAAGGGTGACACACAATGATGTCATCCAAAACCATAGTATATACACATACTGTAAATACTGACCATAGATTATTGCTTAAAGACATCATGATATGTTGCATCAAATTTTTAAAAAGCCTTATAGGGAGACAGACAGAGTGCCAGTGATCCACAGCAACGCTAGATCAGGAGGCGGTCGGCCGGGCACGCCTAAACGAGAAACCCCAGAGGACACTCCCCAGCAGAGAATCCTTGACGTGTGGTCGGTGTCCAGGGAGCGAGGCAAGGATCGCTGAGGAGAAAAAGTGTATCTGTACTGGGTTTGGTGGATCCACCATAAGTATGACCACAGGTGAGGAAGTCCCCACATAACCATAAATACCATAAAAAGGAGGCCAAAATAACTGTGGATAAACTGAGGGAGTAAGACAAAGGAAGAAGGAAGGTACCTGCTAGATGTTTATAAATGGTGCAGAGTAAGGCAGTAGGTTGGTCTGCCCTGCCATGAAGGTGCAGGCAGGTGCAGAAGAGCACCGCCGTGCGTAGATGTCCACTGGTCAGGAGAGGCCCAGTATCAGCCTAAGTGGAAGAGGGTAAGTAAATCCTTAATAGTAAAAACAGAAAACAGGGGATTGGAATACAGTAAATTGGTATATGTATGTATGGAGGTCCCCATACCTACATATGGAGATGGGGAGAGCTGGATAGAGGGTGGTATAATAGGTAAGTACCTGTTGAAAAAGTCCTGGTTGTGAAGGGCTGGAGGGCCCTGGGTTGGGCTGGCCTTACACTTGGAGTCCCAGCCAGGCAGGCATACAGGGTGTTGCGGTGGCTGGTTAGAAGTCCAGGGGGGGGGACTGCTGGAGACCTAGATGAAAAGGAGTATGTGTTCAAAGAATGTTATAGAAGGAAGCAGTAGATGGTCACAGGTAAGAGTGTGAAACAGAGTCCATATAACTCAGTATGGCATAAAGAGAGGGTAAGGAAATATCTGGGAGCATATCCTGGAGGTCTCGGGTAGGTGCAGTGACCACACAGACGTGCCATATGGGGACAGGAAGCAGGAAAACCAGGAGGGGTATGGCTGTTTAAATATGGTATGTGGTGGGGGTAACAGCCAATCCTACAGAAGTTGCAGGGAGTGGCTGGGGATTCGAAAGTTATTGCTCGAGCTGGTATATACTGGCTATGCCAAAAGGTAGACAGAAGAACTGGAAATGTTGACCTGTGATTGCAAATCTGTGGGGATATGCATCTGACAAGTCAACTGAGGGCATCCAATTTCCCGGTTGAATTGCATGTAAAATCAATCGAAGAGACCACAGCTTGAGTTTCTAGTTTTGTTTAAAATGTTGAGGACTAGCACTGGTCATAGGTCGCTGGTCTTCTTCCGTTCTGGCAAGAGTGCAGAGTAGAATCCTTTGTAGCCTTCCGCACTTGGAATAGTTAAGCTAGCCCACTTAGTTATTAACCTTTGAACATACTCCAAAAGAGCTTGCTTTTGAAGAGTGAGTAAGGCTGTTTTGTCTCAATTAAGTAGTCTTGTGGTGGTGAAGATCTGAAGAGTCTATGAAGTTCTTTGGAAATAGTGTTGATTACCCAGTTGTCTGAATAATTGTCTGCCCACCATGGCAAATTCAGTGTTTGGCAGATGCACCTTCAAAACGACTTCTGGTCCTCCTTGGCGGTGAAGGTATTCTTGATTTTTCGCCATTTTCACAAAGGTGGATTGTGTGGTCTTCCAGGGTCTATGATAATCCCTACTGAGTATGTGAGACTTGTAATCTTATGAGGTTGAGATGCTGGGAGGAATGGCGGAGCAGTAAGTCAAGTGCTGGCTGTCAACACCTCTGTGAAGATGGACATGGTGAAATGATGACATCACTTGCGGAAAAAGGAAATTCAGCTACGATAACCAGGTGCTGTTGACCTGACCCAAGGAATGAGGCCACATCAGCACTGGCAGGAATAACAGGGGCAAATTTGCAATTGAATTAGAGATTACAAATAGGATATCTACAAATATCATAAAAGCTTAATCTTTAGTTAATAACTTTTGCTTGAAAGTCTACTTTGATGTTTAAAATTTAATGTCTCAACCAGTGATTATTAATGTGCATATTTTTAATATACTGGAATACATGTCACTCACTGTTTGTCAACTGATCAGCAACAATTTGATATTAGATATTTGTGCTGGTAGAAAAACTTGCAAACCAATGACATTCAGACATTGGATTTCATATTGATTGACATACACATAACTACTGTAGCCCTCTTTTGGGGGGTTATGAGAAATGACCCTCCCCAAATAGAATAGTGCGCTAAACCTGCAGGTAAAGAAGAGAACCAGAACCTTCGCTAAGTGAAAGAGTAGGTCTGATAACAAAGTTGGCAATGCCTCCACCCAGGACAGGCCTCTGTGAATACACTGTATATCTGGGTATATACAGTTAATAATAGGGATACCTCCAGGAGAATGTTGCAGCAAAGTCCATTTGCAGGGGCTCCTCAGGATAACCACAATGCGGTATTTGTTTTTGTATGGAAGATCTGAAGACAAGATCAGCGGTGATCGGAAGGTCCTCCAACTGTTTTCCAACCAGTCTGGAATGCAAAAAATGTGGTGTGGCATTGGAACGCAGAGTCAGACTATCTACTCTACACCTTAGTCGCTCCTTAGTAGTTTCTAATCTTACATGCAACCGGACCTCTAACTACCAGATATGGCCATCAGATGCCTAACCTGGTTCTTGCCTCTTATTCTTGTTATCAAGCCATAAGCTAAAACTAGCTATAGAATCTCAGACCATAAAGCAAAGGGTTAACAGGAGCTGCATACTGAAAGGTGAGCACTACATATATACCACTACATATATACAGTAGCACAGACCTAGCTATCTGACACTGTGCATGTGAGATAATAACAATAGGAGGACAGAGACTTTTCTGTTCTTGGAAGTCATCTGAAGTTATAGGTAGCTACAGTTAAACATCCAGAACACAGGAAAAATTGCCTACTAGTTTCTGCTTCTGTGTTGCAGTAATGCAGCTCCTGATATGTGGTGTAATCTGGTGTCACTTCCTCTCTCTCTGCTTCCTCTTGCTGGGGTCTTTCTGGGGTCTTTCTGGGGTTTTAATCCATTCCCCCAGAGACAGGATGTGCTAATACATAATTATGCATAACGCTGTGATATTAGCAGCCAACAGTAGAGGGCAGCAAATCCCTACAGTACCTGCCATTAGCTTTTAGTAAAAAAAAATCTTGTCCTGGAGTGAGTTGTGTGAGTACTAGTAAATATCTGATATCAGCACAGGAAAGTATTTTGATTGACAATAATACACAGATGTAGACAAACAGATGAGATTGCAGACAGACGGTAGACCTACCTTCACCTTCGCTGGTGCTATGACTGTATTAATGTCAATGAGCCTATTCAAATCTGAACTTGGAAAGCATGGTAATGATGTAAATTTGGCAATTACATACAGTATGTAGAGATCATGGTCATAGCTCTCAACTGTCCCTGAAGTTGAGGGACTGTCCCTAATTTAGAACAAAGTCCCTTTTGTCCCTCTTTCCTCCTCATTTGTCCCTCATTTTGGTCTGACCTACTGTATATAGTTCCAATACTCAAAGCAGCACTCCACTCAAATAAATGAAGTATGACCACCACGTAAAGGCATATGAGAAATTGGTAGTATGTTGGTAAGTGGTGAGACAGTTCAATTGATAGGTGAAGGATTCTTCTTAATGATTGATAGGCATATACCATCCACCAGAGTCCACACCACGTGAAACACACTCCCCTAGGGGTTCACACTCACCGAGGGGATGTCATTCAAAAGCCTTGAACATAGCAGGTGTCTCCCATTTGATCCAGTTATCTCAAACAACTCATCGCCCAGGATGGTTTAGTCATGTAAAAAAAGGCTCCACATAGCGTGATACCATATTACAGTTTATTCAAAATGACCACCCCCTTAAAACCACACTTACACAACATAAATTGTAACAGGCATTTGGTTGAATAATCAAACTGTGTGTTATCACCAATAACTATGGAATGCCATCTGCCATCTACCAGATCCGCTGCGTTTAAAGTATCCGCTCTCTGTTGAAGTCGTGATGATGAAACGCGTCAGTGCATGACCTTACGGTGACCGGAAGTGACGTGTGTGTGTCACTACCAGGAAGGAACAGCCAGATACTTTCAATGCAGTGGGTGCAGTAAATGGCAGATGGCATTCCATACTGATTGGTGATAACACACAGTTTGATTACTCAACCAAATGCCTGTGTCAGGTCACCTGAGGCCAGGTGACAGATGCACACCGTTGATGTCAGGAGTGCACCACTATGGTAGAGGACCCTATGGCTGACTGCTGCGGATGGAACTCTGGGTGGTTCAAAAAAGCAAGTCAAATAAAGCACCAACACGGATCCCACTGGAAACGAGAGCATAAGATTGCCCAGAGCGCGGAGTCTAACAGCCAGCAGGTGTTTACCAGAGTCTCTAGTGGTGAGGATGGACTGCGCTGCAACTGGCTCCAGGTCGCAGCCCCCAGGGTCTCCCAGCTCTTGCTCACGGTAGGCTACAGGAGGATAGAGAGGAAGCAGCAGCCCAGGACAACAAGGGATAGTCAGGAGATAACCCAAAGGTCGGGGCAACTAGCAGACAAGGATAAACAGAGAACATGTCAAAGGTCAGGGTAACAAGCGGGCAGGGATAGTCAAAGAACAAGCCAAGATCGGTAACAGAAACAGACGTAGAGCACACGGCAAGCAGGAGACAGGAAACCAAACACACAATATTGCTCGGGCAAGGCAGACTTGGACAGCACAGTGTTAAATAGTGTATCCTGTAGAGGCTAGGGTGGAGCCACGCTGAGGAAAGATTACTTAACCATGCAGGTGTGCATGGTTAACACACAGACCAGGTAAGCAGACAGACAGGTTATGAAGGCATTACTGGTGATTCATGACAGTACCCCCCTATTACGAAGCCTCCCCCTCCCCCGCTTAGGACAAGGTTTGGAGGGGGACTTCAAATGGACCTACCTCAGAAGACGAGGTGCAAAGATTTCAGATGCAGGAATCCAAAATTTCTCCTCAGGACCTAAACCTTTCCAATCCACGAGATATTGAAGAACACCTTTACAGAAGCGAGAATCCAAAATTTGAATAACCTCGTACTCCTGATCATTTTCAGAGACTGGAGCCAAGGTAGGGAGAGGATGGGAGAACCTATTGAGAACTAAAGGTTTCAGAAGGGATACATGAAAGGAGTTTGAGATCCTGAGGCTGTTAGGGATCTGGAGTTTAAAACAAACAGGATTCAGCTTTGAAATTATATTGTAAGGACCAATGAATCAAATTTCAGAGAAGGAACCCGGAGTCTGATGTTTCTGGTGGAAAGCCAGACTTTTTCTCCTGACTGTGGAGGAGGAGGCTTACGCCTGCGACGGTTAGCAAAACCCTTGAATTTGTTGGCAGCTGTCTGGAGGGAATCATAAATGTCAACCCACATGGAATTAAATGATTCCCGAATTGTAGCCAAAGCTGGAATGTTGGAAGAACAGGTCATAGGAAGAGGGAGCTGAGGATGTCTTCCATAAACAGTGACAAAGGGTGTCTTCTGAGAACTGACATTGACATGATTATTGTGGGAGAACTCTACCCAGGGGAGTAGTGATGCCCAATCATCGTGATGTGCCGAGACCAAGGTACGTAGAAAGACCTCTAAATCCTGATTAACTCTCTCAGTCTGACCATTGGACTGAGGATGGTAAGAAGAGGGAAAATCCAAGGTAATCTTGAGGGATTTGCAAAAGGCTCTCCAAAAGCGAGAAGTAAACTGAACACCCCTGTCCAAAACAGCATGGGAAGGGACTCAATGAAGGCGAAAAATCTCTTGAACAAAAATGGGAAGCAAGGCAGGAGCAGAAGGGAGACCAGGAAAAGGAATAAAATGGGCCATCTTGGAGAATCGATCAATTACCACCCAAATGAGAGTATTCCTCTCAGAAGGAGGAAGATCGGTGATGAACTCCATGGCAATGTGAGACCAAGACTCCTTAGGAATGGGAAAGGCAAGAAAAGACCAGCAGGAGCTTGTGTGGAGGACTTAGACTGGGCACAGACATGACAAGCCTTAATGTAGTCTTTAACATCAGAATGAAAAGTAGGCCACCAGTATTGGAGGCTGATGAGGAAGAAAGATCGGAGGTGCTCCGGCATGTCCTACCACCTTGGAATCATGACCCCAACGAAGGATCTTAGTTCTTAACTTGGTTGGAACAAAGGTCTTGCCAGGAGGAAATTTTGAGTCCAGGGTAGAATGAGCAAATACACATGAGGTAGGAATAATCGACTCAGGTTCGGTGGTGGGCTCCTCATCCTGAATGTCAAAAGACCTAGAGAGTGCATCAGCCTAACTGTTGCAGGAACCAGGTTTGTACGTAATAGAAAAATTGAAACAGGAATAAAAAAGACTCCACCTGGCCAGTCTGGGATTCTGTCGTTTGGCATTCTTTAAGTACTGCAGATTTTTATGGTCAGTTAAAATTGTTATGGAGTGCTGGGAACCTTCCAAGAGATGGCGCCACTCCTCCAATGCCAATTTAATCGCAAGAAGTTCCTGAGCACCAATAGCGTAATTTTTCTCTACCTGAGAATTTTTTTTTGAGAAAAACGCACATGGTTGATGTTTGTACTCAAATAATTGAAGAAGTACAGCTCCCACCCCAGTCGAGGAAGCGTCCACTTCAATAAAAAATGGATCCCCAGGGTTAGGTCACCTCAACAAAGGTCCAGAAACAAAGGCCTGTTTCAATTCATTAAATGCAGAGACAGCTTCAGGGGGCCACTCCTTCGCATTTGCACCCTTCTTGGTCAAGGCGATAATAGGCGCAGCAATGGAAGAGTAATTCCTAATGAACTGCCTGTAATAATTAGTGAACCCAAGAAAGCGCTGTGTGGCCTTAAGGCTTGCGGGAAGAGGCCAGTTGGTAATGGCCAAGACCTTTCCAGGATCCATACGAAGACCCAAGCTAGAGACAAAGCATCCTAAAAACAGAGCCTCGGAACATTCGAAAGAGCATTTCTCCAGCTTGGCATACAGACTGTTTTCTCTAAGGCGCTGAAGTGCAATCCGGACATGGTTTCTGTGAACAAGCAGATTTTCTGAAAAGATAAAAATGTCATCCAGATAGATGACAACAAACTGATAAAGTATATCCCTGAAGATCTTGTTGAAAAGTTTTGGAACACAGCTGGGGCATTACACAGACCAAAAGGCATAACAAAGTATTCATAATGCCCATCTCTAGTGTTAAATGCTGTTTTCCATTCATCACCCCTCCGTATCCGGATCAGATTGTATGCCCCCCCTGAGATCCAACTTAGTGAAAATGGAGGCGCCTTTCAATCTGTCGAACAGTTCCGGTATTAAGGGTAAGGGGTATCGGTTTTTGATTGACAGAGCAATTAAGCCTCGATAGTCAATGCAGGGTCTTAAGGTCCCATCCTTCGTGGCTAGAAAAAAGAACCCTGCTCCCGCAGGGGATGAGGATTTCCAAATTAACCCTCCCTTTAGATTCTCCTCAACATACTCATACATGGCCTGGGTCTCTGGAATGAACAAGGGATAGGTCCGGCCCCTGGGCAGGGTTGTGGCTGGAACAAGGTCAATGGCACAGTCAAAAGGCCTGTAAGGAGGAGGTACCTCAGCCGATTTTTTACAGAATACATCCCGAAACTCACTATATGCAGCAGGAAGTGCAGAAGATCCTGTTTTGGTGGCCATAGGAATTCTCTCCTTTGGGGTAACCTTGAGTAGGCAGGACAAGAAACAAGAGGGACCCCAAGCCAGGATCTGCCCAATAGTCCAATCAATGTGTGGAGAATGGAGCTGTAACCAAGGAAGGCCCAATACAATTGAGGTTGAGGCTTTAGGTAGCACGAGAAAGGATATCCACTCCTGGTGGAGTACCCCTGTAGACATCTTCAAAGGGAGGGTCTGGAAGCAGATGGGCCCCCCAGGAAGAATGGTACCATCAATCGCCGAGACCACCAGTGGAGTGGTGAGAGGTGAAAGAGGAATTTTCATGGAAGACACAGTTCCCCCGTCCATGAAATTTCCAGCTGCTCCGGAATCCAGGTAGACTGCATGAAGGGAAGCGTCGACATGGAGGAGCACAGAAAGAAGGAGACGGGATTATGAAGGTGAGTTTTTTGGGTCCACCTTCCAGATGTATTAGACCTGCGTTTCTCTGACGGAGAAAGCAGGTGTCCCAAAAATGACCTTTGCCCCCACAGTAGAAACACAAGCCCAGAGTTCTGCGCCTAACATGCTCTTCGGGAGGTAACCTAGTCCAGTCCAGCTGCATAGGTTCCACAGCTGGAATGCCTCACGCATCGAGGAGAGGGGAGCTCAGGCTGGCTAAGAACCATGTAATACTGATACCTTTTGTCTAGGGTCCTCTCCTGGAAGTGAATATTGACCTGATTGCAGAGGGAGATGACATCATCCAGTCCTGAGGGAATGGTTACTCCTGCCAACTCATCCTTCACTCTGTCAGAGAGGCCTTGTAAAAATGTTGCAACTAAGGCCTCATTATTCCAGCTCAGCTCAGCAGTTAAAATGCGAAAGTAAAGAGCATACTGTCCCACCAAAGAACACTCTTGACGGAGACGCAAAAGGTTACTGGTCACAGAAGAGACACTGCCTGGTTCCTCCAAAATTTTCTGGAAGAGTTTCAGGAAGTTAGACAAGCTGGAGATCACTTAATCATTCCTTTCCCACAGAGGAGCAGCCCAGGCTAAAGCCTTGTTGGTCAGGATGGAGATAATATAGGCTTCTTTTGCTTGATCAGAGGAAAAGTTTTGAGACTGGAGCTCAAAATGGATGGTGCACTGACTAAGGAACCCCCTGCAGGCCTTGGAGTCACCAGAGAAACCAGAAGGAGGTGGTAGATGCAACGAATTTGTGGTAGGGACTGTAAGTGGAGTAGGTACAACCGCCGGCTGTGATTGAGTTTGTTGAACCTGGGATCCAAATGAGGCCTGAAGCTGTTCAAAGCGGGAGGCCAAACCTTGCAGGAATTGCATCACTTGGGTCTGATTAGACTCCTGTGTCTCGAGTTTGCGGACTACGTCCTGCAGCTGATCAACAGCAGGTAGGGGCACTTCAGCCGCGTCCATGGCCAAGCAAACTGTCAGGTCACCTGAGGCCAGGTGACAGATACACACCGTTGGGGTCAGGAGTGCACCGCTATGGTAGTGGACCCTATGGCTGACTGCTGTGGATGGAACTCTGGGTGGTTCAGAAAAGCAGGTCCACTGGAGCACCAACATGGATCCCACTGGGAGCTAGAGCATAAGATTCTCCAGGGCGCAGAGTCTAAGAGCCAGCAGGTGTTCACCAGAGCCTGTAGTGGTGAGGATGGACTGCGCTGCAACTGGCTCCAGGTCGCGGCCCCCAGGGTCTCCCAGCTCACACTCACGGTAGGCTACAGGAGGATCGAGAGGAAGCAGCAGCCCAGGACAACAAGGCATAGTCAGGAGGTAATCCAAAGGTTGCGGCAACTAGCAGACAAGGATAAATAGAGAACATGCCAAAGGTCAGGTTAGCAAGCAGGCAGGGATAGTTAAAGAACAAGCCAAGATCAGTAACAGAAACAGACGTAGAGCACACGGCAAGCAGGAGACAGGAAACCAAACACACAATATTGCTCGGACAAGGCAGGCTTGGACAGCACAGTGTTAAATAGTGTATCCTGTAGAGGCTAGGGTGGAGCCATGCTGAGGGAAGATTACTTAACCATGCAGGTGTGAGAGTGCAGCCCAAAGCTGACACACAGACCAGGTAAGCAGACAGACAGGGTATGAATGTATTACTGGTGAGTCATGACAGCCTGTTACAATTTAAGTTGTGTAAGTGTGGTTTTAAGGGGGTGGTCGTCTTGAATAAACTGTTTAAATAGTATTACGCTATGTGGAGCCTTTTTTTATTTCAAAGCAAATGTTTATTATTTTTATTGCAATAACATGTTGCAGGCTGAGTTTAAGTTGATTAACAATAGCTTTCACTTTGTTCACACTGTATATTTCAATATTTTTATTGAAGTATCAATGTTGTATAAAGCGCAAGTGACAAAAACAGGAATGAGAATCAAGCACCCTCAAGTAGTGCTCCTTTTCAAATAATCATAAACTTAGGACCTTTAGATAATAGTCAGAGCAAAATCAACGCAATTTGCGTTTGGCTAGAGTGCCGAATAACTTAAACATATAACACAATATGTAACACAAAATATTAAGTCATTCACTGTAGAGTCAAAAAGATACATTTCTAACCGAGTAGGGACCGGTTACGGGTTGTCCCATCAAGCTACTTTAACTTATAGCATTAGGAGTGACTTGTACAGGGACAAAAATGTATGTTGTAAGGAACAGAGGGGAGAGAAGAAAGAGGGGGGGGGGGGATTGGGAAGGGTAGGGAGGGGAGGGAAAAAGGGAATCATTGTATACATTTCTACTAGTATCATGTCAGCATAGAGATATATGTTCTGTCATAGCATCTTATAGTTAACAACAATAACCAGATCAACATGAATTTTAAGAAAAGGGGAAAGAAAAAAAAAAAAAAGAGAAGGAGAAAAGGAAATGGATAAAGAGAAAGAAAAAAGGGAAGAAGA
Organism: Aquarana catesbeiana; assembly: GCF_042186555.1. Taxonomy (NCBI): domain Eukaryota; kingdom Metazoa; phylum Chordata; class Amphibia; order Anura; family Ranidae; genus Aquarana; species Aquarana catesbeiana. The sequence continues at coordinate 138,398,565 of NC_133336.1, read as the reverse complement.
AAAAAGAGAGGAAAGGAAAAGGAAAGAAAGAGAAAGAAAGAAGAGGGTCAGCCAGAATCGCTTTAAGGTGTAGATAGATAACGAATTCATGGGTCCCAGGTTGCATCAAACTTCTTGGTAGAATTACGAAGGACACAGGTAAGTCTGTCGTTAACCATGATCCAGTTAAGTTTATTCTTCACGTAATCAAGAGGAACCATCGACTGCTTCCAGTATTTAGCAATAGTAATTCTAGCTGCCAGAAAAATATATGCTATTAGTTTTGTCGATTTTTTGGGGACCTCATCAGGTAATTTTTGAAAAAGCGCTGGTTCCGGGGATCTACGTATATATTAATCCCCGTCACAGAATATACTAGATTAAATATACAAATCCAAAATCTAGTGACCACAGGGCATTGCCACCAAACATGGAACATTGTACCCATCTGGCCACAACGCCTGAAGCAGGTGGGTGACGCAGATGGGTGCATCTTTGCAACTCTGGTCGGGACCAAATACCAACGTAGAAGTGTTTTATAATTTGTTTCAATTAATGTTGTATTGATTGATATTTTGGGTAAAGCATAGGCAGTATCTTGCCAATCCGATAATTCCAACGTGGCATTCAGGTCCCGTTCCCACTGATTCATGTAAGGGAGCTTAGTCCCCGGGTCAGTAAGGATAGTGTATATTGTAGATATCCTTCCCCATAAATGGCCCCTCGTTTGGCAAGATAATTGAAAATTTGTAAGTACAAGGGGTCCATCCAACCGGTTAAGTTTAATCGTACAAAGGAAATAATTTGATTATATCAAAATAGTTCGCCGGAGGGCATCTGAAATGTGTCTTTAAGATATTGTATTGAGCGGGTTGATCCCCATTAAGGTAGTCTCCTATCCTAAGGAGCCCTTTGTTGAGCCACCGTAGAAACAGCATTGGAGACATTCCGGGGGATAATTCATAATTAAAGAATATGGGAGCTAATGGAGTATGTGGGGAGGACAGAGGTTTACGGTGTCATACTCTGTCCCAGTCCGCCAGTGAATGAGACAGGGTAGGACACAAAATAGGAGGGCGAAGACGGCTAGGGAGCCACATTAGAGAACCTATAGCGAAAGGGTGGCACAAGAGGGCCTTAATAGAGACCCAGAGGGGTGTAGATCCTTTGGCCGTTGTGTAAGAAAGCTGGGTTATTTGAGCCGCTTGGTAATAAGCTTGTAGATTAGGGAGGCCAAGGCCACCAGACCGTTTTGAGACGTACAGTGTCAATTTATTCATTCAAGGTTTCTTATTATTCCAAATAAAACGGAGGATGTCTGTTTTCAATCACTGTATATCTCCCCTCAGAACCGCAATCGGTAAAGTCCTAAAATAATAGAGTAACCTAGGTAGGAAAGTCATCTTAATAGAATTGATTCTACCAAACCAGGACAAGGGATAGTCTGCCCACCATTGAAGATCTTCCCGGAGACAACGGAAAAGTGGGGGATAATTAGAGGGCATCGATCAAAGGTGTCAGTTGGATACCTAAATATGGAAGGGAGTTTTGTGCCTATTGGAAATTATAGGTGTTTCGTAAAGTCGAGACCATCGAGGGGGGTAAAGAAATATTAAGTATATAAATATAAATAGTGTAGCGCTAAAATATAAAGCTCTATAAAAAAATATATGTTTCAAGAGAAAAATTGTTCTACAGTGAAGTAAAGAGTAATCGTATCTCGTCTCCAGATTACATATTTTTGAAAAATAAATATCAAATGTGTAGTCTAACAGCATATGAAAACACTCATTTATCAGTGAAAATAAGGGAAATATAAATGGTGAAATATAATAAAAAATAATAAATAATAACGTGATGAACTTATAGTGTCCACATTCCAAAAGGAATATAAATAACAAAACTAAGTGATAATAATAATATACAAGTCCAAAATTAAAATGGGAGGTGTGGCCACCAAATGGGTCTGGTGGTAATCTAGTCCGAATGATATATTATGCAAATAAAGCGGGTTCCATACAATGTAAAAGATCCATAAATATCTCCTCCGTAATGATCTGAATCAATGTAAGGGATAAAGTACTCTTACCAACTTTGGTGGACTCACAGGCCGTTGGCGGTGAGTCAAAAAGGCTTGCACTGTCTTAGGGTGGAGGACAGTATGGGAGCAGAACATGTGCTGGAAAACCTCTTCCTCCAAATGGGGAGCCAGGATCCTGCCCGGATGGTCTATACGATCTCCATCTTGGTCAGCATTGGTAACCATGTATAAAGAAAGAAACAAGGAGCCTCCACATGGTGTAAATCCAAAAATTCAGTTGGCATTTATTTGATCAATCACGATCATCAACAATCCATAAAAGTATAAAAAAAGTATAATAGAATCGATTCCAGTAGTAAAAAAGGCAAGCGTGGTGTGGGTGGCTGGGTACAGCAAGGAGACCCGACGCGTTTCATCTTAAGAGACTTCTGCTGGGGTATATGCCATCCTGCCACCACCACGCTTTTATACACATATTAAATTAATAACCCATACACAGCTGATTACAGCATCGCGCGCTCTAACTTCCTGGATACCTGGCGTGCGTTCCAACCTCGGTCATGTGTTTCCACATATTAGCCAATCAGGGGACGAATCCGCCTCTACCAACCAAGCCTCAGTGTGGATATCCCATCCCGGTACGCTCTCAGTGAGCGGAAGTGTGAACTATTTGTCCGCCCATAATAGATCGTCACCGCGTATGACGCGCACGTGACCGGCGTCATGTGATAGCGTCTGACGTATCATTGGATATACCTCATTACGTCAATCCGGAAGTAGGAACACATCACTAAGGCCGTTGGAGCGCGTTTGCGTTCCAAGTGGGTCATCGAGAACGGAAATGATATAGATAAAGTAAATACTGCATACTACGCAGTATGCCATATTGATGAAATTTTATTAAAATCTAAAAATAAATTTAATGTGTTGAGAAGGTTAAATTTCAAATCGGATCAGGAAGTCAGTATGCATAGCAAAAAAATTATGATAAAACATATATCTTGTACATCCAGATTCCTAGACATGAATATAAGGTAAGGAATAAATATCCAAACTCATATCCAATTACAGGGCGTATAAAGCCAATGTAGTATTAACTAAGTAATAAAGCATGTTAAAACGCACACATATCTCTAGTTAGCCAATTTGGCTAAATAGAAATAGAAAATTGGGATGTAAACCGACATAAAAATATTAAAAAGAAAAAAAGAAAAAAGGAAAAAGATATAACCAGGACCTAACCAAAATAAATGAAAACTGCACATTGCTTAATGCAAGCCACGTAGACTATATTTTCTCCAAACAAGACTTGGAGTAGTCCTCATTCCAGTGAGACACTTTAAGCACCTTATAATATAAGACTTGAAAGGACCAGTATAGAAAAAAAGGGGGAGACATTTATTTACGATTGATTAATAAATGAATTGATGTCCCACTCCACATTAAGTCCATGTGGCGTAAAACATCTTAATTGGTGTATCCAAAAAGTTTCAAGCCTTGATACTCCTCTTACGCATGACTCACCCCTCCAATGAGGGGTGAATTTATCTATTATTTGGAACCTAGTACCAGTGGGGTCTCGATTGTGACATAATAGGTAATGATTGGGCACACTATGGTTGGTGCGTCCTTTTTTAATGGATTTAATATGTTCATTAACCCTTATGGCAAATGTGCGAATGGTCCGCCCTACGTACTGTTTCCCGCAAGGGCACGTAATGAGGTACACTATGTACCTAGTCGAACACGTAACAAAGTGTTTGATGGAGTATTCCTTCCCAGTGACAGTTGATCCAAACGTCTCAATCTTACGGGATTTGTGTGTGTTATATTTACACACCCTACATCGTCGACAGGGAAAAAAACCCTTCATATTCTGAAAAAATGAGGGGACAGAAGGGGGATCGGCTATATTGGGGGCAATCTGCCCTCTCAAGGACATGGCCCCTCTATAAATCACCCCTGCTTGTTCTGGCAAGACTGGTCCCAAAACAGTATCGTTTTTTAGGACTTTCCAATGCCTATGAAAGATGTCCTTGACCTGTTTGTGTTGAATCGAAAAGTTAGTAAGGAAAGATCACTTATGTTTGTTTTCTGAATTACGTTTAGGTTGTTCCGAAATAAGTGTATTCCTGTCCACTAAGGAAACATCATGAATCACTCCATCAATCTCTGATGCATTGTAGCCCTTGTCAGTAAATTTGGACTTTAAGATATTAGCTTGATCAAAATAGTCGGTGAGTTGTGAACAGTTGCGTCTTATTCGCAACAACTGACTTCGGGGAATGGATCTCAGCCATGCTGCATGGTGGCAGCTGTCGATCGGAATGTATCCATTCCGATCGGTGGTCTTGAAGAAAGTCTTCGTAGTAAGATGACCATCAACAACCGCGATCTCAAGGTCCAGAAAGTGAATAGTCGACCGACTAGCTTCGTAGGTCAACTCTATCCCAATCTGATTATTATTTAAGGTACCCATAAATTCATCCAGAGATTCCATATTTCCTCTCCATAGGAGGAGGATGTCGTCAATATACCTGGCCCACAACACCAATTGTGGTGGGTCCAGGGTGTAGACGACATCCTCCTCCCATTTGGCCATAAAAATATTGGCCAGGCTGGGGGCGAACTTCGCCCCCATAGCCACCCCTTTTTTCTGGAGATAAAACTCTCCGTCGTACCAGAAGTAATTGTGTTTGGTGGCAAAACACAATAAATCCATTATAAACCTCTTCTGAGTACCCGGAATTGTACCATTTCTGGAAAGGAAAGAGTTAACTGCTTTAAATCCTAAGTCGTGGGGTATACAAGTATACAACGCCTTAACGTCAGCTGTAGCGAGAATAAGGTCTTCACTATAGGTGACACATTCAAGTTTAGCAATGGTGTCTTTGGTGTCCTTTAAGTAAGATGGCATGGATTTCACCAGCGGTTGGAGAAAGAAATCAATATACTTCCCGATACGGGACGTTATGGAATTGATGCCGCTGATAATTGGGCGGCCAGGAGGTTGTGTAACATTCTTATGAACCTTCGGTAAATAATAAATTATGGGAATACGCGGGGCAACTGGAACTAAAAAGTGTCTCTCCTTCTTATTAAGAATTCCAAGTTGGGAACCAGTATCTACCAAATCAACTAAACGTTTCTTAAACTCAGATGTAGGATTTTTAGTTAATTTTGAATAAGTCTCAGTATCACCGAGAATTTTGGTCATCTCCGTGTGGTAGTCTGCTTTGTCAAGGATGACAATCCCGCCCCCCTTATCCGCAGGGCGAATGACAAGGTTTTTACGCTCACAGAGGGATTTAAGTCCAATTTTTAAATTGGGGTCATTATATATTCTCCTATCTGGTAGTTTATCTAGGTCTTTAAGGACCAGATCTCTGAAGACTTTAATAGATGGTGCCACCGGACAAGGAGGGTTAAACAGCGATGGGTTAGCAAGGCCTGAATGTACAGCATGTGATGTTATTTCCGTGGTCTGAGGTCTAGTAGGATTAGACATGATGTATCTCTGAATGTTCAACTTTCTGATGTATTTGTGCACATCTATGAAAGTTGAAAATTTATTTAATTTTTTTGGGGGTACAAATTTTAGACCTCCAGAACCGATTTCTCAGCTTTGGTTAGTTCTACATTGCTTAAATTAAAAACACCACTGTCTTTTACACACGTATTCTTTTTCCTGGCGCGCCACCCCCCTCTGGAGCCGCGCCAGGATTTAGATTTCTTAGGTGGCTTTCCCCTTCTTTGTGAAAATCCCCCCGTGTAGAGGGGCCTGGTAAATTTTGATTATAATTAAATGGTGATCTAATATGGTATCCTTCATCCCTATCTGAATAGAGGTATCTGGAACCATGATCATCATTATATCTTCTTTCTCTAAGTGGTGAGAACCTATTCTGCGTGTGAACTGGAGTTCTTTGAGGATATTGGTAATCTGAATATTGCTCATAATAATCATTGTTTCTTCTCCAGGGGGATGAATCTTGTCTATGATGGTCATAATACGGTCTCTGGTTTCTATTTCCTTTAGCCCTGCCTTTGTTGTTTCTACCCCTTCCTCCATTATGGGAGGATGAATTCCTCCGTTGGGGTATGGGTGTATAAGGTCTGTTAGGCGGGTAGTGTACTTCCTGTGTATTGGGTTTAATCCTATTTATTGGTTGTTGTGAACCCAAAGGAACAGAGTTAGAATTTATAATGGGTACCTGTCCCGTCTCCGGGACTGTGATTGGTGGATTTTTATCCTGCCAGCTGAACACACACCCATTCTTGTAGTCACAGATGTCTCTTGTATATTTCTTTTGTTTTTTGACCCTCTGTTCACGCTCTTCTTTCTCTAAATGGTCTTTGAGATTAGTAGAGAGCGAATTATATTCAGCTAGTTTTTTATATGGGAGGAGTTTATCTCTGATTTCCTTGATTTCTGTGTCCAAGGTTATCTTCCTTAGACGTTTCCTTTCAATCAGGAACCCCAACAAGGAGATACCCGCCTCATTAAAGTATCGAAACCAGGATTCCAGGTCAGGCTCTCCCTGTTGGGGGTGGATATTCCACCCTAAACCTCTTGGGACCAAGCGTTCCTTTGAGTATTGCTCTAGGAAAGCTATATCCCATTCCAGGTGAAGTTCTGATACCATCAAGTTTTTCAACCTAAGGAATAGCCCTCCTATTTCAGAGTCACTATTCAAGGGTGTAAATACACCTTCAATATTAAATGTACGATTATTACGATAGAGGCGGATTCGTCCCCTGATTGGCTAATATGTGGAAACACATGACCGAGGTTGGAACGCACGCCAGGTATCCAGGAAGTTAGAGCGCGCGACGCTGTAATCAGCTGTGTATGGGTTATTAATTTAATATGTGTATAAAAGCGTGGTGGTGGCAGGATGGCATATACCCCAGCAGAAGTCTCTTAAGACGAAACGCGTCGGGTCTCCTTGCTGTACCCAGCCACCCACACCACGCTTGCCTTTTTTACTACTGGAATCGATTCTATTATACCTTTTTTATACTTTTATGGATTGTTGATGATCGTGATTGATCAAATAAATGCCAACTGAATTTTTGGATTTACACCATGTGGAGGCTCCTTGTTTCTTTCTTTATACATGGTTACCAATGCTGACCAAGATGGAGATCGTATAGACCATCCGGGCAGGATCCTGGCTCCCCATTTGGAGGAAGAGGTTTTCCAGCACATGTTCTGCTCCCATACTGTCCTCCACCCTAAGACAGTGCAAGCCTTTTTGACTCACCGCCAACGGCCTGTGAGTCCACCAAAGTTGGTAAGAGTACTTTATCCCTTACATTGATTCAGATCATTACGGAGGAGATATTTATGGATCCTTTACATTGTATGGAACCCGCTTTATTTGCATAATATATCATTGGGACTAGATTACCACTAGACCCATTTGGTGGCCACACCTCCCATTTTAATTTTGGACTTGTATATTATTATTATCACTTAGTTTTGTTATTTATATTCCTTTTGGAATGTGGACACTATAAGTTCATCACGTTATTATTTATTATTTTTTATTATATTTCACCATTTATATTTCCCTTATTTTCACTGATAAATGAGTGTTTTCATATGCTGTTAGACTACACATTTGATATTTATTTTTCAAAAATATGTAATCTGGAGACGAGATACGATTACTCTTTACTTCACTGTAGAACAATTTTTCTCTTGAAACATATATTTTTTTATAGAGCTTTATATTTTAGCGCTACACTATTTATATTTATGCATTTTGCACAATTTGGTCTTATTGGAGTGTTGGCTGCTATTTTACGTTTCTGATTGGCGCGGTATTTTCTACCCTTTAAAGAAATATTAAGGGCCGTTGTCTTTTGGGTATCTAAAGAGAGCCCTGAAATCTGGGAAAATTAGTGGAACAGGGTCAAAAGATTAGGTAAGGTTGATTGAGGATTTGTGACATACATGAGGATGTCGTCGGCAAACAGGGAACACTTATGTTTTCACTGCCCACAACATATGCCACTTATATTAGGATGAGATCGAATTGCTTCAGCTAGGGGTTCGATTGCTAGGGCGAATAACAATGGGGAAAGCGGGCAACCCTGTCTCGTTCCCCGTTGGATAGGAAACGATTCTGATCTATAACCCCGAATAAAAACCTGGGCCGAGGGGTTACTATAAAGTTGTTTAAGCAATGAGATAAAGGCAGAGCCAAATCCGAAAGCCTCCAGGATAGTAAATAGGTAGTCCCAATTTAAGCTATCAAAGGCCTTATGAAGGTCCAATGAAAGAAGTAATAGTTACCTCGATACAGGGGCGTCCCATTTAGAACATACCGCAGAGATCAATGCTATGGAACGACGAATCTGATCCAGCGTTTGGCCTTCAGTTATAAAGCCAGATTGATCTTTGTGAATGTATTGTGCCAAAAAAGTGCCAAGACGTAACGCTAATGCCCCGTACACACGGTCGGATTTTCCAAAGGAAAATGTCTGATCAGAGCGTGTTGTCGGAAATTCCGACCGTGTGTGGGCTCCATTGGATATTTTCCATCGGATTTTCCGACACACAAAGTTGGACAGCAGGAGATAAAATTTTCCGACAACAAAATCCGTTGTCGGAAATTCCGATCGTGTGTACACAAATCCGACGGACAAAGTGCCACGCATGCTCAGAATAAATAAAGAGATGAAAGCTATTGGCCACTGCCCCGTTTATAGTCCCGACGTACATGTTTTATGTCACCGCGTTTAGAGCGATCGGATTTTCCGACAACTTTGTGTGACCGTGTGTATGCAAGACAAGTTTGAGCCAACATCCGTCAGAAGAAATCCTAGGATTTTGTTGTCGGAATGTCCGAACAAAGTCCGACCGTGTGTACACCCTATAAGAGTTTTGTTAGGATTTTGAGGTCGCAATTAATCAATGAGATAGGATAGTAATTAAGGATGTCTGTGGAGTCTTTGTGTGGTTTGGGAATGACATTAATGTATCCCCTTTTTTCATCTAAAGGGACTTTTCCGCCATCTCGCAAGAAATTAAAGTAGAGAGCCATGTGAGGCACTAGCTGTTCAGAAAATTTCTTATAGTAAATATTAGGGAGTCATCAGGGCCCGGTGATTTATGTAACGACAATATCTTAATAGTAGTATGTATTTCCTCACAGGTAATGGGTTGGTCCATAAGTTCTCTATGGGATTCCGTGAGAAATGGCAGAGATAAGGTATGCAAAAAACTATTAATGGAAACAGGAATTTTTACCCTGGGATGTAAAAAGGAGGATACCATCCAAGTAGGTCATAGAGGTTGCCACCATCCCTGGTATAAGGAAAAAAGGGATAACCCCTCAAATGACTGGTGGGACTTTAAAGGCAACGGAGTAATAAAAAACAATTTTATTGGTACAAATATACAAAAATATAATAATATTCACATATTACAAAGTATGTAATTAGAGAGAGATGGTTGGACTATGTCAGGAAACATCTCAGACAATTTTTCCAATCCCTAATTAAAGTATAGCTTATAAAGAGAGGGAGAGGAGGGGGGGGGAAGGGGAGAATAGGGATGCCCCCTCCTCAAATAAATGGGACTTTAGAGGAAAATACTGAGTCTAGTAGGTAAGAATCAAACAAGTTTGATAAAATTAACAATATTTATTGAGATATAGTTAAAAATAGCATTGTCAATACATATACAGACATATGACCATCCAGTAGTAAATTCCAGAATTCATACGTGACTAAAGCCAACATGTTTCACAAAAGAATTTTTGCTTCATCAGGGCTAGACATGATGTCATTGATTCATTTAAACTGTGTAAACAATGAACAGTCTCAGATTACATAATGGTCATACATAACATCAGATCATAACAATGAAAAAACATCAATTATGTAAAGTTATTGCTCACCTACTGTTAAAATTTCAAAGAAATAAGGCTATTACCACCATTCACCAGACATCAACCGCTGAACCAACCAGCACGGACTGTCCCTGGGTGCCAGATCCCAGGCAGACAATACCGGTAGGAGGACTGGACCACACACTTAGGGCAATATAGACTGGTAACCCGTACTGAAAGAAAGACGGGAAACCCATAAATTCCACTGATTCAGATTAAATCATAAATAGTACTAACGACGACCATTAACGGTCAAACAAATATAATGAATTGTATGTTAAAGAAATTTGGTACGACGCCCACATAGATACATTATCCATAGGGTATATTTAGAGCATATATAGTATATCTTTATTTCAGGGAGGGAGAAAACATTTTACCCATTTGTGATAAATGGCCAGTACATATGTCATGCCTGTATTCATAAAAAACCGGTATAGCCAAGCCTATAGTACTAGTAGTGCAAGGACCCTGTGAAGTTATCCCTTAAGTTATAACAATAATCCCCCAATTAAAAACATATCCAAGTGGAGCAAGGCAAGCGCGTCCAAATTAATCTCAACTTACCCCTGAGTGTAGAGACAGAGGGAGAGGAGCTGTGATGGCTCCTAATCAAATGATTGGGCGTCCGCCCGTTACGATGGATGGCTGCAGAATGCGTCTGACAGACAGCACCGGCGCCTCCATCTTTTAAATGGTGCGGTCCCACCGGAAGCAATCAGGTCAGAATTGACCCCCGGCATTGCTTCCGGCCCGGACGTCCCTGCCAGAATGCGCAAATAGGGGCGGAAGAAGAAGGGCTCCGCCCCCTAGGCAGGGACATCCGAGTCCCCCCACCACACCAGGCAACCGTTACTAGCAGGCAGCGGGAGCGATCCAAGAGAATGGCAGAGAGCATACATAATGGTCCAACATGGACCAGATACCTTGAGTTTGATACATAAACATTTAGAAAACAACAACAAAAATACAATACAGAAATCATATATGCATGGTTCCATAAGTAATATTCCAATCTAATCAATCATAATTTAGGTGAAGCGAAAGGAGACAGAAAGGGGTCGGGACCAGTCAGCCTATATTTCATCAACACATATGGGGAATGGCACCATCTAGTGGGTGTTGGTAAGACTATACAACTGAAGGTAGGTGAGGGCCTGCCTGCAGTATCATATATATATCATATATGGCAAATATAAAAACACGTAACAGATTATACCTGTAATCTAAGTTGTTTATTTATAACGTGATCGTTTGCTACAAAAACAAAAAAAAAAAAACAAACAAAAAAAACATTCTCTTGGATCGCTCCCACTGCCTGCTAGTAACGGTTGCCTGGTGTGGTGGGGGGACTCGGACGTCCCTGCCTAGGGGGCGGAGCCCTTCTTCTTCCGCCCCTATTTGCCCTTCATGCCTATGGCGAAGTATGGGCAATGCGCACGCATCCTGGGGGGTGAAATGCGCATGCGTCCACTCTCCTGATGCGCGCGCATTCTGGCAGGGACGTCCGGGCCGGAAGCAATGCCGGGGGTCAATTCTGACCTGATTGCTTCCGGTGGGACCGCACCATTTAAAAGATGGAGGCGCCGGTGCTGTCTGTCAGACGCATTATGCAGCCATCCATCGTAACGGGCGGACGCCCAATCATTTGATTAGGAGCCATCACAGCTCCTCTCCCTCTGTCTCTACACTCAGGGGTAAGTTGAGATTAATTTGGACGCACTTGCCTTGCTCCACTTGGATATGTTTTTAACTGGGGGATTATTGTTATAACTAAAGGGATAACTTCACAGGGTCCTTGCACTTCTAGTACTATAGGCTTGGCTATACCTGTTTATTATGAATACAGGCATGACATATGTACTGGCCATTTATCACAAATGGCTAAAATGTTTTCTCCCTCCCTGAAATAAAGATATACTATATATGCTCTAAATATACCCTATGGATAATGTATCTATGTGGGCGTCGTACCAAATTTCTTTAACATACAATTCATTATATTTGTTTGACCGTTAATGGTCGTCGTTAGTACTATTTATGATTTATTCTGAATCAGTGGAATTTATGGGTTTCCCATCTTTCTTTCAGTACGGGTTACCAGTCTATATTGCCCTAAGTGTGTGGTCCAGTCTTCCTACCGGTATTGTCTGCCTGGTATCTGGCACCCAGAGACAGTCCGTGCTGGTTGGTTCAGCGGTTGATGTCTGGTGAATGGTGGTAATAGCCTTATTTCTTTGAAATTTTAACAGTAGGTGAGCAATAACTTTACATAATTGATGTTTTTTCATTGTTATGATCTGATGTTATGTATGACCATTATGTAATCTGAGACTGTTCATTGTTTACACAGTTTAAATGAATCAATAACATCGTGTCTAGCCCTGATGAAGCGAAAATCCTTTTGCGAAACATGTTGGCTTTAGTCACGTATGAATTCTGGAATTTACTACTGGATGGTCATATGTCTGTATATGTATTGACAATGCTATTTTTAACTATATCTCAATAAATATTGTTAATTTTATCAAACTTGTTTGATTCTCACCTACTAGACTCAGTATTTTCCTCTAAAGTCCCATTTATTTGAGGAGGGGGCATCCCTATTCTGTCCTCCCCCCTCCTCTCCCTCTCTTTATAAGCTATCACATATTACAAAGGAAAATAAAGAATTATGAATATACGGGTGTAAGATTCTAATGTATACTCATCCAGTCTTCCACCTGGGCCTACGCGTTTCGAGACTGAATAGAAAGTCCCTTCATCAAGGGCAACTTGTAGGAAGAATCACACTGCATAACAGAATGTAAATTAGAGTAGTTAGGAATCATATGCATTACACAGATTGCTTGTATCCTAGACCATTCTGCCCAGTTAGACAACAAAAATTACAACATACCCAAGCATATTCAATAAAAGAAGCTCACTGCCAAGTCCCAGAAGTGAATCTGTCGTATACACCCCGAAAAACCCAGGGAGAACAGGACATATGGCTGGCCCCACCTTATCCACACTGGTCCCTCCGTATGACGCCAAACAGGCGAAGCTCAACAGAGGAAGGTTGGTACTATCTTAGATGAAACAGACTAGATGGAACTCAACGGGGTATCTAAAAAAGGAAGAAAACAGGGTGGACTAGTATCTATATGCATAAGAAATAAAAAATTGTAATGAAAACTGACGTATAAGAATAATAACGTGGACACAGAGCCATCTAACCGCCATGTGGATCTGTATCCAAGCAGGGCACGAAAAATAAATAAGTATATATGGCTTACCCCAATAATGGCACAGAGCCTCAAGACTGGCAAGGGAGGATAAAGCAGGAGCCAGAGGGTCCAAGGGAGAAAAAACACCCCTATGCAGATAGGTAGCTCCAATGGTTCATGGTAAGTAGATTGCTTCACAAGAAGACAAAGTCTGCAAAGTGTAACAAGGAGAGATAGTCATAACAGGCAACAGAGAATCCCCTCAACGTGTAGCAATACATTGTATATAATGCAAGAAAAAGCTATCAAGACAGGCAGCAGATCGTGCCTTCAGCAAACTGCAGTTCCGTAAAGAGAGGGAGAGTAGAGAGAGAAATTACCATCAGAGAACTGGAGCTGTATCTCAATGCACTTTAGGAACTCATGCTCATAGGACCGAGTGGAGCCGCCGCCGAACAGGACACTGTCACTGTCTCTCGGTCCAAAGCGGCTTAATATAGGGTACAGGGGAAAGTAATCAGGTGTGGAGCTAATAGACGTGCCGGTCCCGCACGTCATTACGTCGGGGGAGGAGAGGGGAGGGGGAGCCATGATGACAGCGGAGAGACGTCGTGTTAACCACGGCGTCCTCCTGTCGTGGTGTAGTAAGATCAAAATGAATAACATACAAGACTCCTCCCCGGCATGCGTGGGAGGAGGCGTGTACAAGAACTGGGTATCCTAGCAACAGCAGAAGGAAAAACAAAAAACAAGAAACCGGAGGGATATAAAGAAATAACTCCATACAAGGGATGGAGAAGAACAAAAAAGAAACAAGGAGATGCATAGGAATACCTAACTATAACAGAGAACAGGGGAAGATGTGAATAAGAGACACATGGTCAGTAGGAGCCTATGGGGCAGAGGGTGAGCCGAAAAGGGTCACCATATACTGTCGCAACCAAATTACCCACAGGTGGGGACACCAAGGCATCAAAGGAGGAGGGGGGACCCTGAGCCATCGCTGCACGGCACCCCCCCACAGCCAGAGCTGTGAGAGGGGTCATGCAATCACCACCCACCGACGCAAAAAGACGACCAGGTCAACGGTGGGGCTGAGCTGCTGACTGAGCTGCCCAGCACCCACCGCACAAACCGGATGCCAAACAGAGGTCCCCCAACAAGATCATAGATCCCGGGAGGCCCCCGTGCGTCGGGCGGGACAAAGAGGGGTCAGTAGAATGTGACTCAACAGAACCCGCCATATACGGGAATGGCAGAGAGCTTCAATGCATGATAGAATGGTTGCATACATAGGGCTACAAAAAGGGATGTATATACATGAATGGGTGGCCTGACATAAACGCAACAAACACATCCTGAGAAGACAATACAAAAGTGAGCCGTCAAAAATCATCTGTAAACTGAGCATCAAAAACAGACAATAATAAAAATCATCAAAGAGAAGAAAGAGTGTTTGATTGACAAAGATCTAGACTCACAGGGGCCTATAAATCCCTTTCACATACCCCGGAGGATAATCCCTCCAAAAAGGGTCTGTAACTCAACTGTTCATTTAGTCCGGGGGGGTGAGGTGGCAGCAAGGTCCATGATCCAGCGAGCCTCATGCTGTAAAAGGGCCTTGTTCCAATCCCCACCCCTCGGGCTAGGATGGACTCTATACAAGATCAAAAAATAGATGTTGGGAAAAATACCGTGGTGCTCATTGGCCACATGCCTTCCCAAAGGGAGGTCAGGATTGGCTTTCCTCATGGCAGTAATGTGTCGCGAGGCTTGCAGTGAGAACTTTAATTTCATCTTGCCGACATAAAATTGTCAGCATTGGCACATTACAGGTATACGACACCCTCAGTCTTACAGTTCGAGAAGTGACATGGTCTATAAGGTCAACCATTTGGGAGAATAACATTCTGTCTGGTGTTCATGAATCTACATATTGGACACTCCCCACAGGTGAAGGTCCCGAACCTCTTACATGGGTCACTGCGAAACTCCCCGACAAATTCGCTGTGGACTAGATGGTCCTGCAGTGAATTGGTGCATCGATAGGCGATCGCAGGCAGTTCGGATAGGTGTGTACGTAAAATGGGGTCAGAGTATAACAGGTGCCAATGTCTATTAAAGATTGATTTAACGGATTCATGTTGGTTACTGAACCTCATGATCATCCTGGTCGTGGAGCCCTCATCTGTTTTCCTTTGATGACTAAATAACAGTTCACGTCTAGTTCGTCTGTTGGCTCGTCTGTATGCTTTTTTTTTTTAGGAGGGAATGGGAATAGCCCCTCAAGAGAAGCCTATCTCTGAGGGCAGCCGCTTCAGTCAGGTATGATTCCTGATCCGAACAATTCCGCCTCAGCCTCAAATATTGGCTGTAGGGAATTGCGCGGAGCAGTGGTTGAGGGTGAGAGCTGGAGGCATGTAAGATGGTATTGCCTGCAGTGGACTTCAGGAAGAGGCCACTTGAGAGGGTACCATCTTGGTTCTTACTAATGATAGTATCCAGGAAGGTGACACTATTTTTGCTGTAAGTAACAGTAAACTTTAAATTAAAGGTTTTACGTTGCATCAAATTGATGCATTCATCCAGTTCCTTTTCTGAGCCCTCCCACAGCACCAAAATGTCGTCTATATAACAGTACCAAGCCGCTACATGTCGGGTGTGGGATTTGAAGGACTCAGAAAGGAACGACTGCTCCCATTCCCCCAGGTACAGGTTGGCGTAGGACGGGGCACAAGAGGTCCCCATCTCGACACCCTGTACCTGAAGGAAATGGGAGCCGTCAAATGAAAAAATATTGTGGTGGAGAATGAATTCCTGGGCCATGATAATGAATTCGCATAATTTCTTATCATCTCTATGTGTTTGGGTGATAACATGTCTGATCACGGCCAGCCCTAGATGGTTGGGGATGGAGCTGTATAGTGCCTCAATATCAATGGCCACCAGCAAGGACTGCTGTGAGACATGCAAGCCTTCTAGGGATTGTAAAAGATGGATAGTGTCACGGATGTATGAAGGCACGTTCTCAATGAAAGGTTTGAGATAAGAATCGACAAAAAACTCAGATGTTCAGTGATGGCACCGTTCCCGGATACTATTGGTCTCCCTGGGGGGGTCTGGCAGTTTTTGTGGACCTCTATGACCTACTTGGATGGTATCCTCCTTTTTATGTTGTAGATTTAGGGTAGAAAATACCCATACTCCCTCCTCTCCATCCAACTATGTCATAATCTTCTAACTGAATATTATTATTTGTATTCTTATTTGTATTGCCTATTGCTTGTTTTTTGTATCCTTGAGGCATTTTTTGTCTTTTTGTTTTTCTGGTTTCACATCCTCTGCAATACACCACTAGCATGTTTCAGGGACAAAGGTGGGTGGCCCTTATGGAAGGTGAAGCGGTCCAATCCAAGTTGTCCTCCCTTTGTAACCAATTGAGTAAGCAAGTGGAGAAAAAAGCTGCCTTCTTTTGGCATATAGATAATTTTGAAAGATATATCAGAGAGGACATTAATCCCTATGGACTGCGCATTCAAATTTTTCCTTTGATAGACCATATTAGTCCTGAGTTCAAAAAGCTATGGGAAGATAATTTACAGGCCTGCACACGGAGCATGATGAAGATGCTTATGGAGGAGTACAGGATCCGTAGTCTAGCTCTTGATAAAGAGATTGACGAGATATATTCCAAATTACAAACCTTTAAGAGTCTTCCTTCCTTAAAGGAACATGAGGAAAGAATTAAAACTCATTTAGACCAAGTCACCACCGAAACCCTGAGAAAAAAAGACAAAAATTCTGGCGTGACAAATTGTCATTCCAGGAGGGGAAAGCCTACAAGTGGACCCAGAATTATCACATTTCTAATTTTAAAAATAAGGGTTTAACTAAATCTACAATTGAAAGAGGGTCAGACTCGTCTATTAACTCCTCTATCTCTGTTTCCTCCTCTTCTCGTAATCGCAACAGGAAGAGGCAGAAAAGATCCAAACGCACCTTGTCTGGAGAAGATGCTAATGTACACAAAAAACTCATCACTGAACATCCTGCTTCTGCTACTCTACCAGCTTCGGGAATGTTGGGTAACTATGGTTCACGTGGTGATATTTCCCTTTCTTATTCGGGTACCCCTGGTGACAACCTTACCTCTTCTCAACACGTAGGTGCACAATTTTCTCAATCTAATGTGGGCTTGGACCCCAATGCGGAGGTAGGTCAGAGTCGATTTTTTCCACAGGGTATATCACCCAATCCCAAAACATAGAACTTGCACAATCAGGTGCCACCAATGTTAATGATATGAATATCATTAACTTATCCAGCTATAGGTTGTCAGACGAAGAGAGGACCCTTTTGTCTAAGGGGTTAAGTTTCTGCCCTAACTTGAACTTTGATGTTTTTGAGGCTATTAAAGACCTAAATCTCTTTGCCCGGAAATTACTGCTGAAAAGTATGTACTCTAAAAATAAAGAGAAATCTGAAACTTCTGATGCCCAATATGACAAGGATCTTGATGTCCTGTTGTCTCTATTAGAGGAACAGGATTCACCTGATCTTATCGATTCTATTGACTTAGACTCTTTCCTTCACGATAAATCTATGGTGGCAACCACCCTCCCCCGCACTAAAAAGTTGAAGAATAAATCTGATAAATTTCCCCCCCTCAGTTCCAATTCCAACTTGATGTCCTTTGTCACTGCTGCTAAAAATACATAAAAAGGCTGGCAATTTGTCCCCTTCTGAATTACTTGCTCTTAATAATTTAAAAAAATGTAATTCCCTTACCATCAAGCCCTCCGACAAGGGGGGCAATATTGTCATTATGTCAAATGAGCAGTATAGAACCATGTGCCACAAAGTTTTGGCAAATCTTGATTGGTACATACCCATCCCCAAAGCTAACATTGCAAAATTTGAGATCCGATTCTATGCTTTGGTGGATGGTGCATTTTCACAAGGAATTATAGATCAGGACACCTGGGAGTTTTTGCGTATAAAGTTTCCCAGGATCCCAACCTTTTATTGTCTACCAAAAGTCCACAAAAACTGCCAGACCCCCCCAGGGAGACCAATAGTATCCGGGAACGGTGCCATCAAAAACGTGAGTTTTTTTGTCGATTCTTATCTCAAACCTTTCGTTGAGAACTTGCCTTCATACATCCGTGACACTATCCATCTTTTACAATCCCTAGAAGGCTTGCATGTCTCACAGCAGTCCTTGCTGGTGGCCATTGATATTGAGGCACTATACAGCTCCATCCCCCACCATCTAGGGCTGGCCGTGATCAGACATGTTATCACCCAAACACATAGAGATGATAAGAAATTATGCAAATTCATTATCATGGCCCAGGAATTCATTCTCCACCACAATATTTTTTCATTTGACAGCTCCCATTTCCTTCAGGTACAGGGTGTCGAGATGGGGACCTCTTGTGCCCCGTCCTACGCCAACCTGTACCTGGGGGAATGGGAGCAGTCGTTCCTCTCTGAGTCCTTCAAATCCCACACCCGACATGTAGCGGCTTGGTACTGTTATATAGACGACATTTTGGTGCTGTGGGAGGGCTCAGAAAAGGAACTGGATGAATGCATCAATTTGATGCAACGTAACAACTTTAATTTAAAGTTTACTGTTACTTACAGCAAAAATAGTGTCACCTTCCTGGATACGATCATTAGTAAGAATCAAGATGGTACCCTCTCAAGTGGCCTCTTTCTGAAGTCCACTGCGGGCAATACCATCTTACATGCCTCCAGCTCTCACCCTCAACCACTGCTCCGCGCAATTCCCTACAGCCAATATTTGAGGCTGAGGCGGAATTGTTCGGATCAGGAATCATACCTGACTGAAGCGGCTGCCCTCAGAGATAGGCTTCTCGAGGGGCTATTCCCATTCCCTCCTAAAAAAAAAAAGCATACAGACGAGCCAACAGACGAACTAGACGTGAACTGTTATTTAGTCATCAAAGGAAAACAGATGAGGGCTCCACGACCAGGATGATCATGAGGTTCAGTAACCAACATGAATCTGTTAAATCAATCTTTAATAGACATTGGCACCTGTTATACTCTGACCACACTTTACGTCCACACCTATCCAAACTGCCTGCGATCACCTATCGACGCACCAATTCGCTGCGGGACCATCTAGTCCACAGCGAATTTGTCGGGGAGTTTCGCAGTGACCCATGTAAGAGGTTCGGGACCTTCACCTGTGGGGGGTGTCCAATATGTAGATTCATGAACACCAGACAGAATGTGATTCTCCCAAATGGTCGACCTTATAGACCATGTCACTTCTCGAACTGTAAGACTGAGGGTGTCGTATACCTGTAATGTGCCAATGCCGACAATTTTATGTGGGCAAGATGAAATTAAAGTTCTCACTGCAAGCCTCGTGACACATTACTGCCATGAGGAAAGCCAATCCTGACCTCCCTTTGGGAAGGCATGTGGCCAATGAGCACCACGGTATTTTTCCCAACATCTATTTTTTGATCTTGTATAGAGTCCATCCTAGCCCGAGGGGTGGGGATAGGAACAAGGCCCTTTTACAGCGTGAGGCTCGCTGGATCATGGACCTTGCTGCCACCTCACCCCCCGGACTAAATGAACAGTTGAGTTACAGACCCTTTTTGGAGGGATTCTCCTCCGGGGTATGTGAAAGGGATTTATAGGCCCTGTGAGTCTAGATCTTTGTCAAACACTCTTTCTTCTCTTTGATGATTTTTATTATGGTCTGTTTTTGATGCTCAGTTTACAGTTGATTTTTGACGGCTCACTTTTGTATTGTCTTCTCAGGATGTGTTTGTTGCGTTTATGTCAGGCCACCCATTCATGTATATACATCCCTTTTTGTAGCCCTATGTATGCAACCATTCTATCATGCATTGAAGCTCTCTGCCATTCCCGTATATAGCAGGTTCTGTTGAGTCACATTCTACTGACCCCTCTTTGTCCCGCCCGGCGCACGGGGGCCTCCCGGGATCTATGATCTTGTTTGGGGGCCTCCGTTTGGCGTGCGGTGGGTGCTGGGCAGCTCAGCCAGCAGCTCGGCCCCACCGTTGACCTGGTTGTCTTTTTGCGTCGGTGGGCGGTGGTTCATGACCCCTCTCACAGCTCTGGCTGTGGGGGGTGCCGTGCAGTGACGGCTCAGGGTCCCCCCTCTTCCTTTGATGCCTTGGCGTCGCCACCTGTGGGTAATTTGGTTGCAACAGTATATGGTGACCCTTTTCGGCTCACCCTCTGCCCCATAGGCTCCTACTGACCATGTGTCTCTTATTCACATCTTCCCCTGTTCTCTGTTATAGTTAGGTATTCCTATGCATCTCCTTGTTTCTTTTTTGTTCTTCTCCATCCCTTGTATGGAGTTATTTCTTTATATCCCTCTGGTTTCTTGTTTTTTGTTTTTCCTTCTGCTGTTGCTAGGATACCCAGTTCTTGTACATGCCTCCTCCCAGGAGGAGTCTCGTATGTTATTCATTTTGATCTTACTACACCATGACAGGAGGATGCCGTGGTTAACACGACGTCTCTCCGCGGTCGTCATGGGTCCCCCTCCCCTCTCCTCCCCGGAAGTAATGACGTGCGGGATCGGCACGTCTATTAGCGCCGCACCTGATTACTTTCCCCTGTACCCTATATTAAGCCGCTTTGGACCGAGAGACAGTGACAGTGTCCTGTTCAGCGGCGGCTCCACTCGGTCCTATGAGCATGAGTTCCTAAAGTGCATTGAGATACAGCTCTGGTTCTCTGATGGTAATTTCTCTCTCTACTCTCCCTCTCTTTATGGAACTGCAATTTGCTGAAGGCACGATCTGCTACCTGTCTTGATAGCTTTTTCTTGCATTATATACAATGTATTGCTACACGTTGAGGGCATTCTCTGTTGCCTATTATTATTATTATTATTATACAAGATTTATATAGCGCCGACAGTTTACGCAGCGCTTTACAACATTAGGGCAGACAGTACAATTACAATACAATTCAATACAGGAGGAATCAGAGGGCCCTGCTCGTTTAGAGCTTACAATCTAGGAGGGAGGGTCAAGTTATACAAAAGGGTAATAACTGTGGGGGATGAGCTAATGGAGAAAATAGTGCAGTTGTTAGATGGAGGCAGGATAGGCTTCTCTGAAGAGGGAAGTTTTCAGGGATCGCCTAAAAGTGGATACATTTGGAGACAGTCTGACAGATTGGGGTAGGGAATTCCAGAGGATAGGCGAGGCTCGGGAGAAGTCCTGGAGGCGGATATGGGAGGAGGTGATGAGGGAGCTAGAGAGCAGGAGGTCTTGGGAGGAACGGAGATGGCGATTAGGTTGGTATTTTGAGACTAGGTTAGTGATGTAGCTGGGGGCAGAGTTATGGATGGCTTTGTAACTTATTGTTAGTATTTTGAATTTAATTTGTTGGGCGAGTGGTAGCCAATGGAGGGATTGGCAGAGAGGGGTAGCAGACACTGAGCGGTTTGTAAGGTGGATGAGTCTGGCAGCAGCATTCATGATGGACTGAAGGGGGGATAGTCTATTTAAAGGTAAGCCAATGAGGAGTGAGTTGCAGTAGTCAAGGTGAGAGATAACCAGGGAGTGAATCAGGAGCTTTGTGGTTTCACTGGTTAGAAAGGGACGTAGTTTAGAGATGTTGCGGAGGTTGAGGCGGCAAGCTTTGGAAAGTGATTGGATGTGGGGCCAAAAGGAGAGTTCAGAATCCAGGATAACACCTAGCACCCTGACATGTGGGGACGGGTGGATGGTTTTGCCATTGCTCTTGACAGAGAAGTCAGGGGAAGAGGCACGTGGGGGAGGAAATATTATAAGCTCGGTTTTGGACAAGTTGAGTTTGAGGAAGTGGTGTGACATCCATACAGATATGTCGGTTAGTAAGTTAGTGATGCGTGAGGAGACTGATGGAGTGAGTTGAGGGGTGGAGAGATAGATTTGTGTGTTATCGGCATAGAAATGATATTGAAAGCTGTGAGAGGCTATCAACTGACCCAGGGAAGAGGTGTAGATTGAAAATAAAAGAGGTCCAAGAACAGAACCTTGGGGGACCCCGACAGAGAAGGGAAGAGGAGTGGAGGAAGTAGAATTGTAAGTGACACTGAAGGTGCATTGGGATAGGTAGGATGAGAGCCACTGAAGAGCACAGTCACGGAGACCGAGGGAGTAAAGTTTTTTGAAGAGGAGGGGGTGGTCAACCGTGTCAAAGGCAGCTGAAAGATCCAGAAGTAGGAGTACAGAATAGTGCCTGTTGGTTTTTGCAGTTAGTAGGTTTGTTTGTAGGTGAGTTTTAAAAGAGCAGTTTCTGTGGAGTGTTGAGGGCAAAATCCAGATTGAAGGGGATCAAGAAGGTTGTTTTTAATGAGGTGGTCAATCAGTTGGTTCTAAACCAGGCGTTCAAGGAGTTTAGAGGAAAAGGGGAGCAAGGAGATAGGGCGTAGGTTGTTAAGATTGATAGGGTCCAAGGATGGCTTTTTGAGTATGGGAGTGACCAGTGCATGTTTTAGAGCATCAGGGAAGATGCCAGAGGTGAGGGAGAGATTGAAGATGTGGGTTAGAGAGTGTAGGATGGGGTCAGAGGGTGACCGTAGCATTTGAGAGGGAATAGGGTCCAGGGGACAGGTGGTTAGGTGGACGATAGAAAGGAGTTTAGCAACTTCATCTGTAGTAGCAGATTTGAATAGGGGGAGTGTCAGTTGTACCTGTTGACATGGGGTCTTAGCTGGGGGAGATACCTGTAGAATGTAGATTTCATCACGGATTGTATCAATCTTGTTTTTGAAGTGATTAGCGATTTCCTGGGCAGTGAGTAAGTCAGTGGGTGGAGGCGGTGGAGGACAAAGTAGAGAGTTGAAGGTAGAGAAGAGTTTACGGGGATTGGATGAGAAGGTGTTAATAAGAGTTGTAAAATAGGTTTGCTTGGCAGTGTGGAGGAAAGAATAGTAATTTTGGAGGGCAGATTTGTATTGGTTGAAGTCTTTGAGAGACTTAGTCTTGTGCCAGAGACGCTCAAGAGCGCGACTACGCTTTTTGAGAATTTTAGTGTCATCTGTTTGCCAGGGTTGTAGGGGTCGAGGCCTGATTCTGCGTGTAGTGAGGGGAGCGAGCTTGTCCAGGTGGAGGACAGAGATTTATTGCAGATGGACGTGGCTTGGTTGGGGCAGGACAGGGGAGAGATTTTGTCATAGAGGTGGTCAGTAGCAGAATAGAGGAGGGAGGAGTTGAAGTTGCGAAAGTTTCTACGGGTGATGGATAGGCGATTGGTGGGAAAGGTGGTGGAAGAGAAACTAATAAGGTGGTGGTCGGAGAGAGGAAAAGGATTGTTTGAGAAGTTGCATGGAGTGCATAGGTAGGAGAATACCAGGTCAAGCGTGTTGCCATCAGAGTGAGTACAAGCCTGTACCCATTGCTTCAGGTCAAATGAAGAGGTTAGACTAAGAAGTTTAGAAGTAGCAGGAGTGTTGGTATTAGCAGGGATGTTGAAATCACCGAGAAGGATTGTGGGAATATCCGAAGAGAGAAAGTAGGGTAGCCAGGCAGAAAACTCATAAAGGAAAGTCGATAATGGTCCAGGGGGCCGGTAGATCACAGCAATTCTTAGGGAAGTAGGAGAGAATAGACGTATACAGTGGGCTTCAAATGATGAGAGGGAAAAAGAGGGAGGAGGGTGAATAACCTGGAAGGTGCTCTGGGGGGATAGGAGGAATCCCACTCCACCTCCCTTGCGTCCATTAGGCCTAGGGGAGTGAGTCTAGTGAAGGCCACCCTGGGAGAGGGAAGCAGGAGAAGGGGTGTCATATTCGTGGAACCAGCTTTCGGTGAAAGCAAGTAGATGGTTAGAAAGAGGTGATGAGTGCAGTAATAGGGGGAGGGGAGAAGTGAGGGTGATATGTACAGATTGTAGGGTGAAGCAGAGGGATCAAGAAAAGAGAGTTTGAGGAAAGAGGCAGCAATTGTGCAAAGGAGGAGAGGTAAAGAGTGCATGTTTCAGAGAGGAAGATGATAAAATTTGGCAATGGGGTCACCTGTAGTCTGTACTAGGTAGCTTTGTGCAAATCGCTGAAGTGCAAGAGAAAAAGTGCCACTTATTTAAAGAACCCCACTTCTTTGGAAGAACCCCCTGTATGGGCAGCCCCCTGTATGTGCTCCCCCATAAAGAAGGCCTTGTTTTTATACTGTGTGTTGGGTATGGGTTGAATCTGACAATTAATAAATTAGGAGGGGATATTAGGAACACAGCTAGCAGGGCATAACTTTCACACCACAATCAAACTGCAAGGGGACTAAAAGGCCAAAATTGTAAAGATAGGGGAACCCATAATTTAGGTAAGACTTCATGGCTAAATAAACATTGAACTAATGTGAGCATGGCTACAGATGGAGTTGAAACAGTGGTGACAAACAGATTTACCAAATATGCATTTGTGCAGTCAGTCAATATATTCAGTTTTAAGGTATGTGGAGGTATAAATGCAGGTTTACCTGTGAAGAGAGAAGAAGATGTTCAGATGGATGATGCAAGAGCAGAAGTGCCACTTATTTAAAGAACCCCACTTCTTTGTAAGAACCCCCTGTATGTGCAGCCCCCTGTTATGACTATCTCTCCTTGTTACACTTTGCAGACTTTGTCTTTTTGTGAAGCAATCTACTTACCACGAACCATTGGAGCTACCTATCTGCATAGGGGTGTTTTTTCTCCCTTGGGCTCTCTGGCTCCTGCTTTATCCTTCCTTGCCAATCTTGAGGCTCTGTGCCATTATTGGGGTAAGCCATATATACTTATTTATTTTTTGTGCCCTGCTTGAATACAGATCCACATGGCGGTTAGATGGATCTGTGTCCATGCTATTATTCTTATACGTCAGTTTTCATTATAATTTTTTATTTTTTATTTTTTATGCATATAGATATTAGTCCACCCTGTTTTCTCCCTTTTTTAGATACCCCGTTGGGTTCCATCTAGTCTGTTTCATCTAAGATAGTACCAACCTTCCTCTGTTGAGCTTCGCCTGTTTGGCGTCATACGGGGGGACCAGTGTGGATAAGGTGAGGCCAGCCATACGCCCTGTTCTCCCTGGGTTTTTCGGGGCGTATACGACAGATTCGCTTCCGGGACTCGGCAGTGAGCTTCTTTTATTGAATATGCTTGGGTATGTTGTAATTTTTGTTGTCCAACTGGGCAGAATGGTCTAGGATACAAGCAATCTGTGTAATGCTCTGTTATGCAGTGTGATTCTTCCTACAAGTTGCCCTTGATGAAGGGACTTTCTATTCAGTCCAGAAACGCGTAGGCCCAGGTGGAAGACTGTACGAATATATATTCGAATCTTACACCAGTATATTCATAATTCTTTATTTTCCTTTGTAATATGTGAATATTATTTTATTTTTGTATATTTGTACCAATAAAATTGTTTTTTATTGCTCCGTTGCCTTTAAAGTCCCACCAATCATTTGAGGGGTTATCCTTTTTTCCTTTACCCTGGGATGGGTTGTATAATTTAGTTCTAAAAATCTTGAAATTCCTGAAGAATCTTTTGGGGATGTTGGGAGAGATTTCCGTTTGAAAGTCTGATTTTTGGAAGAGCTACGTGTAAATGTTTGGTAGTAAGCTTATGCACCAACAATGAACCCGGTCGGTCCTGCTGAGTAAAAAAACGTATGCTTAGTCCAGCGTAAATGTTTCTCTGCCTTTGTGGTGAGACAAATATTAAGTTCTGTACGTGCCTGTTCAAGTTTAGTCAACAGATCAGGGTGTGGGGAACATTTATATTGAGTAGCTAAGTCTTCATATTCCCTAATCTTGGTATGGAATACTTCGTCACAAGCTTTTTTAAGTTTAGATGCTAACTGGATCAAAAAGCCCCGTACAGAGGCCTTATGGGCCGCCCAATTGATGGCGGGGGTGATATCTTCTGCCTTATTAATATCAAAATAAGTTTTCAGGTGGGTAAGGATGTCTAAACAGTAAGATTCATTACTAAGTATAGATTCATTCAATCGCCAGTGGGACTTAGCTAATCTGATAAATTAGTGAACATCAATATTACGGGGTCGTGGTCAGACCAGGGCGTCAAAATTATTTTAGCTGATATCAATTTGGGCAGTAGACCCAAGGGGAGGAACACATGATCAATACGTGAATAACGATTGTGAGCTCTGGAAAAGTGGGAATAGTCTCGAGTGGTAGGATTGGCCTCCCTCCAAGCATCAATAAGGTCATGATGGTGTAACAGCTGAGCAAATTTGCGGCTTTGTTTAGAAGGGGGTTGAAGATAGGAAAGATGGGACTTATCTAATATATGGTCCAGCGCCAAGTTAGAGTCCCCAGCTAAAATGACATCTCCCTCGAATTCCGGAGCCAAAGAATGAAGCAAAGAATGGGGGCATAATACACCAGGATCTGTCAGGGGCATGCCAGTGCCTTTCAGGGGAATATGCGTTCAGGGTCTGTCCAGAGTTACACAGCAGAATTCTCCCACTGGTGTGCCCCAGTGCGCTCCCGTGTGCGCGCGCGGCGTGCACACTCCCATGCGCGTTAGCGTTGTTTGGCGCCAAGGTGCTTTTAAAAGTGTGACAGCTGCACTCATGTGGTGCTGTTCATATGCAGCTCCATACCTGTGTTCCTGTATCTGCCTGCTGATTGTTATTATTGTTATCGACTCGGCTACGTCTGACTCTTCTGCTATCTCCAATCCGACCTGGCCTGCCTGACTCTGCTATCTTCTTGTGACCTGTTGGCAAACTCCTGCTTGCCTGACTACTCTGTGATTATCCATTTGCATCATCTGCCTGATCTCCTGCCAATCTGGACTGTCTGACTCTGCCTTTTGCCTGTGCCTTGTATTGCTGCATTCCGCCCTTCTCATCCAGCTCCAAGTGTTGCTGCTTCAGTACCTCCTACCTGTCAGTCTGCTGATCCTCTTCTGCCTGCCAGCATCTACAGCTCAGCTATCCCTGAAGATGTGCACGCATCTTGCGGCTCTCACTCAGGCCGTGAAGACTCTGCAGGATAGCTACACCAGATTAGAGGGACAAGTTCTGAACCTTACTGGTCCTGGTAGCGTGGCCTCTGCCTCAGCAGCCGCCCCAACACAGAGGGAAGGGTTCCCATTCCTGAAAGGTTTTCTGGGGACCGAACCAAGTTCCGGGCTTTCCACAGCGCTTGTCAGCTTTACTTTGCCCTGCAACCCCGGACCTTTTCTCTGGAGGCTACTAAAGTGGGGTTTTTGATATCCCTCTTACAAGGAGAACCCCAGACCTGGGCTCACCGTCTACTTGAAACAGACTCTGTACAGATCCAGTCCTTGCCTTCCTTCTTCAAGGCTATGGCTCAGCTTTATGAAGATCCTCAGCGGACTGCTACAGCTGAGTCAGCTCTGTTCGCGCTCCAGCAAGGCCGCAGACCAGCCGAGGACTATGTCATGGACTTCAGACGCTGGAGCACGGACACTCAATGGAATAATGCAGCCTTACGCCACCAATTCCGCATGGGCTTGTCCAAGGGCCTGAAGGATGAGCTTGCTCGGGTTGGTATGCCTGATACCCTTGAGGATCTTATCACCCTGACGATTCAGATTGATCGTTGCCTCCGTGAACGTCGGTCTGAACGTTCTTCCCAGCAAACACGCCCAGTGTGGATGACCACAAGAGTTCCAGCTCCTGCTTCCCGTTACTCACCTCCAACCTGCTCAAACCCAGTCAATTCAACACCCGATGCTCCCGAACCCATGCAGCTAGGGCTGATGCGATCTACTTTGTCTCCAGAAGAACGAGCATGCCGACGCCTGCTAAATCTTTGCCTTTACTGTGGTGGAGTAGGCCTCTATGTGCACAGCTGTCCGGCTAAGACCCGTAAGTGTCCACTTTCTGTTCCTGCCAGTTTATCTGCTTTGACCGCTAATGCAACCCAACTTGCTCTCCCTCTCTCGTTACAGCTCCAGGAAAGGACAATCCAAGTCAACGCTATCATTGACTCCGGGGCATGTAGTTGCTTTATAGACTCTGTCTTTGCCATCCAACAAGATATTCCCCTCAAGGACAATACACATAAAATTTCAGTTTTCTTGGCTGATGAGTCCCACATTAAATCTGGGCAAGTCTCTCAGGAAACCCTTCCTCTGCCTGTCACCAGTTCTTCTCAGCATAAAGAAATTCTAACCTTGGACGTCATCTCTTCCCCGATTATTCTGGGCATGCCCTGGCTCCAGGCCCATAACCCTCACGTCAATCTTACTACCGGTGAAGTCAAGTTTTTGTCATTCTATTGTCAAGAACATTGTCTACATAAACTCTCCAGATCTTCAGCCACATTACTGTGTATGGACATAGATCAGGATCATTAAGCTTCTTCCTGGGGCTGAAATTCCTTTCGGGCGCATCTTTCCCTTATCTGAAAAAGAGCAAGAAGCACTAAAGTTGTATATTAACGAGAATCTAGAAAAAGGATTTATTCGCCCTTCTACCTCCCCAGCTGGTGCCAGAATATTTTTTGTCTCTAAAAAGGATCAGACCCTTCGTACATGTGTGGACTATCGGCAGCTAAACAAAGTCACGGTTAAGAACCGCTACCCATTGCCCTTGATACCTGAACTGTTTCAGAAGTTGAGATCTGCTGTCATCTTTACCAAACTGGATTTAAGAGGAGCCTACAACCTGGTCCGCATTCAGGCCAGGGATGAATGGAAGATGGCTTTCCGAAATCGTTTTGGGCATTATGAGTACTTAGTCATGCCCTTTGGCCTATGTAATGCTCCTGCCACATTTCAGCATCTTATCAACGATGTATTCAGAGACTTTCTAGACATCTTTATAATCGTCTATCTAGACGATATTTTGATTTTCTCTGGGTCACTTAATCAACTCCGGGAACATGTTCGCAGAGTTTTGGGCCATCTTCGTCTGCACGGGTTATACCCAAAAGCAGAGAAATGCAAATTTGAACAGAAGGACATTCAGTTTTTGGGGTTAGTGATCTCCCCAACCGGTATCAAAATGGATCCTCAGAAGGTATCCGCCGTGCTAGACTGGCCAGTTCCCCTGGATAAGAAGGGAGTGCAACGCTTCATAGGGTTCGCAAATTTTTACAGAAAATTCATCAAGGGGTTTTCCGCCATCATCTCACCCATTACGCAATTAACCAAACAGAACTGTCGCTTTCACTGGAGCCCGGAGGCTCAGGATGCCTTTGAAAGACTTAAAAGGCGCTTCACTTCAGCCCCAATTCTCAGTCATCCTGACCCGTCTTTACCTTTTATCCTGGAAGTTGATGCTTCTGAAGTGGCCGTGGGAGCAGTCATCTCTCAGCGGCAGGGCAACAAAGACCTAATGCATCCCATGGGATTTTTCTCTCAAACTCTCTCCAGCTGAACGGAATTATGACGTAAGTGATCGGGAACTACTTGCTATCAAAACAGCGTTGGAGGAGTGGAAGTATCTGTTAGAGGGCGCTGTCCATCCGCTATTAATATATACCGATCACAAAAATTTAGAATATTTGAGATCTGCCAAACGATTGAAACCTTGACAAGCCCGCTGGGCTTTATTCTTTACATGTTTTTGTTTCCATATTACATACCGGCCAGGAACAAAGAATATCAAACCAGACGCGTTATCACGTATGCCTGCAAACAACTTTTTACTCCTTCAGACGGACCTTCTGTCCCTGATCAGGGAAGCATTCCCAGATTCTTCAAGCCCCCAGGGAATCACCTTAACGCCTCGAGATGGGTTATTGTGGAGAGGAAGCCAAATCTTTGTTCCGGAAAATGTTCGAGTCAAGGTGCTAACCCTACTTCACGACCATCCACTTGCAGGACATTTTGGGGTCCCTAAAACTCTTGAACTCGTGCAACACACGTTCTGGTGGCCTAATTTGAAGGAGTTCTGCAGGAAGTATGTCAGCTCTTGCCCTGTCTGCATCCAGAATAAGACCACAAGGAACTGAACCTGGGGACTGCTAAGACCTCTACCAGTACCCGACAGACCCTGGAGGATGATAGCAATGGACTTCATAGTCGAACTACCATGCTCAGAAGGGTGTTCAGCGATCTTTGTGGTCGTCGACTGCCTGTCTAAAATGGCCCATTTTGTACCCTTGAAGGGAACACCTTCTGCTGTGGAAACGGCCCGTGTGTTCATTAAAGAGATCGTCCCTGCAAATATAGTGTCTGACAGGGGGGTGCAGTTCACCTCACGTTTTTGGAAGGCCATGTGTGAGATCTTGAAAATTGAACTAGCTCTGTCCTCAGCATATCATCCCCAAACTAACGGGCAAACGGAAAGGACAAATCAGACTCTAGAGCAATACATTACATGTTTTACATCTTTTGTACAGGATGATTGGGTGTCCCTGCTGCCCCTAGCGGAATTCGCTTATAATAATGCTAGCCATTCTGCCACTGGTCAGTCCCCCTTTTTTGCCAATTATGGTTTTCATTTATCCTTTTTACCTGATTTTCTTCCAGAATCCTCAGTTCCAGCAGTCCAGGACACATTGCAGTTTCTCAGCCACAATAACCGGGTATTACAGGAGGCGGTATCCAAGGCACAAGCAGACAGTAAGAGGACCTTTGATCAGAAGAGAAGAGGGGATCTGAACCTTCAGCTTGGTGATAAGGTATGGCCGTCTACAAATAACATTAAATTGACTTGTCCTTCCAAGAAGTTTGCTCCTAAGTTTATTGGTCCTTTTTCGGTTAAAAGGAAAATCAATGAAGTGTCTTATGAACTATGTCTACCTGATTCCCTTAAAATTCACCCAGTATTTCATGTATCACTGTTGAAGCCTACCGTGCCTGATCCTTTCCCTGATAGGGGTACCAGGGCCCCCGAACCTGTCCTGGTGGATGGAAGTGAGATGTATGAGTTGGAAGCCATCCTCGATTGCAGAAAAAGACTGGGGCAAGTACAATTTTTAATAAAATGGAAAGGGTATGGTCCAGAGAACAATTCATGGGAACCTGACAGCAATATCCATGCTAAACGCTTAATCCGTGCTTATTTTTCTGCCCACCCCGAAAAGAAGTTACCTGGACATCCAGAGGGTGCCCGTTGGGAGGGGGCAATGTCAGGGATGTGCCAGTGCCTTTCAGGGGAATATGCGTGCAAGCATGTGCACGCGGGGTCTGTCCAGAGTTACACAGCAGAATTCTCCCACTGGTGTGCACCGGCACACTCCCGTGCGCGCCCGTTAGCGCTGTTTGGCGCCAAGGTGCCTTTAAAAGTGTGACAGCTGCACTCATGTGGTGCTGTTCATCTGCAGCTCCGTACCTTAGTTCCTCTATCTGCCTGCTGATTGTTATTACTGTTATCGACCCGGCTACGTCTGACTCTTCTGCTATCTCCAATCCGACCCGGCCTGCCTGACTCTGCTGTCTTCTTGTGACCTGTTGCCAAACTCCTGCTTGCCTGACTACTCTGTGATTATCCATTTGCATCATCTGCCTGATCTCCTGCCAATCTGGACTGCCTGACTCTGCCTTTTGCCTGTGCCTTGTATTGCTGCATTCCGGCCTTCTCATCCAGCTCCAGGTGTTGCTGCTTCAGTACCTCCTACCTGTCAGTCTGCTGATCCTCTTCTGCCTGCCAGCATCTACAGCTCAGCCATCCCTGAATGATCTCTACTCAGCTTCCGTG
The DNA here is from genome assembly GCF_042186555.1 of Aquarana catesbeiana. Lineage (NCBI taxonomy): Eukaryota > Metazoa > Chordata > Amphibia > Anura > Ranidae > Aquarana > Aquarana catesbeiana. Next base: position 138,366,788 of record NC_133336.1, on the reverse strand, counting down.
CCAGCCTCTGCAAAACCTTCACCAGGCACTCCTACCCACTGTGCTCACAAGACCACTGTTCCCACTCCAGTGGCTCCTGAACCAGCATTGTAAGAGGGGTCTTCTCCTACCAGTCGGGCTCAACTACCAGGTACCTAACAGGATCGTTACCAAATTTTCCCCCAGGTGCCCTTTTACTAATAAGTAACGCCCCTCTTTGTCCCGCAATATTTTGGATTCAGTAAACGAAAGCCGTCTTGACAGACAGAACGCCATCCCTCGTTTTTTCTCTGTAGCATTGGCAAAATAACAAACAGGATAATTCTTATATATATACCGGAGAGTAAAAGTAGAGGTAAAATGTGTTTCCTGAAGGGCCACAATATCAGCACCTATAGATTTATAATAATTAAACATTTTAATGCATTTAGACGAAGAACCCAGTCCCTGGACATTATGGGAAAGCAGTCGTATGTTTCCAACGGGATCAGTTAACTTGGACATGGACAAGGACAAAAACAACTGTAAACTGATAAACTCACCCACCAACATACAGACATCATAGAAGTCCAGGCAAAATTCCGGCTGACCCTCAGGAAGGAAAAGGAGAAAAGATTAAAAAGAGAGAAAAGAGTAGAAAGAGAAAGAAGGATAAAATGATACAAGGGCTTTAGAAACACCCAGTACCAAAAGGTGTTGCATAGAGAAATAAGTAAACAATGGAAAACACAAAATAGCGTAACTACGTAGTCCAGAACCAAGTCCTGGAAGTGTGGGAGTCTCCACCAAAGGTAACCAATGGGAAGAGTCCGACAGGCTAGGAGAGAGCATAGTCACCTCCTGGCACAAGTATAAAGTAGCAAATAAAATGCCCTCCCAGACATACTCCCCCCCCAAAAAAAAAAAAAAACACAAGTCCCAATATCAACAAGGCCAAGATGTCCCAGAGAACAAAAGCAGCAGGCTCAGAGACATATAGAATAATAACAAAAACATAGGCAGCGGCTAATGTCCCGCTAAAGGACCACTGGGAAGCCACCACCAGAAAACAAAACAAAAAAAAACACAATCAACCGGAGCCAATCAGAGAGTTCTCAGGTAACTCAGCGTGAAGTCACAGATTTCCGTGACGATGGGGAAGACCAGAGGGGTAAAGGCGGAGGACCGCTGGATCCTGGTTGGTTCCGAGACGAGGGATCATGTGAGATGAATCCCAACTTCAGGAGGATTTTTTAACCTTCCGCAAACGTAAAGAAAGAATATGATCTATTGTTGTAGGTAAATTAAACGAAAAGGATAGTTCCATCGGTAGCGAATGTCACGTTGAACCAAAGATGAAAGCAAAGGTTTAAACGCTCTCCGTTTTTGAATGGTAGCTTAGGAGACATCTGCGAAGATCTGAATTTTGTAGCCTTCAATTTCCAGGTCCGGGTGTTCCCTGGCATAATGCATGACCGATTCCTTGACCCTAAAGAAGTGAGGTTTCACGATCACATCTCTGGGAGGCCCGTCAGGTTTCGGAGGAACTAGAGCCCTGTGAATACGGTCAATTTCCAGATGGATTTCGTCAATATATGGGATAGCAGATTGCATTAAAGAATGGGTGATAGAGGAGAGATCTTTAACCGTTTCCGGTAAATCATGAATACGGAAGTTGTATCACCTTGCGCGATTTTCAAGATCATCAATTTTATTGTAAGCTTCTTCCAGGCGATCATGGAGTTCAGTAATCATGGTAGAGTCCCATCCCAGCTCCTGGAAATCTTGTTTTAAATCAGCGGCCAGTTTAGTGGTAGCTTTTTTCCATATCTGCAAAATGTGCAAGCAGAATAGTGTCTGGAGAATATGGTAGCGGTGCAGGTAAAGGAGCTAGGGATCCTTCAGGACTACCAGGGTCTGCATCCTGGCTAGTGGGCTGCATATTGTCAATGTCTGCCTCTTGGTCACTGGTCTGGCTGAGGAAGATGTCAGCTATATCCCCATCAAGGGCAGAGGAGGTGTGGGAGGCATGGCCTGAAGATGGCAGAGGAGCCTGTGAGAGAGATCTGGCAGGGCTGGATGGAGCACAGGAAGGTTCAGTCAGCTCACCTGAAGTCCGGATGGCTGCTGATGGAGTCATGCTGTGGCCCCTGAACCAGGGGGTTTCCCCTTATTCCCCTGTGGCTGCATCTGTTTTTTATCTGTCTGCATAGCACTGGTGCCGGCCGCCATCTTGGAATTCTTCCAGGACCCACGAGGCGGGTAGCGGGAGTCGCCATGGGTCCTCCCCACCGACCGGGTGGACATGGAGCGGGTCTCCATGATGTGCTGGCCGCTGCCCTTGATGTTTTGCGGGGGGTGAGCTGGGTAGGAGGGCTGCTAACGAAGGTTCAATGTGTCGGGGGTGTGCGGAGCGGTCTAGGTATGCATCCGCTCTGCCGCCCCTGCATGCGCTCTTTGTGGAGCCTTTTTTTACATGACTAAACCATCCTGGGTGATGAGCTGTTTGAGATAACTGGACCAAACGGGAGACACCTGGTGTGCTCAAGGCTTTTGAATTACATCCCTTTGGTGAGTGTGAACCCCTAGGGGAGTGTGTTTCACGTGGTGGGGACTCTGGTGAATGGTATATGCCTATCATTAAGTAGAATCCTTCACCTATCAATTGAACTGTCTCATCACTTATCAACATACTACCCATTTCTCATATGTCTTTACATGGGAATCCTCCTGGTCATACTTCATTTATTTGATTGGAGTGCTGCTTTGAGTATTGGAACTTTGTCTATATGGACTAAGGACTTTTTTTGCTAATATATATATATATATATATATATATATATATATATATATATATATATATACCGTGTTATAGGCTGATCCCCGCCAATTTTGTGTGATCGGCGCGATCGCGGCGATTGCCGCAATCGCTGCTGACATACACAGCCGTGTGTAAATTCAAATATGGCGCCGAGACTGCAGGGACTCGGCGGAGCCAAGATACACATACCCGAGTGTCCTCGGCTTTTCTCTGCGCCGCTTACAGTCCCGCTCAGTCCCGCCATTGGACCTGTGTGATGTCCATCATAGGGCGGGACTGTAAGCGGCGCCGAGAAAAGCCGAGGACACTCAGGTATGTGTATCTCGGCTCCGCCGAGTCCCTGCAGTCTCGGCGCCATATTTGAATTTACACACAGCTGTGTATGTCGGCAGGGATCGCGGCGATCACACAAAGCTGCACTGGGGCAAAGCTGCACTGGGGCAAGGCTGCACTGGGGCAAAGCTGCACTGACACTGCTGCACTGACAAGGCTGCACTGACATGGCTGCACTGGGGCAAAGCTGCACTGACAAGGCTGCAATGGACACTGGGGCAAGGCTGCACTGACAATTCTGCACTGGGGCAAAGCTGCACTGACAAGGCTGCAATAGACACTGGAGCAAGGCTGCACTGACACTGACAAGGCTGCAGATGGACACTGATAATGCTGCATTGATGGGCATTTTAATGTAAGTTTTTCTTCCTTAAACTTTACTCCTAAAAGTTTTTTCCTTAAAATTCCCTCCTAAACTTGGGGTGCGTGTTATACGCTGATAAATACAGTATATATGTGTGTGTGTGTTCTATATATATATGTTTTTTGGGAACTTAATTTTTCCTGAGCGCTGAGCGGTTCAATTAGGCCTTTTAGACACTGAGATTAATACTGTATATAGTTGTATATAAAATGCACTTTTTATCTTTCAGAAAGTGTTTTCCAGTGCTAAACCTTTCATCCAATTTCTAAATTTCTGCATTTGTAAATTTCAAAAGCCTGTATAAAGTAATAGTAGTGGTAAAAAAAGCAATAATTTGTTTTTGTATAATTCTCCTTTAAGTGGGCATGGCAGGGGGGTGTCCTATGTCTACATACTTTTTCTAATAGGTGTCCCTCATTCCCATCTCAAAAAGTTGGGAGGTATGATCATGGGAATAACCCCTGAATTGCTGATTAAACCAACAGTATGAATATTACTAAGTCAAGTGATACAACTGCCTGCAGTGCATGCATTCATTCACCCGTGCAAGTTAGGATTGGATCTCCGGCAAGTTTACTGTCTGCCTTTAGTGACATGATAATAAATATTACATGACAAATGATTCTTACGATTGTCATTTAATAGTAGTGTCTGTGCCCTTGTCTCTGTTTGCAGCTTGAATTTACCAGATGGCTGAGCAAGGTAGCAGCAAGTTCTCATTGTGTCAACTGTGTATGGCAATAAAAGAAGTGTATCCAGAATCCTAACTATAGCTTACATTATATCACAGAAGCAATGTTTAAGTCTATTAGCATATATGTAAGTAATAAAATATTCATGGTTTTGCATGTTGAGATAAATAAGTGGTGTCTAAATCTTCCGTGGAGACATTTTATGCATTTGTAAAAAATATAGCTTATTGGTGGTGCACTTAAACATTATGTTAGTATTTGATGAGATGTTTATTACCAATAAAGTACTGTAAAGTGAGGGGATATTCCAGCACATATTTATTTTAGACACTGTAAATATTACACAAGCAGGAGGCAATAGTCATAGCAACAGCCAGCACTTAACTACCCAGAAAAAAGAAATCTAGCAATCCCTTATGGGGGTGCCCACTATGACTGCTATCAAGCAGGATACAACCTTGCTACCTTTATCCATTCCATTAACTTTTGACTGATGCTAGTTTGTATGCCCTCATATACAGAGCTATATATATATATATATATATATATATATATATATATATATATATATATATATAATGCATATGCCGTTATTTAAAGGAACCTGTGAGCATAGACATATAGGAACTGCCGATAAAATGTATTGAAATAAAGTAAATAGGCTTTACTGCCTTTAGTGTATAATAAGTGAAAAATTTATTATATTGCAACAAATAGCAATCCTTAAATATGGTGGCTGAATTTGTTTTCTTTTTTCCTTCATTTTGACCTAGTATTGTGGCCAACAAATACTTGCTGTCTTAGGGTGGCTGCACTCTATAGAAGAGCAATGAAGCCACTCTTGCACGGCAGCATTGTCAACCTGTGAGGAGGGTAGTGTGAGATTCTCTAACAGATTTAGATGGACTTGACTGATGAAATAAAGATCATTTTAAGCAACCCAATCAGTGTTAAAGCTGAACTCCAGCTTTTGATACACTTTACATAGTTCATTTGGGCCAGCTTGGCCCAAACAATGTCCCTCACTAACATGTGAGGCCACTGAATGTGCGTTATGCTTCACTGTGTCCCGGCATACTGCACTGCATTCCCAGTTCAAGCCGAGACTTCCTGTATCATTCCCGGAACACAGTAGAGTTTATTTGATTGGCGCTCAGCCATTCAGAGAGAGCAATGAATACAAAGCTTCTGCTGATTAGCTGAGTCAGCGGTTGTGACATCATCAGCCCGCATCTCTGACTCAGCCAATTAGAGGAAGATTTGTATTCATTCCTAGAGTACATTGCTTTCTTTGAATGGCAGATCAGATAGGCTCTACTGTGTTCCTGGTATGAGACAGAACCCAGAACACAGAGCGATATATAAGTTTATACAGCACATCCAGCAGCCACACATATTAGTGAGCAACATAGTTTGTTTAGGCCAGCTATGTAAAGTGTATCAAAAGCTGGAGTTCAGCATTAAATGATTTGTGTCAACCCTCTAACTGCCACTTTTCTTGGACAGCTTGGTCTGTTAAAGAAATCTGAAAAATAACAGACTTACTGGCCAGATAACCAGGTTAAAATAGAGCAAAAAAGCTTAAAAAAATTAAGATGCAACTACCACATCTAAGAATTTAAATAAAATTGCAATCCATTTTTGCTTTTTGGTTTAGTACTGCTTTAAGTTTGAAAAGTATCAATTGGCTAGTGTGTTTCATACCAGTCAGCACTAGAGTTCGCTTGTCACAGAATGTGTGTACAGGTACCAATAATGATTGGTTAAAGCTACACGTGATGGTCACAATGAACAATGACACCTGCAGGTATCTGTAGGTTATTACATCATTCAACATGTACTATACAACCGCTGCAGTAAATTTTAGTTTGTGGGAAGTACAGGTACAGGTGAAAATAAGGATCTGATCATTAATATTTAAAAATCAGATATACTACTCTTGTCCCAGCACTGATTTACCTCAAGGAATTTCTAAGCTAAAACATACAAATATTTGATGTTGATGAGGATTTTTTTCATTTGATAAATGTAAATATATGTAATAAGATGTATGTCCTAATTGATATGTTAAATACTAATAAACATTTAATAATAATAAAAAAAACATACAGTATCTCATTATCAAGTTGCATGTATTAATAAAAAATACGTTTAGGTTAACCCAATCATTTCAATTGTGCACAGAATCATGTGTCACACTATTGACAATTAAACTACATCAAATTTAACTCAAGTGCAAGCAAATACAAATGCTTACAAAAATATGAATAGATATCACTATCAAATAAATACATAAATACATAGGATCAATCAATTGATTTCAATACAGTTGATAATGCTCTTTTGGATTTGATGCATTTAAGAACATTTTTTATGGTCTTTGAATAATTAATCAGTTGATCAATCCTATGTATTTATTTATTTGACATCAATATCTATTCACAGTTTTTGTAAGCCTTTTATTTGCTTGCACTTGAGTTATAATTGATGCACTTTAATTTTCAGCAGCACGGCACATGATTGTATGCCTATCCTTTGGATGATTTCAAATAATTGTAGTGCTATCAGTTGTCTAGTGAGAATGATGCAAAATAAGATTTTAAAGACAATCACTATATCTTTAACATGCTAATGTCATTTCAAAAGATATTTGCAAAACTTGTTAAATCTGCATCTTTCATAAAAAAAAAAAAAAAAAAAAAAAACCTGGTGATCCTGCCATGAAGGTCATTATTTAGGCACTTTCTGTTATAGGGTGACAGCAAGCCAGTAAATAAGGATGACAACAAGAACAGCAACTGCATGAACTCCACCAATGGTCCAATAGATAGAAACAAAGACAGTTGGGATGCAACACATACAACTAAATTTTATGCAAAACAATTAGATCACTTGTTCAACATATCTGTTGTTAAAGTGCACCAACAATATTTACACTGCAACAAAAGACATTGTTTAAAAAAATCAGTTTATCAAAGTTAATTAAAAAATACTACAATAATCTAGAATACCCAATGCAACACCATACCAGCAGAAATATGTCACTTACCACCTGGGCTCCTCTCAGAGTTAGAGAATTGTGTCATTACTCGCTCCAATAATTGCTGCCAGAATGCTCACAGTTAATAGCAAACAGGTCTCCCAAATATGAAACATTCCAGAAGCTTCTTCTTGGCCCCCTTAACTTGGCACTCTTTTGTTCATAGCAACTCGCGCTGGGCTACAAAAAGTCTTGGGTATGCTGAGACCCTGGACCAGTGGGCTCTGGGATCATTACTGTATGAAGGAAATACAGGGAACTGTCATCTTTAGTGATAAAATCAGACAAGGGTAACATCTCCCAACATTTTGGAATTGGAGTTCTGTTTCTCCCCAACATAGAACTCCCAGATTGCCCTGCTGGGTACTGTAAAAAAGTGTGTGAAGCTTCTGAACAATTTTTAATTAATAATTTCCAAGTATCAAATCAGGTCATGCAAATAAACAAAGCAATGCTGCATGTTGATTATAATCAACATGTATAAATACATAAGTGGTCTATACAGTGAACTTGGTGTTGAGCTTTTCACTTTAAGGTTATCACAGAGGTCAAGAGGGCACACTTTACATCTGGAGGAAACAACTTGACCTCTTGAAGATTTACCTCCCTTATTGACCAGGCCATTTTTTGTGATATGGCACTGCGTTACCTTAACTGACAATTGCGCGGTCATGCGTCAGTGTACCCAAATAAAATTTATGTAATTTTTTTCCCCACAAATAGAGCTTTCTTTTGTTTACAATTTCTCATTTATTCGTTTTTTCTTTTTAACAACATACACAAAAATACATTAACCACTTTGGGTGTTATCATACATTAAAACATCAATCTACCAGAGACACCCCTTCATATTTCTATATTTCTTCAGATCCTTATTACATCTTTATAACTTATCTAGATCTTGAACCTTAGTAAGTTATAGATTTATGTTTAAACATCAGACCAGCCCTATTTTTTAAAACTCGATTTACCTCTAAATGTTTGTTAATAGGGGGTTCTATCCTTGAACCTAACTGTCTATGACAAAAAAGGCCATATATTATAAATATTCTTATATTAGGTAATCTCTAAACCTCCCTCCCTTTATCAATGTCCATATCCCAAATACAAAAGTAGTACCACATATACCTACAAAACATAGACTACAAAAAAAATGAACAGTCAACTCATAAACCTATAAAGAAAGAAAGAAAAAAAAGGGAGGGTGAGGAAAAAGGGGTAAGGGGAAGTGGGGGTCCCGGTCCACCTTTAATCATATACAAAAAATATTCCTCTATGGGACTTTGAGAGGCAGAAACTCCTTAACAATTACACAGTATTGAAAACATATTCATATTGTATTTGTAAAGCTAAAATCATGAAATATAGCATGGTAAAATCAAAATTGGATGCATATACAGCTGTGGTGCAATATCAAAACATTATACATATTTTAAATGATATATCACCAGTATTGCATCCTATTTAAAAGCACAGGGAAGACTTTGCTGTCACCCACGTTCAGCCAAACAGAGGAAAAGCACGACAGATCCAAGAATAGGACCAGCCACAGAGGGCACTCTGCGTCCACCCCAATTTTGGATGCACCACAGGGAAGTCAGGAGTGAATCCTGGATTTCTAAGACATAAAAAGTAGACAAATCTAGTTACCACACAGTGTACCCAGCTTAAAAGTATGGTATATGTGTATATATATCTATATGTTGAAAGTTGTACTGGTCACTCAGATAGTTCACAAACCTTATGGGTAGCTGGTTTATCAGTGGCAAGAAGAGAGGGGAGGAAGATGACGTGCAGGAAGCCAGAAAAGTCACTCCAGATCTCAAAAGGGGATACTCTAGGAATACTCACACCAGGCTTGTAGTCTGATGTGTATAGAGTCCAAACTGGCACACAAAATAAAAAAGATAGAGAGACCACCAAAAATAATGAAATTAATATAAGCCATATACAACAAACCAGTGCAAACCAGTGCATATAGTACAAAGGTGCAAAGGATGAAAATCCATAAAATATGGATAATATCCAGCTGGTTTGTTGTATATGGCTTATATGGCTCCAGTGAGGGCAGGGGCAAGGCTAATGGGAAGGAAAGACAGATTCTGGCAGTAGGTGATTCAATTTTCAGAAGGACAGAGAAGGTTATCTGTCACAAAGACCATAAGCGTTGAACTGTATGTTTTTTACCAGGCGCTCAGGTTTGGCACATTGTAGATCAGGTGGACTTGGTTGGGGCTGGGGAGGACCCAGCTCCCATGGTACACTTGGGTACCAATGACAAAGTTAGAGAAAGATGGAGATGGATAGAAAAACTATTTCAGGGACTTAAGACCTAAATTGAAGAGAAGGACCTCCAAGGTAGTATTCTCAGAAATACGGTACCTCGAGCCACACCAAAGAGGCAGCAGGAGATTAGGTAAATTAACGGCTTTTTTCCGTTAACGGATTAACGGAAATTAGGTTGCTGAGGAACTGGTGTAGAAAGAAGGGGTTTGGGTTCTAGAGAACTGGGCTGACATCTCAGTCAGTTACCAGCTCTTTAGCAGCTGACGGACTGCACCTAAATGGGGAGGGTGCAGCTCAGCTGGGAGACAAGATGGCCGAAAAGTTAGAGGGGCTTTTAAACTAGGTGTTGGTTGGAAGGGTCCAGATGTAGAGCTAGCCAGCATGGAACAAGGTTCAGAGGTTAATATTGGGGCATTAGCGGTAGGGTGACTAGAATACCAAAACCCAAGGTAAGTAAGCTGGCAAATCCAAATTGCAGCCTCATAACAACTAACAAAGAAATAGTATGCAACAGGACAAAATTAAGAGGCTTGTATACCAATGCTAGAAGAACTGGGAGAACTGGAGCTGCAAATGTACGAGGAGGATTTCGATTTTGTGGGAATTTCAGAAACTTGGTTTGACAGCTCACATGATTGGCTGCCAACCGTTCAGGGGTATTCCCTATATCATAGGGATAGGGATGTTAGGAAAGGGGGAGGGGTATGCGTGTATATCAAGAATTATGTGCAAGTGAACGTGAGGGATGACATCACTAATAGAGCTAGGGAGGAGGTGGGATCCTTGTGGGTGGAGATCCAAAGGGAGGAAAATAATGGTAAAGTAATAGTGGGCGTATTCTACAGGCCCCCTAACCTGAGGGAATAGGGGGAGGCAGACCTCCTATCACAGCTCAGAATGGCGGCAAGGCTGGGAAAAGTTATTATAATGGGGGATTTTAATGGCCCAATTAGCCATTTTCCCTCCCCGATGTCATGTGAATTGTTAGTGTTACAAAGTCTTGAGTGTAAATGGGGAGCAAGTGTGTTAAATTATGTGTTATCGCTCTCACTCTCTTATACTGGTCACTGGAAGTTCAACATGGCATCTCATGGCAAAGAACTCTCTGAGGATCTGAAAAAAAGAATTGTTGCTCTACATAAAGATGGCCTAGGCTATAAGAAGATTGCCAAGACCCTGAAACTGAGCTGCAGCACGGTGGCCAAGACCATACAGTGGTTTAACAGGACAGGTTCCACTTAGAACAGGCCTCACCATGGTCAGCCAAAGAGAATGAGTGCACGTGCTCAGCGTCATATCCAGAGGTTGTCTTTGGGAAATAGACATATGAGTGCTTCCAGCATTGCTGCAGAGGGACAATAGGACAGAGCGCCTATGATTAAATAGTTAAGTTACCAAATGTAAAGTACCATCATCCCAACAATCTACTACAAAGAGAGGCAGGGAGTAGGGAAAGCCGCAGTTCGCTGCTTCTGTCGGCAGATGTCCCAACCCCCCACACACAGGGAAAAACACAGGGGACTATTTCGGTACTGAAGGTAGTTGGGTATTAGTACAAAAAGGTGAAAAGAAAGTGATAGGATAAAAACTATATTTTTAATAGAAAGCCATTTTAAAAAAGATATATATATCTCAATATTACAATAACATATACAGTTGTAATACAGGACCAGGCAATATATACAACCACATGAATTGCATCCAATAATAACAGAGATTGCAACAGTGACTTGGATTCTCGACCGGTTTCGCGGTATTCACCGCTTCCTCAGGAGAGTAAAGTCTATAATGTAGCATAAAAAACAAATAATAAATATACAAAGATTCACAGATGCATAAAGTTTTTGTGGTGGTGGCAGCGAGGTCATTAAATAATACATTAAACAAAAATATACAAGTTGAATATAGAAAGGACAGGCTCACCCGCTCAGGTATTCTCTGTGGATATGTGGGGCCCCATACAGTTCCCCCTGCGATGAACACAGGGGATAACAGAACAGCCTCTGGTGGGTAAAATATTTAGGTAATTGATTTATGTGTGGGTCACTAAACCACAAAACAAAGTAAAGCGTGGTAGAGTATAGGGGTACCCATAAAGGAGCTCTAAGTTTGGAACCCAGTGTGCAGAGGAGAGAGACTAGAATTGGAATGGTTAGGGAGAGTAGAGGGAAAGAGAGGGGAGGAAAGGAAGAAGGAAGGGAGGAAAAGGGAAGGGGGAGGAGGGGGGGGAAGGGAGGGGTTGTGGGTGGGGGTGGGAAGGAAGAAGGAAAGGAGGGGGAAGGGGAAGGGGGAAGGGGGGGAAGGAGGAAAGGTAAGGAAAATGGGGGGGGGGGGAGGAAAACAGGGGGAGGGGGGGGGAAGAGGGGGGGAAAAGTAATGGGGAAAGAAAAGGTAGTAGGATTGAGTGGTGAGCAGGAGCTAAAACTAGATCCAGGTGAAAATTAGGTGAGACTAAAGAGAGAGAAAGAGAATGCACACAGGTATTAAGGGCCATAACTTACCCCTACAACGCGATCAACGAGGGCGGTGAAATGCAGTAAAAGGGGAGCATACAATGATAGGGATCGTGGTATAAAATCGTTTAAACGATCCAGGCGCTCATGGGTAAATGGTGAAAGCTCCACAAAGCTGGAGCCAATGATATGTGCAAGAGAAATAATCACCGCAGCAGCTGTAATAGAGTAAGATAAATTTACACTCAGAAGTAATAGAGGGGGGGAGAAAAATGCCCACAAAGCAGAGGGACAGCAGCGGTAGCTCACTAAAGTAAAGGATATCAAAACATAGGTAGTAAGAATAGGTAGCAGGTGCCAAGAGGTGTCAAGATAACAAATTATATGTAGTCCCCCATGAGGAAGAGATGTTAAAATACCAGCATGAGAACACACATAGGCGCTGCAAGCAGCCACTGTGTGTAAAGAGGCAATGATAACCAAGCCCAGCGTGGATGGGAAGAGAAGCAGAGGGGAGAGGTCAACCACCGGGGAGGGAGTGGATGGAAAGGAAGGGACGGGAAAGGGGAAAGAGAGGGGAGGGAGGTAAGACTTACCCCAGATGCTGCTCCTCGTTGAGCGCGACGTCAGAGGACTGTAGGCTTATACAGCGGCCGTGTCCGGCCGCTATAAAAGCACCCCAACCCGGAAGTCAGGGACGGCATAGCGAGGGCGGTCCCTGACGTCACCGGGTCAGCTCGCCCGCACTGCGCAGGTGCACTGTGAGTGCTACTGCGCAAGCGCGCGCTCCTGACAAAGGGAATCTAGTTCCCAAACAAGGAGACACAAGCAGTCAAAGGGCTGCCAGGGCGAGCATGTGTCCGTCGCATAGGAGAAGGATCGGGGCAGGACACACTAACAGAGTCTGATAACGGGGGAGGGAGCCTGACCTTGAACAGCAACAGAGTAAAACAACATAATACAGCATAATGAAATAAAGGATAAAACGAATTTATATACAAATATTGTGTGAAGTTATATGGGGTGTCAGCCACCCATAACTTTAGAGGATGAAACTTAGGCAGACATGGTCAATACATTGATACTCGGCCCCAGGGGTGCCAAGATGGAGGAGAGGGAGGGGGGGAAAGGGGGGGGAAAGGGGGAACAAGGGGGGAAAAAAAAAAAAGGGGAGGGGGAGGGGGAAGGAAGAGGTTGAAGGGGTGGGGTTCAGCCTGTCAGTGCTCAGACCATACTCCGCACACTGCATCAAATTGGTCTGCATGGCTGTCGTCCCAGAAGGAAGCCTCTTCTTTTTTAAATTCCTTTATTTTTATAAAAAAAGGCATAGATACATAATCCAGTATAAGTCCAGTCATACAATTTCCGACAATAACACATTTTGATTCCGTTAGATTGAGACTGAAAACCAGTATCAGGTGTATACAAACATATGTGATAATACAGGTATGTTCCAGCCAAAATTATATCTTTTACATACATAGTAAAGCAAGGTGCCTTAAAAGTGGGCCTCCTTGGATAAACATCCAACTGGTCATAAACAAAATTGTATTGCATTAAAGTGCTTAAACGTTTTCAGACAAATATATCACATAATATATTAGTAAACTTTTCTGGCTCGCCGTATATTAAGTATTTACAGTATCTCCATCAACGCCGTCACCACGGCTATGTAGCGAGCATACTAGTACAGAGGACATGAAAAGGAAACTCAAAATAGATTAGAACAGATATCTAGAAGGGAAAGAGGTGAAAAAGACAAAGAGGAGGGAAGAAAAGAGGAGGGCCAAAGGGGGTAAGGGAAAGAAATGGCTGCGACACTGCCCCCCCCCCCCCCCGACTCCACCCCCGGCACTTCTGAGGGATGCATACATGTACTTGTTTAAATGATACCCACGGAGTTGTCATCTCTGGTAGCCTGGATTTGTGCTTGAGCTATCTCTATCGCTATCTGTAGGTATGCGTTAGTGCTTACAAAATATCTCCAGGGTCTCCATTTGTCATTAAATTGTTCCTCCTTATTTTGTAAAGTTGCAGTCAGTTCCTCCATACGGAGGATACAATTTACTTTAGAGTACCACAGGACCTTGGTAGGTGGAAGGGGTTCTCGCCACAATGCAGGGATACAAGTTCTCGCTGCATTTAGGAGTTGCATTGTCAGTGTTTTCTTATACTTTCGGGTCGGTCTCGGGGTCAAATGCAGAAGGCTTGCAGCTGGATTGTCTTTGAGTTCGACCGAGGTCAAACTTTTAATGGTCGATGTCACCCCCTCCCAGAAAGGCCTCAACACTGAACACACCCAAAAGACATGCAACACACTACCAACTTCTGTATTGCACCTCCAACATCTATCTGATAACGAAGGGGACATTTTATGTAACACATATGGGACTCTATACCATCTGGTCATGATTTTATACCCCGATTCTTGATAGTGGCTCGCGATCGAGGCTTTGTGTGCCAATACCAAAACTTTCTCTATTTGTTGTGCGGAGAACTGGATCCCTAGGTCCTTTTCCCATTTTAATAGAAACTCTGGAGTCGGGTTTTCCCTCTGGGTGGTAAGGAGACTGTATAGGAATGAGAGTGTGTGCCTCGTTGGTTCCCCAGACTTGCATAAAGATTCCAAAGGAGTGAGATCCCGGGGGACGTAGGAAGATTTCTGAAGAGTCTTCAGAAAGTGTCTGAGCTGCATGGTGCTAAGATTATCTAGCGGTGGCTCCATAAGTCTAGAGATGGTAACAGCAGACGGAAGCTCTCCTTGAGGGCATATCTCACCCAGGGACTGTCTCTCAAATGTAATCAGTTGTCTTAACCTGCGGCTAGTTAAACCGGGAATGAAATCTGGATTTCCTATGACCAGTGTCATGGGAGAAGGTAGCAATGATATGTCCGTGTTGCAGAATATTCTCCTCACTACCATGAGTGTGGCCCCTATCAGGGGGTGAGCTTTCAAGTCCGCCGGGGGCGGAGACGTAAGCCACGGGGACAAACACAGAGGGATAGAGGCATCCTCAACTTCCATTCTTACCCATTGCTTTGAGTCTTTGTGACAATGCCAATCAACAATCCTGGCAAGGTGTACTGCTTTGTAATATCGGAGGATGTCTGGGAGACCAATGCCTCCTCTCTCCTTGGGCCTTGTCAGTGTTTGCATTTTCATTCTGAGAGACTTATGAGCCCAAATAAAATCCCGTACTATAGACTGAATTTGCTTGAAAAAGGTCAATGGTATCTGTATCGGCAGTGTTTGGAGTATGTATAGAACCCGTTTTAGAGCCGTCATTTTCAGGACATTACATCGCCCAAACCAGGTCAAAGTCAACTTATGCCAGGTCTGGATATCTATTTTAAGTCTTTGTAATAGTGGCAGGTAGTTGTGTGCATACAAATGTGCCAGGTCCGGAGTGATGTCTACTCCCAGATAGCGTATAGATTTTTCTGCCCACCGGAATGGGAAGGATTTGCACATGGTCCGTACTTCTGAGACTGGTATGGTAACATTTAACACTGCGGACTTGGCACGGTTGACCTTAAAATTTGAGACGTCGCCATACGCCCTTAAAGCAGCTAGAATGTTAGGTAATGATATTTGTGGATTGGATACAAAAAAAATCAGGTCGTCAGCGAAGGCTGCAATTTTGTGATGTCCTGAGGGCTTCGTAATCCCGGTGATATTGGGGTTTCCCCGGACACTGCATAGAAATGGCTCAAGCGTCAAAATAAAGACCAGTGGGGAAAGGGAGCACCCCTGTCTCGTCCCGTTAGTGATATTGAAAAAGTCCGAACGCCACTCATTAACCAGCACCGCCGCTGAGGGAGCTGAGTATAGAGATGAGATCCAACCTCTCATGTTTGGTCCGATACCAATATGTTCCAGTGTGGCCCGCATAAAATGCCAGGCCACCCTATCAAAAGCCTTCTCTGCGTCCGTTGAGAGCAGCAGAAAAGGCTTTTTAACAGACCGTGCTTCGTGTATAAGGTTGATGACCCTTATAGTGTTGTCTCTCGACTCCCTCAGCGGTACGAACCCTGCCTGGTCAAAGTGGATTAAATGCGGGATATGCGGTAGTAGTCTGTTTGCGAGAATCTTGGAGAACAATTTAAGATCTACGTTTAGTAGGGCAATCGGGCGGTCCCTCCCTAAAATCCAAAATTAAGGGAATGAGGGACCTCATAAAGGACAGATGGTCAGAATTAGGGAAGTAAACATTAACCAAGGTCACTGTGGTATTTCTGATTTTGCCTTTTACAAACAAGTATCGGCCTGGTGGATCTGCTCTCTCCTCCAATAGAGTCCACGGCAGCGATTTAGCTATCAGTATGCTGACACCCTTTGATTTTGATAGAGGGGAAGGAGCATGGTAGACATTCGGGAAGTCTCTATTACATAGTCTGGGGACTGCCGACTGTTTGAAATGAGTCTCCTGAATTAACGCCACCTGAGTGTGAGATTTTTTAAGATCCGCAAGCAGCCTGGAGCGTTTTTCCGACGTAGCCAGGCCCCTAGCATTTAAGGAGGTAAATTTTATCTCCCCATGGGGACATGGAGTCAGGGGTACTCCCGGGGGGGCCATGCCGCACACCTGTATAAATTGGGATTGAGTAGGGTCACTCGAAGGTGGGTACAGAAAGGGGGCAAGGGAAGGGGGGTAGTAAGGGGGGGGGAGAAGGGAGCGAGACACGAAGGGAAAGAGGATAAGTGGGAAAGAGGTGAAAGTAAGGCAGAGCAAAGATAGCAGAAGAGACCAGGAAGGATAAAGGTTATCCAACTGTTGCTATATTAAGCTTTGCTCAGATATGCGCTTCCTATTGGTGGGTGTGGAAGACTAGACTCCGCGACACAGAGGGAGATGTGTCATCCGGAGGGAACCGGCATTGTGTAAAACACCAGACTATTACCTCTAGATACATCTAACATTAAGATCCAGTAACCACTAAATAACTATAGTGCAAACCCTACAAACTAAGGGCCTATTTTCACTCGCAATATAGATGCTTATGAACGTGTTGATATACATTCATTGCGCTCATAGAACAACATAGGTATCACAAATATCCCACTTGTCTTAAAACATGGGGTAAGATTCTATATGTGTCCCCTGGCTTTCTGGATAAGGGCCACCCCGGCACCCCCCTCTCGTGTCCGAGAAAAATAAGGAAAAAACATAGCGAAGGACAACAAAAATTCCCTCTGCATAACTTTTTAAACAACGAGGGGGAGGTGCGGTGGGATGACACCAGCTCCGTTTAGTTTCAAATATTAATTCTAATGTACCCCATCCCCACCCTGTGGGGAAGGGTATTACCTCATAACACATTCAGTATAACCCCCATTAACCTTGTGAACCACTCACGAAACTGAGTGGACTTAAAGTGTGCACAAAAAGGATACCAGTTCGGTCTAGGCCTCTAGGGCCCCCCAGAAATCCATCTTCTCTCAATAAGTGATACTCTTGAACTAATGAGTCCGATCAGGATTCCGGAGAGGTAGGATTGTCTCTTGGGGCTATTCTGGATCTTGAACGCCACCGTCTTCTGCTGGTTCTTTGGGGTCTAGGTGATGTAGAGTTGTTGAATGTGATCGGGAAGTCCAACCAGTTAGGTACCGAGAACCCGGGGATTGCCAGGAACATAAACAGCTCCGAAAGTTGGTCTGGCCAGCGTAATACAAAAGAGTTATTGCCTTTCAGCACAATCAGGTGGAAGGGATGACCCCATCTGTAGGTGGCTCCTGCTGTTCTGATCGCTTCTAGAAGTGGTCGCAATTGACCTCTCATCCGCAGGGTTAACCGTGATAGGTCCGGGAATAGATGCATCGTTGCACCATCGAAGTCTATGGGGCCCTGAGTCCATGCCTTTCGTAGTATTTCTTCCTTGATCGTGTAATAATAGACTCTCGCCAAGACATCTCGCGATGCAAGATCATCACCTCCTCTGGGACCTTGGACACGGTGTACGCGGTCTAATTCCAATTCTGCCGTCGGGGGTTTGTCTAATAAACGGTTAAATATGGCCACAATCGTAGCCCTGAGGTCACCTCCCGAAGTGGTTTCCGGTATGCCACGCACTCTGATGTTGTTTCTCCTGCTGCGATTTTCGCCATCATCCACTGAAAGTTGCATCAGGATCAGGCGTCTCTTATATTCTGTGTGTGCCTTTTCCATAGCAGACATTCTGGATTCTAACAAGGAAGTAGATGTTTCCACCTCAGATACCCTATTTTCCACAGTATCTATCCTTTGTTTGAGATCATGAATTTCTTTAGATAGGGTATTCACAATGGAGGCTGCAGATTCAGTAATGTCCTGTTTAGTGGGGAGGAGGGCAAGTATCTCCTTCCAGCATTCTGGGAATGGTTGCTCCTGGGTACTGGCAGTCTGTGAAGACGAGCAACCATCTGCCCCTAAGATGTCTGGGAATACGATTGGAGAGTCCGGCCTCTTAGGGAGAGACCCAGTCCCCTGAGAAGTGTTAGGGAGCCCTTCACCAGCCTTCTTAAGCGATGCTGTACCTGCAGTGTTAGTGCGTGGCGGCGCCATCTTGGAATCCGGGGCCTGCGACGGAGTAGCTGAGTTCCGCAAGAAATATGCGGTGATGTCCGTGTTTCTGCTCGCTGCGGGTGATCCCAGTGGTCTGTCCGTCGTGGACATGTAAGTATTGTCTCGGTACGTGCGCTAACTACGGTTCCCTACGCGGACGATGCACGGAGCTCCCGGGAAAAGCAGCCTCACAGCGCCATTGCCAAGCCACGCCCCAAGGAAGCCTCTTCTAAAGATGATGCACAAGAAAGACCACAAACAGTTTGCTGAAGACAAGCAGACTGAGGACATGGATTACTGGAACCATGTCCAGTGGTCTGATGAGACAAAGATAAACTTATTTGGTTCAGATGGTGTCAAGCGTATGTGGCGGAAACCAGGTGAGGAGTACAAAGACAAGTGTGTCTTGCCTACAGTCAAGCATGGTGGTGGGAGTGTCATGGTCTGGGGCTGCATGAGTGCTGCTGACACTGGGGAGCTACAGTTCATTGAGGGAACCATGAATGCCAACATATACTGTGACGTACTGAAGCCAAGCATGATTCCCTCCCTTCCGAGACTGGGCCGCAGGGCAGTATTCCAACATGATAACGACCCCAAACACACCTCCAAGACAACCACTGCCTTGCTAAAGAAGCTGAAGGTAAAGGTGATGGACTGGCCAAGCATGTCTCCAGAACTAAACCCTATTGAGCATTAAGGGTTGAGAGTTAAGGCAGTACTGGAAAATAATGATGGCCACGCAAAATATTGGCACTTTGGGCCCAGTTTGGACATTTTCACTTAGGGGTGTACTCACTTTTGTTGCCAGCGGTTTAGACATTAATGGGTGTGTTGCGTTATTTTGAGAGGACAGCAAATTTACACTGTTATACAAGCTGTACACTCACTACTTTTCATTGTAGCAAAGTGTCATTTCTTCAGTGTTGTCATATGAAAAGATATAATAAAATATTTACAAAAATGTGAGGGGTGTACTCACTTTTGTGAGATACTGTAAGTGGGTTACCCAATGATCTGTCCTGGGAGTCTATTTAATTAATTCATAAACGATATAGAGGATGGGATAAATAGCTCAATCTCAATATTTGCGGGTGATGATACAAAGTTAAGCAGGGCAATAACTTAATCGCAGGATGTGGAAACCTTACAGGAAGACGTAAATAAAATAATGGGGTGGACAGCGATATGCGATTTTTATCTGGACTACGACTACGACAGATCGAACACTATTAACACTTTTTTGGGACCATTGATATTTATACAGCGATCAGTGCTATAACAATGCACTGATTACTGTATAAATGTCACTGGCGGGGAAGGGGTTAACACTAGGGGGTGATCAAGGGGTTAAATGTGTTCCCTCATTTGTGTGTCAAACTGGGGGGGGATGTGACTGACTGAAGGAGGAGACAGATTGCTGTTCTTAATTACTAGGAACAGCAGATCTGTCTCTCCTCTCCTGTCAGAATGGGGATTTGTGTGTTTAGACACACAAATCCCCGTTCTGGCACTCATGCCCCCGATCGTGGGTGGCCGGCAGACATCACGGCTGCCAGGCCACGGGCATCGGGTCCCCCGCTGTGCAGCGGCACGCATGTGCGTCTGCTATGGCTCTTAAAGGAGCCGACGACCAGTAAGGAGATTCGCAGGAAGGACCCAACCTATAATGACGGCAGCTGGTCGGCAAGTGGTTAAAAAGGGGATTCACTCCAGAGTTAAAATAATTCTCCCACTTTACAAGGCTCCAGTTCTAGGCACCAGTCCTTCATAAGGATGTGCTGGAACTGGAGAGAGTCCAGAGAAGGGCAAGAAAGCTAATAAAGGGACTAGAGGATCTCATTTATGGGGAAAGACTACAAGCATTGAACTTATTCTCTCTGGAGAGGTGACGCTTGAGAGGGGATATAAAAACAATGTAAAAATACAGTACTGGTGACTCTACCATAGGGAAAAAATGTTTCAGTGAAAGGGAAATTAAAAAGACATGCGGCCATTCACTGAAATTGGAAGAGAAGCGGTTTAACCTTAAACTGCCTTGATGGTTATTTAGTGTCAGAGTGGTAAGGATGTAGAATTCTCTTCCACAAGCAGTGGCATCAGCAGGGAGTTTCAACAAACTATTAGATGGGCTCCTTAACGATCACAACATACAAAGGTATACAATGTATCATTGACATACACCCACACACACACACCATAGGTTGAACTAGATGGACTGGTGTCTTTCTTCAACCTTACCAACTATATACTTGGCTAATAAGAAAAAAGTCCAGTCTATAATAGGTATTGTGTAACATGGAATAATATGAATAGTTTTTATCTGTCAGGTGGAGAACCCTCCATACATCTACTGTCTATTGATGTCTATCCAGTAAACTTTTGAAATCATTCAATTAATTATTGGCACGATGTGAACGAGTTGCAGTAGTATCCAGACTTTGATCAAGAACAAAATTAAAATCCCCCCCCAATAAGAGTCGTTCCTTCTCCTCTTTCTATAAGCTCTGTAAGAATTTGTATGCCTACTTTAATCTGATCATAGTTTGGCAAGTATAAGTTAATAATAGTAAAGATTTTTCCATAAATTGAGATTTTTAGAAGTAGGGATCTACCATCTTTGCCTTTAAAACTATCTAGAATTTGATGAGATAAGGAATTATGGATTGCAATAGAAACTCCTCTAGACTTATGCTGCATACACACGAGCGGACTTTTAAGCATCAAAAGTCTGATGGTCTTTCTGACGGACTTTCGACAGACTTTTGACAGACTTCCAATGGACTTTCTAACGAATGGACTTGCCCACACATGATCACACCAAAGTCCGACCGCCTAGTACGCAGTGATGTACACCAAGTCCGACGAGCCTATAAAAAGGCAGTGAAATAGCTCGTGCGCCACCTGTTGGGCCCCTTCTGCTAATTTCGTGTTTATCTCGTGTTAGTAGAAGTTTGGTGAGAGACGATTCGCGCTTTTTCAGACTCGTGTTTTTAAGATCATTCAACTGTTGTTCAGTTTGTGCTTGTGAGGTTTGTATCTGCTTTTCAGTGCGTGTAGTCAGTTTGCATTGATTGATCAGTGTGTTATTGTCCGCTCGTTGCTGATTTTCAGCTCATTCTTCACAGGCCTTGCTGTTCTTCAGTGCGTTCTGTTAAATGCGTTCTGACCAGCCGACCATTTTGAAGCCATGTTGCGTGTACGTACTCGTCGTAGAGCTCATGCATTGTATGTGCTTGGTGCTGTAGTTCATTCTTCAGCCTAAGCTCAGTCCATGAACAGGGCAAGGAGGAGTTCATGGACGAAGAATGGGTTGCTCCAGTGTGACCAATTTTCTCACATGCCTTTGCTCCGTGAGATCCGTGAGAATAATCCTGAGGATTTCAGGAACATTTGTTGGCTTTGCTGACCCCTTATATCAGCAGGCAGGATACCTGCAAGAGGCAAGCCTTCACTCCGGAGCAGAGGCTAGTCGCCACGTTGAGGTACTTGGCGACGGGGAGAAGGCTGCAGGACCTTAAGTTCTCGGCATCTCCCCCCAGGTTCTGGGGATCATTATCCCAGAGACCTGTTCTGCCATCATCCAGGTCCTGCAGAAGGACTATATTAAGGTAAGATTTTTATCCTTTAACATCACATTTTATTGTTTTTTTTTTTTTTTAATTGTTTATTTATTAAGTATATTCAAGTATACATAAACAGAGTGTTCATTCTCTTAGAAAAGACATTGATAGCAGCATATTTTCTATGAGGTAAAACATTTTTTTTTTTTTTTTTGTAGCTTATTATATATCAAGAAGAACTAACATTAGGTATCAAATGATTTTCAGACAATACATACACATCATGGTAGAAATAAGAGGGTCAGTTAGTGAAATAAAGCAATGGCCTGGTCCGTAGCCCTGCTGCAGTCAATCAATATAGGAAACTGTCTTTATATCTCATTAACTCTGGACTACCTGGGGGTTCTCTATGTTGTATTCAGAGGAATCCCAGTGTCCCCATATAGCCTCAAATCTGGGAAGGGAGTCATCAATTATGGCTGTGATACGTTCCATTCTGCGAATATCTGTAATTACTGACAAAAATTGTGCAAAAGTAGGGGTGGTGTTAGCTAACCAACATTGGGGTATAACCCGTTTAGCCGCTAGTAAGATGAAAGCCATCAGTTTCCTAATGGGGCGTACACAGGGTCGGACTTTTCGTCTACAAAAGTCCAACGGACGCCGACGGACTAAAGCTGGCTGGTAATCCGATCGTGTGTGGGCTTCTCCGGACTTTCAGCAGACTTTTTCAGCCTCAAATCCGACGGACTTTAGATTTGAAACATGCTTCAAATCTTTACGTCGTAACTACGACGGACCCCGAAATCCGCTCGTCTGTGTGCTAGTCCGACGGACAAAAACCCACGCTAGGGCAGCTATTGGCTACTGGCTATGAACTTCCTTATTTTAGTCCGGTGTACGTCATCACGTACGAATCCATCGGACTTTTGTGTGGTCGTGTGTAGGCAAGTCCGTTCGTTAGAAAGTCTGCTGCAAGTCCGCCGAAAGTCCGCCGGAAGTCTGTCGGACAGGCTGTCGGACTTTTGTAGACGAAAAGTCCGACCGTGTGTACGCCCCATAAGTGTTTTTGGCATCTTAGGGAGGAGCAAGCCTAGCAAGAGATATATAGGTTGATGGGGTATAGGGAATTTTAGAATTTTTCCCAATAGGGCATGGATCTGTGACCAGTATGGCATTATCAAGGGACATTCCCAGAATATATGGAAATGGGTGCCCAGAGATGAGCCACATCTCCAGCATTGACCGGATGTAGTCAGTTTCTGTCTTAAAAGAAACTCCGGGGTTCTATACCAGAACATCAGTATTTTATAGGTTGTTTCTTTCTGAGTCACACATCTGGATGTCTTAGATGCACTTTCCCAGATATTCTTCCATTCACTTAATTGGATAGGTCTGTTTAAAATATGGGACCATTTGCGCATATATGTGTGAGTCTGTTCTGTGATAGGAGAGGCAGCATGCAGAATTTTGTAAATAGTGGATATTAGGTGAGAATCATGAGGGCCTCTGGAGCACATCATTTCAAATTCAGTAGGGATAGTTAGGGTCCGTTGTGGTATTTTGGTGGAGAGAAAATGTTGGATTTGTAGAAAAGAGTAAAAGAGGTTTTTTGGGATTTTATATTTAGATTGTAGGTCAGTAAAAGTGAGGAGCTTACGGGTCACTGGGTTAACCAGGTGGCGTAGTTGGAAAATCCCAGCTTTCGTCCATGGCAACATGGCATCATAAGAGAGGCTATCAGGGATTTCTGGATTAAAGGTAATATTTGTTAAAGGAGAGCATGGGGATGAAAGCTTATATTTACCGGAGCAGCTTTTCCATATTGAGAGGGTAAATAACATCGGGTTTAAGCTGATTTTACGTAACTGAGAGATGAATTTATCCGAAGATGGCCATAACATATAGCATGGATGTGCGGGTACCGTGATGCTCATTTCTATCTCAGACCATCTGTTAGGGGCGTATCTGGATGTCCAGGAGGTTATTGTTCTTAGATGGGAGGCATAATAATATTTGATTATGTCGGGTGCCCCCAAACCTCCACCGTCTCGGGGTGCAAAAAGTACCGAGCTAGCTATCCTATGAGATTTATGATTCCAAATAAAATTTAGGAAATTTTGTTGGATTAACTTTAATTGGGACATTGGAACCTTGACTGGAAGGGTCTCAAAGAGATAAAGGAGTTTAGGGAGAACCGACATTTTGAGGACGTTTATCCTTCCAAGAAGGGATAAGGGGAGATTTGTCCATGACTTTAATAATTTGTTAATTTCTATAAACATAGGAGGAAAATTGGCCTGAAAATGAGTGGAATAAGAGGAGGTCAAATAAACCCCAAGATATTTCAAGGAATGGGTGCACCAACGATATTTGAAATTTTCCTGTAAAGTTGAGAGCATATCTGTGGAAAGGTTAATAGGGAGGGCTTCAGTTTTGGTCGGGTTTACTTTAAAACCTGAAATGCTGCCAAATTGATGTAGAATTGCATTCAGAGAGGGGAGTGATATATGGGGATGGGTCAATGTTAATAGAATATCATCAGCGAATAGGGACAGCTTGTATTCCTGATGTCTCAGCGCCACTCCCCCTATGTCAGGGTGGGAACGAATAGCTTCGACCAGAGGTTCCAAGCTTAAAATGAAAAGTAAGGGGGATAGAGGACATCCCTGACGAGTACCATTACTTAGGGAGAATGGCGGGGAGACATGGGAAGACAACTGTACCTGGGAAGTGGGCGTGGAGTAAAGTGCTTTTAAAGCGTGTATAAAGGGACCTGAAATTCCATATCTAGTCAAAATGGCGAACATAAAGGACCAGTTTAGGCGATCAAACGCCTTCTGAGCGTCTAAACTGAGGACTATCGCAGGTTTCTTAGTTTTAGTCAGTAGATCAATAAGATCGATAGTTCTTCTAGTGTTATCTCCTGCGTGTCTAGTGGGAACAAAACCGACCTGGTCCCTATGTATGAGTGAGGGAAGAAGTAGGGACAGTCTGTTACCTAAAATTTTTGTGAAAATCTTATAATCAGAGTTCAGGAGGGCAATGGGGCGATAGTTGTCTGGTAGTGATAAGTCCTTACCCAGTTTCAGAATAACCGTAATAAAGGCATGGAGGAATTGGGAGTGCAGAACTTTCCCTGACATCAGAGAGGTAAATAAACTTATCATATGGGGTATCAAAACTGGTAGGAAGCTTTTAAAGTATGAATAAGGAAGTCCGTCGGGCCCTGGGGACTTGTGGGTCGGAAGCTGTTTAATAACCGCTGTAATTTCTGCAGCAGAGATGGGAGCATTGAGCCCTGAGCGTTTCTCAAGAGAGAGTGTAGGAAGATTTAGAGTTTTGATAAAGTCATCAAACTTTTCTTGAGTGAATGCGAAATTTTGGTCTGTTGCTAAGCAGTTATAGAGTTTTTGGTAATAATCTCCAAAGACTTTGGACATGTGTTGGGGGCAATATGTAGGTTTACCATTGGGTTGTAATAATAAATCAGGGATTGAGGCTGCGGGTCTAGGCTTTAATTTATTGACTAGCATTCTATGGGGTCTATTAGCGAATTCGTAAAACTTTTGTTTGGACCATAGCAAGGATTTAGCAAGTGTATTCAGATCAAGAGACTTAATGCGGTTACGTAACGATACCACTGATCTAAGGCGTTCCACCGTAGGGTAGCTGACAAGGGATTCCTCCGCTTTGGATAAATCTTGTAAAAGCGATGATCTTTGGAGAGCTCGGTTTTTTTAAGACAAGAGCTTGCGGAGATGCACTCTCCTCTGAAAAAGGCCTTATGAGCCTCCCATAGGGTGGATGCCTCAGAAACCGAACCCTTGTTAAGTTCAAAAAATTCTGTCAGTTTTTTCTGGAGATGAATATGAATATCAGGTATTTTAAGAAGGGTCTCGTTAAGACGCCAGTGGCACGACCTAGCTGTAGGTTTGGTTAGGAGGAGATCAAGGGTTATGGGGGCATGGTCCGACCATGTGATTGTATTTATTTCTGAATGGACTACATATGACAGTAAGGGTGCTGAGACAAAGAAGTGATCTAGTCTTGTATATAGCTTGTGTGGGGGTGAATAGAATGTAAATTGTTTGGCTGTAGGATGTTTTACCCTCCAAGAATCAAAGAGGTTGTGAGCTCTGATAAGTTTTCTAAAGGATGTAGCCAGCTTTTGAACCTGGGGAGGTGGGGTGTGTGTAAAAAGGGCAAGTCTATCTTTAGTCGGGGACATGCATAAATTGAAATCCCCCCCAATGACCATGAATGGTTGAGAAAAGGATTGCAATTTTTCAAAAAACATCTCAAGAAAACCAATCTGTCCTGTGTTGGGTGCATACACATTGGCAAGGGTAAATGAAACATTTTCATGATCACAGTTCAGGAGAACAAAGCGGCCTTGAGGGTCTAAGTATGTCGATTGGACACGGATATTAGAGTTACGTTTCAATAATATGGCTACTCCAGCCCTTCCAGAAGGATCCGATGCTATATAGGCGGTAGGAAAATGTTTGGAGGCAAATTTAAAAGATCCCTCCGCTTTAAAATGTGTCTCCTGAACCATGATCACTTCTGCTCTGGATGCCTTAAACTCCTTCAACGCCAACCAACGTTTGCGGATGGAACCTAGACCTTTGACATTACATGACAGTATACTTACAGCCATAGCTCAGGTATATGAGTAAAGCATATATTAAATTTAGAGGATAGGGAAGGAACGTGTACCATGATGTATAGAACATAATAATAGATGTATCATAGGAAATCACATGACAGTATTGTATAATTTTTAAAACATAACTGTAATTTGAACATGGGCTTGAAAAAAAAAACCCATATGTATGAAAAAATCTATCCAAACAAGGGGTTGGGAGGTAGAAAAAGAAAACAAAAAGAGTAATAAAAATAATGGTAAAAAAAAAGGAGATCCAGGTTAGGACCAAAAAGGGTCTCAAGTAAAAAAAAAAGAAGAAAAAACATATACCAGTTAGGTATTAGGTCTGAGGCGGGTAAGAGCCTCAGGAAATCACGGTCTCGAGTCAAGACCATGTTAACAGGGGGTGTGTCAGCCTACAAAATTAGACTTGTGGGCCTCCGCCCAATCCGAACATTGAAAAGAAAAAGAAAAACATGGAACCACCAACATGGGGATTACGTGCTGGGTTATAACAAACAAGTAAGCAAGTAAACATGTAAGGCACTTCAGTAATGGAAGTTCGACTCTGAGCACAGAGTCTCAGAACACATAGGTCAGAAAAAAAAAAAATTAGGACCTATGTGTAAAGAGGGATCACAAGGGCATGTCACAGGATGTTTTCAAGTAGGTCCTTTAAATGGAGCCGCTCTTTGAGGTGTAACTGGTGTCTTCTTTGACTTCTGGCGCACCGGGGTCCATATTTTCCCAGGCGTGGACATCTGTCGGGAAGGCGGGATTTGTATCTGCAGGTCTTCATCTGGTATAGGAGGGAGACCTAGGTTTTTGATAAAAGTTTCGCATTCTTGTAGGTCTCGCATGGAGTGTTGTGAATCGTCTTTCATGACTGACAATCGGAACGGGAAACCCCAACGATAAGGGACTTGGTATTGTTGCAAATGGGAGGTAACTGGGCGTAGAGCGCAGCGCTTAGCCAAAGTGATGGGCGATAGATCATTGAAAATTTGTAGTTTTGCGCCTTTGAATTCGACCCTCGATCTGTTTCGGGTAGCAATGGTCAAGGCCTCCTTGCTCTCATAAAAGTGGAAACGAGCGATTATGTCCCTTGGATTAGCACCCTGAGGAGGTTTAGGAGCCAGTGATCTGTGTGCTCTATCTAGGCGCCATTCTATGTCAGGGATATGAGGTACCAACATGACAAATAGAGCAAGGAGATATGATCGAATTTCTTTATCTGGAATGGATTCCGGGACTCCATGGATGCGTAGGTTCTGGCGGCATTCTCGATTTTCGAGGTCTTCTTGCTGTGTTTGTAATAGCGAGACTGCATTTTTCAGGCCTGCGTTTTCCTCTTCTAGGACATGGACATATTGAACCATGTCATCGAATTTGGTTTCCAGATGATCCGTACGTTCACCAAGTTGATCTATTTCACCCCTAAGCTCGTGGGCTAACTTATTTACTTCTTTGGTGATGTTATGGGTGATGCTGTGAAGCAGAGCCTGTAACTTAGTATCTAAAACGTCCACTGTTACGGGTAGTAATGTTGCGGGGGAGACAGGTGGCTGTGGACGTTGTGAAGAGTCTTCCATAAACAGAGAGGGATCAACTAATGGAAAATTGTCCGTTTGATTCATAGCCGTCTCCGGGGTACTTGAGGCCGGGGAGTGAGGCCTCCGTAGGTATTTCTCCATTGAGTGGGTTCGCCGAAGTGCGGCCTGTGAGGCTTGTTTTGAGTATACGGTGCGTTGGTCTCCGATTTTACCCATGCACTGATTGAGAGGTAACTATGGGGTTCCCTGAAAGGTTAGTGCGTCTCCTGGGTCTTGAAAATAATAGCGTTGCGGAGCGGGAGGTTCGGATCTGTAGGCGGAGGTTAAGGCTTAAAATTCAGACGTCTTCCATTTTTGTAAGCTGCATGTGCGTTTCACATGGAACAGTTGTAAGGGTGATTTGTTAGGTAACTGTTACAGGGCATAGTGTTCCAGTAGTGAGTATTGATAAGGAAGTATATAGAGATGGGTTATGATGAGTGGGTACAGCTTAGAAGGACAGAAGCAGCTGGGTGTATTTTGGAGTCCCAAGATGGCCGCCGGCCTCCGTGTGTAGGCCAAAGCCGTAGTCTTTCCTATGGGGACAGTTGGCGGTTAATGTCCAGGATGTTTGGCTGTGGGATGGTAGGTGTGGGTGATTCCACTACTCACTGTGTCTCTGGGTTATGATGAGTAAGCACAGTTTGGATGGAGAGAGGCAGCTGGGTGTATCTTGGAGTCCCAAGATGGCCGCCGGCCTCCGTGTGTAGGCCGAAGCCGCGGTCTTTCCTATGGGCCGGCCGGCCGGCCGTGTAAGTGCCGCTCCGTCCGGGTCTTGTCTGGGCTAAGGGGCTCCTGGAGAGACACACAACTAATGGGACAGTTGGCGGTTGGTGTCAGGGACGCTGGGCTTTGGGATGATAGGTGTGGATGTTTCCACTACTCACTGTGTCTTCCAGGGGGATGATGTGGTCTGATCAGTAGGCCGCAGGCTGTAGATGGACGTCAGGCCGCGGTATTTCAGGGCTCACGGTCGGGGATCCCCAGATAGTGCCGCTCCGCTTCAGGTCTATCCAGCAACCCCCGGAGGTGTCCTGCTGGAAGGTGGAGGTAGGATGATTGCTGTGTAGAAGCTTGGGGGCCGAGAGGCCTCAAGATGGCGTCGGGCCTCGAGCCCAGGAATCAGAGAGCCGGACTGGGAGGCACACAGTCGGGTAGAGTCTGAAATGGAGGATGATTTTTAGCTGTGCTTGCAGTAGAGATTGTACTGAGTAATATGCCATGTTTTTGGAAGTTCTCCGGGGTAAGAGAAAGGTAGGATGGCAGTAGATTGCTTGCTGGCTGTGCAGAGCTCAATACAAGCACGTCTTCCTTGCTCAGTGTCCGGACACGAACCCCACATTTTATTGTTTTTAATGTTTGCTATTGTAATGTATTTCTTTTACTCAAACATTAATTACCATGATTGCAATATGCTGTGAATGTCCCCTTTGTCCTCAGGCATGCTGTTATTTTTTAATGCTCTTTTTTGTCCTGCATGCATATTTGCTTTCACTAACCTTCCCAGCATGCTATGCTGGGCCCATCCACCTAGTCTAGTCACTTAACAATGTATTTTGTCATCTCCATTGTAGTGCTTTACCCCAACATTTTTCCAAATGGTCTGTGTGTCCTTAAATTGCTTTATAACCCCCCCCCACTAAAATGTATCCAAATGGTCTGTGTGTCCTTAAATTGCTTTATAATCCCCCCCCCCCCCCTAAAATTTATCCAAATGGTCTGTGTGTCCTTAAATTGCTTTATAATCCCCCCTAAAATGTATCCAAATGGTCTGTGTGTCCTTAAATTGCTTTATAACCCCCCCAAAAAAATGTATCCAAATGGTCTGTGTGTCCTTAAATTGCTTTATAATCTCCCCCCTAAAATTTATCCAAATGGTCTGTGTGTCCTTAAATTGCTTTATAATCCCCCCTCTAAAATTTATCCAAATGGTCTGTGTGTCCTTAAATTGCTTTATAACCCCCCCTAAAATTTAACCAAATGGTCTGTGTGTCCGCCTGTTTCAGACAGCCATCCACATGGCGGACTACAAACTAAATCACATTGTCCTAGCGTGTTGCATCCTGCACAATTATTTACGCAAACATTCAAGCAATTATCTTGCATCTGTTGGGCCTGAGGCCGGACTTACAGAGAATCCTCTGACAGGCCTGGATACTGGCTGTACTGGCTTGGCCCTCCAAAGCGCCTATCAATTTGTGATAAATATGTTGATTTTTTTATGGGTAGGGGGGCCATTGCAATGCTAGACAATCTTTAATTTTTGAATTTTTTAAATAAAAAATAATGATCAGATAAAATCATGAAATGTATTTATTGCGTGCCTTTTTTTTGGCTGTCTCCTAGGTTCTCCTAGTGCACTTGTAGTGCCAAGTGTATTTTCCTTTAGTAAATAAGCCCCATTGTCACTGTAAACACCAAATCACTTTCAAAAATGGTATTGAGCATTGAAAGAAGAAGCCACACATTTTGTTGATTAAAACATAATTTTTAATCTGTGCACATTCACATGTGTGTTTAGGATTTTTTTTGGTTTTAAAAAATATATATTTTTTTTGTTCAAACAATATATTTTTTTGTTTTTAAAAAATAATGTATTTTTTATTTTTTTTTTTTTATGTTTACAAACAGGGCTCATTTTTAATTTTTTTTTTTTTACAAACAGGCTTCATTTATTTTATTTTATTTATTTATTTATTTTTTACAAACAGACCTCATTTTTTTTTTTTTTTTTTTACAAACCGGCCTCATTTTTTTAATTTATCAATTTTTTTAAACAAACAGGCTTTATTACAATTAAAACTTGAATATATTATTAATATTAATATATTAATATTTTTTAAAAAAATACAATTTTTAAAAGCCCAGAATGGGGTCAGCAAAAAAGGAAAAGAACATGATCGATGTTTTATTTTGGAAAAAGGGATTAGATTCTCCCCAAAACATCGATCATGTTCTTCATTTCCTGCTGCATATTGTTCAGCCAATTACGCATGATGTCAATGGTATTGCGCATGGCATCAATATCCCCATTCCAGGCCATGATCTGGCCAATCAATCTTTGGGTGCTGTTGTAAATGCTTCCCCTTCCACAACCAGAACATAACCTAAAATTGATGAAAAAAATTTTTTTAGAAATATGCAGGCATAGATTACCAGAAGCTGGGATGTCAGACACTCACCTGGTGGGGTGCCCATGTCGCCCACTTCCTCCACGGCTCCTTCCTCCACATCCTCTGTGGTGCTTGGGCTGATTTCCCAATTCAGCAGGCGAGGTCGGGGGTCCCTTGGATCAGGTTGTCTGAGTCTTTTCTCCCCTATGAGAATGAAACAAAGGGTATACTTAGCACACAGATATTTGAGTCCATGAATAGGAATATGAAACATTGTATTGAAGTGGTGTACAATTGTCTGTTTGGGCAGAGATCCAAGTTGAAGACATGATTAAAATTCACTTTGAAACTTACCTTTTTTGGCAACATTTCACAGATAGAGACACCCCAACAATTATACACTGGAGCACCTGTGTGGGTTACCCTAAAAAATGTATTCTGGTGTCCAACACTAGTGCTCCTGAGTCCAGATGTGTAAACAGCTGCTGAGTGTCCTCTCATTATATTCCACTGAATGAAATTTGCTATTCATTCTAGTTTCAAAGAAATCTAGACAACAATGTCCTAAACTTCTTTTAATAAGACAAATTTCCAAGACCAAAATGTTGTTTCAACCCTGTTTCAACTAAATACATCGTATATACTTGCTAACGATGTTCCTACGAACGATGTTTCCAACGAACGAATAACGATTAAAACTGTACAGTAAAGAAAAGCACATGGAGCAGCATGCAAGTTAATAATCAGAATAGGAAATACTTGAAAAGTACTTACTTTTTTAAAGAACTTTCTTAATACGTCTGTACTGATCCGGCTCTCTCAATTTAAGATTGGACCATCGTTTCCTCAGCTGGTCTTTAGAGCGTCATACCCCAAAATTCTGATGCAGGGTCTTCACCACTTTGGACATTATTTTTGCCTTTCGTAAATTAGGCTGGGCGTACGGTCCATGCTTCCCATCATAATCTTTTCTCTGCAAAATTGCTACCATCTCCACCATCTCTTCAAAGGCCATATTGGAGGCCTTAAATCTCTTCTTCCCGGATCGGGACATTTTTGGTTCCGCGCTTTCCTCGTTACTGGAGTTAATACACACCTGCTGTGTCTCCGCCATTGTTACTCCTACTGCGCACCATAGAGAGAAGGGGCGGAGAATATTCATGAAAAAGAACATCAGGGGCGGGCGACGCAGGCGGAGTTTCACGCATGCGCAGTGTATATAAACCTAACCCGCATTTGCCGTACGTACGTTCTGTGCGTAGAGAAAGGGGCGGGGAATATTCGTGAAAAAGAACGTCAGGTGGGCGACGCAGGTGGAGTTTCATGCAAGCACAGTGTATATAAAGCTGACACGCATGTGTCGTACGTACGTTCTGTGCGCGGAGCAAGTGAAGTTACGAGCGTCCGAAACAAAGGTAAATTTTCTTTACTTTGTAGCGGCCTGTACTGCTTAAAGAGTGATACTTATATTTGGGATAAGATTATGTGAGTTTAGGCTGACATTAGTGTTTTTGTCTTGTGTATTGTCTTACAGCAAAAATGAATAACAAGTTTAAGGACCCTGAATTTCTGATACCATTTATTGAGAGGTACAGGGAGATGAGGAATCAGTGGGAGGTCAAACACCCTCAATGTCACATTAAAACAGTAAGGAAGTTAATGCCGAGAGACTTCTGGCATTTGTGCAGACTTTCATCCCAGAAGCAACCGTGGAGATTTTGGAAAAGAAAATTGGGATCTTGCGAAATATGTATAGGAGGGAGCATAACAAGATCCAGACTTCCCTTAGATCAGGAGCATCAGCAGCTGATGTGTATGTACCCAGGCTGTGGTACTTCGAAAAACTATGTTTTCTTGATGACCAGACTGAAGCCAGGGAATCACTTTCGACCCGTCCCTCCACCCTTCCCTCCACCCTAGCAGAGGCTGATGAGGACCAACCTGGGACTTCCATCCTGGAAGAACCGGATGCGACCATCTGGAGCCAGGTATATTATTTTTAGACATGTTTAGTGTCCTAATATTAATGATGTTAACTAGATGTTCTAATTGATTATCTATTAAGGATTAGATCCAAAAAATGAAGTCTACATTATCAATTGACAGTAGTGGCCAAAAATGTTTGTCACCAGCTTGAAAAAATGCTGGTGTCAGAATGATACTCTTTTATATATATTAACATTGAATTTGAAAGTCTTGAGCTGACAATTGTGTGTGATTGATGAACCAAAAACTAAAACTATGTCCCTTTTTATACACAGGATGAGCTCAGCCAGGGGGAAGGTGTGGAAAGGGGCAGGCAGGGGGGGATGGGCCCAGTGACAGCCAGGAGGAGGCAGGGGTTAGTGTCAGCCAGGAGGTGGCTGAGCCCAGTAGGAGCCTCACACAATCACAGGTGCCTCCCCTCCGCCTTCAAACAAAAAGGCCCGGAAAGGGGATGGCGCCTCATAAGAGAAGCTACAAATTTCCTCAAGAGCACCCCCGAAGCTGAAGAGGCCTTTTTTATTAAAATACATTTTTAAAAGACAATGTCAAATTTACAAGGCACAACAACCTCCTTGAGGTTCCAAAAAAAACAAATATCTAATGTTCTTGTGGTAACTTAACACCAAAAAAAAATGTAAAAAGAAATAAAAATATAAAAGGTTCTTGTGGTATATATATATATATATATATATATATATATATATATATATATATATATATATATATATATATATGGAGATGACTATAAAATAATTTTGGACCAATCCTAAAAAAGATCTTGATGAAATAAAAAAATAATAAAAGATGACTCCAAAAAAAAATGTGTAAACATTAGTATGGAGATGGGGCTTTTAAAAAATACAATATCATTCATGAGATCAAAGAGAAATAATCCAAAAATCAGTTTGTGAGAACTCTGTGTAAATATGAGCAGCAAAACAACTTCGTCCTTCTAGCATTATAAAGAAGACAATTAAAATGCGCTGCATTGAACGATCACAGAATTTGCAGCGTGAGGAATGTGCTAGCTACAATACAAACACTAGTTTTACCAGATCGAGAGCTTCCGTGTCGTATTTGCTTCTGAGCATGCATCGTTTTTTTGTCAGCCTGACTAGCATACAGACGAGCAGATTTTTCAATAGCAACTGGGTCCGGCGGAGTTACGGCGGAAAGATTTAAAGCAATTTCCAAATCTAAAGTCATCAGACTTTCGACAGAAAAAGACAGCTGAAGGTCCGATGAAGCCCACACATGGTCGGATGAAGTTCCGATGAAGTCCGCTGAAGGTCCGATGAAGCCGACACACGGTCCGCCGGATTCGGTCCGTCGGACCAGCCCGGTCGAAAAGTCCGTTCCTGTGTACGCGGCATTAGACTATGAAAAAGACTCATGAATCCATGTTGGATAATGTTTATTCTGTATACTGGGTATATGATCTGTACAAAAATGCATTTCTTGGAAAAGAATAATATTTGTTTATGAAAGAAATGTAAAATGTGCAATCTTTTAGATGAAGAATTAAATCCTCTGGCATTAAAAGAATAGATTTTCACCGGACCCATGTAGAGGGAGAAAGGGAAGGAAAGCCCCACCCACATAAATAACACACAAATTAAACACAAATCACAAAACTAAACGACTCTGAGTCTAAACCTACAGTAGTATGGCCCTTATAGAGGCAGGTCCTGAGCAAGACCAACCGCACATTGCTATCCTAGGTATGCTTTTAAATCTATAAAAGGGGAAATAAGTCTCCAATTCCCTGGCCTTTATCTCAAAATAGCTAATAAATTATGAATGGAGAGATTATTATCTCTGATTAAAAGGAGACGTCCCCCTCTCTACTTCCTATCTCTATCTTGTCCATCCAAAAAAACAGAGGGTTAGGATTTCTATTCTAATTGCGTTCCTCCACCCAACTCCCCGATCATACTATATACATGCTGAGGGGATGAGGGTAGAAAAAGTTATAACGGGGTGGGATTTGGGTCCAGGAAGGGAAGCACATCAGTAAAACTGATCATGAAATTTATCCACATCATTGAATCTTATTTCTATTATTTCCATGTTGATCAAACATATTAAGATTAAAGAAAATTTCAAGTTATTAACAATATACTGATGAGGAAGAAAGAGAAAAAAAAGGAAAACAAGGGGAAAAAACACCCATGGGATGTTACCATCCCTATATTAGTACCCATATTTACCATCCCATTATTATTTATTATAATCTACTTTTTCTTTCCTATTTCTCTCACTACTTCTCCTCAGTGCGTATAAACATCTATATTCTAATCTACAGTATAAAATATTTCACCTCAAATTTCTCACATGCATAATAACCACGCTATTAATATAAATATCTCCTCTAATCCATATCACAATAATCCCAATTTTCCTGTTTGCTTTTACATTTATTTTTACCTTTAAGGTGGCACAGTAGTGTAGTGGGTAGCACTCTCGCCTAGCAGTAAAAAAGGGTCATTGGTTCGAATCCCAACCACTACACTACCTGCCTGGAGTTTGCATGTTCTCCCTGTGCCTGCGTGGGTTTTCCTCCGGGTACTCCGGTTTCCTCCCACACTCCAAAGACATGATTGTAGGTTAATTGGCTTCTGTCCAAAATTGGCCTTAGTATATGAATGGGGACCTTGGATTGTGGGCTCCTTGAGGGTAGGGACCAATGTGAGTGTGCGATGTATGTGTGGAGTGCTGCGTAAATTGACAGCGCTATATTGGTACCTTAAAAATATAATATATAATGGAGGAGCATCTTGGTGAGACACAATGTACAGGGATGGGGACAGTTGTGGCCACACACCCACACTCACTCAGGTTGAACTGGATGGACTGGTGTCTTTATTCAACCTTACTAACTATGTAACTATTTTACTCTAGTGCATGTAAACATATATATCTACAACCATAGTGTAAAATATTTCCTTTCCATTATTACCCTTAAATAATAACACCTATTTTAATATATCCTCTGATCTGTGAGAAAAAAAAACAAACCCCATCTCCCTACCCCACCATTCCCCTCATCTCCCCCCCCCCATTCCAAAATATTTTTGTTCAGGTTAATCAACTATATATATATTTCAAAGATGCCTCAGATTCCTGATTTATCTACTCAAATAGAAAAAAACTTCATGGAGAGATCTCAAATCTTTTTTTGAAAGTCTGAATGATGGACTAAATTAAGTTTGAGGCCATAGTGGTAAGTAATTACATTTCAGGAAGCTGGAGGCTCCTCAAAAAAACAGGCAAGTCCTCAATGTCCCAGAATATAGCTATTTGTCCTTTATGATGCTCTTGAATCTGGAATGGAAATCTCCATTTGTAAAAAAAAAAAATTCTCTCTAATGCCGCGTACACACGAGCGGACTTTACGGCAGGGCTTGTCCGACGGACTTTTCAACGGACTTTACGATGGACTTTCCGAATGAACGGACTTGCCTACACACGATCAACCAAAGTCCAACGTATTCGTACGTGATGACGTACGACCGGACTAAAACAAGGAAGTCATAGCCAGTAGCCAATAGCTGCCCTAGTGTCGGTTTTTGTCCATCGGACTAGCATACAGACGAGCGGACTTTTCGACCGGACTCGAGTCTGTCGAAAAGATTTGAAACATGTTTCATTTCTAGGTCCGTCGAACTTTTGGGGAAAAAAAGTCCTCTGGAGCCCACACACGATCGAATTGTCCGACGGACTCCGGTCCGCAGGACCAAGTATGCCGTAAAGTCCGGTCGTGTGTATGCAGCATAAGGATTTCCAAAAGAGGCTTCACTGCTTTCCTCAAAGCAAAAGTATATCTAGAAAGATCATGCAACAAGATTACAATAATTGTGCCCCATCAAACTCTATGGTCCTGCGCTGGCGTGCAGCTGCCATCATTTTTTCCTTTATGTGAAAATGATGTACCCTACAAATAATGTTGGTTTGGCAGGATCTGTACTTTTAGGTTCCAGTACTCTAGGTGCCGGGTCCAATATAAGCTTAGCCATAAGTGGGCATTGTAGTAAGGTGTAGGGATGAGCCGAGCACCCCCCGGTTCGTTTCGCACCAGAACCTGCGAATGGACCGAAAACTTGCGCGAACTTTAGAACCCCATTGAAGTCTATGAAATCAAAAGTGCTACATTTAAAGGCTAATTTGCATGGTATTTTCCTAAAAAGGGTTTGGGGACCCGGGTCCTGCCCCAGGGGACATGTATCAATGCAAAAAAAGTTTTAAAAACGTCTGTTTTTTCGGGAGCAGTGATTTTAATTATGCTTAAAGTGAAAAAATAAAAAGTGAAATATTCCTTTAAATATCGTACCTGGGGGGTGTCTATAGTATGCCTGTAAAGTGGCGCGTGTTTCCCATGCTTAGAACAGTCCCTGCACAAAATGACATTTTTAAAGGAATAAAAGACATTTAAAACTGCTTGCGGCGGGGGCGTGTCCTGAACATGGAGGAGTGAGGTTGTGTCTTGCCTCAGCTCCGCTCCACCGCCGCACTAATCAGCCAAAAACGGGGGGTAAATCGCCGCTCCAGACTCCCCACATGTCACAGGGGCTCAGGCAACCCACACAGCCGGCAAGGACCGATAGTTCCAGACAGGGACAGCTGGATTACTACTTCACAGGGACCCGAGGACAAGGCCGCGAACCATCCAAGATGGCGCCGCCCGGGAAGGCCCAGAAGGCGAACAAATCCTCCCAGCCAGCTACAGCCACAACGCGGGCACTGAAGGGAACAAACTCCCCAGCATCTCCGGTTCCATCCCCAGGGTCGGTGAGTGATTCTGCCCCTGTGCTTCCCCAGCTTCGCTAGGAGGCCGCTCTGAGATATCTGACTTTCTCAGTGATGAGGACAT
The DNA here is from genome assembly GCF_042186555.1 of Aquarana catesbeiana. Lineage (NCBI taxonomy): Eukaryota > Metazoa > Chordata > Amphibia > Anura > Ranidae > Aquarana > Aquarana catesbeiana. The sequence continues at coordinate 138,328,524 of NC_133336.1, read as the reverse complement.
TCGGCGCCATATTATGTCCCTGCCTACAAAAGAGGACTTGGAGCGCTTCACAAACAGAGTAGAGAAAGCCTTCACTGAAGACATAGCCCAATTGAAAACTGACACCACTCACTTGGGTAACAGAATAGAATCTATTGAAGAAAAACTGGAGGAGGCTCTCCCCACTATTGCTCTACTGCAATCACAATGCCAAATACAAAGCCAGCAGATTGAAAGCTTGCTTTGTCAGCTGGATGACGCTGAAAATCGCAGCAGGAGAGCCAACATAAGGATCAGAGGCCTGCCTGAAGCCACAGCTTCAAGGGATATTATCCCCACACTGACAGACATCTTCAGGGATATATTAGGCCTATCTGCAACTACACCAATTGAAATTGACAGAGCACATAGAGCCCTGAGGCCTCCATCTCAAGACATAGACAATCCTAGGGACATAATTTGCAAACTTCACAAGTATAATCTGAAAGACCGCATTATGCAAAAAATGCGTGGTAAACCATTCTATGATTTTGATGGCGCGCACTTATTTTTCTACCAGGATATCTCCAGGCGCACCCTCATGCAACGCAGGGCTCTGCGTCCACTCCTGAATGCCGTTCAAGAGGCGGGTCTGCCGTACCGCTGGGGCTTCCCTTTCTTCTTACAAGTGACAAAAAATGGACGCCAAGTCACACTGCGCAATAAGGATGACCTACCGAACTTCCTTTCCACTCTTGACCTGGATCCAGTGGACTTTCCAGATTGGAGAAGCACATTTAATGCTCCCGGGACTCAAATCCCATCTCAATGGTCAACAGTCTCCCGCAAGAACCGCAGAAGAGACAGACAGCACCAGAATCAAGACACTGAAGCAGGATCCTCCACCACAAGAGATTAACACCGCAGTCCTCATGTGATACCTTGATAAATATGGACGACTTATACAATTCATACGCAGCCCATGTATGATACCCTGAGGACTATGGGTGAACTACCAACTACTAAAAAGGTCCACACTCACACTCCGAGACGTTACCCCCCCTCTTTTCTCCCAATCTGAAATGCAAAGCAGGATACCCACATGCAAGTCTTCAGACTATCTACGATCACTAGCTACAATCAGTAAATGAGGGACACTCGCTGACAAAGTCCAAAAACCAGATTACCACAAGCGAAAACCACCTTCCTGATAATATTGTCTCACCCATTTTTACTTAGGCCCCACGCAATGTCAGGCTACATACGCTCCCCTAGAATGATCCCCCCCCCCCGTTTACTACCACGATCTACTGATGCGGTGGACGAAGACGACACCCCATGTCCCCCACCGTGTTTAGGTTCATGTTTCCCCACGTAGGCCACCCCTTGTTGGGTATTGTCCCTAGTAGGGACATTAGTCTAAGGTCTGAGGCCTCCCCTGTTATTAGGGCAGACCTCACACCTCACAAGCAGAACCTCTGCTCATTACCACTGTTACTCATAAGTTGTACTGTTTTGTATGTTTTAACAATACTCTCTTTGTGCTTTTTTTTCCTCTACCTTTCTGGCTTCTTCCACCCTCTCCCTACCCCACCCCATTTTCCACAGGAGCGATACTTCACTGGGGGCTCCGTGCCGGACGGACTCGACCACGCGACTTACGTCCAACCACTTGACCCATCATGTCTACATTAAAGGTAATATCCTATAACATAAGAGGCATATGCTCCCCTGGGAAGAGAAGCAAATTATGGTGGGAACTCAAAAAACTGAAGGCACAAATAGTTTAACCCATTTTAGAAACCCATTTTACCCATCTCTCCTTACCTAGACTTCCGACCCATTTATATAATCAGTGGTTCCACAGCACTTCCCCATCCTCCAAATCTAAGGGAACTTCAATAGCGATCCACAAAACATGCCCTTTTCAACTTTTAAACAGCAAAATAGACCCATTAGGTCGATACGTTTTCCTGAAAGGCACCATAGCAGAACGTAAATACACGTTCGCCTCGATATATGCTCCCAATTCAAATCAAATTTCCTTCATAGACAAGGCTCTTGAACTCTTGACAGAGTTTAAGGAGGGATTTGTTGTCCTTGGAGGAGACTTCAACGTCAGCCCAGACCCTTCCATTGACACCTCTAACTCTAGCCACACCCACTCTTACGCCTTTCTAAAACATTTCCGTAAGTCCTTTCAATCACACATGCTTGTTGATGGCTGGAGGGCACTACACCCTACGGAGAGGGACTTCAGCTATTATTCAGCAATACACAATGTCTATACCCGAATAGATCAAATATATGTTGATCGGCGGGCGCTGGAGCTCCTACAGACAGCATTCATCGGGAACATCACCATATCGGACCATGCACTGATAGGTGTGACCCTTAAGATACCGTCTGGCTCCCGTGGGGCATGGACGTGGAGATTAAATGAAAATTTGCTGGATGATGCGACTGTGGAAGCTGGAGTGTCGGAAGCCATCACAAACTATTTTAGAGAGAATACCACTAACGATCTAAAAGAAAGCATAGTATGGGAAGGTCATAAAGCTGTAATAAGAGGAGTGCTAATATCTTTAGGGACCAAACTCAAAAAGATGCTCCAAGCTGATTTCACAAGAGTACTGACTGCCCTTCAAGAAGCAGAACTAAAACATAAACAAAAAGGGAGCCCTGAGGCATTACAGAGGTTAACTGAACTGCGAAACTTGTTGTCACGTCTACTAGATAGACAGACTCGTAAACAAGCCAGACGCCTTTCACACAAATATTATGAACATGGAAACAAGTGTGGGCGCATGCTCGCTAGAGCTCTTCGTAAGAAACAAGCTCAGACTTGTGTCCACAAGCTACGCTCCCCAAATGGAGACGTTTCGGTCCAATCCTCTGGAATTGCTGCAGGGTTCCAAGAGTACTATACTCAACTTTACAATTTGACCACTGACCACCCTTTAGACGCCCAGGCAAATAGGATTACAGCCATACGAGACTACCTGGCTTCAGCCGGTGTTCCACCCCTAAACGAAGATCAATGCACTGAACTAGAACTGCCAATATCGCCAGAAGAGATAGAATTAACAGTGAAATCCCTGCCCAAAGGAAAAAGCCCGGGACCAGACGGCTTTACAGGGACATATTATAAAATGTTTTTACATCTCTTAAGCCCCCACATGTGCAGATATTTCAATACCATTGCAGATGGGAATCCCATCCCCACGGAGGCACTTCTAGCACACATAACAGTGCTACCCAAAGAGGGCAAAGACCCGATGCTACCCCAAAGCTACCGGCCCATATCCCTCCTTAATGTTGACATTAAGATTATGGCGAAGGTATTAGCAAACAGACTTGGGAATCTTATACCTAATATAGTCCACCCAGATCAAACAGGGTTCATTAAAGGGAGAGAGGCAAGAGATAACTCAATTAGAGCCATCCAACTCATACACTGGGCGCGTACCCGCCCAAACTTAAAACCTTACGTAATTCTCTCTACTGACGCCGAGAAGGCTTTCGACCGGGTCGATTGGACATTTCTTAAAATGGTATTAGAGACACTAGGACTCAAACCACGTATGCTATCCTCGATTCTAGCTCTTTATTCCATTCCTTGTGCGCAAGTTAAAGTGAACGGAGTACTATCCTCCCGGTTCCCGATTCGGAATGGCACGAGACAGGGGTGCCCACTTTCCCCTCTCCTTTTCGCTCTAGTTATTGAACAGTTGTTATGCACTGTCAGAGCGAACATAAACATAAAGGGCTTGAAGATCGGAACGACTGAACACAAACTGTCTGCCTATGCGGATGATGTTCTATTTCATCTATCGGAGCCCCTGATCTCACTGCCAAACTTGATGAAGGAACTGAATGAATTCGGATCATTATCAAACTTTAAAATTAATTTCTCTAAATCAGAAATTTTACCTGTCCACTTGCCTCCCTCCCTGATGAGTAACTTGCAAAATGCATTCCCCTTTGCTTGGGCCAAATCTTCAATTAGATATCTAGGAATACAACTGACAGACAGATATGATACCCTGTACAACATAAATTTCCCCCCACTCCTTAATATAATTAAAAAAGATCTCTCACAATGGACTAAAACTGCATTCACATGGATAGGACGTGTCAACATAATCAAAATGAATATTTTACCTCGCATCCTTTTTTACTTACAAATGATCCCCATACCTCTACCGAACAAGTTTTTCTCTCAGATTAATAGTATACTATCGGGCTTTGTATGGAACTCACAGAAATCTAGAATAGCCTTGAGAGTGCTGAAACGATCCAAATTGGCGGGAGGGCTAGGAATTCCTGACATATTGAAATACCATAGAGCTAGAATCCTCAATTGGCGCTTCCACACCCAGTCCAAGCTTTGGGTCTCCTTGGAAAAATGGCTAGCGGGTAGGAACCTGGCTTATGCGCCATGGCTACCTAGAGAGTACAGGGGACTGTCCGAAGATACTTCCCCTCTGACACTCCACGCACTCTCCACTTGGGACAAATTAAACTCAAATTTAAATTTGTCTCCTCCTATGTCACCACTAGCCCCACTAGGGGGATTTCTCTGGTTCCCACCAGGAGAACAAATGGCCTTCTTCGGCCCTTGGTTGGATGATGGAAATGCCAGCTGTGGGAAGCTAATACATAAAGGCAAATTAATGGACTTTGAATCTTTACAAAAGAGACACGAGGGCTCCAGAATGAACCTCTGGAGATACAGACAGCTCCACCACTTCTTCCAGGCAAACGGGAATTCAATTAGAGACCTTTCCACTCTCACAAGCTTTGAAAAAACTTTCATAGAAGAAGAACCAATCCCCCACATGGTCTCGGAAATGTACCACCTATTAAGTAACACTACTGACAATCTCAGGCCAACTTATATAAGGGCTTGGGAAAGGGACTTAAAGATGCATCTCCCCCCAACTCAACTAACACACCTTTACCATTTAACCCACTCGAGCTCCATAGAATCCAAATCTCAAGAAACTAACTATAAAATTTTATCGCGTTGGTACCGGGTCCTGGCTGACTTAGCTCGCATCTACCCCATGGCATCGGACTTGTGTTGGAGAAAGTGTGGACAATAGGGAACACTCCTCCACATCTGGTGGGAGTGCCCATTGATCCAACCATACTGGAGTGAAATTAAAAATCTAATAAAAGAGATTCTAGATCTTGACATCCCTATGTCACCTGCACACTTCCTCCTACACGTTCCACAAATGCCAATCAGTAAATACAGAAAAAGTATATTGCCACATCTCCTAAACGCAGCCAGACGCCTCATCCCGATATATTGGAAACAAACCAAGACCCCATCAAAAACAGACTGGATAAAGAAAGTGAATGACATTAGGGAAGCAGAACACTGGGTAGCGACATGTAAGGGGAAGGTAGAAAGATTTGAAATTATATGGACCCCCTGGAAAGAATACATGACAGAACCTGACCATGAAAACTCCAGTTTAGACATAGCCCTGCTAGAGCTAGCAGAACCTTCCCTAAGATCTCGCCTTACTGTCATCAATACCCCATAAAGAATAAGATACACACTAAATGTTGAAAAGACCTGCGGTGGTCGAGGCCCGTTCGGCGCGGATTCCTGTGACTTCTTCAAACACAAGGTATGCTCCTCTCCTACCTTCCCCACTCTCCCCACCTACCTACACCCTTCCCTTACTCTAATTCCTGGTCTATACTTTCTCCCCCTCTTTCACCTATTTTCTATCACTAACTATGATTTATAGAGTATGCAATCTTTCTATACCCATGGACGGGACACTAACTGTGTAAACACTCTGCAACAGCGAGCAACAAAGCAATAGTGACCAATCACAGGGGTGTGGGCCCGGCTCCTCTAAGCCCTGTTGGGACGGGGGGGCTATGTCTCACACTCCAGAGAATGGGTGTTGGGGGGGTGCTCCCGCCGAGGTGGCGGCCTGGGGGAGGTTGTTGGAGGCAGAAGGCCCCCCTCTCCCCGGGCGGTCGTCGGGGGGGGTGCCCCACATACCCACCTGAACAACCTGCATCCTTGGCGGGGGAGGTCTGTCACCGGATGGGGCTCGCACCCCAGGGATGTAGGGAATCAATAAGACGTCCAAAAACCACAAAATTGTGAATTAATATTACTTGTGATGGGGCTGGTTGCAAAAAAATTGTATCGCTGTAAACCTTCCTTGGGCCACACTTTTAATGCTTACTCTATGTAATGTTTCTGTTTTCACTGAAATGTTCTCAAAATAAAGATTATATAAAAAAAAAAAAAACTGCTTGCGGCTTTAATGTAATGTCGGGTCCCGGCAATATGGATGAAAATCAGTGAGACAAACGGCATGGGTACCCCCCCAGTCCATTACCAGGCCCTTTGGGTCTTGTATGAATATTAAGGGGAACCCCGCACCCAAATAAAAAAAAGGAAAGGCGTGGGGCCCCCAGGCTCTATATAATCTGAACAGCAGTATACAGGCGGTGCAAACAAGACAGGGACTGTAGGTTTGTTGTTAAGTAGAATCTGTTTGTAATTTTAAACTGGTACATTTTTAACCACTTTAGCCCCGGACCATTATGTTGCATAAGGACCAGAGGACTTTTTCCAATTTGGCACTGCGTCACTTTAACTGCTAATTGCGCGGTCATGCAATGCTGTACCCAAACGAAATTTGTGTCCTTTTCTTCCCACAAATAGAGCTTTCTTTTGATGGTATTTGATCACCTCTGCCGTTTTTATTTTTTGCGCTATAAACGGAAAAAGACCGAAAATTTTGAAAAAAAATGATATTTTCTACTTTTTGTTATAAAAAAATCCAATAAACTCAATTTTAGTCATACATTTAGGCCAAAATGTATTCGGCCACATGTCTTTGGTAAAAAAAATTTTTTTTGTAACTAACTTTTATAACTCTAACCGGTTTCAGGTTCGGGTCTCTCAAAATGCGATGGCATCTTGGGAGACCCTGTGAAAGTGTGCCTAGTCTGTGCAATGCTGTACCCTACGCTAATACTCAACTAGTGTATGGTAGCGTTCAAAACATTCACCAATGCAAAGACCAGGATTGTCAGGACAGGAGGGACAATAATAGCGGGTGTCACGCCTATATCCATGCTTGCTGCAGACACAACATCTTTTTTGGGGGGGTTCGCTGGGTAGGGGTACTCGGGAGGACATAAAAATGCCTCTCATGCAGCCGACTGCATTTGGTTGGGGATGTGAATGGGGGAAGTACGGGTGCTGCAGAAGCGGTGGGTTCTCAATTAGGATTGGCGACTGCAGCAGGAAGGGCACTATGGGCACGACAGGCCTGTTTGTCTTCTTCTTGGTGGCAGCGGGACACTACTTGTGCTTGCCACCTCACCAGCTTGCACTGCACTTATGGGACTCGCCACGTCACCAAGTGTTACTGCAGTGCTGGTTTGACTACGACCGGGGTGTACTAGGCTGCTGGTGCTTGCCAGTTCACCAAAACGCTACCAAAAAAACTGTTAGCGATCGCAGGGATCAGGCCTGACTCTGCGAACGCTGCAGTTATGAGTTTAGTGTTTTGTAAGTGACAGTGATCGATCGATACTGCACTTGGGTGGGCTGGGCCGGGCCGGGCCGGGCGGAGGGGCAAAACGCAGGTGCTAGCAGGTATCTGGGCTGATCCCGCTAACACTGCGTTTTTGGGAACCCTAAACTGCTGGGGACGCTAGTATAGATCTGATCGGATCAGATATTGATCCGTTCAGATACTATACCACTAAGGGAGGTGTACGGTGCGTGCGTGGGTGTTAGCGGTACGGGCGCTAACCTGATGCTGCCTGGGGCTGGTGCTTGCCAGTTCACCAAAATGCTACCAAAAAAACTGTTAGCTATCGCAGGGATCAGGCCTGACTCTGCGAACGCTGCAGTTATGCGTTTAGTGTTTTGTAAGTGACAGTGATCGATCAATACTGCACTTGGGTGGGCTGGGCCGGGCAGAGGGGCAAAACGCAGGTGCTAGCAGGTATCTGGGCTGATCCCGCTTACTGCGTTTTTGGGAACCCTAAACTGCTGGGGACGCTAGTATAGATCTGATCGGATCAGATATTGCTCCGTTCAGATACTATACCACTAAGGGAGGCGTATGCTGTGTGTGTGGGTGTTAGCAGTACTGGCGCTAATCTGACGCTCCCTGGGGCGATGCATATCACCGCCGGGCGATCAGGGGGCTAAACCTTTATTCGGTAATAAACGACGGGTGCCCTGACACTATAAAAAATAAACGAACTAACCAGCGTCACCCGTAACAGTTATACGGTGATCAGTGGTGAAAGGGTTAACTAGGGGGCAATCAAGGGGTTAAAACATTTATTAGATAGTATATGGGGGTCCCTGTCGCTATAAAATGCTGACGGTGAACCTAAATATTTACGTTCCTAACTAGCGTAACCAGTGACACTAATACAGCGATCAGAAAAATGATCGCTTAGTGACACTGGCGACAGGGGGTGATCAAGGGGTTAAAACTTTATTAGGGGGGGTTAGGGGGTACCCTAGACCTACAGGGGGCTAACACTAACTACCTAACACAGTAACTGTCACAAACTGACACCAATGCAGTAATCAGAAAAAAAAAAAAAAAAAACTGCTTGGTGTCAGTGTGACGGGGGGGGTGATCGGGGGGGGGGATCAGGGGGTAAAGGGGGGTGTAATGTGTGCCTGGCATGTTCTACTGTGTGTGTGTGTGTTTGGTGCACTCACATTGAAGTCTTCTCTCCTCGGCGCCGGAACGGAAGCTGCCGAGCCGAGGAGAGATGACATCACATCCTCTGTCTCTGTGTACTACACAGAGGCAGGGGACGATTCCCATTGGCTGGGAGTGATCGCGGGGGGGCCACGATCGGATGGCCTCCCCCTCATCTCTGATCGCTGCCAGACCAAAGGCGACCGCCGCTGGCACCGGGGAGGGGGGTCCGATCGGACCCCCCACCCGCGGTAAGGCAAGGACGTATATGTATGTCCTTTTGCCTGCCCGTGCCGCTCTGCCGACGTATATCGTCGTGCGGCGGTCGTCAAGTGGTTAAAGAGTAGCTCAAGCCAAAAAATCTATTTTTAAGCTTTTTGGAAAACATAGGGAAGGGTTATGTGACATTTATTTTGCTGTCTGTGCACCTCTTCAGAAGATTTCACCTCACTTTCTGTCCCAATGACAAATGTTTTTTGACAATTTGGGGTTCTTAGTGAAACAAGGATCGCATCAGTGGAGAGGAGACACGTTTTTCCCATATTAACTCTTACAGGAGATAATTTCCCTTCCTAGGGTAGATTTCATCTCACTTCCTGTTGTCTCCTTCCGTTTGCAAGTAGGAGTCATTTGTAAGTTGGATGTTTGAAAGTAGGGGCCTGCCCTATATACTCTGCAGAAATTGCGGCCTTAGGTGTTGGTGTTGCCACAACACTGTAAGCCCTTACATGCTACTGTTGAACAGGGGCAGAAAAATTGGGCCTTTGGTGGTGGTGGTGGTGTTGCCACAAAACTGTAAGTCCTCACAGTTACTCTTGGTGGGAGCTGGAACGGGCCCTGCTGTGAAATATTAGATCAAGAATTGTAATTACATGCACCTGTTGAACAGGGGCAGAAAAATTGGCCCTTTGTTGGTGGTGGTGCTGGTGCCACAACACTGTAAGTCCTCACAGTTACTCTTGGTGGGTGCAGAAACGGGCCCTGCTGTGAAATATTAGATCAAGAATTGTAGGGGCCGAAAAATTGGGCCTTAGGCACTGGTGCCACAACACTGCAACCCCTCACAGATTGGAGCGCAGGAATGAGCCCTGCTGCAAAGTATTGCATCAAAAATTGTAATTACACGCCCCTGTTAAACAGGGACTGAAAAATTAGGCCTTAGCCACTGGTGGCTGCATCCAGAACCAAAAATATTCTTACAAGCTATCAGCATGATCATTGAGGAGGAAGAGGATAGTCACTCAGCATAACAGGATAGTCACTCAGCATCAGCAAAGGCAGTCTTGAAGGGATCTGACATTTCAAAAAAAAATATTCGGTTACATCAGCATCAGGTGCTTGGTAGCTGGTGGTGATCCAAGACTGATTCATTTTTATGAAGGTCAGTCGATCGACCGAGTGGACAGGCGCACCCTGTGATCGGTTACAAAGCCTCCAGCAGATCGGTCAGGCGGCCACCTTCTCCACCGCTCCTTCTTTGACTGACCAAAGCCTCAGCAACACGTTGTCCAGGAACAGGAGTTTGTAACCTTCGAGTCTCTGGGAACGCGTTACACAGACCTTTCTGCAAGGCCTCCCAAAGATGTTTCATCCTCTGCTCCCTCTGCGATGGTAAGATAAGGTCTGCAACCTTACCCTTGTAACGTGGATCAAGGAGGGTTGCCAGCCAGTATTGATCCCTCTCCTTGATACCACAAATACGAGGATCCTTCAGCAGGCTTTGCAGGATCAGGGAAGTTATGCAGCGTAGGTTTGCTGAGGCATTCGGTCCGGAGTCCTCTGGGTCACTAAGGATGACATGATCCGCAGCCACCTCCTCCCAGCCATGTACAAGTCCATGGGTTTCTTGGGACTGTAAATGATACTTTAAAGACTGCTGCTGATGCTGAGTGCCAGGCTCCACCTCCATGCTGACACAATCCTCTTCTTCCTCCACCTCCTCCTCATCTTGTGTGATCGGCACGCAGGAACACTGTCTGGATAAAGGGGGCCTTGAGAGCTAAGGAAGTCCTCCTCTTCCTGCCTCTGTTCTGCCTCAGGTGCCCTGCCCATTATTCCATGCAGCGTGTACTCCAACAGGTGGACAAGGGGGACAGTGTCACTGATGCATGCACTGCCACTGCTCACCATCCTCGTGGCATCCTCAAATGGTGACAGGACAGTGCATGCATCCCTGATCATGGCCCACTGGAGTGGGGAAAAAAAACAAAAAACAAAAAACAGACCCTGTGCTGGTGTCATAGTCCCACAGGTACTCATTGATGGCCCTCTGCTGCGTGTGCAGCCGCTGCAGCATGACCAATGTTGAGTTCCACCTGGTGGGCATTTCACAGATTAGGTGGTTCTTGGGCAGGTTGAATTCCTTTTGGAGGTCAGCCAGTCGAGCACTGGTATTATATGACCTGTGGAAATGCACACAGACTTTCCTAGTCTGCCTCAGGACATCCTGTAAGCCCGGGTACCTGCCCAAGAACCGCTGCACTACAAAGTTAAGGACGTGAGCCAAACAGGGCACATGGGTCAGTTGTCCCTGTCGGAGGGCAGAGAGGAAGTTGGTGCCATTGTCGCAAACCACCATACCTGCCTTAAGCTGGCATCTTTTGGCCTGTGTGCTTGCGTAGCCCCTTGAACGCCTACGGAGCACCGCTGGTTCCGAAGACAAATCAGCACAGGAAGAGGCCATGGAGGAAGAAGAAGAGGAGGGGGTGGAGGAGAGAGGTGTGGCAGAATCACCACTAGTAGTATTTTGGAGGCGTGGTGGAGGAACAACCTCCAATACTACTGCAACCTGTCCTGCATCCTTCCCAGTTGCCAGAAGAGTCACCCAGTGCATGGTGAAAGATAGGTAACGTCCCTGTCCATGCCTGCTGGACCATGAGTCAGCGGTAATATGCACCTTACCGCTGACCGCCTTGTCCAGCGAGGCCAAGACATTGCCTTCCACATGCCGGTAGAGAGCCGGAATCGCCTTCCGTGAGAAAAAGTGGCATTTGGGAAACTGCCACTGAGGAACTGCACATTCCACAAACTCACAGAAGGGGGCAGAGTCTACCAACTGAAAAGGCAGCAGTTGAAGTGCTAGCAATTTAGCCAAGCTAGCATTCAACCGCTGGGCATGTGGATGGCTGGGAGTGAACTTCTTTCGGCGGTGCAGTAGCTGGGGCATGGAAATTTGCGTGGTACAATCTGACGTTGGTGTACCGATAGCAGATTGCACGCAAGTACTTGGCTGTGACACACCTAATTCTACACCTTCATTCCTCTCAGTGCAGGTCTCAGAGAGGACTGAAGGTATAGTGGGGTTGGAGATCCCAGCTGATGAGGAGCAAGGAGAGGTCCTCTTTGTTCTTTGGTGTGGGTCTTTTAGGTACGCTTGCCAACGAACTGCACGGCAGGTCAACATATGTCTGGCCAAGCATATGGTGCCCAAGCGGGAGATGTTTTGGCCACACGAGATACGCTTGAGACATATGTTGCAAATAGCAGTGGTGGGATCTGATGCACTCATTTAAAAAAAGGCCCACACCAAAGAACTTTTGGAATAACGTGCAGAGACAGCAGCGCCCTGCACATGCAGAGCTCTGCAGTGTGATGCAGTCAGTGTGCTGCCCTTAAGCTGGCCCCTGGAGGGCATCCTGCCTCGTTGGTGATGTGCCTCCTCCTTCTCCTCTCTCCTATCAGGCACCCACGTGGAGTCAGTGACCTCATCATAGCCTCCCTCCTCATCACTGGAGCAAAGCTGGCAGTATGCTGCAGCTAGGGGAACATGACTGCCAGATTGCTGTCCTTCTTGGGCACCCCCTCTCTCTGGGCGCTTATGTTACTGCCTTCCTCTAGCTGGGTACCATCATCGGAGCCTTCAAAATGCTGGGCATCCTCCTACAGCATGTACCCAATACTGTGGTCAAACAGTTCGGGGGACTCCTCAGGAGGGCATGGTGGGGCTAGGGAAGGAGTGACTGATGCCATTGAGCCGAGGGAAGAGGCCGCGTTGACAGCTGCTTTGCCAGACAAAGTACCCTGAGCCTGGGTGAGAGAGGATGAGGAGGATGAGGATGGCTTGGTCATCCGCTCTACCAAGTCTTCCGCATGTTGCGGCTCAACACGGCCAGCTGTTGAAAAAAAGGACAAGCGTGTCCCACGGCCATGTGCTGATGAGGATGCACCGTCTCCATGACCAGCACTGTTGCCTCTAGACACAGAGCCTGCTTGCCCTCTTTTATTGGCTTGTGACTGTCTGCCTCTCCTTGTTGGCCTTCCAGACATACTAATGGCCTGCAGTGAGATGTATCTGCACAAAGCTGGGATGTATATATATACTGATACTGCAGCTAGCAGAATCAACTGCCTGCCTGTAGTATTATTAGTATGAGAACACCAGCAATTGTCTTCAGGTAGCTTTAGGTGCACACTGTGCAGAGGAAACAGTACACTAACTGTAAATATTGTAACTGCCTGCCTGTGGTATTAATAGGAGCAGAACAACAGCAATTTTCTTCAGGTAGCTTTAGGTGCACACTGTGCAGAGGACGCAGTACACTAACTGTAAATACTGTAGCTGCCTGCCTGTGGTATTAATAGGATCAGAAGAACACCACTAATTTTCTTCGGGTAGCTTTAGGTGCACACTGTGCAGAGGACGCACTACACTAATTTGTAAATACTGCAGCTGCCTGCAGTACTATACTAATAGGATCAGAAGAACACCACCAATTTTCTTCAGGTAGCTTTAGGTGCACACTGTGCAGAGGACGCACTACACTAACTTGTAAATACTGCAGCTTCCTGCGATACTAATAGGATCAGAAGAACACCACCAATTTTCTTCAGGTAGCTTTAGGTGCACACTGTGCAGAGGACGCACTACACTAACTTGTAAATACTGCAGCTGCCTGTGGTACTGTACTAATAGGATCAGAAGAACACCACCAATTTTCTTCAGGTAGCTTTAGGTGCACACTGTGCAGAGGACGCACTACACTAACTTGTAAATACTACAGCTGGCTGCGGTACTAATAGGATCAGAAGAACACCACCAATTTCCTTCAGGTAGCTTTAGGTGCACACTGTGCAGAGGGAACGCACTACACTAATTTGTAAATACTGCAGCTGCCTGCGGTACTGTACTAATAGGATCAGAAGAACACCACTAATTTTCTTCAGGTAGCTTTAGGTGCACACTGTGCAGAGGACGCACTACACTAACTTGTAAATACTTCAGCTGCCTGCGGTACTGTACTAATAGGATTAGAACAACACCACTAATTTTCTTCAGGTAGCTTTAGGTGCACACTGTGCAGAGGATGCACTACACTAACTTGTAAATACTGCAGCTGCCTGCGGTAATGTACTAATAGGATCAGAAGAACACCACTAATTTTCTTCAGGTAGCTTTAGGTGCACACTGTGCAGAGGACGCACTGCACTAACTTGTAATTACTACAGCTGCCTGCGATACTAATAGGATCAGAAGAACACCACCAATTTTCTTCAGGTAGCTTTAGGTGAACACTGTGCAGAGGACGCACTAAACTAACTTGTAAATACTGCAGCTGCCTGTGGTACTGTACTAATAGGATCAGAAGAACATCACTAATTTTCTTCAGGTAGCTTTAGCTGCACACTGTGCAGAGGACGCACTGCACTAACTTGTAAATACTACAGCTGCCTGCGATACTAATAGGATCAGAAGAACACCACCAATTTTCTTCAGGTAGCTTTAGGTGCACACCTGTGCAGGGGACGCACTACACTAACTTGTAAATACTTCAGCTGCCTGCGGTACTGTACTAATAGGATCAGAAGAACACCTCTAATTTTCTTCAGGTAGCTTTAGGTGCACACTGTGCAGAGGACGCACTACACTAACTTGTAAATACTGCAGCTGCCTGCGGTACTGTACTAATAGGATCAGAAGAACACCGCTAATTTTCTTTAAGTAGCTTTAGGTGCACACTGTGCAGAGGACGCACTACACTAACTGTAAATACTGTAGCTAATAGGACTAATAGGATCAGAAGAACACCAGCAATTTTCTTCAGGTAGCTGTAAATACTGTGAAAACACCTGCCTGCTTGTCAGAAGGAAGAGAATAACAGGAATGGATCTAGCTAAACTGAATACAATGTATATATATATATATATATTATATATATATATATATATATATATATATATATATATATATATATATATATACACAACACCTAGGATGTATATATATACACAATACACTGTAAGTGTATTAAATCAAATGACTCTGTCTCTCTGTCTATCTATCTCTCTCTCAATGCCGGAACACACTACACAGGCCTTATATAGTGTGGGGCGTGTACTTAACCCCCCTGAGCCATAATTGGCCAAAGTCATCCTGGCTTTGGCCAATTACGGCTCTCTGTACAGACGGCACTGTGATTGGCCAAGCATGCGGGTCATAGTGCATGCTTGGCCAATCATCAGCTAGCAATGCACTGCGATGCCGCAGTGAATTATGGGCCATGATGCGCCACTCGAATTTGGCGCCAATGGCCCATATCGTTCATAAGTTCGGCGAACGGCCGAACACACGATGTTCAAGTTGAACATGGGTTCGACTCGAACACGAAGCTCATCCCTGGTAAGGTGTTAAAAATGCTGCATAAAGTTGGCATTAGTTCCTCTGGACCAGTTGTTTCAGGTAACCCCCTGACTCTAATATTATTCTTACCTATTTCTGTTTTCTAAGTCATCTATAGTGATGATAGCATATTTTAAACAGTGATCTTGTTGCTGGCATCTTGCTTTAGCCTGAGCTAGCTTTTGCTCAATGACGGATAATCTAGAATCTATGGTGTTCACAATAACTTGAGTATTTTGCAGGGATGTTTTCATTGATTGCAATTCTGATTTATAAGAGGTTTCAAGTCTGTACACATACCTGTCCATATCCTCTCTTGTAGGTAAGGATGGAATATATGCTTGCATGGCCTTCACTGGACTCACTCCCCTAGGCCTAGAGGACACAAGGGAGGTGGAGTGGGGTTCCTCCTATCCCCCCAATGCACCTTCCAGGTTATTCACTCCCCTCCCTCTCTTTCCCTCTCATCGTTTGAAGCCCACTGTATACCTCTATTCTCTCCTACTTCCCTAAGAATTGATGTGATCTACCGGCCCCCTGGACCACTATCGATTTTCCTTGATGAGTTCTCTGCCTGGCTACCCTACTTTCTCTCTTCGGAAATTCCCACTATCCTTCTTGGTGATTTCAACATCCCTGCTAATACAAACACTCCTGCTACTTCTAAACTTCTTAGTCTAACCTCTTCATTTGACCTGAAACAGGCTTCTACTCACTCTGATGGCAACACCCTTGACCTTGTATTCTCCTACCTATGCACACCATGCAACTTCTCAAACAATCCTTTTCCTCTCTCTGACCACCACCTTATTAGTTTCTCTCTCCCCCTGTCTTCCACCACCTTTCCCTCCAATCGCCTAACCATCACCCGTAGAAACTTTCGCAACTTCAACTCCTCTCTCCTCTATTCTGCTACTGACCACCTCTATGACAAAATCTCTCCCCTGTTCTGCCCCAACCAAGCCACGTCCCTCTACAATAAATCCCTGTCCTCCACCCTGGACAAGCTCACTCCCCTCACTACACGCAGAATCAGACCCTGACCCCTACAACCCTGGCAAACAGATGACACTTAAATTCTCAAAAAACGTAGTCGCGCTCTTGAGCGTCTGTGGCACAAGACTAAGTCTCTTAAAGACTTCAACCAATACAAATCTGCCCTCCAAAAATAATATTCTTTCCTCAACACTGCCAAGCAAACCTATTTTACAACTCTTATTAACACCTTCTCATCCAGTCCCCGTAAACTCTTCTCCACCTTCAACTCTCTACTTCGTCCTCCACCGCCTTCACCCACTGACTCACTCACTGCACAGGAGATCGCTAATCACTTCAAAAACAAGATTGATACAATCCGTGATGAAATCTCCACTCTACTGGTATCTCCCCCAGCTAAGACCCCATGTCAACAGGTACAACCGACACTCCCCTTTTTCAAATCTGCTACTACAGACGAAGTTGCTAAACTCCTTTCTATCGCCCACCCAACCACCTGTCCCCTGGACCCTATTCCCTCTCAAATGCTCCGGTCGCCCTCTGACTCCATCCTACACTCTCTAACCCACATCTTCAATCTCTCCCTAACCTCTGGCACTTTCCCCAATGCTCTAAAACATGCACTGGTCACCCCCATACTTAAAAAGCCGTCCTTGGACCCTACCAATCTTAACAACCTATGCCCTATCTCCTTGCTCCCCTTTTCCTCTATACTCCTTGAACGCCTGGTTTACAACCAACTGAGTGACCACCTCATTAAAAACAACCTTCTTGATCCCCTTCAATTTGGATTTCGCCCTCAACACTCCACAGAAACTGCTCTTCTAAAACTCACAAACGACCTACTAACTGCAAAAACCAACAGACACTATTCTGTACTCCTACTTCTGGACCTTTCAGCTGCCTTTGACACGGTTGACCACCCCCTCCTCCTCAAAAAACTTTACTCCCTCGGTCTTCGTGACTGTGCTCGTCAGTGGCTCTCATCCTACCTATCCCAACGCACCTTCAGTGTCACTTACAATTCTACTTCCTCCACTCCTCTTCCCTTCTCCGTCGGGGTCCCCCAAGGTTCTGTTTTTGGACCTCTTTTATTTTCAATCTACACCTCTTCCCTGGGTCAGCTGATAGCCTCTTATGGCTTTCAATATCATTTCTACGCTGACGACACACAAATCTATCTCTCCACCCCTCAACTCACCCCATCAGTTTCCTCACGCATCACTAACTTACTAACCGACATATCTGTATGGATGTCACACCACTTCCTCAAACTCAACTTGTCCAAAACCGAGCTTATAATATTTCCTCCCCCACGTGCCTCTTCCCCTGACTTGTCTGTCAAGAGCAATGGCACAACCATCCACTCCTCTCCACATGTCAGGGTGCTAGGTGTTATCCTGGACTCGAACTCTCCTTTCGGCCCCACATCCAATCACTTTCCAAAGCTTGCCGCCTCAACCTCTGCAACATCTCCAAACTACGTCCCTTTCTAACTAATAAAACCACAAAGCTCCTCATTCACTCCCTGGTTATCTCTCGCCTCGACTACTGCAACTCCCTTCTCATTGGCTTACCTTTAAATAGACTACCCCCCCTTCAGTCCATCATGAATGCTGCTGCCAGACTCATCCACCTTACAAACCGCTCAGTGTCTGCTACCCCTCTCTGTCAATCCCTCCATTGGCTGCCACTCGCCCTATGAATTAAATTCAAAATACTAACAATAAGTTACAAAACCATCCACAACTCTGTGCCCAGTTACATCACTAGCCTAGTCTCAAAATACCAACCTAATCGCCGTCTCCGTTCCTCCCAAGACCTCCTGCTCTCTAGCTCCCTCATCACCTCCTCCCATATCCGCCTCCAGGACTTCTCCCGAACCTCGCCCATACTCTGGAATTCCCTACCCCAATCTGTCAGACTGTCTCCAAATTTATCCACCTTTAGGTGATCCCTGAAAACTTTCCTCTTCAGAGAAGCCTATCCTGCCTCCATCTAACAACTGCACTGTTTTCTCTATTAGCTCATCCCTCACAGCTGTTACCCTCTTGTATAACTTGACCCTCCCTCCTAGATTATAAACTCTAACGAGCAGGGCCCTCTGATTCCTCCTGTATTGAATTGTATTGTATTTGTACTGTCTGCCCTCATGTTGTAAACTGTTGGCGCTATATAAATCCTATATAATAATAATAATAATGTCCCAGGTCACTTTTTTCATTTCTCCTGTTTCAAACATGGGCTGTTGTATAGTTGGCGGAGGGCTGCTGCTGGCTTGTTCCATCTCTCCTTCAGTTGCCTCTGGAGCTAGAGTTAAATCTACCATATTAGATAATCCATGCAAATGCTGTGGCTGTTGGAAGAACTCCTTGATATCTGTTGTTTGAGCGGGTAGGGCTCCGGTAGTTGTCTTGACTATAGGCCCCATTGTTCCCCTTTTCCCACATTGGGATTGGGGAGTTTTAGCTGGCATATTCACTTGGTAGGTCTAACAAGCTCGATTTAGGGCCTCGCAATGATTTTTTTTTTGCGTTGCTCCTTGCAGTTCACCTGCCTCTCCACCTTGATCACCACTCACACCATTCGGACCCTCAATGGATTAGGATCCGGAAGCCGCGGCATTCTCTTTTCAGCTACTAGACTCAGGGCCAGAAGCACTGCTCTACTCGGATGCAGTCACCAAATGGCACCACCCCCAGCCGCGAAGCAGCCCAGCGTCCCAGCGAGGTCCTACAGCAACAGCTGCCAGTGTCTGCCATACTCCACTCAAGGAGCGGGTTTCCCCCAGCCGAGCGGATGAACTGCTGCTCGGGTTCCGACTCCCATTACACAGATCTGAGCTTCCACAGCCCGAAGAACTCCAAAGAGAGCCGCATTTGGTCCGTGGACCCACAGGTAACTGTGCTGTTTTGAAAATTTGCAGGCAGCGTAGGGCTCAATTACAAGGTTTGAAGCTGTATTGCCGTCAGTCATTCTGATTGCATACACAACCGTCGATTAGCTACTTCACTGTGCAGCCATCTTGGTCGGTCACTCCACTCTCCAAATAATACTTTCTTTTGGTGGTATTTGATCACCACTGTTTTTTTTATTTTTTGCGCTATAAACAAAAAAAAAGACCAACAATTTTGAAAAAAAAAAAAAATATTTTTTACTTTCTGCTATAAAACATATCCAATAAAAAACATGAAAAAAATCACATTTTTCCATAAATTTAGGCCAATATGTATTCTGCTACATAATTTTGGTAAAAAAAAAATCTCAATAAGCGTATATTGATTGGTTTGCGCAAAAGTTATAGCGTCTACAAACTATGGTACATATACTGGAATTTTAATTTATTTAAAAAAATGTTATACTAGTAATGGCGGCGATCAGCGACTTATAGTGGGACTGCGATATTGCGCCGGACAATCAGACACTAACTGACACTTTTGACACTTTGTGGGAACCAATGACACTATTACATTGACTGGTGCTAAAAATATACACTGTCAATGTACTAATGATGCTGGCTGGGAAGGGGTTAAACATCTAGGGTGATCAAAGGGTTAACTGTGTGCCTAGCCTGTGTTTTTGTGTAAACTGTGTGCTGCTTTCACTAAGGGAAGTGATGGATTTTCTTACCTGCAGAGACACAAAATTCATCACTTATCCCCTGTCAGAATGGAGCTTTGCCTTGTTTACATAGCCAGAGCTCCATTCTGTGTCTTTGCCTGACAATCAGCGCGGGTGCTGGTGAACATCCATTGCCACGGATCGGCTTCTGCTGTGAGTGATCACAGCAGAAGCGGCCCGCCAGCGGCATGCACACATGCCCCCTAGACAGAAGTGCAGAATCACACACATAAAATGTGCAATGTACAATGTACATTTAGGAAATAACCCAGACCTTTTTTAAAGCAATCTACTGAGCTGGACAGAACCAGCTCTTGAGGGAGTCTATTCCACATTTTCACAGCTCTTATTGTGAAGAAACCTTTCCGTATTTGGAGATTAAACACCTAAAGACCTCCCTATAGCAGCTATACAGCTACAGGACAGCCCTCCTGTACAGAATTTTATATATATTTATAAAATTTATCCAGTGAATATCCAATTCCCTCTAGAGGGATCAGGAAGGAATTTTTTTCCCTGCTTTTTCCTTTCCCCAACCTTTGCCAATCTGTACCTGGGGGAGTGGGAACAGTCGTTTTTGGGGGATGACAAAGTGACATAATTGACTGATAGCACTATGGTATGGTATTGTTATATAGACAGCATATTTATTGTCTGGGAAGGACCAGCTGACTCTCTCAATGAATGCATCATGGCAATGAATAAAAACACATTTAATTTAAAGTTCATGATGTCCTCGAGTTCAGCTAAAATAACCTTCCTAGATGTCACTATCAGGAAGGAAGAAGATAATAGACTCACTAGTACATTATATCGAAAAGCAGCAGCTGTAAATATGATACTACACGCCAGCAGTTCACACCCTGAACCTTTAAGTAGATTGATTCCATATAGCCAGTACTTACGTATCCATTATAATTGTTCAGATGAGGGAACTTTTCAAATTGAGGCAGCAAAGTTAAGGAATAGATTATTGCAACGGGGCTGCTCTGCAACTTGCTTTAAAAAAGCATACAAACAGGCCATAAAACAGACCAGACATAATCTGTTATTTGGTAGGAAGGACACGTCTAATCCAGAAGCTTCAAAACCAAACACATTGCGAATTATCACAAAATACACAAAACAACATGACAAAGCCAATGCTGAAACATTGGCATCTATTGCGTATAGATCCGTCTCTAAGCATCTTTGTAACAGAAACCCCATCTATTACCTACCATAGGACCAAATCATTAAAAGATCACCTTGTACATATTAGTGAGTTCAACAGTAAATTCAGGAAAGACCCGTGTAAACGCCCAGGAATTTTTAGATGTAGGGGTTGCTCATATTGCCTGTACATGCATACTGACATCAATACGAGACTCCCCAATGGCAAGATATACAGACCCCTCCACTATGCCAACTTTAGGACAGCCGAAGTGGTCTTTCTTTTGATGTGCCCCTGCGGCAGTTTCTACATATGGATGACTAAGCTAGAATTTCATAAGAAAGCCTATAGACATATACTAAGCATGAAGACATGCAATCTGGACCATCATTTGGGAAGGCATGTCAGGGACACACACAAGAGAAAATTCCCCAATATTACATTTTTAAACTTAGATCGCGTCCATTCAAGCGGTAGAGTGGGTGGCTAGAACAAGACACTTCTCCAGTGAGAAACACGCTGGATAGTGACTCTTAAGGCCACCTCCCCTCCTGGCTTGAATGACTCAGTTAGTTATCACCCTTTTCAAGAAGGATTCACATCAGGAGGCTGTGTAAAATAATGCAATAAATGAGTCAGGGTTTGCATGCCACATGTATCGTGTTTGTTAGCTATATCTCAAATATTATCATACAGTTCAGGGCAGAAAAGTTATTTTATTGCATAAACCAGTTATGCCCAGCCCATTTCTGCTGAGTATTAAACTAGTATATATATATATATATATATATATATATATATATATATATATATATATTTACAGTGGGGACAGAAAGTATTCAGACCCCCTTAAATTTTTCACTCTTGGTTATATTGCAGCCATTTGCAAAAATCATTTAAGTTCACTTTTTTTCCTCATTAATGTACACACAGCACCCTATATTGACATAAAA
Organism: Aquarana catesbeiana; assembly: GCF_042186555.1. Lineage (NCBI taxonomy): Eukaryota > Metazoa > Chordata > Amphibia > Anura > Ranidae > Aquarana > Aquarana catesbeiana. The sequence continues at coordinate 138,306,504 of NC_133336.1, read as the reverse complement.
ACACAAAATTGTTGACATTTTTGCAGATTTATTAAAAAAGAAAAACTGAAATATCACATGGTCCTAAGTATTCAGACCCTTTGCTGTGACACTCATATATTTTACTCAGGTGCTGTCCATTTCTTCTGATCATCCTTGAGATGGTTCTACGCCTTCATTTGAGTCCAGCTGTGTTTGATTATACTGATTGGACTTGATTAGAAAAGCTACACACCTGTCTATATAAGATCTTACAGCTCACAGTGCATGTCAGAGCAAATGAGAATCATGAGGTCAAAGGAACTGCCTGAAGAGCTCAGAGACAGAATTGTGGCAAGGCACAAATCTGGCCAAGGTTACGAAAAAATTTCTGCCGCACTTAAAGTTCCTAAGAGCACAGTGGCCTCCATAATCCTTAAATGGAAGACATTTGGAACGACCAGAACCCTTCCTAAAGCTGGCCGTCCGGCCAAACTGAGCTATCGGGGGAGGGAGCCTTGGTGAGAGAGGTAAAGAAGAACCCAAAGATCACTGTGACTGAGCTCGAGAGATGCAGTTGGGAGATGGGAGAAAGTTGTAGAAAGTCAACCATTACTGCAGCCCTCCACCAGTCGGGGCTTTATGGCAGAGTGGCCCAACGGAAGCCTCTCCTCAGTGCAAGACACATGAAAGCCCATATGGAGTTTTCTAAAAAAACACCTGAAGGACTCCAAGATGGTGAGAAATAAGATTCTCTGGTCTGATGAGACCAAGATAGAACTTTTTGGCCTTAATTCTAAGCGGTTTGTGTGGAGAAAACCAGGCACTGCTCATCACCTGTCTAATACAGTCCCAACAGTGAAGCATGGTGGTGGCAGCATCATGCTGTGGGGGTATTTTTCAGCTGCAGGGACAGGGCGACTGGTTGCAATCGAGGGAAAGATGAATGCGGCCAAGTACAGGGATATCCTGGACGAAAACCTTCTCCAGAGTGCTGCGGACCTCAGACTGGGCCGAAGGTTTACCTTCCAACAAGACAATGACCCTAAGCACACAGCTAAAATAATGAAGGAGTGGCTTCACAACAACTCCGTGACTGTTCTTGAATGGCCCAGTGAGAGCCCTGACTTAAACCCAATTGAGCATCTCTGGGGAGACCTTGAAATGGCTGTCCACCAATGTTTACCATCCAACCTGACTGAACTGGAGAGGATTTGCAAGGAGGAATGGCAGAGGATCCCCAAATCCAGGTGTGAAAAACTTGTTGCATCTTTCCCAAAAAGTCTCATGGCTGTATTAGATCAAAAGGGTGCTTCTACTGATCTACTTCTACTGAGCAAAGGGTCAGTAGATATTTCAGTTTTTCTTTTTTAATAAATCTGCAAAAATGTCAAAAATTCTGTGTTTTTCTGTCAATATGGGGTGCTGTGTGTACATTAATGAGGAAAAAAAATGAAATTAAATGATTTTAGCAAATGGCTGCAACATAACAAAGAGTGAAAAATTTAAGGGGGTCTGAATACTTTCCGTCCCTACTGTGTATATATATATATATATATATATATATATATATATATATATATATATATATATATATATATATATATATATATATATATATATATATATATATATATATATATATATATATATATAAAAGATATGAATATATGTCTGACATGCTAATGGCTTATCTCATAATACAGGCCCCTATTATATTCCCTATTTCTTTGAAATGTGGAGAAGTTTTGTTGTCCTGTCTATCTAGAACACATGGCGATAGATTATGTCTGTGTGGTTGATAGCAATATTTCTGTCTGCATTTCCCCCTTTCTTTTCCCTCACCACTATATGCTGGTATTATGATGATTTCTTTTCTTCCCTCATAGGTCTGATGTACAAATAATTGTGGCTCTGCTTACTGGTTGGCATGGTAACCAGGGGGAGTTCCCCAGTGCTGGTCTGGATGGCCCCCACCTGGCACACTAGGGGGTCCTCCATAGGCCTTCCTGCATGGGGCCTATCCTCTGGCGGCCTCATCCTCGGTGGACCTCCCCCAGTCCCTGGAGGAGTAGTCCTCCGATTGGTTGAGCGGCGCCTGTGCGCTGGTGGCCTTGGAGTGCATGGCGCCACCCCGCAAGGCATGGGGGTGGTGCAATGTATTCCAGAGCCAGCTGGTCCTATTGTTCGCTTTCCGCACATTCGCATGCATGGGCATTCGGCACCATATTTAGACCCAGGGACAGTTGGCACATTCGGTGCTAGGCCTGGGAAGACAACACACGGACACCCCCATCACGCCTTAGAAGGTAATCTTTAGCATTGTTGGGCTCCCCCCCTCCCTCGTGCAAAGAGGGAGACTCGCTGGTGGTATATATATTATATTAAAGGCTGCAATACCTCTTATTTGGGACACGAATGTCCTCATAGATACCTTATATTCCTACCTATACCTATTAATTACAGGGATGTGCCCCCCCCTTTGTGGTCTATGGGAAGTCTGTAATCACACCACCCTTTGAAGGAACTCACTGACTCACTGACGGCTTATCCAAATGGTATGATCACACAAGTAATTTATGAGTTTCTGATATTTGGGCCACATTATATATATATATCTTTTTGAGTGGAAAATAGCTGTATGCCCTTTAGTATTAGTAATTAGACATGTGCACACTGAAATATTTCGTTTCGGAATTTCGTTTTCGTCCGAAAAATAAATTTATTTAGTTACTCCCGAAATTAGTTTTTATTTTGTTTTTAGTTAAAAATTGCATTCGTCCGAAAATCTAAATTAATTAAGGTCGATTCTGTCATTGAAGGCTTATGGTGTCTGTCGAATGTTCAAAGAAGATTTGACGGAGCAGCTAAACTGTACGATGCTGTATAGTTTAGCTGCTCCGTCAAATCTTCTTAGAACTTTTGACAGACACCATAAGCCAAAGATTCGACGTTTGTATGTTTTTTGCTGCTTTGTCGAATCTTCTTCGTTCATGTTGACTGTATATAGTTCAAACAGAAAATGGACTGGTGATAGTGATCACTGATCAGACAGGTAACAAGATAGGGTATATAGAATCTATATAGAATCTCAATCTATAATATAGAATTTATAATAATAAACCCCCCCCCCACAACACGGGCAGCCTCTGAAGCTATCACAACACTAGCAACACTAGTATCACTATCAAGTTCACAACACTAACACAATAGCAGTAGATTATTATGAAAAAGTTAAGTTGAACTGTAGCTTGCTTCACTATTGTTCTGCTGCTGTGCTTATGCTTAATTGCTAAATATATATATTAAAGCAAAGTGGGACTTTAATTGAAGCATAACTGCAAAATACATATGCAAGGATATGTCTGATAGTTCTATGTCTACATACAAGATTGGGGGTAAAAGTCTTAGCCATTTGGCTTCCTCTATTCACTGATCGATTTTCTTTACTCCACACCCCTAGGCTGTACTTCATTTATCTGCCCTTGTGCAGACATATCTACATACTTATATTATACATATTATATCTTTACACAGCTGTTCCTTTGAACACGCCATACATGATACCCTGGAGTTTACAGCCCCCTAGATGTGTTACCCCCAAGCTACTGTGGCGGTTCGTGGCCAAGGATACTTTTGCCTCAGCTTCGGTGGAGACTCATGTCATATGGTGCCCTCAATTGTCTACATTTTACCTTTTATTACCAGTCCTGTTATAGGTAAGAATATTTGGGGAAGTTATTTTCTTCCCCTCTTTGCCTCTGTGCTATCCTGGATGACCCCCCTCTACTCATTTGTCCTTTTATAGATATTTTACCCTTGGAGTTGCTCCTGATGAGTGGATGTTACTCCACGAAATGCGTAGAGCACATACATGCTACCACTTGCAAGCATATGTCTGAAGTCTCCCTGTATTTAGTTATCCCATTTACAATATTTTATTCCTTAATTAATTTAAGATCTATGTTATTTTCCTTAAATATGTACCTCATGTCAATATGCCTATTACCCATAGACTATGTTGTGATGAATGCGTGTACATATATGAAATACAAGTTATCTAACCATTATTGTTACTGTGTACCTTATGTCAATATATCCATTACCCATGGACTATGTTGTAATATATGTGTGTATATATATGAAATATAAGTTATTTAACTACTATGGTTATCATTTTTTACAATTGCTACATTTTTTACCCCCAATCTTGTATGTAGACATAGAACTATCAGACATATCCTTGCTTATTTATTTTGCAGTTATGCTTCAATTAAAGTCCCACTTTGCTTTAATATATACAGTACTAGGGATGGAGGCAGATGAACCTACACATTCATCGCCTCATTTAAAGTCCCATAATTCCCCTCCCCCTCTCTTCATTTAATTGCTAAATAATTCAGGTTCTCTGACAAACGGACAAGCTAAGATTGACTGTCTTCTGAAATGATTCAGTGTGTGTGTCTCTCTCTGCTAGCAATCGTAAGTGAAAGTAAGTTGGCTGTACGTGTGTACTTAGTTCTAGCTATTTTACTGCTCCTCCTCTTTGGTTACAATCAGCCAATAACATTCATCATCATCATTATTTTTATTTTACTTCCCCCACCCAATTCCAGCAGCGATCTTTTCTTTCTATGTGGAATCTTTTCTCTCTATGTCGAATCTTTTCTCTCTATGTAGAATAATCTTGGACTAATAGAGCTAAGGTTAGGCACATTCGACCACAGATTCGATGGACACAGATTGTTATTGTCAGCATCATGTCGAATCTCCTAACTATATCGAACTGTTGTCACAACGAAAATGAAAATAAAGCATTTGTTTATGTCGGATCTTTCGTTTTTCGGATTCTGCACTTTCATTATTGTTTGTTAAAATGATAACGAAAATACCTGAAATTCGGACGAAAATGCATTCCGACGAAAGCGAATGCACATGTCTATTAGTAATGTACTCATAGCACAGGGTTTCTAGTGTATAAGTAGCACTTTACTATCTCTTGTAGTACCTATTGACCTTTTGGCGTCTGGACAACAACGGCTCCTTTGTGGGGACCTCCGTGGGGGCTTCCTTGGACCCAGGGGTGGTGACGCCTCAATGCTTCCTCCATCCAGGTAGAGACAATAATTCTTTCCTTCTTTTAATAACAACACGGCCATACATTACCCTGACCATCTGAGGTGGTAGGTACCATGAGAAAATGAAACACAACAAAGTTCTTGCTGTGTACCTTGCTTATATTACCATTACAATGTTGTTTTTCTATTGATAGAAATTGCTGAACATGTGCATCTCCTTTACAATACACTTGAGGAAAGGTTGTTAACCTGAAATGCATTGGGTAGAATGGAGACAGCACAGATATATGTATCAATTTATATGATGTTTGTTCAATAATGCAGTGTATTTTATTGTTCATGTTCTTTTTTTGTCTTTCTCAATTTTGGAACTTTTTTCATATGTAACAATAAATTTGTATATTTTTTAACCCATTATTCTGTTGTACTAGTTTCCCACAAAGTCTCAGTCTCTAATGGGGGTTCTGGTTCTTTCTATGTTTAACCAGGATGTTAGCAATAGGCACCTGGCCTTCCAATAGTGGAAACATTTTTCTGCTGGAGCAAAATAGATCATGCTTTGCTGTTATTTTTTTTGCCTTCCCCTGGATCAATTGTAGGTATAGGATTGTATATATATATATATATATATATATATATATATATACACACACAGTATATATATATATATATATATATATATATACATACATACAGTGGGCAAAATAAGATAAGTATTGAACACGTCACCATTTTTCTAGGTAAATATATTTCTAAAGGTGCTATTGACATAAAAATGTTCACCACATGTCAGTAACAACCCATGCAATCCATACATACAAGAAAAAACAAAACAAATAAGTTCAGAAATTAAGTTATGTGTAATACAATGGAATGATACATTTATTTAATAGTTCTTACAAAATCCTTTGTTGGTAATGACAGCTTCATGACACCTCCTGTATGGAGAAACTAGTTACATGCATTGCTGAGGTGTGATTTTGGCCCATTCTTCCACACAAACAGTTTTTGAATCTTGAAGGTTCCATGGGCCTCTTCTATGAACTCTGATATTTTTTTCTTTCCATAGATTTTCTATTGTATTCAAGTCAGGTGACTAGGCCATTCTAGCAGCTTTATTTTCCTTCTTTGAAACCATTTAAAGTTTCTTTGGCTTTGTGTTTGGGATCATTGTCTTGCTGAAATGTCCACCCTCATTTCATCTCCATCATCCTGGTAGATGGCAGCAGATTTTTATCAAGAATGTCTTGGTACATTTTTCCATTCATCCTTCCTTCAATGACCTGAAGTTTGCCAGTACCGTATGCTGAAAAACAGCCCCACACGATGATGGTCCCACCTCCAAGCTTCACTGTTGTTATGGGGGTGTTTTGGGGGTGATGTGCAGTGCCATTTGACCTCTAAACATGGTGTGTATTATGGCATCCAAAGAGTTCAATTTTGGTCTCATCTGACCAGACTATATTCTCCCAGTATTTCACAGGCTTATCTAAATGTTGTGCAGCAAACTTTAAACAAGCTTCAACATGCTTTTTCTTCAGCAATGGAGTCTTGCTTGGTGAGCATGCATACAGGCCATGGCGGTTGAGAACATTACTTACTGTTTTCTTTAAAACGATTATACCTGCTAATTCCAAGTTTTTCTGATATTGAAATTGTGAAATTATGTTTTTTCCACTTCCGGATTATGGCCCCAACAGTGATCACTGAAACATTTAGATGTTTAGAAATCCTTCTCTAACCAATGTCATCAGCATGTTTTGCAACAATAAGGTTGTGGAGGTCTTGAGAGGGCTCTTTGCTTTTACCCGTCATGAGATGTTTCTTGTGTGACACCCTGGTAATGAGACACCTTTTTAGAGGCCATCAGTTGAGACTGAACCAGCTGATAATAATTTGCACTGACAAGGGGCAGAATTGCTTTCTAATTACTGATAGAGTTCAGCTGGTGTCTTGGCTTTCCATACCTTTTTGCACGTCCTTTTTTTCATGTGTTCAATACTTGTTCCCTCTGTAATTAAGTGTTATCTCACATATATATTATTAAGTGCTCTTGCATAGCAAGACCACTTACTGTTATCTCACATATATATTATTAAGTGTTCTTGCATAGCAAGACCACTTACTGTTATCTCACATATATATTATTATTAAGTGATCTTGCATAGCAAGACCACTTACTGTTATCTCACATATATATTATTATTAAGTGTTCTTGCATAGCAAGACCACTTACTGTTATCTCACATATATATTATTATTAAGTGTTCTTGCATAGCAAGACCACTTACTGTTATCTCACATATATATTATTATTAAGTGTTCTTGCATAGCAAGACCACTTACTGTTATCTCACATATATATTATTATTCTTATTCTTATTAAGTGTTCTTGCATAGCAAGACCACTTACTGTTATCTCACATATATATTATTAAGTGTTCTTGCATAGCAAGACCACTTACTGTTATCTCACATATATATTATTCTTATTATTATAGCCAAATTTACCACCCTAACTCCTCCCACAGTTTTTACACTACATAGACAAGTAATATACCGAAACGTGCGGATTGTTCCCGAATGGTGTGCTATTACTTTGTGGAACGTTTCGCCGAATGGTTCACGAAATATCGTCGTTTTTGCGGCGAAATTGGTCCCATAGGAATGAATGGGGAAACTAGAGTGGGAGATGACAAAAGCTGGAAAATCAGAACATGATTTCTAAACTGCCGCCACTCCCTCATTTTCAAGCCCACCTACACAAATCTTATATCAAAACGTTCAGCTATCCCTGCTGCCACTAAACATGTCCACGGCTAAGCCATAGTCCTGATAGTTTTCACAATATGACCATTTGTTTGCAACTCACGCCGTCCATTGACATTCATTGAAACTACACTCTAGCCCCCTCCAAATTTGAAGGGCAATTTCTAAACTGCGACTGTGCCTTCATTTTTAATATTTCAGAGACATACTATACATCAAAATCTAGGTCTGGGTCTTGTGATTCTCACAATATAAAGATCTTCGCTGTAGGATGTATAGTTTTTAAAATACGGCCATTTGTTTAGAGGTCATTTCAGGAAATTTTAGCCATTAATCAGAGTGTACTGTTAGTGTTTGTTTTGTTGCCATGGTTACCAAAGCTTCTGTTATACACAGGGGGGAAGGTGGCTGGAGCATCTCAGCTGATTACAGAGCCCGGGGGAGGGGACAGACACACCATGTACTGATTTATAATAGAGGAATATGATGGGGCAGTTTTGATGGGGTAATTCTGATGGGGCAGTTTTGATGAAGTAGTATTTGGGAAGCATAAACAGGGCATGAGCGTTGCTAGGAAACAGTGGTTGTAAACACAAGATGCTGAGAATTCCCAAATGCATGTGACTTCATCTGCTAGACTTGATAATGCTTGTAGACTCCTCCCACAGTTTTCACACTACAGAGACAAATAATATACCGAAACGAGCGGATTGTTCCCGATTGGTGTGTTATTACTTTGTGGAATGTTTTGCCGAATGGTCCACGAAATGACGTTTTTGCGGCGAAATTGGTCCCATAGGAATGAATGGCGAAATGTTCAAAACTAGAGTGGGAAGTGACAAAAGCTGACAACCCCATGATCAGCCAAAACATTATGACCACCCCATGATCAGCCAAAACATTATGACCGCCCCATGTAAAAAAAAAAATATTTTTGAAAAAAAAAAAAATTTTTGAAAAAAGTAAAAAAATAATTTTTGAAAAAAAAAAAAATCATTTTTGAAAAAAAAAAAATATTTTTGAAAAAAAAAATATTTTTGAAAAAAAAAAAATTATTTTTGAAAAAAAAAAATATTTTTGAAAAAAAAATTACTTTTAAAAAAAAAATTATTTTTGAAAAAAAAATATATTTGAAAAAAAAAAATATTTTTGAAAAAAAAAATTATTTTTGAAAAAAAAATTACTTTAAAAAAAATAATAATTTCGAAAAAAAAATTATTTTTGAAATAAAAAAATTCATTTTTGAAAAAAAAAATTACCTTTGAAAAAAAAAATTACTTTTGAAAAAAAAAATCATTTTTGAAGAAAAAAAAATCATTTTTGATTAAAAAAAATTCATTTTTGAAAAAAAAAATTACTTTTGAAAAAAATGTTCAGCTCTTTCAGCGAATGATGGAACTTTTTTACTACTATTTATACTTTTTAAAATATTAAGCTTTTTAACACTTTTCACAGTTACTCAAGCCACTCCACCCCACCCAGTTACTCCGCCCACTCCAGTTGTAGAGGCAAGAACACTTTCACAATTTCCCCAGAAATTGTACCTTTTCTAGTTCTTATTATTATAGCCAAATTTACCACCCTAACTCCTCCCACAGTTTTTACACTACATAGACAAGTAATATACCGAAACGTGCGGATTGTTCCCGAATGGTGTGCTATTACTTTGTGGAACGTTTCGCCGAATGGTTCACAAAATATCGTCATTTTTGCGGCGAAATTGGTCCCATAGGAATGAATGGGGAAACTAGAGTGGGAGATGACAAAAGCTGAAAAATCAGAACATGATTTCTAAACTGCCGCCACTCCCTCATTTTCAAGCCCACCTACACAAATCTTATATCAAAACGTTCAGCTATCCCTGCTGCCACTAAACATGTCCACGGCTAAGCCATAGCCCTGATAGTTTTCACAATATGACCATTTGTTTGTAACTCACGCCGTCCATTGACATTCATTGAAACTACACTCTAGCCCCCTCCAAATTTGAAGGGCAATTTCTAAACTGCGACCGTGCCTTCATTTTTAATATTTCACAGACATACTATACATCAAAATCTAGGTCTGGGTCTTGTGATTCTCACAATATAAAGATCTTCGCTGTAGGATGTATAGTTTTTAAAATACGGCCATTTGTTTAGAGGTCATTTCAGGAAATTTTAGCCATTAATCAGAGTGTACTGTTAGTGTTTGTTTTGTTGCCATGGTTACCAAAGCTTCTGTTATACACAGGGGGGGAAGGTGGCTGGAGCATCTCAGCTGATTACAGAGCCCGGGGGAGGGGACAGACACACCATGTACTGATTTATAATAGAGGAATATGATGGGGCAGTTTTGATGGGGTAATTCTGATGGGGCAGTTTTGATGAAGTAGTATTTGGGAAGCATAAACAGGGCATGAGCGTTGCTAGGAAACAGTGGTTGTAAACACAAGATGCTGAGACACCCCAAATGCATGTGACTTCATCTGCTAGACTTGATAATGCTTGTAGACTCCTCCCACAGTTTTTACACTACAGAGACAAGTAATATACCGAAACGTGCGGATTGTTCCCGATTGGTGTGCTATCACTTTGTGGAACGTTTCGCCGAATGGTCCACGAAATATCGTTGTTTTTGCGGCGAAATTGGTCCCATAGGAATGAATGGCAAAATGTTCAAAAGGAAATGTTGCTAGGAAACAGTGGTTGTAAACACAAGATGCTGAGACACCCCAAATGCATGTGACTTCATCTGCTAGACTTGATAATGCTTGTAGACTCCTCCCACATTTTCCACACTACAGAGACAAGTAATATACCGAAACGTGCGGATTTTTCCCGATTGGTGTGCTATTACTTTGTGGAACGTTTCGCCGAATGGTCCACGAAATATCGTCGTTTTTGCGGCAAAATTGGTCCCATAGGAATGAATGGCGAAATGTTCAAAACTAGAGTGGGAGGTGACAAAAGCTGACAACCCCATGATCAGCCAAAACATTATGACCACCCCATGATCAGCCAAAACATTATGACCGCCCCATGTAAAAAAAAAATATTTTTGAAAAAAATAAAAATTAATTTTTGAAAAAAAAATATATTTTTGAAAAAAAAATTACTTTTGAAAAAAAAAAATTAAAAAAAAAATCATTTTTGAAAAAAACAAAATTCATTTTTGAAAAAAAAAATGTCATTTTTGAAAAAAAAAATCATTTAAAAAAATCATTTTTGAAAAAACAAAAAAACAAAATCATTTTTGAAAAAACAAAAAAACAAAATCATTTTTGAAAAAAAAAAATCACAAAGCTCTGAGGGGAATTATAGCTCCTCTCACACAGCTCTAAGGACAATTATAGCATTATAGCTCCTCCCACACAGCTTGGAGGGAAGTTATAGCTCCTCCAATACAGCTTTGAGGGGAATTATAGCTCCTCCCACACAGCTCAAAGGGGAATTATAGCATTATAACTTAGCATTATAGCTCCTCCCACACAACTCTGAGGGGAATTATAGTTTCTCCCACACCGCTGTGAGGGGAATTATAGCTCCTCCTACACAGCTCTGAGGGGAATTACAGCTTAGCATTATAGCTCCTCCCACACAGCTGAGGAGAATTAGAGCTCCTCCCACACAACTCTGAGAGGAATTATAGTTTCTTCCACACCGCTGTGAGGGGAATTATAGCTCCTTTTAAACAGCTCTGAGGGGAATTATAGCTTCTCCCACACAACTCTGATGGGAAATGTAGCTTCTCCCACACAGCTCTGAGGGGAAATATAGCTTCTCCCACACAGCTCTAAGGGGAATTATAGCTCCTCCCACACAACACTAAGGGGAATTGTATCTCCTCCCACACAGCTCTGAGGGGAATTATAGCATTATTGCTCCTCCCACACAGCTCAGAGGGGAGTTATAGCTCCTCCCACACAGCTCTGAGGCGAATTATAGCTCCTCCTCCAACACAACTCTGAGGGGAATTATAGCTCTTCGAACAAAGCTCTGAGGAGAATTATAGCTCCTTCCACAAATATCATCATGCCATCTAAAGGAAAGAGATCTAAAGCTGCAAAGATACGCTGGACTAAACTGGATCCGGAGCCCCACAGCAGCATAGTGGATATGGAGGTTTGTGACAGTGAATGTGCCCAGGAGGTACATAGTGAACCTGTGGTGTCATTTTCATGTTCAACTCAGTGTCAAGTTCAAGAGCACAGTGACAGTGTGATGGGCACTTCTGAAAACCATGGCATGCAAGAACCATGTGTACCAAGTGAGATTTCTGTGCAGGCATCATTTCATCAGGGTCATCATGGCTATGGAAGGTTAAGGAACAAACAGTGTACATGCATGGCTCTGACATTTTTGGCATACCACAGTGAGCTTGATGATGTGAGAAAGGGTGATCTTGATCAAATACTGAAGAAGGGCAACAGCTTGTATGGCTCAACAATAAAACAGCTAAAACAAAGAAATGTCTATCAGCATCAACACTTGACAATGGAAGAAGTGCCCCTCAGAGTCAACACTGACAAATATGAGTATAACGTTGTTAAATCTCCAGTGTTATCGGGATGTATGAGAGACACGGTAGACGGTGACAACCAAGGTTGGTTTGTTGACCTCTCCACAAGACTTCAGTGCCTCAATGCAGATGTTACACATGCACTTTTTATAGTAGTGCCATATTGCATTGCATTGTTCAGAGACAAGTCTGGGAGATATGGACTGTTTGATTCTCATAGTCGAAATAAGGATGGACTTCCTGCCACTGGAAAAGGAAAAGCTGTTATGATCACTTTTACACATTTGAGTGATATGGGGGCAAGGATTTATAAGTTGTATGAATTGCTCCTTACAGACACCAGAGCCCCTATTGATGGACTGCAGTATGACTTCATGCCAGTCTCATTTCATCGTGCAAGACGTCTGTCAGATGGTTTGCTGTCCCCACTGGTGCAATCTGACAAACCACATAATGCAAAGCATGTGGAGAACAAAGTGACACAGATGACCAAAGATGTAACACACACTGGATTCCCAGCCAGCAAGCATTCTCCACGGTCAGTTGATGGGAAATCCTCACAGGGCATATGGAAGGACAGTAAGGCATTGTCCAAATTAAATGCACAGAGACGACAAAAACTGAAGACAAGACACAGAAATGAAAGAAGGCGTGATTTCAAGGCTACAAAGATGTCTGTCACCAATAAGAAAAGGACATACATCACCAGCCGATACAGAGCAGATGCTGATTTTAAGTTGAAGCAGAAGCAATATATCATTCGCAAATATGCAACAGATGCCAATTTCAACTTGAAGCAGAAGCAATACATCACCAGAAAATATGCGACAAATGCAGATTTCAACTTGAAACAGAAGCAGTACACCACCAGAAAATATGCGACAAATGCAGATTACAACTTGAAGAAGAAGCAATACATCACCAGAAAATATGCCACAAATGTCGATTTCAAGTTGAAGCAGAAGCAATACATCACCAGAAAATATCATAATGATCCTGCTTTCAGAAAACGTCACTTGCAACATTGAAAATGAAGCGTCAAACTCAAGCAGATTTTCGCATAACCCATAAGATGCAATGTGCCTTCAAAATAAGAATGAAATACAGACGATGGACTCGTATCATGCGGGAATGCAGTCAACCAGTGGACAACAGCCTAATGCAGACAGCTATATCCACTTTCCATGAATGCATTAAAGCTGGGCCAACATTTGTGTGCACGATGTGTCATCGCACCCTTTTCCCTAACCAAGTGAAACATTGCATTCACAGCAATTACAAGAAGAATCTACACATTGTTGCTGCCTGTTTGACAGGGAAATATATCCATGTGTGCAACAATCACTGTCAAGGACCTGAACAATGCACCGTACCAGATGAAAGGACCAAAGAATGGATTTGTCACAACTGTGATTTACATTTAAAAGCAGGACACAAATCATCCATCGCTGTAGCTAACAACATGGAGCTGGCGCCCATTCCCCCAGAGCTCTGCGATTTGAATGTGCTGGAAAGACAACTTTTGGCCAAAATACTGCCATTTGCCAAGATCATCACACTTCCCAAAGGTCGACAGGCAGCTATACATGGCGCTGTAGTGTGTGTGCCATCCGAGGTGGAAACCACGGTCAATACTCTACCAAGATCGCACAGCAAATCCCAGTTACACAGAGTCAAGCTGAAAAGACGTCTGACTTACAAAGGCCACCAGCTGTTTCATTATGTCAACATGGGAAATGTAGTAGCAGGTCTGTCAAAACTCATTGACACACACCCCGACTACAGTGACATTTCAATTAGAGTGGATGAGACAATCGCTGATGATGATGATAATGATGATGGGATGGAACTCGACAGTTGTGACGAAACTGAAATGATGGAGATACTTGAACGCATCGAAAATTGTGATCCATCAGAGGTACAGTCTGCATGTTTACCGGCTGCTTCTGAGCAACAGGAAGGCCATGACCAACAACCTCCCAATGCAGAGGATGAGAAGGATACACTAAGACCTGGAATTGGCCTAGACAGTTGTTTGCAGCCATCTGACCTTGGAGAGGAAGCACTGACACACGGTGATGGAATATTCAGCATTGCACCTGCACAAGGAAACACACCTGTCAGCTTCTTTAAAGTTCCTAGGCTTGAGGCAATGGCTTTCCCTGTTCAGTTCCCTACTGGACAGAATACATTGGACCAGGCAAGACAAGTCAAACTGTCCCCGAGCATGTATTTCAATGCAAGGCTTTTTTGTGTTGATACTCGTTTTGCAAGAGACACAAGCTACCTCTTCTTTGCGCAGTTTGTCACAGAAACACACATGGCCAAAAGCAGCATGTCCATCCAGTTAAGGAAAGGAAAACCCAATACCAGGGATGGACGGAAAATATCCAACAAGCTGCTACAGGACAAGTGTGAGGTTGAGAGGTTGGTGCGAAACCGAGATGCCACAAGGTTCATGCAACCACTGAGAGGGAGTCCAGCTTACTGGGATAAAAATCTGAAGAATTTGCTAGCCATGGTCAGACAATTGGGTAAGCCAACATTTTTTCTTACCTTCTCTGCTGCAGAATTCAGATGGCCAGAGGTAATAACGGCAATAAAGGCACAACAAGGTCAAAAGGTGGATTTTGCGGGGCTAGACTGGGCTGAAAAGTGTGACATTCTTCGAGGCAACCCAGTGACCACCATGCGCATGTTTGACAAACGGGTTGATGCTCTGATGCGAGAGCTGCTGTTGGGTCCTGCACAGCCAATTGGTGAAGTTATCGATTACTTTTACCGGGTTGAATTTCAGGCGAGAGGGAGCCCTCATATACATTGTCTCTGTTGGGTAGCAGGAGCTCCTATATTTGGACAAGACAGTGATGACAAGGTGTGTGCCTTTATAGATCATAACATCTCATGCCAGCTGCCTGATGAAGCCAAACAGGCCTTACTTCACAGATTTGTAACAGAACTTCAAATGCACAGCAGATCTCATTCAAAATCATGCAAGAAAGGTAACAGAGTATGCAGATTTGGATTTCCAAAGCCACCTATTAGAAAAACGAGGATAACTTACCCGATGCCAGAAGAACAAGGAGATTGTGCAATGAAACCACAAGCAGCCAAAAACAAACTGAAACCAGTCTGGGATTTGCTTAATAACCCAAAAGTGCAGCTTGAAGACATGTCACAGCTACTGGCACAGTGTGATATGACTTTGAATCAGTACAACTCCTACATTCAGGCATTGACCTCCTCAAGCGTGATTCTAATGAAGCGTGATGTAAAGGACTGCTGGGTGAACAACTATAATCCACATTTGCTGACGGCCTGGAACGCCAACATGGACATCCAGTACATTCTTGATGAGTATGGTTGCATCATGTACATGTTGTCCTACATATCCAAGCCAGAACGGGAGCTGAGTGACTATCTCAAAACAATAGTCAAAGAAATGAGCCCAGAAACAGCGACAGAACGAGAAGAAATGAAAGAGGTTCTTCAGGCTTATTCAAAACACAGAGAGGTCAGCGCCCAGGAGTCTGTGGCCCGTACGTGCAGCCTGAAAATGAAGTCTTGCTCACGTGAGGTTGTTTTTCTGCCAACTGGTGACAACGCACTGAAAATGAGTCTCCCGCTCAGTGCATTGCAGAACAAACCAGCCGATTCTCTTAATGTGTGGATGACGAGTTTTGTCGACAAATACAGAGCCAGACCTGAAACACCAGAGTTTGAGTCCATGTGTCTGGCAGACTTTGCATCCCATTACAGGGTTGTCTATGGCAAGCAGAAGGAAGATGGCAAGCAAAAGGAAGACAGCAAGCGTGTCAGCCTATTGAATGAAATGGGAATGATTCAAAAACGCACGAGAGGGAAGCCTGCAATCATCAGGTACGCACGCTTCTCAGAGAAGAAGGACCCTGAGAACTACTACGGCAGACTGCTTAAACTGTACCTCCCCCACCGTTCAGAGTCATCACTGAAAACTGTAAGGTTCCCAACACACCAGGATTTTTACAAAGGCGCCTGTGTGAGCTTACCAGGAGAAGAAGCAATCCAAGCAGTGTCTGCAATTGTTACCAGCAACCAAAAGAAGTTCGAACAACACAACAAAATTGTGTAACAAGTCTTGAATGACTTTGTAAAAAACGGACCTGTTGAAGATGCTTGGAACACCTTTGCCCCAGAAGCTGAGTTGGATAGGTTGGAATGTGTAGAGGAACGCAAAGAAGGGGAGCCACTTCATGAGAATGAACAAGATGATGTTCCGGAGTATACACGTCACAAACAAACAGGTGGAATTGCGCTTACTGTGAAAGCCCCACAAATGTGCCCTGATTTCCTTCGGAAAATGTACAGAAACCTTAACCGGACACAAGCTCAGACATTCTACTCAGTTTGTGACTGGTGCACTAACCGTGTGCGTGGCCTAAATCCTGACCCATTCTATTACTTTGTCACTGGTGGTGCAGGGACAGGCAAATCACACCTGATAAAGTGCATCTATGCTGAGGCGACAAAGATACTCTGTAAACTTACCAGACTACGTGAGGAAGCAGACATATCCATGCCCAGCGTTTTACTAACTGCATTTACAGGAACAGCAGCTTTCAACATTTCAGGCAACACATTGCATTCTCTGCTGAAGTTGCCAAGAAGCTTGAAGCCACCCTACCAAGGACTTGGAAATCTAATAGATGAAGTGAGGGCACAGCTGTCAAATGCGGAGATCATTGTTATTGACGAGGTGTCAATGATTTCAAAGCCCCTGTTTGCCTACATCAACTGGAGATTACAGCAAATCAAAGGCAGTAAGAAACCTTTTGGTGGTATGTCAGTACTAGCAGCAGGAGACTTTTACCAGGTCCCCCCGCTGGGAAAAAGTAAGCCACTCTGCGTGTTTGAGGAAAATACCAATGACGTCTGGAAAGACAACTTTCAGATGATCACGCTGACAGAGATCATGCGACAGAAGGAAGACATTTCATTTGCTGAGCTTTTGAATAGAATCAGAGTCAAGTAGAAGACTGGCACCTTAAGCAATGATGACAAAGCTCTGCTTGCTCAGGCTTTTACAGATCCCACCCACTGCCCTAATGACGTGCTACACATATTTGCCACCAATAAAGAGGTTCACAAACATAATGCTGCAACTGTGTCTGTTCTCCATTCAAACGTCACCAACATAGATGCCGACGATTACAGAAAAGACCCTAAGACAGGAGTGATGCTGAGGCAACACCAACCTTTCAAAGGACACAAAGACAATCTGATTGACACACTGCAAGCAGCTGAAGGTGCCCGTATCATGATCACAAGAAACATTGATGTAGAAGACGGGCTTGTTAACGGGACATTTGGCAAGATTGCAAGAATAATCATCCAGACTGAGAATGGTGCTACTACGGTAAACAAGCTTGGGCTTGTGCTGGACAATCCAAATGCAGGACAGAGATACCGTAACAAGTCGTCTTGTGATGCTGACAACTTGGTGTACATAGAAAGGGTAGAGGAAAACCTGAGACAGCAAGGAGTTGTTCGCAGGCAGTTCCCCCTGAAGTTGGCTTTTGGATGTACGATTCATAAGTGTCAGGGGATGTCGATACAGTCGGCAGTGGTCTCATTGAAACGGGTCTTCCAACCGGGAATGGCCTATGTTGCTCTGAGTAGAACGACTACACTACAAGGACTGTACATAACCGACTTTGATGAGAAGAAGATCTTTGCTGATCCTGAAATCACAGCTTCCCTGGATTCAATGAAGAATGCATCACTGGAAAGTGTTATGCCCCTCTTAAAGTTTCTACAGACAACAGACAAACAGCAAACATTAACAATTATCCATCACAACACGGAAGGATTACCAGCTCACATTGAAGATATCAAATCTCACCATGAGTTGACACTTGGAGATGTTTTATGTTTCACTGAAACTCATCTCTCAGGCTCTTCTGTTGTTGAAAGTCTCCAGCTGGAGGGCTACAACCTGTTCAAACGCAACAGACACCTCTCGTACACAAACCTTCCTGACATTGCAAGTAAAAGTGGCGGAGGTGTCGCCTTGTATGTCAGAAACCATTTCAAGGCCTATGAAAAGCAGTATCATCACAATGTGACTGACTTGGAGTTCTTGGTTGTCAAACTGGAGTCCCCTGTACAAGCTTTGATCGCTGTCGTTTACAGGCCACCGGATTACAGTATTGGCCAATTCCTTACTAACCTGCTGGGCCTCTTGGAATCTTTGGAAATAATGGATTGCCAACCTATAATACTCTGTGGAGATTTCAATGAAGATTTTCTGTGCAGAGAAAAGAAGCCAATATCTGACCTTCTTCACTCAAGAGGATATACTCAACTGGTCTGGGCAGCCACCACAGAAAAAAACACACTGTTGGATCACATTTACATCTCCAGGGTGCAGCAGTGTCTTCAGTCAGGAGTACTGCACAGTTATTACAGCTACCATTATCCTGTGTATTGTGTTTTGAGCAGTGGTTGTGAACACGCTTAGAGCCTGCATAAACAGGGCATGAGTGTTGCCAGGAAACAGTGGTTGTGAGACAGTGGTCATCAAACAGATAAAGTGGCAATGAGGGTCAGTTTACGTGGCCATAGTTATGTGGGACCATTTACAATTAGCTAAACATCATTCTCTATATTTCATGTTCGGTGTACTTGTTAGACACTGAACTCACTTACTCCCCCCATCCATCACAGACATCTGTCCTCATCATATAGTAAGAGGAATACCGCGCTGTAGTGCACCCAAAAAGGGTACCTGTTCGTGAAATATTGTGAATGACCAAATAGGGGATAACCAAAATAGTGATGAAAATAACTTAGTGAAAAAAAATAAAAAAAAACTACATAATAACAAAAGCAGCCACTCTATGTGAGATACACACACTAATACAACAATATAACAAATATAGCAGCGCTGTAAATAGGAGTAAATACTAGTACCAGTGTTGAATAGGACTAATTGGTTAGAACCCAAATTAAATAACTAACACAGTTCTTGAAACCTAAATCAATAAGTGTTCACTGGACAGTCCTAACACAGTGAATAAAGTCCAAATAAATGTTGTGAAAATACATAGGCTCAGACCCCATTTTTTTAAAGCAGGAAATGTAAAATAGAAAAAATTCCTCCACCGCACCACGGTGGTAGCTGAAAATAAAATGCGCGCTTACCAAACGGCAAGCACAAGGGGGCTTGCGACCTTAACCCGGTCAGGGCCTTTCATTGGATGGGCTTCTAGGAAACGACATGCCACTTCATACAGCCAAAGGGTGATGATACCACTAGTCCACCAAGTCACAGGAAATCACTCTTATCATGGAGATTAATAAAAGACTCCTAGCTGGGGGGTTGTTCTCATTTAGGGGTACCCCGGGAAAAGAGAGGGAAACAACATAGCGTAATCCTGGTTTTGAGGTTTATTAAAAGAATTAAAATAACACTTACAGTGTAGCAGATTCAAATAAGCATAAGAAGCCGGCTGGCTAAAATGATCACCCGTCCTACAGACGGTAGATGCAGCACGTCAGCTCGCCCTATCACACTGTCCTCATCACACTCACCCTCTCCTTCCTGTGCTATAGCCTGCTTGCTGATTAGTAAGACAAAGAAACAGCAAGGAGCAAAACTGCAGAGAAACTGAAAATTTGTAAGGGTTTAAAGTATATGCTTTAATGAATTGCCTTGTATCCAAAAAGTTGACTGTTCAAAATGTTAATGTTAATGTTAATGTATAACGGAAATATACCGCCAGTTCGCTTGTGATGCAATATATTGAAATTATATGTACACTGTGTAAACTGTTTTTGACACACTTGATTTTGGGACGCGAGTCCGTCAGGTGCTATGCTTTGGCTGGGGCGGAATAAATCCTGGTAACCCTTAAGTCTGTGTCCGACAAAGTCATTTACCGATATTTCTACCTTTTACATCATTAGCACTTGTGCACTTTTTAAATTTGATCAATCAATTGGTTAGTGTAATGTTTACTATCTTTACTCACTACAAACACTCCACACAGTTACTCTGCCCATCTGCCCAGTTCAACCTTTCCACAGTTACTCCAACCACACAACAGTTACTCCAGGCACTCCCCCCAGTTACTCCGCTCACTCCAGATGTAGAGGCAAGAACACTTTTCACAATTTCCCCAGAAATTGTACCTTTTCTAGTTCTTATTAAGTGTTCTTGCATAGCAAGACCACTTACTGTTATCTCACATATATATTATTCTTATTATTATAGCCAAATTTACCACCCTAACTCCTCCCACAGTTTTTACACTACATAGACAAGTAATATACCGAAACGTGCGGATTGTTCCTGAATGGTGTGCTATTACTTTGTGGAACGTTTCGCCGAATGGTTCACGAAATATCTTCGTTTTTGCGGCGAAATTGGTCCCATAGGAATGAATGGGGAAACTAGAGTGGGAGATGACAAAAGCTGGAAAATCAGAACATGATTTCTAAACTGCCGCCACTCCCTCATTTTCAAGCCCACCTACACAAATCTTATATCAAAACGTTCAGCTATCCCTGCTGCCACTAAACATGTCCACGGCTAAGCCATAGTCCTGACAGTTTTCACAATATGACCATTTGTTTGCAACTCACACCGTCCATTGACATTCATTGAAACTACACTCTAGCCCCTTCAAATCTGAAGGGCAATTTCTAAACTGCGACTGTGCCTTCATTTTTAATATTTCAGAGACATACTATACATCAAAATCTAGGTCTGGGTCTTGTGATTCTCACAATATAAAGATCTTTGCTGTAGGATGTATAGTTTTTAAAATACGGCCATTTGTTTAGAGGTCATTTCAGGAAATTTTAGCCATTAATCAGAGTGTACTGTGTTTGTTTTGTTGCCATGGTTACCAAAGCTTCTGTTATACACAGGGGGGGAGGTGGCTGGAGCATCTCAGCTGATTACAGAGCCCGGGGGAGGGGACAGACACACCATGTACTGATTTATAATAGAGGAATATGATGGGGCAGTTTTGATGGGGTAATTCTGATGGGGCAGTTTTGATGAAGCAGTATTTGGGAAGCATAAACAGGGCATGAGCGTTGCTAGGAAACAGTGGTTGTAAACACAAGATGCTGAGACACCCCAAATGCATGTGACTTCATCTGCTAGACTTGATAATGCTTGTAGACTCCTCCCACAGTTTTTACACTACAGAGACAAGTAATATACCAAAACGAGCGGATTGTTCCCGATTGGTGTGCTATGACTTTGTGGAACGTTTCGCCGAATGGTCCACGAAATATCGTCGTTTTTGCGGCGAAATTGGTCCCATAGGAATGAATGGCAAAATGTTCAAAAGGAAATGTTGCTAGAAAACAGTGGTTGTAAACACAAGATGCTGAGACACCCCAAATGCATGTGACTTCATCTGCTAGACTTGATAATGCTTGTAGACTCCTCCCACATTTTCCACACTACAGAGACAAGTAATATACCGAAACGTGCAGATTTTTCCCGATTGGTGTGCTATTACTTTGTGGAACGTTTCGCCGAATGGTCCACGAAATATCGTCGTTTTTGCGGCAAAATTGGTCCCATAGGAATGAATGGCGAAATGTTCAAAACTAGAGTGGGAGGTGACAAAAGCTGACAACCCCCTGATCAGCCAAAACATTATGACCACCCCATGATCAGCCAAAACATTATGACCGCCCCATGTAAAAAAAAAAAAATATTTTTGAAAAAAATAAAAATTAATTTTTGAAAAAAAAAATATTTTTGAAAAAAAAAAATATTTTTGAAAAAAAAATTACTTTTGAAAAAAAAAAAATAAAAAAAAAAATCATTTTTGAAAAAAACAAAATTCATTTTTGAAAAAAAAAAATTCATTTTTGAAAAAAAAAAATTCATTTTTGAAAAAAAAAATCATTTAAAAAAATCATTTTTGAAAAAACAAAAAAACAAAATCATTTTTGAAAAAACAAAAAAACAAAATCATTTTTGAAAAAAAAAAATCACAAAGCTCTGAGGGGAATTATAGCTCCTCTCACACAGCTCTAAGGACAATTATAGCATTATAGCTCCTCCCACACAGCTTGGAGGGAAGTTATAGCTCCTCCAATACAGCTTTGAGGGGAATTATAGCTCCTCCCACACAGCTCAAAGGGGAATTATAGCATTATAGCTTAGCATTATAGCTCCTCCCACACAACTCTGAGAGGAATTATAGTTTCTCCCACACCGCTGTGAGGGGAATTATAGCTCCTCCTACACAGCTCTGAGGGGAATTACAGCTTAGCATTATAGCTCCTCCCACACAGCTGAGGAGAATTAGAGCTCCTCCCACACAACTCTGAGAGGAATTATAGTTTCTTCCACACCGCTGTGAGGAGAATTATAGCTCCTTTTAAACAGCTCTGAGGGGAATTATAGCTTCTCCCACACAACTCTGATGGGAAATGTAGCTTCTCCCACACAGCTCTGAGGGGAAATATAGCTTCTCCCACACAGCTCTAAGGGGAATTATAGCTCCTCCCACACAACACTAAGGGGAATTGTATCTCCTCCCACACAGCTCTGAGGGGAATTATAGCATTATTGCTCCTCCCACACAGCTCAGAGGGGAGTTATAGCTCCTCCCACACAGCTCTGAGGCGAATTATAGCTCCTCCTCCAACACAACTCTGAGGGGAATTATAGCTCTTCGAACAAAGCTCTGAGGAGAATTATAGCTCCTTCCACAAATATCATCATGCCATCTAAAGGAAAGAGATCTAAAGCTGCAAAGATACGCTGGACTAAACTGGATCCGGAGCCCCACAGCAGCATAGTGGATATGGAGGTTTGTGACAGTGAATGTGCCCAGGAGGTACATAGTGAACCTGTGGTGTCATTTTCATGTTCAACTCAGTGTCAAGTTCAAGAGCACAGTGACAGTGTGATGGGCACTTCTGAAAACCATGGCATGCAAGAACCATGTGTACCAAGTGAGATTTCTGTGCAGGCATCATTTCATCAGGGTCATCATGGCTATGGAAGGTTAAGGAACAAACAGTGTACATGCATGGCTCTGACATTTTTGGCATACCACAGTGAGCTTGATGATGTGAGAAAGGGTGATCTTGATCAAATACTGAAGAAGGGCAACAGCTTGTATGGCTCAACAATAAAACAGCTAAAACAAAGAAATGTCTATCAGCATCAACACTTGACAATGGAAGAAGTGCCCCTCAGAGTCAACACTGACAAATATGAGTATAACGTTGTTAAATCTCCAGTGTTATCGGGATGTATAAGAGACACGGTAGACGGTGACAACCAAGGTTGGTTTGTTGACCTCTCCACAAGACTTCAGTGCCTCAATGCAGATGTTACACATGCACTTTTTATAGTAGTGCCATATTGCATTGCATTGTTCAGAGACAAGTCTGGGAGATATGGACTGTTTGATTCTCATAGTCGAAATAAGGATGGACTTCCTGCCACTGGAAAAGGAAAAGCTATTATGATCACTTTTACACATTTGAGTGATATGGGGGCAAGGATTTATAAGTTGTATGAATTGCTCCTTACAGACACCAGAGCCCCTATTGATGGACTGCATTATGACTTCATGCCAGTCTCATTTCATCGTGCAAGACGTCTGTCAGATGGTTTGCTGTCCCCACTGGTGCAATCTGACAAACCACATAATGCAAAGCATGTGGAGAACAAAGTGACACAGATGACCAAAGATGTAACACACACTGGATTCCCAGCCAGCAAGCATTCTCCACGGTCAGTTGATGCGAAATCCTCACAGGGCATATGGAAGGACAGTAAGGCATTGTCCAAATTAAATGCACAGAGACGACAAAAACTGAAGACAAGACACAGAAATGAAAGAAGGCGTGATTTCAAGGCTACAAAGATGTCTGTCACCAATAAGAAAAGGACATACATCACCAGCCGATACAGAGCAGATGCTGATTTTAAGTTGAAGCAGAAGCAATATATCATTCGCAAATATGCAACAGATGCCAATTTCAACTTGAAGCAGAAGCAATACATCACCAGAAAATATGCGACAAATGCAGATTTCAACTTGAAACAGAAGCAGTACACCACCAGAAAATATGCGACAAATGCAGATTACAACTTGAAGAAGAAGCAATACATCACCAGAAAATATGCCACAAATGTGTGCAACAATCACTGTCAAGGACCTGAACAATGCACCGTACCAGATGAAAGGACCAAAGAATGGATTTGTCACAACTGTGATTTACATTTAAAAGCAGGACACAAATCATCCATCGCTGTAGCTAACAACATGGAGCTGGCGCCCATTCCCCCAGAGCTCTGCGATTTGAATGTGCTGGAAAGACAACTTTTGACCAAAATACTGCCATTTGCCAAGATCATCACACTTCCCAAAGGTCGACAGGCAGCTATACATGGCGCTGTAGTGTGTGTGCCATCCGAGGTGGAAACCACGGTCAATACTCTACCAAGATCGCACAGCAAATCCCAGTTACACAGAGTCAAGCTGAAAAGACGTCTGACTTACAAAGGCCACCAGCTGTTTCATTATGTCAACATGGGAAATGTAGTAGCAGGTCTGTCAAAACTCATTGACACACACCCCGACTACAGTGACATTTCAATTAGAGTGGATGAGACAATCGCTGATGATGATGATAATGATAATGGGATGGAACTCGACAGTTGTGACGAAACTGAAATGATGGAGATACTTGAACGCATCGAAAATTGTGATCCATCAGAGGTACAGTCTGCATGTTTACCGGCTGCTTCTGAGCAACAGGAAGGCCATGACCAACAACCTCCCAATGCAGAGGATGAGAAGGATACACTAAGACCTGGAATTGGCCTAGACAGTTGTTTGCAGCCATCTGACCTTGGAGAGGAAGCACTGACACACGGTGATGGAATATTCAGCATTGCACCTGCACAAGGAAACACACCTGTCAGCTTCTTTAAAGTTCCTAGGCTTGAGGCAATGGCTTTCCCTGTTCAGTTCCCTACTGGACAGAATACATTGGACCAGGCAAGACAAGTCAAACTGTCCCCGAGCATGTATTTCAATGCAAGGCTTTTTTGTGTTGATACTCGTTTTGCAAGAGACACAAGCTACCTCTTCTTTGCGCAGTTTGTCACAGAAACACACATGGCCAAAAGCAGCATGTCCATCCAGTTAAGGAAAGGAAAACCCAATACCAGGGATGGACGGAAAATATCCAACAAGCTGCTACAGGACAAGTGTGAGGTTGAGAGGTTGGTGCGAAACCGAGATGCCACAAGGTTCATGCAACCACTGAGAGGGAGTCCAGCTTACTGGGATAAAAATCTGAAGAATTTGCTAGCCATGGTCAGACAATTGGGTAAGCCAACATTTTTTCTTACCTTCTCTGCTGCAGAATTCAGATGGCCAGAGGTAATAACGGCAATAAAGGCACAACAAGGTCAAAAGGTGGATTTTGCGGGGCTAGACTGGGCTGAAAAGTGTGACATTCTTCGAGGCAACCCAGTGACCACCATGCGCATGTTTGACAAACGGGTTGATGCTCTGATGCGAGAGCTGCTGTTGGGTCCTGCACAGCCAATTGGTGAAGTTATCGATTACTTTTACCGGGTTGAATTTCAGGCGAGAGGGAGCCCTCATATACATTGTCTCTGTTGGGTAGCAGGAGCTCCTATATTTGGACAAGACAGTGATGACAAGGTGTGTGCCTTTATAGATCATAACATCTCATGCCAGCTGCCTGATGAAGCCAAACAGGCCTTACTTCACAGATTTGTAACAGAACTTCAAATGCACAGCAGATCTCATTCAAAATCATGCAAGAAAGGTAACAGAGTATGCAGATTTGGATTTCCAAAGCCACCTATTAGAAAAACGAGGATAACTTACCCGATGCCAGAAGAACAAGGAGATTGTGCAATGAAACCACAAGCAGCCAAAAACAAACTGAAACCAGTCTGGGATTTGCTTAATAACCCAAAAGTGCAGCTTGAAGACATGTCACAGCTACTGGCACAGTGTGATATGACTTTGAATCAGTACAACTCGTACATTCAGGCATTGACCTCCTCAAGCGTGATTCTAATGAAGCGTGATGTCAAGGACTGCTGGGTGAACAACTACAATCCACATTTACTGACGGCCTGGAACGCCAACATGGACATCCAGTACATTCTTGATGAGTATGGTTGCATCATGTACATGTTGTCCTACATATCCAAGCCAGAACGGGAGCTGAGTGACTATCTCAAAACAATAGTCAAAGAAATGAGCCCAGAAACAGCGACAGAACGAGAAGAAATGAAAGAGGTTCTTCAGGCTTATTCAAAACACAGAGAGGTCAGCGCCCAGGAGTCTGTGGCCCGTACGTGCAGCTTGAAAATGAAGTCTTGCTCACGTGAGGTTGTTTTTCTGCCAACTGGGGACAACGCACTGAAAATGAGTCTCCCGCTCAGTGCATTGCAGAACAAACCAGCCGATTCTCTTAATGTGTGGATGACGAGTTTTGTCGACAAATACAGAGCCAGACCCGAAACACTAGAGTTTGAGTCCATGTGTCTGGCAGACTTTACATCCCATTACAGGGTTGTCTATGGCAAGCAGAAGGAAGACAGCAAGCGTGTCAGCCTATTGAATGAAATGGGAATGATTCAAAAACGCACGAGAGGGAAGCCTGCAATCATCAGGTACGCACGCTTCTCAGAGAAGAAGGACCCTGAGAACTACTACGGCAGACTGCTTAAACTCTACCTCCCCCACCGTTCAGAGTCATCACTGAAAACTGTAAGGTTCCCAACACACCAGGATTTTTACAAAGGCGCCTGTGTGAGCTTACCATGAGAAGAAGCAATCCGAGCAGTGTCTGCAATTGTTACCAGCAACCAAAAGAAGTTCGAACAACACAACAAAATTGTGTAACAAGTCTTGGATGACTTTGTAAAAAACGGCCCTGTTGAAGATGCTTGGAACACCTTTGCCCCAGAAGCTGAGTTGGATAGGTTGGAATGTATAGAGGAACGCAAAGAAGGGGAGCCACTTCATGAGAATGAACAAGATGATGTTCCGGAGTATACACGTCACAAACAAACAGGTGGAATTGCGCTTACTGTGAAGGCCCCACAAATGTGCCCTGATTTCCTTCGGAAAATGTACAGAAACCTTAACCGGACACAAGCTCAGACATTCTACTCAGTTTGTGACTGGTGCACTAACCGTGTGCGTGGCCTAAATCCTGACCCATTCTATTACTTTGTCACTGGTGGTGCAGGGACAGGCAAATCACACCTGATAAAGTGCATCTATGCTGAGGCGACAAAGATACTCTGTAAACTTACCAGACTACGTGAGGAAGCAGACATATCCATGCCCAGCGTTTTACTAACTGCATTTACAGGAACAGCAGCTTTCAACATTTCAGGCAACACTTTGCATTCTCTGCTGAAGTTGCCAAGAAGCTTGAAGCCACCCTACCAAGGACTTGGAAATCTAATAGATGAAGTGAGGGCACAGCTGTCAAATGCAGAGATCATTGTTATTGACGAGGTGTCAATGATTTCAAAGCCTCTGTTTGCCTACATCAACTGGAGATTACAGCAAATCAAAGGCAGTAAGAAACCTTTTGGTGGTATGTCAGTACTAGCAGTAGGAGACTTTTACCAGGTCCCCCCGCTGGGAAAAAGTAAGCCACTCTGCGTGTTTGAGGAAAATACCAATGACGTCTGGAAAGACAACTTTCAGATGATCACGCTGACAGAGATCATGCGACAGAAGGAAGACATTTCATTTGCTGAGCTTTTGAATAGAATCAGAGTCAAGCAGAAGACTGGCACCTTAAGCAATGATGACAAAGCTCTGCTTGCTCAGGCTTTTACAGATCCCACCCACTGCCCTAATGACGTGCTACACATATTTGCCACCAACAAAGAGGTTCACAAACATAATGCTGCAACTGTGTCTGTTCTCCATTCAAACGTCACCAACATAGATGCCGACGATTACAGAAAAGACCCTAAGACAGGAGTGATGCTGAGGCAACACCAACCTTTCAAAGGACACAAAGACAATCTGATTGACACACTGCAAGCAGCTGAAGGTGCCCGTATCATGATCACAAGAAACATTGATGTAGAAGACGGGCTTGTTAACGGGACATTTGGCAAGATTGCAAGAATAATCATCCAGACTGAGAATGGTGCTACTACGGTAAACAAGCTTGGGCTTGTGCTGGACAATCCAAATGCAGGACAGAGATACCGTAACAAGTCGTCTTGTGATGCTGACAACTTGGTGTACATAGAAAGGGTAGAGGAAAACCTGAGACAGAAAGGAGTTGTTCGCAGGCAGTTCCCCCTGAAGTTGGCTTTTGGATGTACGATTCATAAGTGTCAGGGGATGTCGATACAGTCGGCAGTGGTCTCATTGAAACGGGTCTTCCAACCGGGAATGGCCTATGTTGCTCTGAGTAGAACGACTACACTACAAGGACTGTACATAACCGACTTTGATGAGAAGAAGATCTTTGCTGATCCTGAAATCACAGCTTCCCTGGATTCAATGAAGAATGCATCACTGGAAAGTGTTATGCCCCTCTTAAAGTTTCTACAGACAACAGACAAACAGCAAACATTAACAATTATCCATCACAACACGGAAGGATTACCAGCTCACATTGAAGATATCAAATCTCACCATGAGTTGACACTTGGAGATGTTTTATGTTTCACTGAAACTCATCTCTCAGGCTCTTCTGTTGCTGAAAGTCTCCAGCTGGAGGGCTACAACCTGTTCAAACGCAACAGACACCTCTCGTACACAAACCTTCCTGACATTGCAAGTAAAAGTGGCGGAGGTGTCGCCTTGTATGTCAGAAACCATTTCAAGGCCTATGAAAAGCAGTATCATCACAATGTGACTGGCTTGGAGTTCTTGGTTGTCAAACTGGAGTCCCCTGTACAAGCTTTGATCGCTGTCGTTTACAGGCCACCGGATTACAGTATTGGCCAATTCCTTACTAACCTGCTGGGCCTCTTGGAATCTTTGGAAATAATGGATTGCCAACCTATAATACTCTGTGGAGATTTCAATGAAGATTTTCTGTGCAGAGAAAAGAAGCCAATATCTGACCTTCTTCACTCAAGAGGATATACTCAACTGGTCTGGGCAGCCACCACAGAAAAAAACACACTGTTGGATCACATTTACATCTCCAGGGTGCAGCAGTGTCTCCAGTCAGGAGTACTGCACAGTTATTACAGCTACCATTATCCTGTGTATTGTGTTTTGAGCAGTGGTTGTGAACACGCTTAGAGCCTGCATAAACAGGGCATGAGTGTTGCCAGGAAACAGTGGTTGTGAGACAGTGGTCATCAAACAGATAAAGTGGCAATGAGGGTCAGTTTACGTGGCCATAGTTATGTGGGACCATTTACAATTAGCTAAACATCATTCTCTATATTTCATGTTCGGTGTACTTGTTAGACACTGAACTCACTTACTCCCCCCCATCCATCACAGACATCTGTCCTCATCATATAGTAAGAGGAATAACGCGCTGTAGTGCACCCAAAAAGGGTACCTGTTCGTGAAATATTGTGAATGACCAAATAGGGGATAACCAAAATAGTGATGAAAATAACTTAGTGAAAAAAAATTAAAAAAAACTACATAATAACAAAAGCAGCCACTCTATGTGAGATACACACACTAATACAACAATATAACAAATATAGCAGCGCTGTAAATAGGAGTAAATACTAGTACCAGTGTTGAATAGGACTAATTGGTTAGAACCCAAATTAAATAACTAACACAGTTCTTGAAACCTAAATCAATAAGTGTTCACTGGACAGTCCTAACACGGTGAATAAAGTCCAAATAAATGTTGTGAAAATACATAGGCTCAGACACCATTTTTTTAAAGCAGGAAATGTAAAATAGAAAAAATTCCTCCACCGCACCACGGTGGTAGCTGAAAATAAAATGCACGCTTACCAAACGGCAAGCACAAGGGGGCTTGCGACCTTAACCCGGTCAGGGCCTTTCATTGGATGGGCTTCTAGGAAACGACATGCCACTTCATACAGCCAAAGGGTGATGATACCACTAGTCCACCAAGTCACAGGAAATCACTCTTATCATGGAGATTAATAAAAGACTCCTAGCTGGGGGGTTGTTCTCATTTAGGGGTACCCCGGGAAAAGAGAGGGAAACAACATAGCGTAATCCTGGTTTTGAGGTTTATTAAAAGAATTAAAATAACACTTACAGTGTAGCAGATTCAAATAAGCATAAGAAGCCGGCTGGCTAAAACGATCACCCGTCCTACAGACGGTAGATGCAGCACGTCAGCTCGCCCTATCACACTGTCCTCATCACACTCACCCTCTCCTTCCTGTGCTATAGCCTGCTTGCTGATTAGTAAGACAAAGAAACAGCAAGGAGCAAAACTGCAGAGAAACTGAAAATTTGTAAGGGTTTAAAGTATATGCTTTAATGAATTGCCTTGTATCCAAAAAGTTCAAAAAGTTGACTGTTCAAAATGTTAATGTTAATGTTAATGTATAACGGAAATATACCGCCAGTTCGCTTGTGATGCAATATATTGAAATTATATGTACACTGTGTAAACTGTTTTTGACACACTTGATTTTGGGACGCGAGTCCGTCAGGTGCTATGCTTTGGCTGGGGCGGAATAAATCCTGGTAACCCTTAAGTCTGTGTCCGACAAAGTCATTTACCGATATTTCTACCTTCTACATCATTAGCACTTGTGCACTTTTTAAATTTGATCAATCAATTGGTTAGTGTAATGTTTACTATCTTTACTCACTACAAACACTCCACACAGTTACTCTGCCCATCTGCCCAGTTCAACCTTTCCACAGTTACTCCAACCACACAACAGTTACTCCAGGCACTCCCCCCAGTTACTCCGCTCACTCCAGATGTAGAGGCAAGAACACTTTTCACAATTTCCCCAGAAATTGTACCTTTTCTAGTTATTATTATTATTATAGCCAAATTTACCACCCTAACTCCTCCCACAGTTTTTACACTACATAGACAAGTAATATACCGAAACGTGCGGATTGTTCCCAAATGGTGTGCTATTACTTTGTGGAACGTTTCGCCGAATGGTTCACGAAATATCGTCATTTTTGCGGCGAAATTGGTCCCATAGGAATGAATGGGGAAACTAGAGTGGGAGATGACAAAAGCTGGAAAATCAGAACATGATTTCTAAACTGCCGCCACTCCCTCATTTTCAAGCCCACCTACACAAATCTTATATCAAAACGTTCAGCTATCCCTGCTGCCACTAAACATGTCCACGGCTAAGCCATAGTTCTGATAGTTTTCACAATATGACCATTTGTTTGCAACTCACGCCGTCCATTGACATTCATTGAAACTACACTCTAGCCCCTTCAAATTTGAAGGGCAATTTCTAAACTGCAACCGTGCCTTCAATTTTAATATTTCAGAGACATACTATGTATCAAAATCTAGGTCTGGGTCTTGTGATTCTCACAATATAAAGATCTTCGCTGTAGGATGTATAGTTTTTAAAATACGGCCATTTGTTTAGAGGTCATTTCAGGAAATTTTAGCCATTAATCAGAGTGTACTGTGTTTTGTTTTGTTGCCATGGTTACCAAAGCTTCTGTTATACACAGGGGGGGAGGTGGCTGGAGCTTCTCAGCTCTGATTACAGAGCCTGGGGGAGGGGACAGACACACCATGTACTGATTTATAATAGAGGAATATGATGGGTCAGTTTTAATGGGCCAATTATGATGGGGCAGTTTTGATGGTGGCAATATGATGGGGCAGTTTTGGTGGGGCAATTATGATGGGGCAGTTTTGATGGTGGCAATATGATGGGGCAGTTTTGATAGGAATTGTATTGTGTAGAAATTACATTGTGTTGTGTATTGAGCAGTGCGTGTGAAGCATAAACAGTACATGAGCGTTGCTAGGAAACAGTGGTTGTAAACACAAGATGCTGAAACCCCCCAAATGCATGTGGCCATACCTTCATCTGCGAGGCTTGATAATGCTGATAATTTACCACCCTAACTCCTCCCACAGTTTTTACACATTCGCCGAATGGTTCACGGAATATCGTCGTTTTTGCGGCGAAATTGGTCCCATAGGAATGAATGGCGAAATGTTCAATGTCATTTAATTGGTGTCCTATTACCTTGTGGAACTTTGTGAAAATCTGAAAAATACCAGTGTGAATCCGGTCTCAATGTCATTTAATTGGTGTGCTATTACTTTGTGGAACGTTTCGCCGAATGGTTCACGAAATATCGTCGTTTTTGCAGTGAAATTGGTCCCATAAGGAATGAATGGTGAAATGTTCAAAACTAGAGTGGGAGGTGACAAAAGCTGACAACCCCATGATCAGCCGAAACATTATGACCGCCCCATGAAAAAAAAAAAATTATTTTTGAAAAAAAAAAAAAATTTTTTTTTGAAAAAAAAAAAATTATTAAAAAAAAAAAAAAAATTATTTTTGAAAAAAAAAAAAAATTATTTTTGAAAAAAAAAAATTATTTTTGAAAAAAAAAAATATTTTTGAAAAAAAAAATATTTTTGAAAAAAAAATTACTTTAAAAAAAAAAATATTTTTGAAAAAAAAAATATTTTTGAAAAAAAAAAAATTATTTTTGAAAAAAAAAATTATTTTTGAATAAAAAAAATTCATTTTTGAAAAAAAAAAATCATTTTTGAAAAAAATGTTCAGCTCTTTCAGCTAATGATGGAACTTTTTTACTACTATTTATACTTTTTAAAATATTAAGCTTTTTAACACTTTTCACAGTTACTCAAGCCACTCCACCCCACCCACTTACTCCGCCCACTCCAGTTGTAGAGGCAAGAACACTTTCACAATTTCCCCAGAAATTGTAGCTTTTCTAGTTATTAAGTGTTCTTGCATAGCAAGACCACTTACTGTTATCTCACATATATATTATTCTTATTATTATAGCCAAATTTACCACCCTAACTCCTCCCACAGTTTTTACACTACATAGACAAGTAATATACCGAAACGTGCGGATTGTTCCCGAATGGTGTGCTATTACTTTGTGGAACGTTTCGCCGAATGGTTCATGAAATATCGTCGTTTTTGCGGCGAAATTGGTCCCATAGGAATGAATGGGGAAACTAGAGTGGGAGATGACAAAAGCTGAAAAATCAGAACATGATTTCTAAACTGCCGCCACTCCCTCATTTTCAAGCCCACCTACACAAATCTTATATCAAAACGTTCAGCTATCCCTGCTGCCACTAAACATGTCCACGGCTAAGCCATAGTCCTGATAGTTTTCACAATATGACCATTTGTTTGCAACTCACACCGTCCATTGACATTCATTGAAACTACACTCTAGCCCCCTCCAAATTTGAAGGGCAATTTCTAAACTGCGACCGTGCCTTCATTTTTAATATTTCAGAGACATACTATACATCAAAATCTAGGTCTGGGTCTTGTGATTCTCACAATATAAAGATCTTCGCTGTAGGATGTATAGTTTTTAAAATACGGCCATTTGTTTAGAGGTCATTTCAGGAAATTTTAGCCATTAATCAGAGTGTACTGTTAGTGTTTGTTTTGTTGCCATGGTTACCAAAGCTTCTGTTATACACAGGGGGGAAGGTGGCTGGAGCATCTCAGCTGATTACAGAGCCCGGGGGAGGGGACAGACACACCATGTACTGATTTATAATAGAGGAATATGATGGGGCAGTTTTGATGGGGTAATTCTGATGGGGCAGTTTTGATGAAGCAGTATTTGGGAAGCATAAACAGGGCATGAGCGTTGCTAGGAAACAGTGGTTGTAAACACAAGATGTTGAGACACTCCAAATGCATGTGACTTCATCTGCTAGACTTGATAATGCTTGTAGACTCCTCCCACAGTTTTTACACTACAGAGACAAGTAATATACCGAAACGAGCAGATTGTTCCCGATTGGTGTGTTATTACTTTGTGGAATGTTTTGCCGAATGGTCCACGAAATGACGTTTTTGCGGCGAAATTGGTCCCATAGGAATGAATGGCGAAATGTTCAAAACTAGAGTGGGAGGTGACAAAAGCTGACAACCCCATGATCAGCCAAAACATTATGACCGCCCCATGTAAAAAAAAAAATATTTTTGAAAAAAAAAAAAAATTTTTGAAAAAAGTAAAAAAATAATTTTTGAAAAAAAAAAATCATTTTTGAAAAAAAAAAAAAAAATATTTTTGAAAAAAAAAATATTTTTGAAAAAAAAAAAATTATTTTTGAAAAAAAAATTTCTTTTAAAAAAAAATTATTTTTGAAAAAAAAATATATTTGAAAAAAAAAATATTTTTGAAAAAAAAAATTATTTTTGAAAAAAAAATTACTTTAAAAAAAATAATAATTTCGAAAAAAAAATTATTTTTGAAATAAAAAAATTCATTTTTGAAAAAAAAAATTACCTTTGGAAAAAAAAAATTACTTTTGAAAAAAAAAATCATTTTTGAAGAAAAAAAAAATCATTTTTGATTAAAAAAAATTCATTTTTGAAAAAAAAAATTACTTTTGAAAAAATGTTCAGCTCTTTCAGCGAATGATGGAACTTTTTTACTACTATTTATACTTTTTAAAATATTAAGCTTTTTAACACTTTTCACAGTTACTCAAGCCACTCCACCCCACCCAGTTACTCCGCCCACTCCAGTTGTAGAGGCAAGAACACTTTCACAATTTCCCCAGAAATTGTACCTTTTCTAGTTCTTATTCTTATTCTTATTATTCTTATTAAGTGTTCTTGCATAGCAAGACCACTTACTGTTATCTCACATATATATTATTATTCTTATTAAGTGTTCTTGCATAGCAAGACCACTTACTGTTATCTCACATATATATTATTAAGTGTTCTTGCATAGCAAGACCACTTACTGTTATCTCACATATATATTATTCTTATTATTATAGCCAAATTTACCACCCTAACTCCTCCCACAGTTTTTACACTACATAGACAAGTAATATACCGAAACGTGCGGATTGTTCCCGAATGGTGTGCTATTACTTTGTGGAACGTTTCGCCGAATGGTTCACGAAATATCGTCGTTTTTGCGGCGAAATTGGTCCCATAGGAATGAATGGGGAAACTAGAGTGGGAGATGACAAAAGCTGGAAAATCAGAACATGATTTCTAAACTGCCACCACTCCCTCATTTTCAAGCCCACCTACACAAATCTTATATCAAAACGTTCAGCTATCCCTGCTGCCACTAAACATGTCCACGGCTAAGCCATAGTCCTGATAGTTTTCACAATATGACCATTTGTTTGCAACTCACGCCGTCCATTGACATTCATTGAAACTACACTCTAGCCCCCTCCAAATTTGAAGGGCAATTTCTAAACTGCGACTGTGCCTTCATTTTTAATATTTCAGAGACATACTATACATCAAAATCTAGGTCTGGGTCTTGTGATTCTCACAATATAAAGATCTTCGCTGTAGGATGTATAGTTTTTAAAATACAGCCATTTGTTTAGAGGTCATTTCAGGAAATTTTAGCCATTAATCAGAGTGTACTGTTAGTGTTTGTTTTGTTGCCATGGTTACCAAAGCTTCTGTTATACACAGGGGGGAAGGTGGCTGGAGCATCTCAGCTGATTACAGAGCCCGGGGGAGGGGACAGACACACCATGTACTGATTTATAATAGAGGAATATGATGGGGCAGTTTTGATGGGGTAATTCTGATGGGGCAGTTTTGATGAAGCAGTATTTGGGAAGCATAAACAGGGCATGAGCGTTGCTAGGAAACAGTGGTTGTAAACACAAGATGCTGAGACACTCCAAATGCATGTGACTTCATCTGCTAGACTTGATAATGCTTGTAGACTCCTCCCACAGTTTTCACACTACAGAGACAAATAATATACCGAAACGAGCGGATTGTTCCCGATTGGTGTGTTATTACTTTGTGGAATGTTTTGCCGAATGGTCCACGAAATGACGTTTTTGCGGCGAAATTGGTCCCATAGGAATGAATGGCTAAATGTTCAAAACTAGAGTGGGAAGTGACAAAAGCTGACAACCCCATGATCAGCCAAAACATTATGACCACCCCATGATCAGCCAAAACATTATGACCGCCCCATGTAAAAAAAAAAATATTTTTGAAAAAAAAAAATATTTTTGAAAAAAGTAAAAAAATAATTTTTGAAAAAAAAAAAATCATTTTTGAAAAAAAAAAAATTTTTTTGAAAAAAAAAATATTTTTGAAAAAAAAAAATTATTTTTGAAAAAAAAAATATTTTTGAAAAAAAAATTACTTTAAAAAAAAAAAATATTTTTGAAAAAAAAATATATTTGAAAAAAAAATATATTTTTGAAAAAAAAAATTATTTTTGAAAAAAAAATTACTTTAAAAAAAATAATAATTTCGAAAAAAAAAATATTTTTGAAATAAAAAAATTCATTTTTGAAAAAAAAAATTACCTTTGAAAAAAAAAATTACTTTTGAAAAAAAAAATCATTTTTGAAGAAAAAAAAATCATTTTTGATTAAAAAAAATTCATTTTTGAAAAAAAAAAATTACTTTTGAAAAAAATGTTCAGCTCTTTCAGCGAATGATGGAACTTTTTTACTACTATTTATACTTTTTACAATATTAAGCTTTTTAACACTTTTCACAGTTACTCAAGCCACTCCACCCCACCCAGTTACTCCGCCCACTCCAGTTGTAGAGGCAAGAACACTTTCACAATTTCCCCAGAAATTGTACCTTTTCTAGTTCTTATTCTTATTATTATAGCCAAATTTACCACCCTAACTCCTCCCACAGTTTTTACACTACATAGACAAGTAATATACCGAAACGTGCGGATTGTTCCAGAATGGTGTGCTATTATTTTGTGGAACGTTTCTCCGAATGGTTCACGAAATATCGTCGTTTTTGCGGCGAAATTGGTCCCATAGGAATGAATGGGGAAACTAGAGTGGGAGGTGACAAAAACTGAAAAATCAGAACATGATTTCTAAACTGCCGCCACTCCCTCATTTTCAAGCCCACCTACACAAATCTTATATCAAAACGTTCAGCTATCCCTGCTGCCACTAAACATGTCCACGGCTAAGCCATAGTCCTGATAGTTTTCACAATATGACCATTTGTTTGCAACTCACGCCGTCCATTGACATTCATTGAAACTACACTCTAGCCCCCTCCAAATTTGAAGGGCAATTTCTAAACTGCGACTGTGCCTTCAATTTTAATATTTCAGAGACATACTATACATCAAAATCTAGGTCTGGGTCTTGTGATTCTCACAATATAAAGATCTTCGCTGTAGGATTTATAGTTTTTGAGAAAAAGCTTTTTGTTTAGAGGTCATTTCAGGAAATTTTAGCCATTAATCAGAGTGTACTGTGTTTGTTTTGTTGCCATGGTTACCAAAGCTTCTGTTATACACAGGGGGGGAGGTGGCTGGAGAATCTCAGCTCTGATTACAGAGCCCGGGGGGAGGGGACAGACACACCATGTACTGATTTATAATAGAGGAATATGATGGGGCAGTTTTGATAGGGCAATTCTGATGGGGCAGTTTTAATGGGGCAATTATGATGGGGCAGTTTTGATGGTGGCAATATGATGTGGCAGTTTTGGTGGGGCAATTATGATGGGGCAGTTTTGATGGTGGCAATATGATGGGGCAATTCTGATGGGGCAGTTTTGATGGTGGCAATATGATGGGGCTGTTTTGATAGGGCAATTCTGATGGGGCAGTTTTGATGGTGGCAATATGATGGGGCAGTTTTGATGGTGGCAATATGATGGGGCAGTTTTGATGGGACAATTCTGATGGGGCAGTTTTGATGGGGCAATTCTGATAGGGCAGTTTTGATGGTGGCAATATGATGGGGCAGTTTTGATGGGACAATTCTGATGGGGCAGTTTTGATGGCAGTTTTTGAAAAAAAATAATTCAATCTTGAAAAAAAAAAACTTTTGAAAAAAATGTTCAGCTCTTTCAGCTAATGATGGGACTTCAACTTTTTTACTACTATTTATACTTTTTAAAATATTAAGCTTTTTAACACTTTTCACAGTTACTCAAGCCACTCCACCCAGTTACTCCGCCCACTCCAGTTGTAGAGGCAAGAACACTTTTCACAATTTCCCCAGAAATTGTAGCTTTTCTAGTTAAGTGTTCTTGCATAGCAAGACCACTTACTGTTATCTCACATATATATTATTCTTATTATTATAGCCAAATTTACCACCCTAACTCCTCCCACAGTTTTTACACTACATAGACAAGTAATATACCGAAACGTGCGGATTGTTCCCGAATGGTGTGCTATTACTTTGTGGAACGTTTCGCCGAATGGTTCACGAAATATCGTTGTTTTTGCGGCGAAATTGGTCCCATAGGAATGAATGGGGAAACTTGAGTGGGAGATGACAAAAGCTGGAAAATCAGAACATGATTTCTAAACTGCCGCCACTCCCTCATTTTCAAGCCCACCTACACAAATCTTATATCAAAACGTTCAGCTATCCCTGCTGCCACTAAACATGTCCACGGCTAAGCCATAGTCCTGATAGTTTTCACAATATGACCATTTGTTTGCAACTCACGCCGTCCATTGACATTCATTAAAACTACACTCTAGCCCCCTCCAAATTTGAAGGGCAATTTCTAAACTGCGACCGTGCCTTTATTTTTAATATTTCAGAGACATACTATACATCAAAATCTAGGTCTGGGTCTTGTGATTCTCACAATATAAAGATCTTCGCTGTAGGATGTATAGTTTTTAAAATACGGCCATTTGTTTAGAGGTCATTTCAGGAAATTTTAGCCATTAATCAGAGTGTACTGTTAGTGTTTGTTTTGTTGCCATGGTTACCAAAGCTTCTGTTATACACAGGGGGGAGGTGGCTGGAGCATCTCAGCTGATTACAGAGCCCGGGGGAGGGGACAGACACACCATGTACTGATTTATAATAGAGGAATATGATGGGGCAGTTTTGATGGGGTAATTCTGATGGGGCAGTTTTGATGAAGTAGTATTTGGGAAGCATAAACAGGGCATGAGCGTTGCTAGCAAACAGTGGTTGTAAACACAAGATGCTGAGACACTCCAAATGCATGTGACTTCATCTGCTAGACTTGATAATGCTTGTAGACTCCTCCCACAGTTTTCACACTACAGAGACAAATAATATACCGAAACGAGCGGATTGTTCCCGATTGGTGTGTTATTACTTTGTGGAATGTTTTGTCGAATGGTCCACGAAATGATGTTTTTGCGGCGAAATTGGTCCCATAGGAATGAATGGCGAAATGTTCAAAACTAGAGTGGGAAGTGACAAAAGCTGACATCCCCATGATCAGCCAAAACATTATGACCACCCCATGATCAGCCAAAACATTATCACCGCCCCATGTAAAAAAAAAAATATTTTTGAAAAAAAAAAAAAATTTTGAAAAAAGTAAAAAAATAATTTTTGAAAAAAAAAAATATTTTTGAAAAAAAAAAATTATTTTTGAAAAAAAAAAATATTTTTGAAAAAAAAATTTCTTTTAAAAAAAAAATTATTTTTGAAAAAAAAATATATTTGAAAAAAAAAAATATTTTTGAAAAAAAAAATTATTTTTGAAAAAAAAAATTACTTTAAAAAAAATAATAATTTCGAAAAAAAAAATATTTTTGAAATAAAAAAAATTCATTTTTGAAAAAAAAAATTACCTTTGAAAAAAAAAAATTACTTTTGAAAAAAAAAATCATTTTTGAAGAAAAAAAAATCATTTTTGATTTAAAAAAAATTCATTTTTGAAAAAAAAAATTACTTTTGAAAAAAATGTTCAGCTCTTTCAGCGAATGATGGAACTTTTTTACTACTATTTATACTTTTTAAAATATTAAGCTTTTTAACACTTTTCACAGTTACTCAAGCCACTCCACCCCACCCAGTTACTCCGCCCACTCCAGTTGTAGAGGCAAGAACACTTTCACAATTTCCCCAGAAATTGTAGCTTTTCTAGTTCTTATTCTTATTATTATAGCCAAATTTACCACCCTAACTCCTCCCACAATTTTTACACTACATAGACAAGTAATATACCGAAACGTGCGGATTGTTCCCGAATGGTGTGCTATTACTTTGTGGAACGTTTCGCCGAATGGTTCACGAAATATCGTTGTTTTTGCGGCGAAATTGGTCCCATAGGAATGAATGGGGAAACTTGAGTGGGAGATGACAAAAGCTGGAAAATCAGAACATGATTTCTAAACTGCCGCCACTCCCTCATTTTCAAGCCCACCTACACAAATCTTATATCAAAACGTTCAGCTATCCCTGCTGCCACTAAACATGTCCACGGCTAAGCCATAGTCCTGATAGTTTTCACAATATGACCATTTGTTTGCAACTCACACCGTCCATTGACATTCATTGAAACTACACTCTAGCCCCTTCAAATTTGAAGGGCAATTTCTAAACTGCGACTGTGCCTCCATTTTTAATATTTCAGAGACATACTATACATCAAAATCTAGGTCTGGGTCTTGTGATTCTCACAATATAAAGATCTTCGCTGTAGGATGTATAGTTTTTAAAATACGGCCATTTGTTTAGAGGTCATTTCAGGAAATTTTAGCCATTAATCAGAGTGTACTGTTAGTGTTTGTTTTGTTGCCATGGTTACCAAAGCTTCTGTTATACACAGGGGGGAGGTGGCTGGAGCATCTCAGCTCTGATTACAGAGCCCGGGGGAGGGGACAGACACACCATGTACTCATTTATAATAGAGGAATATGATGGGGCAGTTTTGATGGGGTAATTCTGATGGGGCAGTTTTGATGAAGTAGTATTTGGGAAGCATAAACAGGGCATGAGCGTTGCTAGGAAACAGTGGTTGTAAACACAAGATGCTGAGACACCCCAAATGCATGTGACTTCATCTGCTAGACTTGATAATGCTTGTAGACTCCTCCCACAGTTTTTACACTACAGAGACAAGTAATATACCGAAACGAGCGGATTGTTCCCGATTGGTGTGTTATTACTTTGTGGAATATTTCGCCGAATGGTCCACGAAATATCGTAGTTTTTTGCGACAATATTGGTCCCATAGGAATGAATTGCGAAATGTTCAATGTCATTTAATTGGTGTCCTATTACCTTGCGGAACTTTGTGAAAAGCTGAAAAATACCAGTGTGAATCCGGCCTCAATGTCATTTAATTGGTGTGCTATTACTTTGTGGAACGTTTCGCCGAATGGTTCACGAAATATAGTCGTTTTTGCGGTGAAATTGGTCCCATAGGAATGAATGGTGAAATGTTCAAAACTAGAGCGGGAGGTGACAAAAGCTGACAACCCCATGATCAGCTGAAACATTATGACCGCCCCATGAAAAAAAAAAAAAATATTTTTGAAAAAAAAAAATATATATTTTTGAAAAAAAAAAAATATTTTTGAAAAAAAAATATTTTTGAAAAAAAAAATTATTTTTGAAAAAAAAAAATTATTTTTGAAAAAAAAAAATTATTTTTGGAAAAAAAAAAATATATTTTTGAAAAAAAAAATTACTTTAAAAAAAAAATAATTTCGAAAAAAAAAATTATTTTTGAGAAAAAAAATTACTTTTAAAAAAAAATCATTTTTGAAAAAAAAAATCATTTTTGAAAAAAAAAAAATTATTTTTGAAAAAAAAAAAATATTTTTGAAAAAAAAATTACTTTAAAAAAAAATAATTTCGAAAAAAAAATTATTTTTGAAAAAAAAAAATATTTTTGAAAAAAAAATTACTTAAAAAAAAAATAATTTCGAAAAAAAAAATTATTTTTGAGAAAAAAAATTACTTTTAAAAAAAAATGATTTTTGAAAAAAAAAATCATTTTTGAAGAAAAAAAAATCATTTTTGAAGAAAAAAAATCATTTTTGAATAAAAAAAATTCATTTTTGAAAAAAAAAAATTCATTTTTGAAAAAAAAAATTACTTTTGAAAAAAATGTTCAGCTCTTTCAGCTAATGATGGAACTTTTTTACTACTATTTATACTTTTTAAAATATTAAGCTTTTTAACACTTTTCACAGTTACTCAAGCCACTCCACCCCACCCAGTTACTCCGCCCACTCCAGTTGTAGAGGCAAGAAAACTTTCACAATTTCCCCAGAAATTGTAGCTTTTCTAGTTCTTATTATTCTTATTATTATAGCCAAATTTACCACCCTAACTCCTCCCACAATTTTTACACTACATAGACAAGTAATATACCAAAACGTGCGGATTGTTCCCGAATGGTGTGCTATTATTTTGTGGAGCGTTTTGCCAAATGGTTCACAAAATATCGTAGTTTTTGCGGCGAAATTGGTCCCATAGGAATGAATGGGGAAACTAGAGTGGGAGGTGACAAAAGCTGAAAAATCAGAACATGATTTCTAAACTGCCGCCACTCCCTCATTTTCAAGCCCACCTACACAAATCTTATATCAAAACGTTCAGCTATCCCTGCTGCCACTAAACATGTCCACGGCTAAGCCATAGTCCTGATAGTTTTCACAATATGACCATTTGTTTGCAACTCACGCCGTCCATTGACATTCATTGAAACTACACTCTAGCCCCTTAAAAATTTGAAGGGCAATTTCTAAACTGCGACTGTGCCTCCATTTTTAATATTTCAGAGACATACTATACATCAAAATCTAGGTCTGGGTCTTGTGATTCTCACAATATAAAGATCTTCGCTGTAGGATTTATAGTTTTTGAGAAAAAGCTTTTTGTTTAGAGGTCATTTCAGGAAATTTTAGCCATTAATCAGAGTGTACTGTGTTTGTTTTGTTGCCATGGTTACCAAAGCTTCTGTTATACACAGGGGGGGAGGTGGCTGGAGCATCTCAGCTCTGATTACAGAGCCCGGGGGAGGGGACAGACACACCATGTACTGATTTATAATAGAGGAATATGATGGGGCAGTTTTGATGGGGCAATTCTGATGGGGCAGTTTTGATGGGGCAATTCTGATGGGGCAGTTTTGATGGTGGCAATATGATGGGGAAGTTTTGATAGGACAATTCTGATGGGGCAGTTTTGATGGCAGTTTTTGAAAAAAAATAATTCATTTTTGAAAAAAAAAAACTTTTGAAAAAAATGTTCAGCTCTTTCAGCTAATGATGGGACTTCAACTGTTTTACTACTATTTATACTTTTTAAAATATTAAGCTTTTTAACACTTTTCACAGTTACTCAAGCCACTCCACCCAGTTACTCCGCCCACTCCAGTTGTAGAGGCAAGAACACTTTTCACAATTTCCCCAGAAATTGTACCTTTTCTAGTTATTCTTATTATTATAGCCAAATTTACCACCCTAACTCCTCCCACAATTTTTACACTACATAGACAAGTAATATACCAAAACGTGCGGATTGTTCCCGAATGGTGTGCTATTATTTTGTGGAACGTTTCGCCGAATGGTTCACGAAATATCGTAGTTTTTGCGGCGAAATTGGTCCCATAGGAATGAATGGGGAAACTAGAGTGGGAGGTGACAAAAGGTGAAAAATCAGAACATGATTTCTAAACTGCCGCCACTCCCTCATTTTCAAGCCCACCTACACAAATCTTATATCAAAACGTTCAGCTATC
This sequence comes from Aquarana catesbeiana, assembly GCF_042186555.1. NCBI lineage: Eukaryota > Metazoa > Chordata > Amphibia > Anura > Ranidae > Aquarana > Aquarana catesbeiana. The sequence goes on along the minus strand of NC_133336.1, from coordinate 138,262,524 downwards.
CCTGCTGCCACTAAACATGTCCACAGCTAAGCCATAGGCCTGATAGTTTTCACAATATGACCATTTGTTTGCAGCTCACGCCGTCCATTGACATTCATTGAAACTACACTCTAGCCCCTTCAAATTTGAAGGGCAATTTCTAAACTGCGACCGTGCCTCTATTTTTAATATTTCAGAGACATACTATACATCAAAATCTAGGTCTGGGTCTTGTGATTCTCACAATATAAAGATCTTCGCTGTAGGATTTATAGTTTTTGGGAAAAAGCTTTTTGTTTAGAGGTCATTTCAGGAAATTTTAGCCATTAATCAGAGTGTACTGTGTTTGTTTTATTGCCATGGTTACCAAAGCTTCTGTTATACACAGGGGGGGAGGTGGCTGGAGCATCTCAGCTCTGATTACAGAGCCCGGGGGAGGGGACAGACACACCATGTACTGATTTATAATAGAGGAATATGATGGGGCAGTTTTGATAGGGCAATTCTGATGGGGCAGTTTTAATGGGGCAATTATGATGGGGCAGTTTTGATGGTGGCAATATGATGGGGCAGTTTTGGTGGGGCAATTATGATGGGGCAGTTTTGATGGTGGCAATATGATGGGGCAGTTTTGATAGGGCAATTCTGATGGGGCAGTTTTGATGGTGGCAATATGATGGGGCAATTCTGATGGGGCAGTTTTGATGGTGGCAATATGATGGGGCTGTTTTGATAGGGCAATTCTGATGGGGCAGTTTTGATGGTGGCAATATGATGGGGCAGTTTTGATGGGGCCATTCTGATGGGGCAGTTTTGATGGTGGCAATATGATGGGGCAGTTTTGATGGGACAATTCTGATGGGGCAGTATTGATGGCAGTTTTTGAAAAAAAAAAATTATTTTTGAAAAAAAAAATTTCTTTTAAAAAAAAAAAATTCATTTTTGAAAAAAAATAATTCATTTTTGAAAAAAAAATATTTTTGAAAAAAAATCATTTTTGAAAAAAAAAATTCATTTTTGAAAAAAAAATTCATTTTTGAAAAAAAATAATTCATTTGTGAAAAAAAAAAAAAACTTTTGAAAAAAATGTTCAGCTCTTTCAGCTAATGATGGGACTTCAACTTTTTTACTACTATTTATACTTTTTAAAATATTAAGCTTTTTAACACTTTTCACAGTTACTCAAGCCACTCCATCCAGTTAGTCCGCCCACTCCAGTTGTAGAGGCAAGAACACTTTCACAATTTCCCCAGAAATTGTACCTTTTCTAGTTCTTATTATTATTATAGCCGAATTTACCACCCTAACTCCTCCCACAGTTTTTACACTACATAGACAAGTAATATACCAAAACATGCGGATTGTTCCCGAATGGTGTGCTATTATTTTGTGGAACATTTCGCCGAATGGTTCACGAAATATCGTTGTTTTAGCGGCGAAATTGGTCCCATAGGAATGAATAGGAAAACTAGAGTGGGAGGTGACAAAAGCTGAAAAATCAGAACATGATTTCTAAACTGCCGCCACTCCCTTATTTTCAAGCCCACCTACACAAATCTTATATCAAAACGTTCAGCTATCCCTGCTGCCACTAAACATGTCCACGGCTAAGCCATAGTCCTGATAGTTTTCACAATATGACCATTTGTTTGCAACTCACACCGTCCATTGACATTCATTGAAACTACACTCTAGCCCCTTCAAATTTGAAGGGCAATTTCTAAACTGTGACCGTGCCTTCAATTTTAATATTTCAGAGACATACTATATATCAAAATCTAGGTCTGGGTCTTGTGATTCTCACAATATAAAGATCTTCGCTGTAGGATTTATAGTTTTTAAAATACGGCCATTTGAATTACTGCAGTTTCTACATCTATCATGGTCCTGTCTATTGTGTATTGAGCAGTATTTGTGAAGCATAAACAGGGCATGAGCGTTGCTAGGAAACAGTGGTTGTAAACACAAGATGCTGAGACACCCCAAATGCATGTGACTTCATCTGCTAGACTTGATAATGCTTGTAGACTCCTCCCACAGTTTTTACACTACAGAGACAAGTAATATACCGAAAGGTGCGGATTGTTCCCGATTGGTGTGCTATTACTTTGTGGAACGTTTCACCAAATGGTCCATGAAATATCATCGTTTTTGCGGCGAAATTGGTCCCATAGGAATGAATGGTGAAATGTTCAATGTCATTTAATTGGTGTGCTATTACCTTGTGGAACTTTGTGAAAAGCTGAAAAATACCAGTGTGAATCCGGCCTCAATGTCATTTAATTGGTGTGCTATTACTTTGTGGAACGTTTCGCCGAATGGTTCACGAAATATCGTCGTTTTTGCGGTGAAATTGGTCCCATAGGAATGAATGACGAAATGTTCAAACCTAGAGTGGGAGGTGACAAAAGCTGACAACCCCATGATCAGCCAAAACATTATGACCACCCCATGATCAGCCAAAACATTATGACCGCCCCATGAAAAAAAAAATTATTTTGTGGAACGTTTCACCGAATGGTTCACAAAATATCGTTTTTGCGGCGAAATTGGTCCCATAGGAATGAATGGTGAAATGTTCAAAACTAGAGTGGGAGGTGACAAAAGCTGACATTATGACCCCCCCCCCCATGATCAGCCAAAACATTATGACCACCCCATCAAAAAAAAAAAAAATTGAAAAAAAAATAATTAAAAAAAAAAAAAAAAAAAAACATTTTTGAAAAAAAAATCATTTAAAAAAAACAAATCATTTTTGAAAAAATAAAATCATTTAATAAATCTTAAAAAAAAATCATTTTTGAAAAAACAAAAAAACAAAATCATTTTTGAAAAAAAAACATTTTTGAAAAAATAAAACATTTTTGAAAAAAAAAATCACAAAGCTCTGAGGGGAATTATAGCTCCTCTCACACAGCTCTAAGGACAATTATAGCATTATAGCTCCTCCCACACAGCTTGGAGGGAAGTTATAGCTCCTCCCACACAACTCTGAGGGGAATTATAGTTTCTCCCACACCGCTGTGAGGTGAATTATAGCTCCTCCCACACAGCTCTGAGGGGAATTATAGCTCCTCTCACACAGCTCTAAGGACAATTATAGCATTATAGCTCCTCCCACACAGCTTGGAGGGAAGTTATAGCTCCTTCCACACAACTCTGAGGGAATTATAGTTTCTCCCATACCGCTGTGAGGTGAATTATAGCTCCTCCCACACAACTCTGAGAGGAATTATAGCTCCTTCCACAAATATCATCATGCCATCTAAAGGAAAGAGATCTAAAGCTGCAAAGATACGCTGGACTAAACTGGATCCGGAGCCCCACAGCAGCATAGTGGATATGGAGGTTTGTGACAGTGAATGTGCCCAGGAGGTACATAGTGAACCTGTGGTGTCATTTTCATGTTCAACTCAGTGTCAAGTTCAAGAGCACAGTGACAGTGTGATGGGCACTTCTGAAAACCATGGCATGCAAGAACCAGGTGCACCAAGTGAGATTTCTGTGCAGGCATCATTTCATCAGGGTCATCATGGCTATGGAAGGTTAAGGAACAAACAGTGTACATGCATGGCTCTGACATTTTTGGCATACCACAGTGAGCTTGATGATGTGAGAAAGGGTGATCTTGATCAAATACTGAAGAAGGGCAACAGCTTGTATGGCTCAACAATAAAACAGCTAAAACAAAGAAATGTCTATCAGCATCAGCACTTGACAATGGAAGAAGTGCCCCTCAGAGTCAACACTGACAAATATGAGTATAACGTTGTTAAATCTCCAGTGTTATCGGGATGTATGAGAGACACGGTAGACGGTGACAACCAAGGTTGGTTTGTTGCCCTCTCCACAAGACTTCAGTGCCTCAATGCAGATGTTACACATGCACTTTTTATAGTAGTGCCATATTGCATTGCATTGTTCAGAGACAAGTCTGGGAGATATGGACTGTTTGAGTCTTATAGTCGAAATAAGGATGGACTTCCTGCCACTGGAAAAGGAAAAGCTGTTATGATCACTTTTACACATTTGAGTGATATGGGGGCAAGGATTTATAAGTTGTATGAATTGCTCCTTACAGACACCAGAGGCCCTATTGATGGACTGCAGTATGACTTCATGCCAGTCTCATTTCATCGTGCAAGACGTCTGTCAGATGGTTTGCTGTCCCCACTGGTGCAAGCTGACAAACCACATAATGCAAAGCATGTGGAGAACAAAGTGACACAGATGACCAAAGATGCAACACACACTGGATTCCCAGCCAGCAAGCATTCTCCACGGTCACTTGATGTGAAATCCTCACAGGGCATATGGAAGGACAGTAAGGCATTGTCCAAATTAAATGCACAGAGACGACAAAAACTGAAGACAAGACACAGAAATGAAAGAAGGCGTGATTTCAAGGCTACAAAGATGTCTGTCACCAATAAGAAAAGGACATACATCACCAGCCGATACAGAGCAGATGCTAATTTTAAGTTGAAGCAGAAGCAATATATCATTTGCAAATATGCAACAGATGCCAATTTCAACTTGAAGCAGAAGCAATACATCACCAGAAAATATGCGACAAATGCAGATTTCAACTTGAAGCAGAAGCAATACATCGCCAGAAAATATGCGACAAATGCAGATTACAACTTGAAGCAGAAGCAATACATGACCAGAAAATATGCGACAAATGCAGATTTCAACTTGAAGCAGAAGCAATACATGACCAGAAAATATGCGACAAATGCAGATTACAACTTGAAGAAGAAGCAATACATCACCAGAAAATATGCGACAAATGCCGATTTCAACTTGAAGCAGAAGCAATACATCACCAGAAAATATGCAACAAATGCCGATTTCAACTTGAAGCAGAAGCAATACATCACCAGAAAATATGCGATAAATGCCGATTTCAATTTGAAGCAGAAGCAATACATCACCAGAAAATATCATAATGATCCTGCTTTCAGAAAACGTCACTTGCAACATTCCATGAGTTACATGAAAATGAAGCGTCACACTCAAGCAGATTTTCGCATAACCCATAAGATGCAATGTGCCTTCAAAATAAGAATTAAATACAGACGATGGACTCGTGTCATGCGGGAATGCAGTCAACCAGTGGACAACAGCCTAATGCAGACAGCTATATCCACTTTCCATTAATGCATTAAAGCTGGGCCAACATTTGTGTGCACGATGTGTCATCGCACCCTTTTCCCTAACCAAGTGAAACATTGCATTCACAGGAATTACAAGAAGAATCTACACATTGTTGCTGCCTGTTTGACAGGGAAATATGTCCATGTGTGCAACAATCACTGTCAAGGACCTGAACAATGCACCGTACCAGATGAAAGGACCAAAGAATGGATTTGTCACAACTGTGATTCACATTTAAAAGCAGGACACAAATCATCCATCGCTGTGGCTAACAACATGGAGCTGGCGCCCATTCCCCCAGAGCTCTGCGATTTGAATGTGCTGGAAAGACAACTTTTGGCCAAAATACTGCCATTTGCCAAGATCATCACACTTCCCAAAGGTCGACAGGCAGCTATACATGGCGCTGTAGTGTTTGTGCCATCCGAGGTGGAAACCACGGTCAATACTCTACCAAGATCGCACAGCACATCCCAGTTACACAGAGTGAAGCTGAAAAGACGTCTGACTTACAAAGGCCACCAGCTGTTTCATAATGTCAACATGGGAAATGTAGTAGCAGGTCTGTCAAAACTCATTGACACACACCCCGACTGCAGTGACATTTCAATTAGAGTGGATGAGACAATCGCTGATGATGATGATAATGATGATGATGATGGGATGGAACTCGACAGTTGTGACGAAACTGAAATGATGGAGATACTTGAACGCATCGAAAATTGTGATCCATCAGAGGTACAGTCTGCATGTTTACCGGCTGCTTCTGAGCAACAGGAAGGCCATGACCAACAACCTCCCAATGCAGAGGATGAGAAGGATACACTAAGACCTGGAATTGGCCTAGACAGTTGTTTGCAGCCATCTGACCTTGGAGAGGAAGCACTGACACACGGTGATGGAATATTCAGCATTGCACCTGCACAAGGAAACACACCTGTCAGCTTCTTTAAAGTTCCTAGGCTTGAGGCAATGGCTTTCCCTGTTCAGTTCCCTACTGGACAGAATACATTGGACCAGGCAAGACAAGTCAAACTGTCCCCGAGCATATATTTCAATGCAAGGCTTTTTTGTGTTGATACTCATTTTGCAAGAGACACAAGCTACCTCTTCTTTGCGCAGTTTGTCACAGAAACACACATGGCCAAAAGCAGCATGTCCATCCAGTTAAGGAAAGGAAAACCCAATACCAGGGATGGACGGAAAATATCCAACAAGCTGCTACAGGACAAGTGTGAGGTTGAGAGGTTGGTGCGAAACCGAGATGCCACAAGGTTCATGCAACCACTGAGAGGGAGTCCAGCTTACTGGGATAAAAATCTGAAGAATTTGCTAGCCATGGTCAGACAATTGGGTAAGCCAACATTTTTTCTTACCTTCTCTGCTGCAGAATTCAGATGGCCAGAGGTAATAACGGCAATAAAGGCACAACAAGGTCAAAAGGTGGATTTTGCGGGGCTAGACTGGGCTGAAAAGTGTGACATTCTTCGAGGCAACTCAGTGACCACCATGCGCATGTTTGACAAACGGGTTGATGCTCTGATGCGAGAGCTGCTGTTGGGTCCTGCACAGCCAATTGGTGAAGTTATTGATTACTTTTACCGGGTTGAATTTCAGGCGAGAGGGAGCCCTCATATACATTGTCTCTGTTGGGTAGCAGGAGCTCCTATATTTGGACAAGACAGTGATGACAAGGTGTGTGCCTTTATAGATCATAACATCTCATGCCAGCTGCCTGATGAAGCCAAACAGGCCTTACTTCACAGATTTGTAACAGAACTTCAAATGCACAGCAGATCTCATTCAAAATCATGCAAGAAAGGTAACAGAGTATGCAGATTTGGATTTCCAAAGCCACCTATTAGAAAAACGAGGATAACTTACCCGATGCCAGAAGAACAAGGAGATTGTGCAATGAAACCACAAGCAGCCAAAAACAAACTGAAACCAGTCTGGGATTTGCTTAATAACCCAAAAGTGCAGCTTGAAGACACGTCACAGCTACTGGCACAGTGTGATATGACTTTGAATCAGTACAACTCGTACATTCAGGCATTGACCTCCTCAAGCGTGATTCTAATGAAGCGTGATGTCAAGGACTGCTGGGTGAACAACTACAATCCACATTTGCTGACGGCCTGGAACGCCAACATGGACATCCAGTACATTCTTGATGAGTATGGTTGCATCATGTACATGTTGTCCTACATATCCAAGCCAGAACGGGAGCTGAGTGACTATCTCAAAACAATAGTCAAAGAAATGAGCCCAGAAACAGCGACAGAACGAGAAGAAACGAAAGAGGTTCTTCAGGCTTATTCAAAACACAGAGAGGTCAGCGCCCAGGAGTCTGTGGCCCGTACGTGCAGCCTGAAAATGAAGTCTTGCTCATGTGAGGTTGTTTTTCTGCCAACTGGTGACAACGCACTGAAAATGAGTCTCCCGCTCAGTGCATTGCAGAACAAACCAGCCGATTCTCTTAATGTGTGGATGACGAGTTTTGTCGACAAATACAGAGCCAGACCCGAAACACTAGAGTTTGAGTCCATGTGTCTGGCAGACTTTACATCCCATTACAGGGTTGTCTATGGCAAGCAGAAGGAAGACAGCAAGCGTGTCAGCCTATTGAATTAAATGGGAATGATTCAAAAATGCACGAGAGGGAAGCCTGCAATCATCAGGTACGCACGCTTCTCAGAGAAGAAGGACCCCGAGAACTACTACGGCAGACTGCTTAAACTCTACCTCCCCCACCGTTCAGAGTCATCACTGAAAACTGTAAGGTTCCCAACACACCAGGATTTTTACAAAGGCGCCTGTGTGAGCTTACCAGGAGAAGAAGCAATCCGAGCAGTGTCTGCAATTGTTACCAGCAACCAAAAGAAGTTCGAACAACACAACAAAATTGTGGAACAAGTTTTGGATGACTTTGTAAAAAACGGCCCTGTTGAAGATGCTTGGAACACCTTTGCCCCAGAAGCTGAGTTGGATAGGTTGGAATGTATAGAGGAACGCAAAGAAGGGGAGCCACTTCATGAGAATGAACAAGATGATGTTCCGGAGTATACACGTCACAAACAAACAGGTGGAATTGCGCTTACTGTGAAGGCCTCACAAATGTGCCCTGATTTCCTTCGGAAAATGTACAGAAACCTTAACCGGACACAAGCTCAGACATTCTACTCAGTTTGTGACTGGTGCACTAACCGTGTGCGTGGCCTAAATCCTGACCCATTCTATTACTTTCAGGCAAATCACACCTGATAAAGTGCATCTATGCTGAGGCGACAAAGATACTCTGTAAACTTACCAGACTACGTGAGGAAGCAGACATATCCATGCCCAGCGTTTTACTAACTGCATTTACAGGAACAGCAGCTTTCAACATTTCAGGCAACACATTGCATTCTCTGCTGAAGTTGCCAAGAAGCTTGAAGCCACCCTACCAAGGACTTGGAAATCTAATAGATGAAGTGAGGGCACAGCTGTCAAATGTGGAGATCATTGTTATTGACGAGGTGTCAATGATTTCAAAGCCCCTGTTTGCCTACATCAACTGGAGATTACAGCAAATCAAAGGCAGTAAGAAACCTTTTGGTGGTATGTCAGTACTAGCAGTAGGAGACTTTTACCAGGTCCCCCCGCTGGGAAAAAGTAAGCCACTCTGCGTGTTTGAGGAAAATACCAATGACGTCTGGAAAGACAACTTTCAGATGATCACGCTGACAGAGATCATGCGACAGAAGGAAGACATTTCATTTGCTAAGCTTTTGAATAGAATCAGAGTCAAGCAGAAGACTGGCACCTTAAGCAATGATGACAAAGCTCTGCTTGCTCAGGCTTTTACAGATCCCACCCACTGCCCTAATGACGTGCTACACATATTTGCCACCAACAAAGAGGTTCACAAACATAATGCTGCAACTGTGTCTGTTCTCCATTCAAACGTCACCAACATAGATGCCGACGATTACAGAAAAGACCCTAAGACAGGAGTGATGCTGAGGCAACACCAACCTTTCAAAGGACACAAAGACAATCTGATTGACACACTGCAAGCAGCTGAAGGTGCCCGTATCATGATCACAAGAAACATTGATGTAGAAGACGGGCTTGTTAACGGGACATTTGGCAAGATTGCAAGAATAATAATCCAGACTGAGAATGGTGCTACTACGGTAAACAAGCTTGGGCTTGTGCTGGACAATCCAAATGCAGGACAGAGATACCGTAACAAGTCGTCTTGTGATGCTGACAACTTGGTGTACATAGAAAGGGTAGAGGAAAACCTGAGACAGAAAGGAGTTGTTCGCAGGCAGTTCCCCCTGAAGTTGGCTTTTGGATGTACGATTCATAAGTGTCAGGGGATGTCGATACAGTCGGCAGTGGTCTCATTGAAACGGGTCTTCCAACCGGGAATGGCCTATGTTGCTCTGAGTAGAACGACTACACTACAAGGACTGTACATAACCGACTTTGATGAGAAGAAGATCTTTGCTGATCCTGAAATCACAGCTTCCCTGGATTCAATGAAGAATGCATCACTGGAAAGTGTTATGCCCCTCTTAAAGTTTCTACAGACAACAGACAAACAGCAAACATTAACAATTATCCATCACAACACGGAAGGATTACCAGCTCACATTGAAGATATCAAATCTCACCATGAGTTGACACTTGGAGATGTTTTATGTTTCACTGAAACTCATCTCTCAGGCTCTTCTGTTGCTGAAAGTCTCCAGCTGGAGGGCTACAACCTGTTCAAACGCAACAGACACCTCTCGTACACAAACCTTCCTGACATTGCAAGTAAAAGTGGCGGAGGTGTCGCCTTGTATGTCAGAAACCATTTCAAGGCCTATGAAAAGCAGTATCATCACAATGTGACTGACTTGGGGTTCTTGGTTGTCAAACTGGAGTCCCCTGTACAAGCTTTGATCGCTGTCGTTTACAGGCCACCGGATTACAGTATTGGCCAATTCCTTACTAACCTGCTGGGCCTCTTGGAATCTTTGGAAATAATGGATTGCCAACCTATAATACTCTGTGGAGATTTCAATGAAGATTTTCTGTGCAGAGAAAAGAAGCCAATATCTGACCTTCTTCACTCAAGAGGATATACTCAACTGGTCTGGGCAGCCACCACAGAAAAAAACACACTGTTGGATCACATTTACATCTCCAGGGTGCAGCAGTGTCTCCAGTCAGGAGTACTGCACAGTTATTACAGCTACCATTATCCTGTGTATTGTGTTTTGAGCAGTGGTTGTGAACACGCTTAGAGCCTGCATAAACAGGGCATGAGTGTTGCCAGGAAACAGTGGTTGTGAGACAGTGGTCATCAAACAGATAAAGTGGCAATGAGGGTCAGTTTACGTGGCCATAGTTATGTGGGACCATTTACAATTAGCTAAACATCATTCTCTATATTTCATGTTCGGTGTACTTGTTAGACACTGAACTCACTTACTCCCCCCCATCCATCACAGACATCTGTCCTCATCATATAGTAAGAGGAATACCGCGCTGTAGTGCACCCAAAAAGGGTACCTGTTCGTGAAATATTGTGAATGACCAAATAGGGGATAACCAAAATAGTGATGAAAATAACTTAGTGAAAAAAAATTAAAAAAAACTACATAATAACAAAAGCAGCCACTCTATGTGAGATACACACACTAATACAACAATATAGCAAATATAGCAGCGCTGTAAATAGGAGTAAATACTAGTACCAGTGTTGAATAGGACTAATTGGTTAGAACCCAAATTAAATAACTAACACAGTTCTTGAAACCTAAATCAATAAGTGTTCACTGGACAGTCCTAACACAGTGAATAAAGTCCAAATAAATGTTGTGAAAATACATAGGCTCAGACCCCATTTTTTTAAAGCAGGAAATGTAAAATAGAAAAAATTCCTCCACCGCACCACGGTGGTAGCTGAAAATAAAATGCGCGCTTACCAAACGGCAAGCACAAGGGGGCTTGCGACCTTAACCCGGTCAGGGCCTTTCATTGGATGGGCTTCTAGGAAACGACATGCCACTTCATACAGCCAAAGGGTGATGATACCACTAGTCCACCAAGTCACAGGAAATCACTCTTATCATGGAGATTAATAAAAGACTCCTAGCTGGGGGGTTGTTCTCATTTAGGGGTACCCCGGGAAAAGAGAGGGAAACAACATAGCGTAATCCTGGTTTTGAGGTTTATTAAAAGAATTAAAATAACACTTACAGTGTAGCAGATTCAAATAAGCATAAGAAGCCGGCTGGCTAAAATGATCACCCGTCCTACAGACGGTAGATGCAGCACGTCAGCTCGCCCTATCACACTGTCCTCATCACACTCACCCTCTCCTTCCTGTGCTATAGCCTGCTTGCTGATTAGTAAGACAAAGAAACAGCAAGGAGCAAAACTGCAGAGAAACTGAAAATTTGTAAGGGTTTAAAGTATATGCTTTAATGAATTGCCTTGTATCCAAAAAGTTGACTGTTCAAAATGTTAATGTTAATGTTAATGTATAACGGAAATATACCGCCAGTTCGCTTGTGATGCAATATATTGAAATTATATGTACACTGTGTAAACTGTTTTTGACACACTTGATTTTGGGACGCGAGTCCGTCAGGTGCTATGCTTTGGCTGGGGCGGAATAAATCCTGGTAACCCTTAAGTCTGTGTCCGACAAAGTCATTTACCGATATTTCTACCTTTTACATCATTAGCACTTGTGCACTTTTTAAATTTGATCAATCAATTGGTTAGTGTAATGTTTACTATCTTTACTCACTACAAACACTCCACACAGTTACTCTGCCCATCTGCCCAGTTCAACCTTTCCACAGTTACTCCAACCACACAACAGTTACTCCAGGCACTCCCCCCAGTTACTCCGCTCACTCCAGATGTAGAGGCAAGAACACTTTTCACAATTTCCCCAGAAATTGTACCTTTTCTAGTTCTTATTAAGTGTTCTTGCATAGCAAGACCACTTACTGTTATCTCACATATATATTATTCTTATTATTATAGCCAAATTTACCACCCTAACTCCTCCCACAGTTTTTACACTACATAGACAAGTAATATACCGAAACGTGCGGATTGTTCCCGAATGGTGTGCTATTACTTTGTGGAACGTTTCGCCGAATGGTTCACGAAATATCGTCGTTTTTGCGGCGAAATTGGTCCCATAGGAATGAATGGGGAAACTAGAGTGGGAGATGACAAAAGCTGGAAAATCAGAACATGATTTCTAAACTGCCGCCACTCCCTCATTTTCAAGCCCACCTACACAAATCTTATATCAAAACGTTCAGCTATCCCTGCTGCCACTAAACATGTCCACGGCTAAGCCATAGTCCTGACAGTTTTCACAATATGACCATTTGTTTGCAACTCACACCGTCCATTGACATTCATTGAAACTACACTCTAGCCCCTTCAAATCTGAAGGGCAATTTCTAAACTGCGACTGTGCCTTCATTTTTAATATTTCAGAGACATACTATACATCAAAATCTAGGTCTGGGTCTTGTGATTCTCACAATATAAAGATCTTTGCTGTAGGATGTATAGTTTTTAAAATACGGCCATTTGTTTAGAGGTCATTTCAGGAAATTTTAGCCATTAATCAGAGTGTACTGTGTTTGTTTTGTTGCCATGGTTACCAAAGCTTCTGTTATACACAGGGGGGGAGGTGGCTGGAGCATCTCAGCTGATTACAGAGCCCGGGGGAGGGGACAGACACACCATGTACTGATTTATAATAGAGGAATATGATGGGGCAGTTTTGATGGGGTAATTCTGATGGGGCAGTTTTGATGAAGCAGTATTTGGGAAGCATAAACAGGGCATGAGCGTTGCTAGGAAACAGTGGTTGTAAACACAAGATGCTGAGACACCCCAAATGCATGTGACTTCATCTGCTAGACTTGATAATGCTTGTAGACTCCTCCCACAGTTTTTACACTACAGAGACAAGTAATATACCAAAACGAGCGGATTGTTCCCGATTGGTGTGCTATGACTTTGTGGAACGTTTCGCCGAATGGTCCACGAAATATCGTCGTTTTTGCGGCGAAATTGGTCCCATAGGAATGAATGGCAAAATGTTCAAAAGGAAATGTTGCTAGAAAACAGTGGTTGTAAACACAAGATGCTGAGACACCCCAAATGCATGTGACTTCATCTGCTAGACTTGATAATGCTTGTAGACTCCTCCCACATTTTCCACACTACAGAGACAAGTAATATACCGAAACGTGCAGATTTTTCCCGATTGGTGTGCTATTACTTTGTGGAACGTTTCGCCGAATGGTCCACGAAATATCATCGTTTTTGCGGCAAAATTGGTCCCATAGGAATGAATGGCGAAATGTTCAAAACTAGAGTGGGAGGTGACAAAAGCTGACAACCCCCTGATCAGCCAAAACATTATGACCACCCCATGATCAGCCAAAACATTATGACCGCCCCATGTAAAAAAAAAAAATATTTTTGAAAAAAATAAAAATTAATTTTTGAAAAAAAAAAATATTTTTGAAAAAAAAAAATATTTTTGAAAAAAAAATTACTTTTGAAAAAAAAAAAATAAAAAAAAAAATCATTTTTGAAAAAAACAAAATTCATTTTTGAAAAAAAAAAAATCATTTTTGAAAAAAAAAATCATTTAAAAAAATCATTTTTGAAAAAACAAAAAAACAAAATCATTTTTGAAAAAACAAAAAAACAAAATCATTTTTGAAAAAAAAAAATCACAAAGCTCTGAGGGGAATTATAGCTCCTCTCACACAGCTCTAAGGACAATTATAGCATTATAGCTCCTCCCACACAGCTTGGAGGGAAGTTATAGCTCCTCCAATACAGCTTTGAGGGGAATTATAGCTCCTCCCACACAGCTCAAAGGGGAATTATAGCATTATAGCTTAGCATTATAGCTCCTCCCACACAACTCTGAGGGGAATTATAGTTTCTCCCACACCGCTGTGAGGGGAATTATAGCTCCTCCTACACAGCTCTGAGGGGAATTACAGCTTAGCATTATAGCTCCTCCCACACAGCTGAGGAGAATTAGAGCTCCTCCCACACAACTCTGAGAGGAATTATAGTTTCTTCCACACCGCTGTGAGGGGAATTATAGCTCCTTTTAAACAGCTCTGAGGGGAATTATAGCTTCTCCCACACAACTCTGATGGGAAATGTAGCTTCTCCCACACAGCTCTGAGGGGAAATATAGCTTCTCCCACACAGCTCTAAGGGGAATTATAGCTCCTCCCACACAACACTAAGGGGAATTGTATCTCCTCCCACACAGCTCTGAGGGGAATTATAGCATTATTGCTCCTCCCACACAGCTCAGAGGGGAGTTATAGCTCCTCCCACACAGCTCTGAGGCGAATTATAGCTCCTCCTCCAACACAACTCTGAGGGGAATTATAGCTCTTCGAACAAAGCTCTGAGGAGAATTATAGCTCCTTCCACAAATATCATCATGCCATCTAAAGGAAAGAGATCTAAAGCTGCAAAGATACGCTGGACTAAACTGGATCCGGAGCCCCACAGCAGCATAGTGGATATGGAGGTTTGTGACAGTGAATGTGCCCAGGAGGTACATAGTGAACCTGTGGTGTCATTTTCATGTTCAACTCAGTGTCAAGTTCAAGAGCACAGTGACAGTGTGATGGGCACTTCTGAAAACCATGGCATGCAAGAACCATGTGTACCAAGTGAGATTTCTGTGCAGGCATCATTTCATCAGGGTCATCGTGGCTATGGAAGGTTAAGGAACAAACAGTGTACATGCATGGCTCTGACATTTTTGGCATACCACAGTGAGCTTGATGATGTGAGAAAGGGTGATCTTGATCAAATACTGAAGAAGGGCAACAGCTTGTATGGCTCAACAATAAAATAGCTAAAACAAAGAAATGTCTATCAGCATCAACACTTGACAATGGAAGAAGTGCCCCTCAGAGTCAACACTGACAAATATGAGTATAACGTTGTTAAATCTCCAGTGTTATCGGGATGTATGAGAGACACGGTAGACGGTGACAACCAAGGTTGGTTTGTTGACCTCTCCACAAGACTTCAGTGCCTCAATGCAGATGTTACACATGCACTTTTTATAGTAGTGCCATATTGCATTGCATTGTTCAGAGACAAGTCTGGGAGATATGGACTGTTTGATTCTCATAGTCGAAATAAGGATGGACTTCCTGCCACTGGAAAAGGAAAAGCTCTTATGATCACTTTTACACATTTGAGTGATATGGGGGCAAGGATTTATAAGTTGTATGAATTGCTCCTTACAGACACCAGAGCCCCTATTGATGGACTGCAGTATGACTTCATGCCAGTCTCATTTCATTGTGCAAGACGTCTGTCAGATGGTTTGCTGTCCCCACTGGTGCAATCTGACAAACCACATAATGCAAAGCATGTGGAGAACAAAGTGACACAGATGACCAAAGATGTAACACACACTGGATTCCCAGCCAGCAAGCACTCTCCACGGTCAGTTGATGCGAAATCCTCACAGGGCATATGGAAGGACAGTAAGGCATTGTCCAAATTAAATGCACAGAGACGACAAAAACTGAAGACAAGACACAGAAATGAAAGAAGGCGTGATTTCAAGGCTACAAAGATGTCTGTCACCAATAAGAAAAGGACATACATCACCAGCCGATACAGAGCAGATGCTGATTTTAAGTTGAAGCAGAAGCAATATATCATTCGCAAATATGCAACAGATGCCAATTTCAACTTGAAGCAGAAGCAATACATCACCAGAAAATATGCGACAAATGCAGATTTCAACTTGAAACAGAAGCAGTACACCACCAGAAAATATGCGACAAATGCAGATTACAACTTGAAGAAGAAGCAATACATCACCAGAAAATATGCCACAAATGTCGATTTCAAGTTGAAGCAGAAGCAATACATCACCAGAAAATATCATAATGATCCTGCTTTCAGAAAACGTCACTTGCAACATTGCATGAGTTACATGAAAATGAAGCGTCAAACTCAAGCAGATTTTCGCATAACCCATAAGATGCAATGTGCCTTCAAAATAAGAATGAAATACAGACGATGGACTCGTGTCATGCGGGAATGCAGTCAACCAGTGGACAACAGCCTAATGCAGACAGCTATATCCACTTTCCATGAATGCATTAAAGCTGGGCCAACATTTGTGTGCACGATGTGTCATCGCACCCTTTTCCCTAACCAAGTGAAACATTGCATTCACAGCAATTACAAGAAGAATCTACACATTGTTGCTGCCTGTTTGACAGGGAAATATGTCCATGTGTGCAACAATCACTGTCAAGGACCTGAACAATGCACCGTACCAGATGAAAGGACCAAAGAATGGATTTGTCACAACTGTGATTTACATTTAAAAGCAGGACACAAATCATCCATCGCTGTAGCTAACAACATGGAGCTGGCGCCCATTCCCCCAGAGCTCTGCGATTTGAATGTGCTGGAAAGACAACTTTTGGCCAAAATACTGCCATTTGCCAAGATCATCACACTTCCCAAAAGTCGACAGGCAGCTATACATGGCGCTGTAGTGTGTGTGCCATCCGAGGTGGAAACCACGGTCAATACTCTACCAAGATCGCACAGCAAATCCCAGTTACACAGAGTCAAGCTGAAAAGACGTCTGACTTACAAAGGCCACCAGCTGTTTCATTATGTCAACATGGGAAATGTAGTAGCAGGTCTGTCAAAACTCATTGACACACACCCCGACTACAGTGACATTTCAATTAGAGTGGATGAGACAATCGCTGATGATGATGATAATGATGATGGGATGGAACTCGACAGTTGTGACGAAACTGAAATGATGGAGATACTTGAACGCATCGAAAATTGTGATCCATCAGAGGTACAGTCTGCATGTTTACCGGCTGCTTCTGAGCAACAGGAAGGCCATGACCAACAACCTCCCAATGCAGAGGATGAGAAGGATACACTAAGACCTGGAATTGACCTAGACAGTTGTTTGCAGCCATCTGACCTTGGAGAGGAAGCACTGACACACGGTGATGGAATATTCAGCATTGCACCTGCACAAGGAAACACACCTGTCAGCTTCTTTAAAGTTCCTAGGCTTGAGGCAATGGCTTTCCCTGTTCAGTTCCCTACTGGACAGAATACATTGGACCAGGCAAGACAAGTCAAACTGTCCCCGAGCATGTATTTCAATGCAAGGCTTTTTTGTGTTGATACTCGTTTTGCAAGAGACACAAGCTACCTCTTCTTTGTGCAGTTTGTCACAGAAACACACATGGCCAAAAGCAGCATGTCCATCCAGTTAAGGAAAGGAAAACCCAATACCAGGGATGGACGGAAAATATCCAACAAGCTGCTACAGGACAAGTGTGAGGTTGAGAGGTTGGTGCGAAACCGAGATGCCACAAGGTTCATGTAACCACTGAGAGGGAGTCCAGCTTACTGGGATAAAAATCTGAAGAATTTGCTAGCCATGGTCAGACAATTGGGTAAGCCAACATTTTTTCTTACCTTCTCTGCTGCAGAATTCAGATGGCCAGAGGTAATAACGGCAATAAAGGCACAACAAGGTCAAAAGGTGGATTTTGCGGGGCTAGACTGGGCTGAAAAGTGTGACATTCTTCGAGGCAACCCAGTGACCACCATGCGCATGTTTGACAAACGGGTTGATGCTCTGATGCGATAGCTGCTGTTGGGTCCTGCACAGCCAATTGGTGAAGTTATCGATTACTTTTACCGGGTTGAATTTCAGGCGAGAGGGAGCCCTCATATACATTGTCTCTGTTGGGTAGCAGGAGCTCCTATATTTGGACAAGACAGTGATGACAATGTGTTTGCTTTTCTAGATCATAACATCTCATGCCAGCTGCCTGATGAAGCCAAACAGGCCTTACTTCACAGATTTGTAACAGAACTTCAAATGCACAGCAGATCTCATGCAAAATCATGCAAGAAAGGTAACAGAGTATGCAGATTTGGATTTCCAAAGCCACCTATTAGAAAAACGAGGATAACTTACCCGATGCCAGAAGAACAAGGAGATTGTGCAATGAAACCACAAGCAGCCAAAAACAAACTGAAACCAGTCTGGGATTTGCTTAATAACCCAAAAGTGCAGCTTGAAGACATGTCACAGCTACTGGCACAGTGTGATATGACTTTGAATCAGTACAACTCGTACATTCAGGCATTGACCTCCTCAAGCGTGATTCTAATGAAGCGTGATGTCAAGGACTGCTGGGTGAACAACTATAATCCACATTTGCTGACGGCCTGGAACGCCAACATGGACATCCAGTACATTCTTGATGAGTATGGTTGCATCATGTACATGTTGTCCTACATATCCAAGCCAGAACGGGAGCTGAGTGACTATCTCAAAACAATAGTCAAAGAAATGAGCCCAGAAACAGCGACAGAACGAGAAGAAATGAAAGAGGTTCTTCAGGCTTATTCAAAACACAGAGAGGTCAGCGCCCAGGAGTCTGTGGCCCGTACGTGCAGCCTGAAAATGAAGTCTTGCTCACGTGAGGTTGTTTTTCTGCCAACTGGTGACAACGCACTGAAAATGAGTCTCCCGCTCAGTGCATTGCAGAACAAACCAGCCGATTCTCTTAATGTGTGGATGACGAGTTTTGTCGACAAATACAGAGCCAGACCTGAAACACCAGAGTTTGAGTCCATGTGTCTGGCAGACTTTGCATCCCATTACAGGGTTGTCTATGGCAAGCAGAAGGAAGATGGCAAGCAAAAGGAAGACAGCAAGCGTGTCAGCCTATTGAATGAAATGGGAATGATTCAAAAACGCACGAGAGGGAAGCCTGCAATCATCAGGTACGCACGCTTCTCAGAGAAGAAGGACCCTGAGAACTACTACGGCAGACTGCTTAAACTGTACCTCCCCCACCGTTCAGAGTCATCACTGAAAACTGTAAGGTTCCCAACACACCAGGATTTTTACAAAGGCGCCTGTGTGAGCTTACCAGGAGAAGAAGCAATCCAAGCAGTGTCTGCAATTATTACCAGCAACCAAAAGAAGTTCGAACAACACAACAAAATTGTGGAACAAGTCTTGGATGACTTTGTAAAAAACGGACCTGTTGAAGATGCTTGGAACACCTTTGCCCCAGAAGCTGAGTTGGATAGGTTGGAATGTGTAGAGGAACGCAAAGAAGGGGAGCCACTTCATGAGAATGAACAAGATGATGTTCTGGAGTATACACGTCACAAACAAACAGGTGGAATTGCGCTTACTGTGAAAGCCCCACAAATGTGCCCTGATTTCCTTCGGAAAATGTACAGAAACCTTAACCGGACACAAGCTCAGACATTCTACTCAGTTTGTGACTGGTGCACTAACCGTGTGCGTGGCCTAAATCCTGACCCATTCTATTACTTTGTCACTGGTGGTGCAGGGACAGGCAAATCACACCTGATAAAGTGCATCTATGCTGAGGCGACAAAGATACTCTGTAAACTTACCAGACTACGTGAGGAAGCAGACATATCCATGCCCAGCGTTTTACTAACTGCATTTACAGGAACAGCAGCTTTCAACATTTCAGGCAACACATTGCATTCTCTGCTGAAGTTGCCAAGAAGCTTGAAGCCACCCTACCAAGGACTTGGAAATCTAATAGATGAAGTGAGGGCACAGCTGTCAAATGCGGAGATCATTGTTATTGACGAGGTGTCAATGATTTCAAAGCCCCTGTTTGCCTACATCAACTGGAGATTACAGCAAATCAAAGGCAGTAAGAAACCTTTTGGTGGTATGTCAGTACTAGCAGTAGGAGACTTTTACCAGGTCCCCCCGCTGGGAAAAAGTAAGCCACTCTGCGTGTTTGAGGAAAATACCAATGACGTCTGGAAAGACAACTTTCAGATGATCACGCTGACAGAGATCATGCGACAGAAGGAAGACATTTCATTTGCTGAGCTTTTGAATAGAATCAGAGTCAAGCAGAAGACTGGCACCTTAAGCAATGATGACAAAGCTCTGCTTGCTCAGGCTTTTACAGATCCCACCCACTGCCCTAATGACGTGCTACACATATTTGCCACCAACAAAGAGGTTCACAAACATAATGCTGCAACTGTGTCTGTTCTCCATTCAAACGTCACCAACATAGATGCCGACGATTACAGAAAAGACCCTAAGACAGGAGTGATGCTGAGGCAACACCAACCTTTCAAAGGACACAAAGACAATCTGATTGACACACTGCAAGCAGCTGAAGGTGCCCGTATCATGATCACAAGAAACATTGATGTAGAAGACGGGCTTGTTAACGGGACATTTGGCAAGATTGCAAGAATAATCATCCAGACTGAGAATGGTGCTACTACGGTAAACAAGCTTGGGCTTGTGCTGGACAATCCAAATGCAGGACAGAGATACCGTAACAAGTCGTCTTGTGATGCTGACAACTTGGTGTACATAGAAAGGGTAGAGGAAAACCTGAGACAGAAAGGAGTTGTTCGCAGGCAGTTCCCCCTGAAGTTGGCTTTTGGATGTACGATTCATAAGTGTCAGGGGATGTCGATACAGTCGGCAGTGGTCTCATTGAAACGGGTCTTCCAACCGGGAATGGCCTATGTTGCTCTGAGTAGAACGACTACACTACAAGGACTGTACATAACCGACTTTGATGAGAAGAAGATCTTTGCTGATCCTGAAATCACAGCTTCCCTGGATTCAATGAAGAATGCATCACTGGAAAGTGTTATGCCCCTCTTAAAGTTTCTACAGACAACAGACAAACAGCAAACATTAACAATTATCCATCACAACACGGAAGGATTACCAGCTCACACTGAAGATATCAAATCTCACCATGAGTTGACACTTGGAGATGTTTTATGTTTCACTGAAACTCATCTCTCAGGCTCTTCTGTTGCTGAAAGTCTCCAGCTGGAGGGCTACAACCTGTTCAAACGCAACAGACACCTCTCGTACACAAACCTTCCTGACATTGCAAGTAAAAGTGGCGGAGGTGTCGCCTTGTATGTCAGAAACCATTTCAAGGCCTATGAAAAGCAGTATCATCACAATGTGACTGACTTGGAGTTCTTGGTTGTCAAACTGGAGTCCCCTGTACAAGCTTTGATCGCTGTCGTTTACAGGCCACCGGATTACAGTATTGGCCAATTCCTTACTAACCTGCTGGGCCTCTTGGAATCTTTGGAAATAATGGATTGCCAACCTATAATACTCTGTGGAGATTTCAATGAAGATTTTCTGTGCAGAGAAAAGAAGCCAATATCTGACCTTCTTCACTCAAGAGGATATACTCAACTGGTCTGGGCAGCCACCACAGAAAAAAACACACTGTTGGATCACATTTACATCTCCAGGGTGCAGCAGTGTCTCCAGTCAGGAGTACTGCACAGTTATTACAGCTACCATTATCCTGTGTATTGTGTTTTGAGCAGTGGTTGTGAACACGCTTAGAGCCTGCATAAACAGGGCATGAGTGTTGCCAGGAAACAGTGGTTGTGAGACAGTGGTCATCAAACAGATAAAGTGGCAATGAGGGTCAGTTTACGTGGCCATAGTTATGTGGGACCATTTACAATTAGCTAAACATCATTCTCTATATTTCATGTTCGGTGTACTTGTTAGACACTGAACTCACTTACTCCCCCCCATCCATCACAGACATCTGTCCTCATCATATAGTAAGAGGAATACCGCGCTGTAGTGCACCCAAAAAGGGTACCTGTTCGTGAAATATTGTGAATGACCAAATAGGGGATAACCAAAATAGTGATGAAAATAACTTAGTGAAAAAAAATTTAAAAAAACTACATAATAACAAAAGCAGCCACTCTATGTGAGATACACACACTAATACAACAATATAACAAATATAGCAGCGCTGTAAATAGGAGTAAATACTAGTACCAGTGTTGAATAGGACTAATTGGTTAGAACCCAAATTAAATAACTAACACAGTTCTTGAAACATAAATCAATAAGTGTTCACTGGACAGTCCTAACACAGTGAATAAAGTCCAAATAAATGTTGTGAAAATACATAGGCTCAGACCCCATTTTTTTAAAGCAGGAAATGTAAAATAGAAAAAATTCCTCCACCGCACCACGGTGGTAGCTGAAAATAAAATGCGCGCTTACCAAACGGCAAGCACAAGGGGGCTTGCGACCTTAACCCGGTCAGGGCCTTTCATTGGATGGGCTTCTAGGAAACGACATGCCACTTCATACAGCCAAAGGGTGATGATACCACTAGTCCACCAAGTCACAGGAAATCACTCTTATCATGGAGATTAATAAAAGACTCCTAGCTGGGGGGTTGTTCTCATTTAGGGGTACCCCGGGAAAAGAGAGGGAAACAACATAGCGTAATCCTGGTTTTGAGGTTTATTAAAAGAATTAAAATAACACTTACAGTGTAGCAGATTCAAATAAGCATAAGAAGCCGGCTGGCTAAAACGATCACCCGTCCTACAGACGGTAGATGCAGCACGTCAGCTCGCCCTATCACACTGTCCTCATCACACTCACCCTCTCCTTCCTATGCTATAGCCTGCTTGCTGATTAGTAAGACAAAGAAACAGCAAGGAGCAAAACTGCAGAGAAACTGAAAATTTGTAAGGGTTTAAAGTATATGCTTTAATGAATTGCCTTGTATCCAAAAAGTTCAAAAAGTTGACTGTTCAAAATGTTAATGTTAATGTTAATGTATAACGGAAATATACCGCCAGTTCGCTTGTGATGCAATATATTGAAATTATATGTACACTGTGTAAACTGTTTTTGACACACTTGATTTTGGGACGCGAGTCCGTCAGGTGCTATGCTTTGGCTGGGGCGGAATAAATCCTGGTAACCCTTAAGTCTGTGTCCGACAAAGTCATTTACCGATATTTCTACCTTCTACATCATTAGCACTTGTGCACTTTTTAAATTTGATCAATCAATTGGTTAGTGTAATGTTTACTATCTTTACTCACTACAAACACTCCACACAGTTACTCTGCCCATCTGCCCAGTTCAACCTTTCCACAGTTACTCCAACCACACAACAGTTACTCCAGGCACTCCCCCCAGTTACTCCGCTCACTCCAGATGTAGAGGCAAGAACGCTTTTCACAATTTCCCCAGAAATTGTACCTTTTCTAGTTAATAGACTGCTGCCCTCACATACGCTGACTCCACCAAGGTGAAATAAGCGGAAAATTTGTGAAAGAAAAAATGTGTGAGTGTGGCGCTGTCCCAAATCCTATTTATAAAAACGGTTTCCCAAATGAATTGTAAGTGTAGAAAATTATATTTTGAATCCAAAGTGTCTTGTGCTATATTTAATCAAAAGAAATATGTTGATAAATAAATAAATAAATCAATCAATCAACTCCTCCAAAAATTAAATAAATGAATAAATCAGCTCTTCCAATACTATAAATATTAAAGTGACTTGTGCCCTAATCATTGAGAAAATCAATAAATACAATAGAGTATATCACACGTGACATGCAAAATTATTCAAAGTGTCTTGTACTATATTTCATCTAAAGCAATATATTAATAAATAAATAAATAAATAAATAAATAAATCAACTCCACCAAAATAAATAAATCAACTCTTCCAATACTATAAATATCAAAGTGACATGTGCCCTAATCTTTGAAAAAATCAATGAATACAATAAAGTATATCACACGTGACATGCAAAATTATCATAAACCATAATTTGTGTGACCATTAGAATATTAATAAACAGTCCATATAAATAGCTGTGATATGTGCCCAGTGCACTACAAGGTGAAAAGCAACGTTCGCTGTGGAGTTTCTCTTTAAACCAACAGCAGGTGTATTTTTCCAGTGCTGGTGTCTCGCGTTGTGATTGTGCAGGAACTCACCAGCTATTTATCCCCTTCAGGGGTAACGTGTAGTCACAGTATGTGCCACTGTGCAGCAGTACTTGGCAAGACCAGGATCAAGGTGGTATCATTAGGACATAAAGGAGAAAAGAAAGGGTTCCATAGTGTAAAACCGTTTTAACACTTTTTATTTGGTCAGATGCAAATGGTACTCACATTGTAGTAGATTAAAATGAGCGATACACAATAAGCATCAAGATGTTCCTATGCGTCAGCTACAGGGAGATGTCTGCAAGGCGCCCAATCTAAGTCACGCCCTACGTACATTTTGTCACTCCCGTAAACGTCCGTGTGACGAAACGTACGTAGGGCGTGGCTTGGATTGGACGCCTTGCAGACATCTCCCTGTAGCTGACGCATAGGAACATCTTGATGCTTATTGTGTATCGCTCATTTTAATCTACTACAATGTGAGTACCATTTGCATCTGACCAAATAAAAAGTGTTAAAACGGTTTTACACTATGGAACCCTTTCTTTTCTCCTTCATGTCCTAATGATACCACCTTGATCCTGGTCTTGCCAAGTACTGCTGCACAGTGGCACATACTGTGACTACACGTTACCCCTGAAGGGGATAAATAGCTGGTGAGTCTCTTCACAATCACAACGCGAGACACCAGCACTGGAAAAATACACCTGCTGTTGGTTTAAAGAGAAACTCCACAGCGAACGTTGCTTTTCACCTTGTAGTGCACTGGGCACATATCACAGCTATTTATATGGACTGTTTATTAATATTCTAATGGTCACACAAATTATGGTTTATGGTAATTTTGCATGTCACGTGTGATATACTTTATTGTATTCATTGATTTTTTCAAAGATTAGGGCACATGTCACTTTGATATTTATAGTATTGGAAGAGTTGATTTATTTATTTTGGTGGAGTTGATTTATTTATTTATTTATTTATTTATTTATTTATTAATATATTGCTTTAGATGAAATATAGCACAAGACACTTTGGATAATTTTGCATGTCACGTGTGATATACTCTATTGTATTTATTGATTTTCTCAATGATTAGGGCACAAGTCACTTTAATATTTATAGTATTGGAAGAGCTGATTTATTCATTTATTAAATTTTTGGAGGAGTTGATTGATTTATTTATTTATTTATCAACATATTTCTTTTGATGAAATATAGCACAAGACACTTTGGATTCAAAATATAATTTTCTACACTTACAATTCAATTGGGAAACCGTTTTTATAAATAGGATTTGGGACGGCGCCACACTCACACATTTTTTCTTTCATGCATTCAGCAAGTGCCTTACTATCGACTTTTTGTATATTCGTGTCGGGATTGTAGTAGCATGTAGCAGCATGAAAGCTAGGTCATCACTGATTGTGTAATCCGTGAATTTTTGCGTGATTATTCGGACTGTCGTCAAAAATGTTGAAGCAGAGGGCAGGACCAAAAGATGTGGAGGAGTGTCCCTTTATCCGTCTAACACCTCCAACATTTGTCTGAGGTGGCCGGGAAAAACTCGTGAAGTCTGTTAGGAGTATAGTACCATCTAGTCAGGATCTTGTAGTTGAGTTCCTGCATTTTGGTGCAGATAGAGGTTTTTAATGAGAATCTGATAATGATTTGTTTTTGGGCATTAGTAAATGTGCGTTGTAGGTCAGTTTCCCATGAATGTCAGGTCTGGTTGTTCCGGAGGGGAATTGAGCAAGACATAGGTTTTGGATAGTACTTGAGGTAAAATTCCCTCATCATTGCAATAGTTTTCGAAAGTAACCAGGTCGCGGTTAAACTTCGCCGGATTAGGAATTGAGTGTAGGAAGTTGTGTAGTCGAATTGCTGTCCAAAATGAAAGTTGGAATTGACCACTCTCAAGAGTCAGGGATTGTAGGGAGGGCTAGTTATTGTCTGTTAAGAAATGTGAGGCACGATCTCTGCCATTTGATTTGAGTATCCCATATTCTGTCTGTTCTATACCTGGAGGGAAGGCAGGGTTACCCAATATCGGGTATAGAGGGGAGTTGCTAGTGGATAGGGAGTTTGCGGATAATGTGGAGACTCCCACCCTAAGGGTTGTACCAATTACTGGGTGTGACTTTAACGTTGAAGGCAGGCGATCGAAGCACCAGACCGCTCCTTTCAGTGAAGCCTCGAACTGTGTCTGTTCCAAATGTATCCATAGTTTATTTTTGCCATGTCTGTTCCAGTCTATAATTCTGCCTAAATGTACTGCCCTATAGTAATTTTTTAAGTCTGGGAGTGCCAGACCTCCATAGTGTTTGGGTAGCATTAGATAGCTCCTACGTAGTCTAGGTTTTGATTTTGCCCAAATGAATTTGATAAAGATGGAGTGTATTTGCTTGAATAGTGGGGTGGGATCTTGATCGGTAATGCTTGGAATAAGTATAGGAATTTCAGGAGTATACACATTTTAATCAGATTACACCTGCCGAACCAGGAATGTAGTCCTTTATTCCATTCCTCTAAGAGAAGTCGAGCTTTAGTTAACAGAGGAGGGAAGTTTAAGTCAAAGGTGCATTGTAAACCATTAGGGATCAGGGTTCCTAAATATTTGAGGGAGGAGTCTGACCATTTAAATTTGAACTGTGATTTTAAAGTTTTCAATCTGTGTGGTGTAATATTGATCCCCATTGCTGCCGACTTATCAGAGTTAATTTTTAAATTTGAGAGAATCCCATACCTGTCAAATTACCTGAGCAGATTTGGTAAGGACACTACGGGAGTGAACATGAGATCATCTGCATAGGCAGAAATTTCATATTGCGTTTCTTTCACTGACACACCTGTTATGTCGGGGTTCAATCTTACAGTGCAGAGGAAAGGTTCTATCGTTAGTGCGAAAAGGAGGGGCGAGAGCGGGCAACCCTGTCTAGTGCCATTTGCTATTGTGAATGTATCTGAGAGTATTCCATTGGCCTTGATCTGTGCTGTGGGTGTGGAGTAAACGCTGGAGATCCACTTCATCATGTTATGACCTAAGCCGATCTGTTTAAGGACTGAGGACATGAAGACCCAGTTAATGCGGTCAAGCGGTCAGCGTCAGTGCTGAGAAAGACGCATGGAGTTTGAGGTTTGGTAGCCACATGTATTAGATTGAGGATTTTGGTGGTGTTATCCCTTGCCTCCGGGCAGGGATGAACCCCACCTGATCCAAATGAATTAGATCTGGCATAAACTGGGATAATCTGTTGAGTGCAAGGACCCGGCTGCCACACGCTGCTGGGTCCTTGCCTTCTTTTGGTATTAAGGGATATGTGTGCCCTCAAGGTATCCCTAGGAAGAGAGTCTCCCTCTCCCTATCCATTGAACATCTTCACCATGTAAGGGCCCACTATCGGTAAAAGGGTTTGGTAATACTGTAGGGTCAACCCATATGGGCCTGATGCTTTGCCTGGTTTCATCCCACCCACTGCTCGCTGTAATTCTTCTATAGTGATGGGGTCCTCCAGCCCTGTCCTAGCCTCTAGCGATAGTTGGGAGATTTGGGATGCATCAAGATAATCATTTATCGTTGTTCCATTTTGTGTTCTATCTGGGAGGTTATATAGGGAGGCATAATAGTCCCTAAATTCTTCTGCTATTTGTGTAGGTTTGGTCTTTTTTTGTCCCATGGGATTTATGATTTGAGGGATGTATGTGTTGAGTCGATGGGTTCTGACTGTTCTGGCTAGAAGTTTCCCGCATTTGTTACCTGATTCGTAGGATAATTTTCTACAAATCTGTAATGCAGCTTTGGCTCTATATTGCAGTAAATCCACCAACTGTTTCCTGAGGAATGTCAGTTCTGATTCTATTAAGGAGGTCGGTGTTTTTTTATGCTTTGATTCTGCGTCATGTATCTTATGAAGGATATCAAGTAGTAAAAGTTATTTTTCTTTCTTGATGCGCGCACCATGTTTAATAGGTATTCCTCTTATTACAGTCTTGTGGACCTCCCAAACAATACCTGGTGTACAGTCTCCGGTGTCGTTAATTTGAAAGTAATGTGTCAGTTCAGTCTGGATGTCTGTCAGAACCTCCGGTGTCTGTAAGAGGCTTTCATTTAACCTTCAAAATTTGGATCTGGTGATTAGGGATGATGACAAACAGTAACGCATGGTGATAGGCGCGTGGTCTGACCATGTGATGTTGCCTATCTCAACGTTTTGGACCGCTTCCAGTTGACTGTGAGGGACAAAGTAGTAGTCTATTCTCGAATACACTTTGTGTGGGGGCGAAAAGAAAGTATAGTCACGTTCTCCAGAGTGATATAGCCTCCAAACGTCTATCAATTGTGCGTCATGTAAGTCCTGGGATATACGTTTGTGTATACCAGAACGTAGAGATGAAGTGTTTGAAGAAGTGTCAACTGTGGGGACTAGGGGTACCTTAATGTCCCCCCCCAGCACTAGTTGACCCTCCCTAAAATCACTGAGTAAGTTCAATGTACTGTGGATGAAGGCATCTTGTCGGTCATTAGGGGCGTATACAGTGGCTAGTGTCATCTTCGTACCCCTTAGCAGGCCCTTAATGAACACGTAGCGCCCACTAGGGTCTATAAGGGTGTCCATGCACGTCCATGGCACCGTCCCTGAAATGAGTATAGAGACTCCCTTGGATTTAGCCTCTACATTAGTAGCTTGGTATGAGTGAGGGAAGTATCGTTTTTTGAGGTAAGTGAGACTACCTGTCCTAAAGTGCATCTCCCGAATGAAGGCTACGTCAGCGTGGGTTCTTTTAAGGTCATTTAACAACATACGGAGCTTCTCGGGTATGTTTAATCCCTTTGCGTTCAACGAATAGATATTGATGGAGTCCATCCTTTCCTGGGTTAGGGGAGGTTAAGGGAAGGAAACGGGGCGGGGGAAGGGGGAAGGAAGGAAGGGGTGTTTGAAAAGAGTAAGTAGATATAGAAGAGAAAGCTAGAAATAAAGGAGAGATGAGAAAAGAAAGTATAAAACGTCAAAGAAGACAGACAGCAGACAGTATAAACCGTCTGTCAACTATAGAAATGCAAACAAATCAATTTGCAGAAGAGCATGTCCTAGATCTCACCAGGATAAATGCTCCGTCCTATTGGGGGAGAGGTAAGTGCAGACCGGAAGAGAGTCTCCCACTTCGCCTCGCCCACCCAGCTTGATAGTACATGTCAAGTATCTAAAGTATCTACTATGTATTCTCATGTAAAACAAAAACATGGAAAGAACAATAAATACGTGGTCTCATATTAGAAAAAGCACATCCTGTCATGTTATATAATCACTAGCAAAGGTCTAGTACCATTAGAAAAAACAGAAGTGGAGACTAAGAGGGAAAGGATATCAACAGTGTTAACCATCCAATCCGATTCTTGGTCACCAAATGTTATATCCCCAGGTGTCCCCGGTCGATAGTCTAAGGCCCTTGCTGAGCCTTCGGCCTGGATACTATCAGTCCATGACCCCCGTATGCCAGTCTGCATGTAATTCTAGTTGACACCTGGGGGCGATGAAATTGACTGTCATCCCCCCCCCTCTACCTCACCCCCTCAGGTGTTTGGGAATCTGAGATGTAGATGGCTAACGACCCAGACTTTGTAAGTTCCATCTCTTAGTTATTTAGTAACTGTCAAACAGAGGCGGCTCTCTAATTAGGCAAATTAGGCAATCACCTAAGGTCCCACAGTCAGAGGGGCCTCGCAGTCGGCTAATCTGCCTGTGATCATTCACTGATGCTGTCAAGGTCTCATGTCGGTCCGGTGGTAGCAAGTGCGGGGAGCGGGACATTAGAGGCCTCTAGGTTGAGGCAGCAGCAGTGGCCGCGGCAGCGGCTGGATGACAGCACCCGGCTCCAAGGCATGCGGGCGGCATGTCCATGTGGGACCTGAAGCCGAGCTGCTCCTCCTGCCTGTGCCTCTCACCCGACCTCTCTGCACCTGCCTCCTATTTGGTTCTGTAGTTGGGGCCAGGGGGGGGTCGCTGAAGCTATCCAGCTGAGCTGCAGTGCCCCATGATTGTGAGGAGGAAGGAGCTCTCATGCTGCCTGGCCGACCGGAGAGAAGGTGAGTGTCCGTGCAGCCTCCCTGTGTGTCTGAATAGGAGGAGTGGTGGGGAGACTGAACATAGTGGAATTGATATTTCCATAGTACTCCATGCAGCCGCTGAATGTCTGCAGGAAGGAGAGGGGGAGAAGTGATCATTCAGCTGCTGCAGGAGGAATATGGAAAAATCAATTCCACTATGTGCAGTCTCCCCACCGCTCCTCCTATCTAACTTTTTCTGCATCCCCGTGCTCTCCGGCCCCTCCGTGCACTCCCTGGCTCCGCCCCTCCTGCTCTCCAGCCCATCCTTGTCCTCGCTGGCTCCGCCCCCATTTCGTCAGCACCCCCTGCTCTCCACTCCAGTTCTTTCTCCCCCCTCTCAAGCTCCCCCCAGCGCTCTCCAGCCCCCACCCCTCCAGTGCTCTCCACCTTTCCCAGCACTCTCCGGCCCCCACCCCCCAGCACTCTCCGCCCCCACCCCCAGCACTCTCTGCCTCCACCCCCCAGCACTCTCCAACTCCACCCCCCAGCACTCTCCGCCCCCACCCCCCAGCACTCTCCGCCTCCACCCCAGCACTCTCCGCCTTAACCCCCTTAGCACTCTCCGCCCCCACCCCCCAGCACTCTCTGCCTCCACCCCCCAGCACTCTCCGTCTCCACCCCCCAGCACTCCCCACCTCCACCCCCCAGCACTCTCCGCCCCCCACCCTCCAGCACTCTCTGGCCCCCACCCCCCCAGCACTCTCCGCCCCCCAGCACTCTTCGCCTCCACCCCCCAGCACTCTCCGGCCCCACCCCCCAGTACTCTCCACCCCCCACCCTCCAGCACTCTCCGCCTCCACCCCCAGCACTCTCCGGCCCCCACCCCTCAGCACTCTCCACCCCCCAGCACTCTCCGCCCCCCACCCTCCAGCACTCTCCACCCCCAGCACTCTCCAGCTCCTCCCTGCTCTTTGCCCCCCCAGTGCCTTCACAGACTGGGACATAGGGCACAGGAGGGGCTGCAGACAGGGACAGGGCTAGAGATCTCTCTCACCCCCTTTCCCTCACCCCCCTCTTTTTTCACCTCCCCTCTCTCTCTCTCTTACCCCCTGTCACTCCCCTCACTCTCCCCCTCTCTTTCTTTCTCCCCCCCTCTTTCTCTTACCCCCTCTCTCTTTCTCTTACCCCCCTCTCCCCCTCCCCCCTCTCTCTTACCCCCTCCCCCCTCTCTCTCTCCCTCCCCCTCTCACCACACTCCTCTCTGGCTCTTTCCCCCCTCTCTCTCCCCTCTCTCTCCCCCCTCCTTCTCTCTCCCCCCTCCCTCTCTCTCTCTCCCCCTCTCTCTCTCTCTCACCCCCTCTCTCTACCCCCTCTCTCCCTCTCTCCCCCTCTCTCTCCCCTCTCTATCCCTACCTCCCCTCTCTCTCTTACCCTCTCTCTCTCCCTCTCCTCCCCTCTCTCTCCCCCCTCTCCCCCTCTCCCCCCTCTCTCTCTCTCCCCCTCACTCTCTCCCCCCTCCCTCTCTCCCCTCTCTCTCCCCTCTCTCTCCCCCCTCTCTCTCTCTCCCCCCCTCTCTCTCTCCTCCTCTCTCTCTCTCTCTCCCCCCTCTCTCCCCCTCTCTCCCCCCCTCTCTCCCCCTCTCTCTCTCCCTCTCTCTCTCTCCCTATCTCCCTCTCTCCCCCTCTCTCTCTCCCCTCTCTCTCCCTCCTCTCTCTCCCTCCTCTCTCTCCCTCCTCTCTCTCCCTCCTCTCTCTCCCCCCTCTCTCTCCCTCCTCTCTCTCTCCCCCCTCTCTCTCCCCCCCTCTCTCTGTCTCTCCCCCCTCTCTCTGTCTCCCCCCCTCTCTCCCTCCACCTCTCCCTCTCTCTTTCCACCTCTCTCCACCTCTCTCTCCCCCTTTTGCGCACCCTTTCTCTATCCCTCTCTCTCACCTTCTCCCCCCCCTCTCTCCCCCTCTCTCTCTCCCTCCCCCTCTCTCACAATGTCTTGCTCCCCCTCTCTCTCCCTCTCCCTCCCCCTCTCTCTCTCCCCCTCTCTCTCTCCCCCTCTCGCTCTCCCCCTCTTTCTCTCTCCCCCTCTTTATCCCACCCCCCTCTCTCTCTCACTCTCCCCTATCGCTCACAATCTCTTGCTCCCCTTCTCTTGCCCCCTTTTTCTCTCTCTCCCCCTCCCTTTCTCCCCCTCCCTCTCTCTTCCCCTCTTTCTCTCTCCCTCCCTTTCCCTCCCCCTCTCTCTCCCCCTCCCCCTCTCTCTTTCCCCCTGCGCTGTGCTGAGATCCCCCCACTCTACTTCCTCTGTGGATGTGGAATGACTCAGTGACATCCCCTCCCCATTCTACCAAGACACGGGAAATTCTTAGAGGGGTTGCCACCTTGCTGGGCCCCAGATGTTTTATTGGCTGCATATGTCTGATGGGTGAGTAGGGTGCCCTGGAAGTGGTGCTGATGAACTATGTGCTAGATTTGTCCATCTTTTTGCAGCCATTTTTATTGCTTTAATTTTTTTTTCCCATTATGGGTGTGATTGGGGCCTCACGTGTAAGTTTCGCCTAAGGCCTCACAAAGCCTAGAGCCGCCTCTGCTGTCAAAGACAATGGTAACCTCAATTTTAATAGTGATAGTAAGTCCCTCTGAACATTTCAGTAAGAGGTCTAATATACCTACATATCACTAAACAAATTAACACAACCGTAATGGTAACATAAGGTTAGGGTAATAATGTTTATGCATATTGACCTGGACTTAAAGTAAATATATATCCCTCACCCTTCCTTGGTAGGTTGAGGACTTTAGGGTTAGTTGTGATTAATAGTCCTGGTTATATAGTGTTCCAAATCCCCAGACCCCTCCATGTAGAGTCTTCCAGGGTCTGTAATAGGGGTTATTAGAAAAGATGGGTGAAAAATCAAGCAAATTTCCACAAAGAACCTGCACAATATCCTGTGCTCACAGGCTCTCTTCCCTCTGGTCCTTATGCGTGACACCTCAACAAAATTGGGGTTCACATATAAGCGGTTGAAATGTCACTGCGAGAGATAGGAGGGGGAATACCAGGCTGCGGGGGAATGTGCATAGGATATAAAAGTGCAACACCAGGGGGAAACAATCCCTGTCAGCTCACCATGGTGGAACATGCAGTCAGTCCTCCCTCGGTGTCTCTGCTGAGGTGTAGCAGGATCTGCGTCTGCTCCTCTGCGGTCTCGGTGATTGGGATCTCCTCATGCCAGACAGTCCAGGTCTGGGGATGGAGCGCAGTAGTGATTGTAGCCAATCTGGAACCTCGATGGGATCCGTTTCCATGAATGTGAACAGGGCAGGGAGATCAGCAGGGTAAAGGAATGCTGGGCCTTTTTAAAAGTTACAGAGATGGGAAAACTCCATCTGTATGTAATACCTGCGTTTCTCGCCGCCTCCAGCACTGGCTTAAGTAGGGCCCTTCGTTGTAGGGTCGGTTTGGAAAGATCCGGCATGATCCGAACAATGGCCCCATCAAACGTGATGTCTCCTTTCTCCCACGCCGCACGCAACACCAGCTCTTTGTGGGTGTATTGATGGATACGGCAGATGACGCCCCTTGATCTGTCTAGGTCCGCCGATCGAGGGCCCAGTGCTCGGTGAATCCGATCGAAGGACAGGCTGGGTGGATAAAGTTCTCCCAGCAGCTCTCTGAAAATTGCCAGTGTGGATGCCGCTAGATCTTTTACCCCAGTGGCCTCCGGTAGACCCCTCAGGTGAAAATTGTTGCGCCTGCTGCGCTCCTCGGCTTCTTCTAACTTCAAGGATTGCTGAAGCCTGAGCAGCCTGAGCCTCCTTAACCGCCGACAGCTCCCTTTCTAGTGTGGCCACGGACGACTCTCCCGACCCGATGCACTCTGACAGGGCTTGTACTTTGTGCCTCACCTCTGTTATCTCTTGGCGATGCGATGCCTCCAACCTCTGCCGACAATGTCTTCTATGTCTGCCCTCGTCGGTAGGGCCTGTAAAAGCACCCTCAGTTCAGCATCGGCTCTCAGGTTTAGAGGTGTGTGAGGCGGAGGTTAGGGTTCCTGAAGGTCTGAGCGGAATAATACTGGAACCGTGTTGTCCAAGTTCGGTGCAGTTGGCATCGGCATTTGGGAAGCAAGGGCCTGTGGCTGCTGGTCAATGTGAGAACAAGGCCTCGTGGTGTTCGCCATCTTGTCAGCCGGGGAAGCTCCGAGGTTGCTCGAGAGATATCTCTGTATATCTTCGCTTCTGCGTGGCTTAGGAGACACCCGTTTCTGAAATCTGCCCCTCCACTTCCCAGCGAAGTACATACCGGATGAAACGAGTAGATAGTAATTGTTTAAAAGCCAGTTAAGGACAGGTCAGACCGGGAGCTCCCTAGGAACACGTCCTCACTCAGTCATGTCCAGACCACGCCCCCCACCATGATCATGATCATTTTCTTTCCACTTCCCAATTATGTGTGCCACTTTGTGTTGGTCTATCACATAAAATGCCAATAAAATACATTTACGTTTTTGGTTGTAACATGACAAAATGTGGAAAATTTCAAGGGGTATGAATACCTTTTCAAGGCATTGTAACTATATATTTTTTTTCCTTTTAGCACCTGATAACAATTCTGCTTTTTTTCATCCAAATTGTCTATTTTCAGGCAAATATTCATGATGTATCAAACACAAGCCGAATGGCCTGTCACGGCAAAAATGATTTATAATATATAATTTATTTGGTTCTGGTATATTAATTATGTCACATGGCAATCAAAAGCAGCTAAAATACCTCCAGGCTAAATTCAGTGAGTCTGAATATTAACACCATTGATAATAGCCAAAATCTACTCATGCATATACAAATGATGCATGCTCATTCTCTAATTATATGCAAGTGCAAAGCTATAATTAGACAAAAGAAATCCAGAGCACTCAGCTTACACATTAGTCTTATCGAAGAGAACATATCTTGCATTTTGCATATATGCATATTTATGGTGGTAATGCTGTTAAATATTTATCATAGATGTTTTGCATTCACATCAAGCTACATAAATGGGAATGCTAAAGCAATATATACTGATTCAGTGATAGAGTGATCGGAACATTTGTTTACTATGCAAATATTTATAGCATGGCAGAATAAGTGGAATAGCAACAGAAGCTGGAGTGGCTGAATTTCAATAGACTCACACAGGGTTATTTGTCATTTTTCTGGGGCTCCAGTAACAACACCCATCTGCTGGAGTTCTTGGCCTAACCAAATCCCCAAGGTGCGTCTTAGTTTTTATGATACTGGAACATGTTCGGTCTTGCTAAATTTCTACTAAGCAAGTTTACTTGAAGACCGATAACTCTTTTGAACTTTTTTTTTAAAGACAAGCTGTTTTCATTCAGAAAATACATTCATTTTAAAATGTAATTTTAAAGTGGACCTTCGGTCATTTTTTCTACTTTCCATCTATTAAATTTTCTGTCCTTGTTGTTTTAACTACCAACATGGCAGCATACTAGTGATAGAGCCCCCGCCTCTTGACCACTCCCTCAGGATCAGTGAATAGCATAAAAAAAGGATTAGTAAGCCGCCCCCCCATTCTTCTTTTTTTCCTCATACCTCCACGCACCAGTGAAGAGTAAGCTGTTCTATGTCCCCACCACTGCCTCAGTGCAGTAGCCATCTGGGTTTAGCCTCTCCCAGTGCAAAGTCCCAGAGCTCAGACTGCTAAATGTGCTATACCCTGGGAGCCCCTTCTGTGGGTCTTATCAGGGCCCCTGCAGTGTTTCCTCTTTAGGAACAAAATCTGCCCTTAAAAATTGGTGACTGCAGTGCTTGTGGAAAATGTAGGGACCAGCTTTGCTTTTTTTCTCTCTCTTGGCCCTTGTGCCATACAGGATCTCTTTTACCTTTGCCTATCTCTCCCTTTATAGCTCTCCCTGCCTTTGCCATTTGTTTTTCACTCTAATCCAGCATTGACTCTGTTCCTTGCTCCCTGATGTGGTTTGGTATCCCTTTGGGGCCAGCGCGGCTGCCCAGCTCCGTTTTTCTAGGCCGGGGGCGCACTCGGTGACGTCACCTAAATGCGTCGACCCGCACATGCCCACTGGCCAAGCCAGGCGCCATCTTGGATAAGGGCAAATTGTGCTTATTTGTCATTAGTGCAGGAAAAGTGTCCTGAAAGAGACTCTATCTCTCTCCCGGTACAATTTAATGGCTTTAGGAGGAATTGGTGGGTGGGTTATGGTAGGACAATTGAACATGGCTCCAGCTACCAGGTATGGTATGTATATGCGTACATATGTGTGTGTGTATGTATATATATGGGCATGGAGTTTACCAGAGCTTCACAGGTTGCCACTGTAGTCCTCTTCCACTCCTCCATGATAACATCACAAATGAAGATGCCCCACAGATGCTCAATAGGGTTTCGGTCTGGAGACAGGCTTGGCCAGTCCATCACCTTTACCCCCAGCTTCTTTAGCAAGGTAGTGGTCATCTTGGAGGTGTGTTTGAAGTCGTTATCATGTTGGAATACTGCCCTGTGGCCCAGTCTCTGAAGAGAGGGGATCATGCTCTGCTTCAGTATGTCACAGTACATGTTGGCATTTATGGTCCCCTCAATGAACTGTAGCTCCCCAGTGCTGGCAGCAATCATGCAGCCCCAGACCATGACACTCCCAGCACCATGCTTGACTGTGGGCAAGACACACTTGTTTTTATACTCCTTACCTGGTTGTCGCCACACCTGCTTGACACCATCTGAACCAAATAAGTTTATCCCCTTCCCGCCGACCGAACGCACATATGCGTCCTCGGCTTTCCGGGGTTATACGGGATGATGCCCGCAGCTGCAGGCATCATCCCGGTACCGTTGTTTTCAGCGGGCGATCGGCTACCCGAATATAACAACCGATGCGGCTAAAAGCCGCTCGGCTGTTATACCGGAGGAGCGGGAGGGGACATCCCCCCCCCTCCCGCCGCCTCCTGCCGCTGTTACCGGGCCTCCCGTGCGATCGGGAGGCCCGGTGTCCATTCGGGAATCTCCGGCGGCTGGGGGCGGGCTGGAACGAAGCTGTGAGCGGCTTCGTTCCAGCCTTCTAATTGTAAACGCGGAAGCGACGTCATGACGTCACTTCCCGTTTACTCGGCTGCCAATGGCGCCGAATTTAAAAAAGTACACAGTATTCAGAATCGCCGTTTTCGGCGATCTGAATACTTTGAAGTGTAGAGGAGGGATGGGGGGTCTTTTAGACCCCCCATCCCTCCATAAAGAGTACCTGTCACCACATATTACTGTCACAAGGGATGTTTACATTGCTTGTGACAGCAATAAAAGTAAAAAAAAAAAAAAAATTTTTAAACACAATTTATAAAAGTACAAAAATAAATAAAATAAATAAATAAAAAAAAAAAAATTTTTAAAGCGCCCCCGTCCCCGCGAGCTCGCGCAGCGAAGAAAACGCATACGGAAGTCGCGCCCGCATATGTAAATGGTGTTCAAACCACACATGTGAGTTATCGCCGCGATCGTCAGAGCGAGAGCAATAATTCTAGCCCTAGACCTCCTCTGTAGCTCAAACCTGGTAACCGTAAAAAATTTTTAAAGCGTCGCCTATGGAAATTCATAGGTACCGTAGTTCGTCGCCATTCCACGAGTGCGTGCAATTATAAAGGGTGACATGTTTGGTATCTATTTACTCGGCGTAACATCATCTTTCACATTATACAAAAAAATTGGGGTAACTTCACTGTTTGGATTTTTTAAAATTCATGAAAGTGTCACTTTTCCAAAAATTTGCGTTTAAAACACCGCTGCACAAATACCGTGTGATAAAAAATATTGCAACAATCGCCATTTTATTCTTTAGACTCTCTTCTAAAAAAATATATATAA
This sequence comes from Aquarana catesbeiana, assembly GCF_042186555.1. NCBI lineage: Eukaryota > Metazoa > Chordata > Amphibia > Anura > Ranidae > Aquarana > Aquarana catesbeiana. The sequence continues at coordinate 138,224,592 of NC_133336.1, read as the reverse complement.
TGTTTGGGGGTTCTAAGTAATTTTCTAGCAAAAAATACGGATTTTAACTTGTAAACACCAAATTTCAAAAATAGGCTTAGTCATGAAAGGGTTATATTGGTCTCATCAGACCACAGGACATCATTTCAGTAATCCATGTCCTTAGTCTGCTTGCTTGTCTTCAGCAAACTGTTTGCGGGCTTTTGCATCATCTTTAAAAGAGGCTTTCTTCTGGGACGACAGCCATGCAGACCAATTTGATGCAGTGTGCAACGTATGGTCTGAGCTCTGACAGGCTGGCCCCCCACCCCTTCAACCTCTGCAGCAATGCTGGCAGCACTTATTCTTCTATTTCCCAGACAACCTCTGGATATGACGCTGAGCAAGTGCACTCAACTTCTTTGGTCGACCATGGTGAGGCCTGTTCTAAGTGGAACCTGTCCTGTTAAACCGCTGTATGGTCTTGGCCACCTTGCTGCAGCTCAGTTTCAGGGTCTTGGCAATATTTTTATAGCCTAGGCCATCTTTATATAGAGCAACAATTTTTTTTTCAGATTCTCAGAGAGTTCTTTGCCATGAGGTGCCATGAGGTGCCATGTTGAACTTCCAGTGACCAGTATGAGAGAGTGAGAGCGATAACACCAAATTTAACACACATTCTCCCTTTTCACACCTGAGACCTTGTAACGCTAACAAGTCACATGACACCGGGGAGGGAAAATGGCTAGTTGGGCCCAATTTGGAAATTTTCACTTAGGGGTGTACTCACTTTTGTTACCAGTGGTTTAGACATTATTGGCTGTGTGTTGAGTTATTTTGAGGGGGCAGCAAATTTACACTGTTATACAAGCTGTACGCTCACTACTTTACATTGTAGCAAAGTGTTATTTCTTCAGTATTGTCACATGAAAAGATATAATAAAATATTTACAAAAATGTGAAACGTGTACTCGCGTTTGTGAGATACTGTAAATATATATATATATATATATATATATATATATATATATATATATATATATATATATATATATATATATAATGTGTGTGTGTGTGTGTGTGTGTGTGTATGGGTGTATATATATATATATATATATATATATATATATATATATATATATATATAAATATATCATGAGTCAGTCACCACTCATACAAAGACCCTCATCGCCTAGGGTGGGGACCACCGTAGCAGTAAGTCTTCAGGAAAAGAGTGCCCTTATGCGGATTGCTTTGATTTGCTTCAGCCCCGCATGCCCACTCTCTCAGAGATCAGAGCCAGGGGCCAGGAAAAGGTGGAGGAGCATGGATGCCGCTCCCACTCAGGAGAAGAGTTCCAAGGAAAACACCTTAGCTCCTCTTTCCCAGAGCCAGCGCCCCAGCAAGAGTCCTGTAGGACTTGTGGCACAGTGCCTGTGCCCAAGAGGCGGGTGAGTAAAGACTGCATTGAGGATTTTGCTGCTAACAGGTAACACCAAATGGCTTTATTATTTATAAGGGTGGCACAATATTCTGTTTTGAACTCACTTTAATTGCCATGGCCAGGTAGCCTCCTCCTAGTTGCTAGTCTAGCCACTAGAAGAGCAACCGGGCACCTTGGCATGTGGTGCTCAACCACACCAGTTCTGCTACCCGGGTGAAGGGAGCAGCCTGCAGATAATAGTAGCTCCTCTTTAGCAGAGGAGGATCCGGAGCTGCTTGGTTTCAGACTTTCCTTCATGGAATTGCGTATCTAGGCAGTCATGCAGGTCATTACATGGGTAAAAAGACAAAGTCATATTTCCCCCTCTTCAAAATGGCAATCCCTTCTCAATTTTTTGGAAGAAATTTAATCAGAGGGATGGCACGGTAAATGCAACTGTAGCCTAGTAATGAGGCGACCGACTGTGGTCTGCCATCCAGCAGTTGCCCATACCTCAGTGACTTGTGCTTTAGGTTTCTGGTTCCGGGAGATAGAGACAGCAGTTGTTGAGGAAATCCATAAAACTGATATCATTCGAACCCTAGCCAAAATGAATGTGCCTGAACTTTATTGCAGAATCAGCAATAGTCTCAACCAGGTGCCTGGCCAAGCCAAGGCTATAGTCGGTCACGGCTGGGGGGGCCCTATGGTTGGGCTGTGTCTTGCTTCATAAAAAAAAAAAAAATGGTGTAAGTCACTTTATGGCAGAAGATCTCTGTTTGGTAGGAAACTGGAGACAGCCATATCAGAAGTGACAGGAGGTAAGTCCGATCTGCTCCCTTAAGACCAGAAGCAAAAAGAAAAAGATAATGTTTCTCCCAGCAGGTTCCACTCCTCTAAGTCCAGGAAGCCTAGGGCCAATTGGCAGGCCAGGGCCCCAGGTAGAGGATGGAAGGGAACTCAGGTAACCTTTCACAAGGCCCATAAGTAATCCTTGGGTATAGCGCAGGTACCCACTAAGCCCTTTTGACGAGCGCATACCCAGACTCTTAAGGTAAGATCCAGAGGGTGCGCTTCATGGGTTTGTGAACAGCATGTTGTACAGATTCTTGGAGGAAGGTATCAGGCACTCATGGTCATTTAAGGAGATTCCTCAATACTTATCATTCAGACCATTTCTCTCCCACTGAGCTGCCAAATCCACCGCAAAAGTGAGTGGGCTGCTACAATACTTACAGACACTTCAGACTCAGGGGGTCCTCATCCCGGTCCCATTCACAGGAAAGATTGCATGTTTTCTACCCAACCCTGTTTGTAGTTCGCTGGGGATGGTGGTTAGCGTCCAGTTGCAGATTGGAAGAGGTGGAACCTTTCTGGCCCTCTTAGAGATCTTTAAGATGGAGTCCATTCAAACGGTACAACCAGACGGTTGGATGCTACTGCTGGATCGTCTTTCCCTTTCCTTCCAAAATAAGTAAGTTTAGTGATGGGTTAGATGCATTTTGGCCTATAAAAATCTCCTTGCAGTTGAGCAACAGGGCAGCAGTTGTCTATATTCAGCTCCAGGGAGGAACTCACAGCAATATGCTATTGAGAGAGGTGAAACCCATAACATCTGGGACGGAAGATCACCAGCAAATTCAGGAAGCAGTTCACCTCCCAGCGGATTCTGAACACACAGGCAGACCGACTATCGTGTAAGCTTCCCAGAGCACAACGAGTGAGTCTACATCCCAGGTTTTCTCTGAGCTGGTCCACAGGTGAGACCTACCACAGACAAACCTCTTTACTTCCCACAGTAATCACAAACTTTGGGTATGTCTAACCTTGTTTCTGCACCCCAAGACGCAGGGGGCAGATGCTCTGGTCTCTCCTTGGGGCTGCAATCTAGCCTATATATTTTTCCCCCAACATCTCTCGTAATGAGTTTTCTCTTGAGGCTGTCAAGGGAGAACATGGTTGTCATAGCTAATCCTCCATATGGCCTGGAAGCCCTCGGTTTTCCCTGGCCATTCATTTCAGGATACGGAAGACATGTCTCCTCCACAATATACGCAGACTGGGGCTGCAAGCAGGGGCGCTAAAAAGGGAGGCTTGGCAACTCAGGTTGCTCCAGATTTGCTCCAGAGTGATCTTTACCTTGTTGTATGTGAGAAGGCACACGTACAACATCTATGCCTAAATCTGGAACAAGTTTGCATTTTCTCGGTAGAGCGAGACATTGATCCTATTGCCCCTTCGGTGACAGCTGTTCTATACTTTCTCTAGGACGTATTGGACATGAGGCAGTATCTATTGCAAAAACTTTAAGCAGAAGGCTGTCTGAGATTCAAGCTCTTGGAGCTTCAAAAAACAAAAAGAAACAAATATGGTTTTCTTTCCAGGAGTAGAGTTGGGTCTTGCAGATAATCTTGCATCAAAAGTAGCAAAAGCCCTCTATTTAACAGACATCTGGATATTGCCTAACTTTCCAGAACATCACACAGGAAAGCCAAACAAACTGGTAATTTTCAGAACTTTAAAGAAGTGCCTGTCCACAATTGCTCCTTTCAGGTCATCTAATAAACCTTTTGTCATTCCAGCTGGAAATCATCAAGGAAAAGAAATTACTGCCTGGACTCTAGCAGGCTTGGTTGTGCATATAGGACAAGGGGTCGCGAGCCTCTGTCAGCGGTGGCGGCACACTTTACCAGAGCGGTTGCAGCCTCATAGGCAGCACATTCGAGAGCATCTATAGTGTCCATCTGTAGAGAGGTATCATGGTCATCTCAGCATACTCAGACCCAGGTGTCTTGTCATCAGGGGACTTTGTAGGAAGGACTATTCAGTCCTCTGTCCCTTCCTAATTAGAAGATTGGTTTGACAAGTGGAACCCACCCTAGTATGCTCCCATGTTGGCATCAGGAAAATGGAAAATTGTATCAAATACTTACCGTAATTTTCCTTTCCTGACGCCAAACCATGGCAGCATATGGACCCACCCTGTACGTTTTGGTATGTAGCTTGTTACAAAGAATGGGGGGGGGGGGTGGCTAACTAGTCCTTTTTTTATGATATTCACTGGTTCTGAGGTAGTGGTCAAGGGGCGGAGCTCTATCACTAGTATGCTGCCATGGTTTGGCGTCAGGAAAGGAAAATTACGGAAAGTATTTGAGACAATTTTCAGTTTTTTCTGCCAGTAAATACCTTATACAGCCCACTTCCTGTTTCTTGTTTGGTCATTAGCCTAGGCTATGACATCATGTACAGCTCTCTCTCTCACTCTCATGAGTTTGCCAGAAAGGGAGGGGGGATGAGTTATAAGAGGGACAATGAGAGCTGCAGAGCTGTAGTTGTGTGTCTGTGTAAATCCAGGAAGTGAACAGGCAGCAGCTTCAGCCACCCACAGATAAAATGGATGCAGCCAGACTTAGTGTAGGGAGATTTCTGCAGCATATTTGGCGAGTACAGAATCATACTATATATAAAACAATATGCAAGGTGGTTGGAGGGAAGCTTCAGAATGGCAAAGATCTTTTTATTAAAAATTATGTGAGCAGACTACAGTTCCTTTTTTAATACAAGTGAAATTTTCCAACAACATTTGTCCATTCATCGAATGTACAAAGAATGTCTTGTCTTTGTCTTGTCCAAAATATTCTTCTGCAAAAATCAATACGTGTATTGCTAGCATAAGACATTTAGTAGCAGAAGCATGCTTTTTTTTATCACCTATCATGATGGCGTTAAAAAAACAAAAATGAGCCCTTTATAGTACAAAAACACTAGATAATCACTCATGTAAGGGGATCGTTTATACTGTGAAACAGTAAAAGTAATATTATATCTATATCTCACTTCTATCATACATATAATAATAAATATACCCAGAAGTAGGATATACAGGGTATTTTACTGGGAGTCAGACAAGAAGCTATATGAGGGATGGGGGGATGGGCAAATCTTTTTATATTAAAGTAGTACTAAAAGCTGAGACTTTTTATAATGGGTATAATCATTTTAACCACTTCAGCCCCAGAGGATTTGGCTGCTCAATGACCAGAGCACTTTTTACAATTTGGCACTGCGCTGTTTTAACTCGTAATTGTGCGGTCATGCAATGTTGTACCCAAACGAAATTTGCGTCCTTTTTTTCCCCACAAATACAGCTTTCTTTTGATGGTATTTGATTCCCTCTGTGATTTTTATTTTTTGTGATATAAATGGAAAAAGACCAAAAATGTTGAAAAAAAAAAGATATTTTCTACTTTTATTATAAAAAAAAAAATCCAATAGACTCAATTTTAGTCATACATTTAGGCCAAAATGTATTCAGCCACATGTCTTTGGTTAAAAAAAAGTCAATAAGTGTATATTTATTGGTTTGCGCAAAAGTTATAGCGTCTACAAACTAGGGTACATTTTCTGGAATTTACGCAGCTTTTAGTTTATGACTTCCTATCTCATTTCTTGAGGTGCAAAAATGGCAGGGCAATACAACACCCCCCCCCCCCAAATGACCCCATTTTGGAAAGTAGACACCCCAAGGAAATTGCTGAGAGGCATGTTGAGCCCATTGAATATTTCATTTTTTTGTCACAAGAGATTGAAAAGTGACAAAAAATAAAAAACATTACACAAAGTTGTCACCAAATGATATATTGCTCACACGTGCCATGGTTATATGTAGAATTACACCCCAAAATACATTCTGCTGCTTCTTCTGAGTATGGGGATACCTCATGTGTGAGACTTTTTGGGAGCCTAGCCGCGTACAGGACCCCGAAAACCAAGCACTGCCTTCAGGATTTCTAAGGGCATAAATTTTTGATTTCACTCCTCACTACCTATCACAGTTTCGAAAGCTATAAAATACCAAGATAGCACAAACCCCCCCCCCCCAAATGACCCCATTTTGGAAAGTAGACACCTTAAGCTATTTGATGATAGACATGTTGAGTCCATGGAATATTTTATATTTTGCCACAAGTTGGGGGAAAGTTACAATTTTTTTTTGCACAAAGTTGTCACTGTCACGGAACGTCCCACACTCCGCTTGAGTGCTTCCGTCAGTATACCGCTTCCTAAGTTCTGGAACACAAGTCCAATGGATCTGGCTATAGAAACCCCCAAGAACTAGACAACACCAGTCTTGGAGTACATCAGGACTAACTCTTTATTTGAGATCTCACACACATTTATACAGCAGGTTGACCCAAAGCTAACCTAATTAACATGAGCTAATTTACTACAAAATTTACCCAGACCAGATGACAGACTTGTGGGCACCGAGCTTCACACAGTAGTATAAACACAATAGCTGGAGCTAATTACAATTAACAATACAAACAACAATCTCCCCCCTCCTCAGCCTAGACTGTTCGTCTCCTAGCCAGTGGTGGTGGCTAATGTGATCAGCTCATTCAATTAACACACATTACCATAAACATCAACACAGGGTTAATTAGAACAAACAACAATGAGTTGAATACCCTTAGAACCTGTGCTAAGCCAGACTAAAATCATTTACTTTAAACACATTATAGCTGACATCAGACAGGTGAGTGGAGTTGATGACACCAGCATCTCCTCACAGGATGTGTCCCAACAGTATAATTCAGTCTTATCATTCTAATATGGCATATAAAGGGTTCCCAGAGTCTGTGTGTTTTGGGGGGACATGGAGCTGAATCCAATGTAACACCAACCCCAGGGTCCCCAGGCATACAGCTCACAGAGAGCACCATTCCCCCAAATGCTAGGGCCCATAATCAAAAGGCAACAGGCTTGCATTCAGTCCTCTCCAACAGCCTCTGTCCCGGCTAGGTCTGTCACAGTCACTAAATGATATATTGCTCAAACATGCCATGGGCATATGTGAAATTACACCCCAAAATATATTGTGCTGCTTCTCCTGAGTACGGGGATACCACATGTGTGAAACTTTTTGGGAGCCTAGCCATGTACAGGACCCCGAAAACCAATCACTGCCTTCAGGCTTTTTAAGGGGACGTAAAATGGTGATTTCACTTCCTCACTACCTATCACAGTTTCGGAGGCCATGAAATGTCAAGATAGCACAACCCCCCCCCCCCCCCAAATGACCCAATTTTGGAAAGAAGGCACTTCAAGCTATTTTCTGAGTGGCATGTTGAGTCCATGGAATATTTTATATTTTGCCACAAGTTTCGAGAAAATTACAATTTTTTTATTTTTATTTTTTTACACAAAGTTGTCACTAAATGATATATTGTTCAAATATGACACCCCAAAATTTCTGCTCTTCTGAGTATGGGGATACCACATTTGTGAGACTTTTTGGCAGTCTAACTGCGTACAGGACCCCGAAAACCAATAACCACCTTCAGGCTTCCTAAGGGCGTACATTTTTGATTTCACTCCTCACTGCCTATCACAGTTTCAGAGGCCATGAAATGCCCAGATAGCACAGACCCCCCTCCCCCTCCCCAAATGACCCCATTTTGGAAAGTAGACACCCCAAGCTATTTGCTGAGAGGCATGTTGAGTATTTTGCAGATCTCATTTTTTGTCACAAAGTTTTGAAATTTGAAAAAAGAAAAAAAAACATTTTTCTTTTCTTTCTTCATTTTTAAAAATAAATGAGAGCTGCAAAATACTCAACATGCCTCTTAGCAAATACCTTGGGGTGTCTACTTTCCAAAATGGGGTCATTTGCGGGGGTTTGTGCTATCTGGACATTTCAGGGCCTCCGTAACTGTGATAGGTAGTGAGGAGTAAAATCACAATTTTACGCCTTTAGAAAGCCTAAAGGCGGTGCTTGGTTTTTGGGGTCCTGTACACGGCTAGGCTCCCAAAAAGTCTCACACATGTGGTATCCCTATACTCAGGAGAAGCAGCAGAATGTATTTTGGGGTGTAATTACACATATAACCAAGCCATGTCTGAACAATATATCATTTGGTGACAACTTTGTGTAAAAAAAAAATTGTAAATTTCCTGAAACTTGTGGCAAAATATCAAATATTCCATGGACACAACATGCCTCTCAGTAAAAAAGCTTGAAGTGTCTTCTTTCCAAAGTGGGGTCATTTGTGGGGGTTTTGTGCTATCTTGACATTTCAGGGCCCCCCGATACTGTGATAGGTAGTGAGGGGTGTGAAATCACCATTTTTTACCCTTAGAAAGCCTGAAGGCGGTGATTGGTTTTCGGAGTCCTGTACACGGCTAGGCTCCCAAAAAGTCTCACAAAGATGTGGTATCCCTGTACTCAGAAGAAGCAATTCAATTTTCAAAACTTTGTGACAAAAAGTGAGGTCTGCAAAATACTCACTATACCTTTTAGCAAATAGCTTGGGGTGTCTACTTTCCAAAATGGGGTCATTTGGGGGGGGGGGTTGTGCCACCTGGGCATTCCATGGCCTCTGAAACTGTGACAGGCAGTGAAGAGTGAAATCAAAAATTTACGCCCTTAGAAAGCCTGAAGGCAGTGCTTGGTTTTCGGGGTCCCGTACGCGGCTAGGCTCCCAAAAAGTCTCACACATGTGGTATCCCCGTACTCAGGAGAAGCAACAGAATGTATTTTGGGGTGTAATTCCACATATGCCCATTGGGGTGTCTACTTTCCAAAAAGGGGTAATTTGGGGGGTTTAGAAACTGTCCTGATATTTTGTGCACAACATTTAGAAGCTTATGTCACACATCACCCACTCTTCTAACAACTTGAAGACAAAGCCCTTTCTGACACTTTTTGTTTACATGAAAAAATATTTTTTTTTGCTAGAAAATTACTTTGAACCCCCAAACATTATATATATTTTTTAAAGCAAAGGCCCCACAGATTAAAATAGTGGGTGTTGCAACTTATTTTTCTCACAGTATTTGCGCAGCGTTTTTTCAAACACATTTTAAAAAAAAAAAAAAAACACTTTTTTTAATTTTAATGCACTACAAGTATATTGCCCAAATGTTTGATGAAATAAAAAAGACAATCTTATGCTGAGTACATGGATACCAAACATGACATGCTTTAAAATGTAGCTTGTGCAGCGGCGACAAACTACATACATTTTTAAAAGCATTTATAAACCTTTGCAGGTTACCACTTTAAATTTACAATTCTACTGCTAAAATTACTGCCTTCGATCTGACCCTCGCGGTGATACCTCACATGCATGGTGCAATTGCTGTCTACATATGACACCAGACTGACGCTTGCGTTCGCTTTTGAGTGTGAGCACGGGGGACAGGGGTGATTTTTTTTAATTTATTTTGCTTTCTTGTTTTATTTTTAAACTGTTCCTTTCATTTTTTTTTTTTATCATTTTTATTGTTATCTCAGGGAATGTAAATATCCCCTATGATAGCAATAGGTAGTGACAGGTACTCTTTTTTGAAAAAATTAGCCACTACAATTGCTTTTACATGAAAGCCGACCGCTGGCTTAAAAGAATGATACCAAGATTAGGGATGAGCTTCGTGTTCGAGTCGAACCCATGTTCGACTCGAACATCGTCTGTTCGCCCGTTCGCCGAATTGCGAACGATATGGGCCGTTCGCGCCAAATTCGTGTGGCGCGTCACGGCCCATAATTCACTACGGCATCACAGTGCATTGCTGGCTGATGATTGGCCAAGCATGCACTATGACCCGCATGCTTGGCCAATCACAGCGCCGTCTGAACAGAGAACCATAATTGGCCAAAGCCAAGGAGGCTTTGGCCAGTTATGGCTCAGGGGATTTAGCACACGCCCCACACTATATAAGGCCGCCTGCATGGCGGCCCTGTGTAGTGTGTGTTCCGGCGTTCATAGATAGAGAGAGAGAGAGAGACAGACAGTGTCATTTGATTTCAGTTAGATAGATTAGGCAGAACAGTCAGTCAGTTAGCTGCACTTACAGTGTATTGTGTATATATATGCATCCCAGGTGTTGCATATTTATATATACACTGTATTCAGTTTAGCTAGATCCGTTCCTGTTATCTTCTTACTGACAGGCAGGCTTGTCTTGTTAAAGTATTTACAGCTACCTGAAGAAAATTGCTGGTGTTCTTTTGATCCTATTAGTACCACAGTCAGGCAGCTAGACTATTTACAGTTAGTGCAGTGCGTCCTGCTCACAGTGTTCAGCTAAAACTACAAGTTAGTGGGGTGCGTCCTGCTCACAGTGTTCAGCTAAACCTACAAGTTAGTGCGGTGGGTCCTGCTCACAGTGTTCAGCTAAAACTACAAGTTAGTGCGGTGCGTCCACCTCACAGTGTTCAGCTAAACCTAGAAGTTAGTGCGGTGCGTCCTGCTCACAGTGTTCAGCTAAAACTACAAGTTAATGCTGTGCGTCCTCCTCACAGTGTTCAGTTAAATCTACAAGTTAGCGTAGTGAGACCTCTGCACAGTGTTCAGCTAGATCTGTTCCTGTTATCTTCTTACTGACAGGCAGGCTTGTCTTGTTACAGTATTTACAGCTACCTGAAGAAAATTGCTGGTGTTCTTTTGATCCTATTAGTACCACAGTCAGGCAGCTAGACTATTTACAGTTAGTGCAGTGCGTCCTGCTCACAGTGTTCAGCTAAAACTACAAATTAGTGGGGTACGTCCACCTCACAGTGTTCAGCTAAACCTAGAAGGTAGTGCGGTGCGTCCTGCTCACAGTGTTCAGCTAAAACTACAAGTTAGTGCGGTGCGTCCACCTCACAGTGTTCAGCTAAACCTAGAAGTTAGTGCGGTACGTCCTACTCACAGTGTTCAGCTAAAACTACAAGTTAGTGTAGTGAGACCTCGGCACAGTGTTCATCTAAAGCTACAAGTTAGTGCAGTGCGTCCAGCTCACAGTGTTCAGCTAGATTAGTTCCTGTTATCTTCTTACTGACAGGCAGGCTTGTCTTGTTACAGTATTTACAGCTACCTGAAGAAAATTGCTGGTGTTCTTTTGATCCTATTAGTAGCACAGTCAGGCAGCTAGACTATTTACAGTTAGTGCAGTGCGTCCTGCTCACAGTGTTCAGCTAAAACTACAAGTTAGTGAGGTGCGTCCTGCTCACAGTGTTCAGCTAAACCTACAAGTTAGTGAGGTGCATCCTGCTCACAGTGTTCAGCAAAACCTACAAGTTAGTGTGGTGCGTCCACCTCACAGTGTTCAGCTAAACCTACAAGTTAGTGTGGTGCGTCCTGCTCACGGTGTTCAGCTAAAACTACAAGTTAGTGCTGTGCGTCCTCCTCACAGTGTTCAGCTAAACCTACAAGTTAGCGTAGTGAGACCTCTGCACAGTGTTCATCTAAAGCTACAAGTTAGGGCAGTGCATCCTGCTCACAGTGTTCAGCTAGATCCATTCCTGTTATCTTCTTACTGACAGGCAGGCTTGTCTTGTTACAGTATTTACAGCTACCTGAAGAAAATTGCTTGTGTTCTTTTGATCCTATTAGTACCACAGTCAGGCAGCTAGACTATTTACAGTTAGTGCAGTGCGTCCTGCTCACAGTGTTCAGCTAAAACTACAAGTTAGTGGGGTACGTCCACCTCACAGTGTTCAGCTAAACCTAGAAGGTAGTGCGGTGCGTCCTGCTCACAGTGTTCAGCTAAAACTACAAGTTAGTGCGGTGCGTCCACCTCACAGTGTTCAGCTAAACCTAGAAGTTAGTGCGGTGCGTCCTGCTCACAGTGTTCAGCTAAAACTACAAGTTAGTGCTGTTCGTCCTGCTCACAGTGTTCAGCTAAACCTACAAGTTAGTGTAGTGAGACCTCTGCACAGTGTTCATCTAAAGCTACAAGTTAGTACAGTGCGTCCTGCTCACAGTGTTCAGCTAGATCCGTTCCTGTTATCTTCTTACTGACAGGCAGGCTTGTCTTGTTACAGTATTTACAGCTACCTGAAGAAAATTGCTGGTGTTCTTTTGATCCTATTAGTACCACAGTCAGGCAGCTAGACTATTTACAGTTAGTGCAGTGCGTCCTGCTCACAGTGTTCAGCTAAAACTACAAGTTAATGCTGTGCGTCCTGCTCACAGTGTTCAGCTAAAACTACAAGTTAGTGTGGTGCGTCCTCCTCACAGTGTCCAGCTAAACCTACAAGTTATTTTTTTGCGAGCTCTGCACAGTGTTCAGCTAAAGCTACCTGTAGAAGGTTGGTGGTGTTTTCCTGATCCTATCACTACCGCAGGCAGCTAAAAAAGCTACAAGTTAGTTTTTTGCGAGCTCTGCACAGTGTTCAGCTAAAGCTACCTGTAGAAGGTTGGTGATGTTCTCATACTACAGGCAGGCAGTTGATTTTGCTAGCTGCAGTATCAGTACATATATATATATGGACAGCATAAGGACAGCAATCTGGCAGTCATGCTCCCCCTGCTGCAGCATACTGCCAGGTTTGCTCCAGTGATGAGGAGGGAGGAGATGATGAGGTCACTGACTCAATGTGGGTGCCTGATAGGAGAGAGGAGGAGGCGGCACATCACCAACAAGGCAGGATGCCCTCCAGGGGCCAGCCTAAGGGCAGCACCTTGACTGCATCACACCCCAAAGCTCCACATGTGCAGGGCGCTGCAGTCTCTGCGCGTTATTCAAAAACTTCTTTGGTGTGGGCCTTTTTTGAGACGAGTGCATCAGATCGCACCGCTGCTATTTGCAACATATGTCTCAAGCGTATCTCGCGTGGCCAAAACATCTCCCACTTGGGTACCACATGCTTGACCAGACATATGTTGACCTGCCATGCAGTTCGTTGGCAAGCGTATCTAAAAGACCCACACCAAAGAACAAAGAGGACCTCTCCTTGCTCCTCATCAGCTGAGATCTCCAACCCCACTATACCTTCAGTCCTCTCTGAGACCTGCACTGAGAGGAATGAAGGTGTAGAATTAGGTGTGTCACAGCCAAGTACTTGTGGGCAATCTGCTTTTGGTACACCAACGTCAGATTGTACCAGGCAAATTTCCCTGCCCCAGCTGCTGCACCGCCGAAAGAAGTTTGCTCCCAGCCATCCACATGCCCAGCAGTTGAATGCTAGCTTGGCAAAATTGCTAGCACTTCAACTGCTGCCTTTTCAGTTGGTAGACTCTGCCCCCTTCCGTGAGTTTGTGGAATGTGCGGTTCCTCAGTGGCAGGTACCCAAACGCCACTTTTTCTCACGGAAGGCGATTCCGGCTCTCTACCGGCATGTGGAAGGCAATGTTCATGCCTCGCTGGACAGGGCGGTCAGCGGTAAGGTGCATATTACCGCTGACTCGTGGTCCAGCAGGCATGGACAGGGACGTTACCTAAGTTTCACGGCGCATTGGGTGACTCTGCTGGCAGCTGGGAAGGATGCAGGACAAGGTGCAGTAGTGTTGGAGGTTGTTCCGCCACCACGCCTCCAAAATGCTAATGATTGTGACACACCTCTCTCCTCCACCCCCTCCTCTTCTTCTTCCTCCATGGCCTCTTGCTGTGCTTTGTCCTCGGAACCAGCGGTGCTCCGTAGCCGTTCAAGTGGCTACGCAAGTACGCAGGCCAAAAGATGCCATGCGGTGCTTGAGCTGGTGTGCTTGGGGGACAGGAGCCACACTGGGGCAGAGGTTCTGTCAGCTCTGCAGGGGCAGGTTCAGAGGTGGTTGACGCCACGCCAACTTAAGGCAGGAATGGTGGTTTGTGACAATGGCACCAACCTCCTCTCTGCCCTCCGACAGGGACAAATGACCCATGTGCCCTGTTTGGCTCACGTCCTTAACTTGGTGGTGCAGCGGTTCTTGGGCAGGTACCCGGGCTTACAGGATGTCCTGAATCAGGCCAGGAAAGTCTGTGTGCATTTCCGCCGGTCTTATAATGCCAGTGCTCGGCTCATGGACCTCCAAAAGGAGTTTAACCTGCCCAAGAACCGCCTAATCTGTGACATGCCCACCAGGTGGAACTCAACGTTGGCCATGCTGCAGCGGCTGCACACGCAGCAGAGGGCCATCAATGAGTACCTGTGCGACTATGGCACCAGGACAGGGTCAGGGGAGCTTGTTTTTTTTTCCCCACGCCAGTGGGCCATGATCAGGGATGCATGCACTGTCCTGTCACCATTTGAGGAGGCTATGAGGATGGCGAGCAGTGACAGTGCATGCATCAGTGACACTGTCCCCCTTGTCCACCTGTTGGAGCACACGCTGCGTGGAATAATGGACAGGGCACTTGAGGCAGAACAGAGGCAGGAAGAGGAGGACTTCCTTAGCTCTCAAGGCCCCCTTTATCCAGACAGTGTTCCTGCGTGCCCGCCGATCACACAGGAAGAGGAGGAGGAGGAGGAGGAGGAGGAAGATTGTGTCAGTATGGAGGTAGAGCCTGGCACTCAGCATCAGCAGCAGTCTTTAAGGGATCAGTCCCAAGAAACACATGGACTTGTACGTGGCTGGGAGGAGGTAGCTGTGGACCATGTCGTCCTTAGTGACTCAAAGGACTCCGGACCGAATGCCTCAGCAAACCTACGCTGCATGGCCTCCCTGATCCTGCAAAGCCTGCGTAAGGATCCTCGTATTCGTGGTATCAAGGAGAAGGACCAATACTGGCTGGCAACCCTCCTTGATCCACGTTACAAGGGTAAGGTTGCGGACCTTATCTTGCCATCGCAGAGGGAGCAAAGGATGAAACATCTTCGGGAGGCCTTGCAGAAAGGTCTGTGCAACGCGTTCCCAGAGACTGGGAGGTTACAAACTCCTGTTTCTGGACAACGTGTTGCTGAGGCTTCGGTCAGTCAAAGAAGGAGCGGTGGAGAAGGTGGCCGTCTGACCGATGCGTTCAGACAATTTTTTGGTCCGCAGCCCCAAGGTATGATCGGTTCCAGCAACCATCGCCAGCGTCTGTTTTACATGGTGCAGGAATACCTAGGGGCAAGATCTGACTTGGACACCTTTCCCACCGAAAATCCTCTGGGTTACTGGGTCTTCAGGATGGATCACTGGCCAGAGCTTGCACAGTATGCAATTGAGCTACTGGCCTGTCCTGCATCCAACGTTCTTTTGGAACGCACATTCAGTGCTGCTGGAGGCTTTGTAGCCGATCACAGGGTGCGTCTGTCCACCGACTCGGTCGATCGACTGACCTTCATAAAAATGAATCAGTCTTGGATCACCACCAGCTACCAAGCACCTGATGCTGATGTAACCGAATAATTTTTTTTGAAATCTCAGATCCCTTCAAAGACTGCCTATGCTGATGCTGAGTGACTATCCCTGAGTAATTATCCTCTTCCTCCTCAATCATCACGCTGATAGCTTGTAAGAACATTTTTGGTTCTGGGCACCACCACCAGTGCCTAAGGCCCAATTTTTCAGCCCCTGTTTAACAGGGGCGTGTAATTACAATTTTTGATGCAATACTTTGCAGCAGGGCTCATTTCTGCATTCCAACTAGAGTATCTGTGAGGGGTTGCAGTGTTGTGGCACCAGTGCCTAAGGCCCAATTTTTCAGCCCCTGTTTAACAGGGGCCTGTAATTACAATTTTTGATGCAATACTTTGCAGCAGGGCTAATTTCTGCGTTCCAACTAGAGTATCTGTGAGGGGTTGCAGTGTTGTGGCACCAGCACCAGTGCCTAAGGCCCAATTTTTCAGCCCCTCTTTAACAGGGGCGTGTTATTACAATTTTTGATGCAATACTTTGCAGCAGGGCTCATTTCTGCATTCCAACTAGAGTATCTGTGAGGGGTTGCAGTGTTGTGGCACCAGCACCAGTGCCTGAGGCCTAATTTTTCAGCCCCTGTTCAACAGGGGCATGTAATTACAATTCTTGATCTAATATTTCACAGCAGGGCCCATTTCTGCACCCACCAAGAGCGAGTGAGGACTTACAGTGTTGTGGCACAACCACCACCACCAAAGGCCCAATTTTTCTGCCCTTGTTCAACAGGGGCATGTAATTACAATTCTTGATCTAATATTTCACAGCAGGGCCCTGTGAGGGCTTACAGTGTTGTGGCCACAACAACACCTAAGGCCCAAATTTCTGCTGAGTATATATGGCAGGCCCCTACTTTCAAACATCTAACTTACAAACGACTCCTACTTGCAAACGGAAGGAGACAACAGGAAGTGAGATGAAATCTACCCCTAGGAAGGGAAATTCTCTCCTGTAACAGTTAATATGGGAAAAACATTTCTCCTTTCCACTGATGCTTTCCAATCCTTGTTCCACAAAAAAACCCAAATTTTCAAAAAACATTTGTCATTGGGACAAAAAGTGAGGTGAAATCTTCTGAAGAGGAGGAAAGACAGCAAAACAAATGTCACAGGGGTGATAACCCTTCCCTATGTTTTCCAAAAAGCTTAAAAAAGATTTTTTGGCTAGAGCTAAACACGTTAAAAATTTACCCGTTAACAATTACAAACAGATTCTACTTAACAACAAACCTACAGTCCCTGACTTGTTTGCACCGCCTGTATACTGCTGTTCAGAGTATATAGGGCCTGGTGGCCCCACACCTTTCCTTATTTTAATTTGGGTGCGGGGTTCCCCTTAATATCCATACAAGACCCAAAGGGCCTGGTAATGGTCTGGGGGCTACCCATGCCGTTTGTCTCACTGATTTTCATCCATATTGCCAGGATCCGACATTACATTAAACCCGCAAGCAGTTTTAAATGAGATTTTTTCCTTTAAAAATGACATTTTGTGCAGGGACTGTTCTAAACACGGGAAACACGCGCCACTTTACAGGCATACTATAGACACACCCCAGGTACGATATTTAAAGGAATATTTCACTTTTTTTTTTTTTTTACTTTAAGCATCATTAAAATCACTGCTCCCGAAAAAATGGCCGTTTTTAAAAGGTTTTTTTGCATCGAATACAAGCCCCCTGGGGTAGCCCCCTGGGGTAGGACCCGGGTCCCCAAACCCTTTTTAGGACAATACCATGCAAATTAGCCTTTAAAATGAGCACTTTTGATTTCGAACGTTCGAGTCCCATAGACGTCAATGGGGTTCTAACGTTCGTGCGAACCGGGGGGTGTTCGGCTCATCCCTAACCAAGATGATCATTCTGGTATAACCACTCAAAGTCCAGCAACATACCAGTATGTTGCTGGTCCTTGTTGGGCATATATTGTAATGTTCTTTTTTTCAGGCAGCCTGTGGGCTGAACGAAAAAAAGAGATTTATCAGTGGGTATGCCCACCATTAGAATACCGCCCTTCATCCACCCACTTCTAGTGATGGGCATACATGCACCATTTTCTTTTAACTGTGGTGGTGAAATCACCTCCTACAGTGCTAGAGTCGCTGATTTACGTATCGTAGGAGCAAACACTGTTGTTAAGATAAATAAATCAGTGCTGCAGCTGAATGGTGTACCTGCTAAGCAAATGATGGTTAACAATAAAACAAAGTAACATTACAGTATAACAGTAAGACTTACCATAACTGCAAGGCAAATACAATAAAACATAGTCAAAATAAAATGCAATCTGTGCCTAAAAAATATATGACAAAGCATAGGGGCAATCCGCCCCTAATGTTAGGAGCAAATCACTCCTCCACCCCTGCCCCCATGCTTCAGAATATATGCTCTTTTTTTTAACTGTGATGGTGAAATCACCTCTTATAGGGTGTACACACGGTCGGACTTTGTTCGGACATTCCGACAACAAAATCCTAGGATTTTTTCAGACGGATGTTGGCTCAAACTTTTTTTGTCAACACACGGTCGCACAAAGTTGTCGGAATTTCCGATCGCCAACCACGCGGTCACGTACACCACATACGACGAGACTAGAAAAGGCCGGTTCAGAACCAAGCGCGGCACCCTTTGGGCTCCTTTTGCTAATCTCGTGTTAGTTAAAGTTTGGTGAGAGACGATTCGCACTTTTTCAGACTCGTGGCTTTCAGATCGTTTTCTGCCGTTCAGTTTGTGCTTGTGGGTTTGTATCTGCTCTTCAGTGCGTGCAGCAAGTTCCGCGTGACTTTAAGTAGTCATTGTATTCTTGTTCGTTCCTTACTGTTTTTCAGTTCGCTCTTCACAGGCCTTGCTGTTCTTCAGTGCGTTCTGTTACTTCGTTCTGAGCAGCTGACCGTTTTCTAGCCATGTTTCGTATGCGTACTCCTCGTAGGGTTCGTGCTGTGCGGGGGCTTGGTGTTGGGGTCCTGACCTTGACACAAGTCCAGTCCATGAACAGGGTGGGGAGGAGTTCATGGACCAAGAATTGGTTGCTTCAGCGTGACCAGTTCTCTCATATGCCTTTGCTCCGTGAGATCCGTGAGAATAATCCTGATGATTTCAGGAACTTTCTCAGGATGACGGACCCCGTGTTTCACCGTCTGTTGGCTTCGCTGACCCCCTATATCAGCAGGCAGGATACCTGCATGAGGCAAGCCATCACTCCGGAGCAGAGGTTGGTCGCTACCTTGCGGTATTTGGCGACAGGGAGAAGTCTGCAGGACTTAAAGTTCTCAACAGGCATCTCCCCCCAGGCTCTGGGTATCATCATCCCAGAGACCTGTTCTGCCATCATCCAGGTCCTGCAGAAGGAGTATATGAAGGTAAGATTTTTATCCTTTTATATCACATTTTATTGTATTGAATGTTTGCTAATATATTGTATTTCTTTCCTCATTCCCTAATTACCATGATTGGAATATGCTGTGAAAGTCCCCTTTGTCCTCATGCATGCTGGATTTTTATGTAATTATTATTTTAGGTCCTTCATACATATTTGCCCTTCAATAACCTTCCCAGCATGGTGTCTCCTGGCCTATATTCACCTCATGTAGTCACTTAACAATGTATTTTATCAGCTCCATAGTAATGCTTTGCCCCAAACACCCCCTAAAATGTTTAGAAATTTTATTTTTGCTTTAAATTCAGGCAGAGTGCCAGAGGCTTTTTTTTTGTGGTGTCCCCAAATAATTTTTAGTAACCCTCCCTCCCCCAACTGCTAAGTCAGCTGATCCCAATTCTCTATCTATCCTCAATCATCTATCTGCTGACTTTGCCAAACCCATACACACTATACCCATCTCTTTACTGGTCAGATTTATGGATGAATTCCCAAAGCATGTAGTGCAAGGGCCTGCCTGTATACTTTCCAATGGTACTGTTAAAATTTTTTGGGATCCTATTATTATCTTGATAGGTAATAGCAGAATGTCCAAATGTCCTCAAATGCGTACAATGTGTATTTATATCTTTGTATTATGAAACTTCTTACCTGTCCAGTGGACTGCCAATAGTGTAACTAAGGAGGGTCTGTTCAAAGTAATACCCATTATTTAGGCATTCATCTCTCAATGAAGTGAAGAGGGTTACCTGTCCAAGATTTCCACACACCCCCTATAATGTTAGAAATGGCCCATGAGGGGGGGAGGGGGAATATGATAGGTGTACCTTATACTTTGGCCTTGTTAAATTCCCCTTACTAAATGCTATCTGGAGGTTGCCCCATAATGTTTGTGTCTAATCTGCTTGCCATGTTTCTGTGAAAAAATAGTAATGTTTATTGTTTTTTCCTCAACAGTTTCCTTCTACGCCATGGGAATGGCAGACTGTGGCCTCCCACTTTGCCCATCGGTGGGACTTTCCTAACTGCGGAGGGGCAATTGATAGGAAACACGTCCACATCGTCCCACCACACAACTCGGGGTCGTACTATTATAATTACAAGGGGTTCAATAGTATAGTGATGTTGGCGGTGGTGTCGGCTAATTACGACTTCTTGTATGTGGACGTGGGGAAGAATGGCCGGATGTCCGATGGTGGAGTCATCTCCCAGACAGAGTTCTACAGGCGTCTCCAGAATGGCAGCTTGGACTTGCCAGCTCCAGAGGACAATGTTGAAGGACTCCCATTTGTGTTCGTTGCTGATGAAGCGTTTGCGCTGGGGGACCACTTGATGCGGCCATTCCCAATGAGGACCCTCATCCCGGAACAGAGGGTTTTTAATTACCGGCTGGCCAGAGCCCGAAGAGTGGTGGAGAGCACATTTGGAATCCTGGCCAGCCGGTTCCGCCTATTTATGACACCCATCCATATGGCGGAGTATAAACTAAACCATATTATACTGGCATGCTGTATTCTCCATAACTTTTTAAGGAAACATTCGGCCAACTATGCTGGCTCAGTTGGGCCTGAGGCCGGAATCATACATCAAACCACACTGACGGCGCTTGAAAGTGGCCGTCCTGGCTTGCCCTCCTGAGTGCCCGTGATGTCCGGTTACGCTACCTGGAGTTCTTTGCGGGTAGGGGGGCTATCAATATGCCAGACAATCTGTGAAGCCTTTTTATAATAAAAAAAAAGAAATTCTTCGTGGACATTTACTGCTTGTGTTTGTTTTAGCTGACCCTGACAGAAATGTTTTGAGTTCAGAAAATGGCGTGATTGTGTAACCTTATACAAAGCACTGTTGGCTGTTATTTACTAAATGCAAAAACACATTTCACTACAAGTGCACTTGCAACTGCACTGAAACTGCACTTGTAGTGCAAAGTGGATTTGCCCTTAGGAAATAACCCCCATTTTCTCAGAAAACAACAATTACATCACCCCAAAAGTGTTGTAGCGTTGAGACAATAATCCACACATTCTTGATTAACAATCTTTTTAATACCTGCACAATCACATGTGCATTTACCAAAGGTTTTTCAAACAAACCAACATGTTTGTGGTATACCAATTTTTGTGGTGGCATTATCAAAACTCAAAATGTCCATTTTAGATAAAACAGGCATGTGTAAAACCAACAATAAAAGACACAAATCTTGAACTTAGAAACTTCACATTTGGTCGAATTTGAAGGCAATATCAGACATGAGTATTTAGGAACTGTGTTTGATATTGCGTTCAGATGGGGGAAATCACCCCTGGAAAAGCCAAATTTGGAAGATGCACACCAATTTACCAATGTCAACATGTGCTAGCTGCCATTAAGGGGGATCAAGGGATGTGTTTTGGGGGAGCAAGCCCTTCCTCTCAGCTACTTTATTATTGAGGAAGGGATTGCACCCCCAAAACGCGTCCATTGATCTCCCGTGATGGCAGATAGCACATGTTGACACACTGTGTGCATCCTCCAAATTTGGCTTTGGGAAAAATCACAAAAACATTTTGCACATTATAGCACACAAAAGAAGAAAGTGATTTGGAGGGGCTCTAAACTCGCCCCAAAACATCAATGATGTTTTTATTTTTTGGAATAACATCATTGATGTTTTGCTTGATGATTTCCAATTGTAAATTACACCCCATGATCTCCCCGATCAGGATCTGGGCACTTTCGGATGTGAAAGGATCTGGATCCACAACCTCACGATCACCTAAAAAGAGAGGAACCCCAAAATAAATTAGGTTTAAAAAAAATGCCGCCATCCATCTCTTATCTGAGCCTGTGGTTGCAGACACTCACCTGTTGTGGTGACTAGTTCCACCACATCTTCTTCCTCCTGCTCTTCTTGTGTTGGGGGGATTTCCCCTTCTTCCAGGGGGGGGGGGGGCTCTGGTCTTTTATCCCCTATGTAAAACAAAAATGGTATACTTAGCACACAGATATTTGATGGCAGAACTATAAAGATGAAACATTGCTTGGAAGTGGGGTACAATTGTCAATTTTAGCAGAGTTCCAAGATGTAGCTTTTTTAGTGCCCTTTGTCAACATGCAATTCTTTACCTGTTTGGTACAAGCTTCACAAATGGAGACCCCCCTATAGTATACACTGGAGCATCTGTGTGGCCCCCTAATAAAAATGGTGTTCTTTTGTCCCACACTAGTGCTCCAGTGTCCAGATGTGTAAACAGCTGCTCATTGTCCTCTCCTTACACACAATCTAGTTTGCATTTCATTCTAGTAACAAAGCCATCTACACAACCCAATTCTTTGCAGACAAGTATAGGGCGTCAAAATGGTGGCCAAATGCATATGGGCTAAACAATGGTACTTTATAGTTGGAATGAAAAATGTTTGATCCGAACGAATAATGTGCCCATGAACATGAAAGTTGCCATTTTAAACTGTACAACAGTTCCTAAAAGCACATGGAGCAGCACGAACATAATAAACACAAAAAGAATTGGAACACAGCACAACTACTTACTTTTTTGCAGCACTCTCCGGATCTTTCTGTACTGCTCATGTTCTAGTAATTTGAGGTCTGACCACCATCTTTCGATCGTCGTACCCCGAAATTCCGGTGCAGACTCCTGACCACTTTTGCCATGATCTTGGCCTTTCGGACATTGGGGTTGGGGTAAGGCCCATACTTTCCATCATAGTCGGCCTTCTTCAGGATGTCCAACATCTCCCCAAAGGACATATTTGAGTCCTTAAATCTCCTTCTGGATCGGGACGTGTCCGGATCCGGCCTTTCCTCCTCCTCCTCGTTGCTACAATTAGCACGCACCTGCTCTCTATCCGCCATGTGCTCTTCCCCCACTGCGCCGAACGAAAAGGGGCGGGGAATAGACTAGAAAGAACGTCAGGGGCGGGCGGAGTTATACGCATGCGCAGTGTGTATAAAGCGTAACACGCGTGCGTATTACGTACGATTTGTGAGTGGAGGAAGGAGCATCGGAGACGCCGATCGTGATAACGAAGGTAAGATCTAAACTTGCGCCTATACTGCTTCCAAATGGAAGCCTATATTGTAACAAGATTAGGGGAGTTTTGCCTGACATTAGGGTTTGTCTTGTGTTGTGTCTTGCAGAGAAAATGGATGGGTTCAACGACCACAATTTCCTGCCCCTGTTCATTGACAAATACAGGGAGCTGTCCTGTCTGTGGCAAGTGAGACACCCTCACTATAATCACAAACAGAAGAGGCAGGCAGCGCTGGAGAAACTGCTGGAGTTGGTGAAGCCGGTGGTCCCCACAGCAACCATCCCTTATTTAAAAGCCAAAATTGGTGGCCTGAGGAGCACTTATCTTAGGGAGCGGAAGAAGGTCACAGATTCCCAGAGATCCGGAGCTGCAGCAGATGACATTTATGTCCCCAGGCTGTGGTACTATGAGAGACTGCGATTTCTGTCAGACCACACTGAAGTCAGGGAATCCCTCTCCACTCTTCCTTCCACGCTTCCTTCCATACCAGCTGAGGCTTCCGATGTCCAACCTGGGCCTTCCAGCTAGGAAGAAGTGGAGGAGCCCAGCTGGAGCCAGGTATAGTATTGTTCTACAGATTTCTGGGCAATAAAGAAATGATGTTTACTAGATGTTATTATTGATCACTAATTGAAAGTGTTTTACATATCAATAGACAGTAGTGGGCACCCAAAATTGGGACAAGAATGAAAACTGCTGGGCTCAGAAGGATAGTCTGTTATATTTGTTAACATTCAATTTGCAACAGTCAGGAGGTGAAAATTGTGTGTGATTGATGACTAAAAAACTAAAACTATGTCCCTTTTTCATACACAGGAAGACCTCAGCCAGGAGGAGGTTGTGGAATGTGGCAGTCAGGAGGAGGCGGGGATTAGTTGCAGCCAGGAGGAGGCGGGGCTAAGTGTCAGCCAAGAGAAGCCAGGGACCAGTCGCAGCCTGACTGAGTCTCAGGTCCCTCCCCTCCGCCTGCCATATAAACGAGCCAGGAAGGCCACTCCAAGTCCCGTGCAGGATTCAGCGTTCAGGCTGATCCAGGAGGCTTCGGCATCCCTCCGAGCCTTACCAACTCCTGAAGAGGCCTTTGCCTGCATGGCTACCACCAAATTGCAGGGCATGCAGGAGGGTCAACGCAGGCTCTGTGAGGACCTTCTGTATAAAGTCCTACGTAAGGGGGTGAGTGGGGAACTAACACCCAAGACCGACGTGGTTGAGTTGGACCATCCTCCTCCTCCTCCTCCTGCTGCCACAACTCCACCACCAGAGCCACCGCGTGTAAGGAAGCATGGAAGGAAGGCAAGAGAGTGATGACTGGGTTCAGTCTGGTCTGACAAAAGCTGCAGTCTATCGTATGACCACAGCCTGGGGACACAGATGTCATCTGCTGCTGTTCATGATCTCTGGGACTTCTGGACCAGACTGCACTCCCTTAGATATGGACTCCTCAGGCCACCAATTTTGCGTAAAAATAGTTGATGTCTGCCCTGGGGGTCCAAGGCTTCACCCACTTCTGCTGTTTCTCCAGCGTTGCCTCCCTCTTTGTTTAGTTGTGAGCCCTTAATAAAAATTTTTAGGTAAATTCTACTCTCCTGTGTGTGTTTTCATCCAAAAAGGACAGTTTGTTGGTGACGATTCAGGTACATTTCTAAAATACAATGTGAAATTAACAAGGGACAACAACACCAAACAATCTCCTACAGATTAAATAGAACAACATATCAATGGTGTTGTGGGAACTTGTTACAAAAAACACACACAAACATTTTCGGGAGTACAAATCAAAATCGCAAAAAAAAAAAAAATTAAAAGACAAACACAAAAAAAGAATCTACATTAAAGACAAAAAATATATAAAAAATATCCAAAAATATGTTGTCAGATGTGAGAAATCAAAATATATTGAGGGAATCCCAATAAATAGTAACGAAATAAGTTTGTGAGAAGTATGTGTGAATATGAGCAGCAAAACTACTTCATTCTTGTCACATTATAAAGAAGAAGAGAGTGCGTTGTATTAAACCATTTTTAACATTGCAGCGTGACGAAAGTGCTGTATCCATTGCGAACGCTAAGTTTACCAGAACGAGCTGTTCCGTCTTGGAATTTCTTCTGAGCATGCGTGGCACTTTGTGCGTCGGAACAGGCCACACACGGTCGGAATTGACGCGATCGGATTTTGTTGTCGGAAAATTTTATCTCCTGCTGTCCAACTTTGTGTGTCGGAAAATCCGATGGAAAATGTCCGATGGAGCCCACACACGGTCGGAATTTCCGACAACATGCTCCGATCAGACATTTTCCATCGGAAAATCCGACCGTGTGTACGGGGCATTACAGAGCTGGAGCCACGGCTTTATGTATCGTGGGAGCAAATGCTGTTGCTGTCAGAATAAATAAACCCATGCTGCAGCTGACTGGCGTACCTGCTAAGCAAATGATGGTTAACAATAACAGTATAACAGTAAGACTTACCATGCCTGCAAAGCAAATATAATAAAAAATAGTAAAAATAAAACATTACAGTTCTAAAATACAGTAACAAGAGAGAGAGAACAATAGAGCAGACAATAGAGAGCGAACGTGAGAGAGAACAATAGAGAGAATAAAAATACAACCGGAACTATGTTTGGCTTTTTTTTTTGTGTTTTTGTGTGTTTTTTTTTTTTGTTTTTTTTTTTTGCACTTTTATATAAACTGTAAACTGTAAAAGTTCCAGATTAGGGTCTTTCAAAATGTGATGGCCATCACATCTTTCGAGACCCTTTGTTAGTATGCCTAGGACTGTGCAATGCTGTACCCTACGCTAATGCTCCAGTAGTGTGTAGTAGCATTCGAAACAGTCACCAATGCAAAGACCAGGTTGGTCAGGACAGGAGGGACAATAAAAGCGGGTGTCATGCCTATATCCGCGCTTTCTACAGACACAACATCTTCTTTGGGGTGCATGTTGGGTAGGGGTACCAGAGAGGACATGTGGAAAATGCCTCTCATGCAGCCGGCTCACTGCATTTGGATTGGGAAGTTGGGCCACAGCACCGTCTGGAAACAGAAGGGCTTTGACTATCTCTTCCTGGAATTTTAGGAAGGATCCAGTTCGTCCTGAAGCTTTTATAGCACATAAGTATTCAGCAAAGCCAATTGAAATAAGTATACAGACACTTTTTTGTACCAGCGTCTGGCCTTATAGGCAATTAGGTACGGCGCCAACAACTGGTCGTGGAGGTCCACCCATCCCATATTAAAGTTATATTCGTGGACACAGAGGGGTTTCTCCACAACACCAGGTGCCGCAGAATTTTGGACCGTCGTGTCTGCATGAAGGGAGGACAGAACAAAAACATTCTTATTATCCCTCCACTTCACAGGGAGCAGATTATTACACTTCAAGCAGGCTCTCTCCCCCAGCCTAAGACGGGAATCTACAAGCCGCTGGGGTAAGCCCCAGCGATTAGATCGCACTGTGCCACATGCGCCAATTCCGCGATCAAACAAGGGACTAAAAAGTGGCACGCTCGTGTAATAATTGTCCACATATAAGTGGTACTCCTTTCTGAATAAGGGTGACACCAAGTCCCACACAATCTTACCAGTGCTCCCTATGTAGTCTGGGCAGTTCTCCGGCTCTACAGAACTATTTCTTCCCTCGTAAACCATAAAACTATATGTATAGCCTGTGGCCCTGTCACAGAGCTTATACATCTTGACCCCATATCTGGCACGCTTGCTGGGAAGATACTGTTTGAATGACAAGCGGCCAGAAAACTTAATCAGGTACTCATCAACGCAGACAACTTGATGGGGAGTAAACAAGGCTGCAAACTGTTGGTTGAAGTGGTTTATGAAGGGCCGAATTTTGTGGAGCCGATCAAATCCAGGGTCACCCCAAGGATGACAGAGTTCATTATCATTGAAGTGCATAAACCGCAAGATCTGCTCGTATCGTGCCCTGGTCATGAAGGCAGAGAACACGGGCATATGGTGAATTGGGTCAGTGGACCAATATGATCACAACTCACTCTTTTTAGTTATGCCCATGAGGAGGGATAGGCCCAGGAAGGTCTTAAATTTGCAAACCGTAATAGGTTTCCAATCTCTGGCAAGGGTCAGCTGGGGATTAGCGGTGATGCATTGACCAGCATATAAATTGCTTTAGTCCATAATAGATCTATAGAGATCTTCCATGAAGAACAGCGAATAAAAATCAAGTGACATAAAATCAATTGTTTCCACCTGAATTCCGGGTTGGCCAGTGAATGGGGGAAGTATGGGTGCTGCAGAAGTGGTGGGTTCCCAATTAGGATTGGCAAATGCAGCAGGAAGAGCACTTTCGACGGGCCTGTCTTTGTCTTCTTGGTGGTTGCGGGACTCTACTCGTGCTAGCCACCTCACCAGCTTGAACTGCACTCATGGGACTCGCCACGTCACCACATGATACTGCAGTGCTGAATATACGACCAGGATGTACTAGGCCGCTGGTGCTTGCCAGTTCACCAGAAGGATGAGTGGCACTAGTACTGGCCCTCTGCTCCATACGAGAGCCCTGCAGTTCTTGAACCTCAACGACAGCAGAAAAACGGGATCTGGTATGCCTGACCTTGGCAGGGACCACAACTCCATTGTCAGAGCTATCTGTCAGGGTGCCGCTGCTGTCTACTGGTTCATATTCTGAGCCTGACAGATGAGTAACTTCCTCTTCACTACCTGTCATGCTCAGAAACGTGTAGGCCTCTTCACTAGTGTACTTTCGATTTTACATTTTACTCTCTAAATTTACTGGTACACTAGTGAGACTCACAGGAAAAAAAGCACCTGACTGTCAGCGACTGATTCAAAACGCCACCAAAAAACTGGTAGCATTCGCTGGGATCGGGCCTGACTCTGCGAACGCTGCAGTTATGTGTGTTGTGTTTTTGTAAATGACAGTGATTGATTAATACTGCACTTGGGTGGGCTGGGCTGGGCGGAGGGGCTAAACGCAGGTGCTTGCAGGTATCTGGGCTGATCCCACTAACGCTTCATTTTTGAGAACCCTAAACTGCTGGGGACGCTAATATAGTTCTGATCAGATCAGACATTGATCCGTTCAGACACTATACTACTAAGGGAGGTGTATGGTGCGTGCATGGGTGTTAGCGCTACTGGCACTAATCTGACGCTGCCTGGGGTGACACAGACCCTGACTGACACTAAAACTGATGTTACCCACCGGGTGATTAGGGGGTTAAATCTTTATTGGGTAATATACGGCAGGTGCCCTGACACTATAAAAAATATCTAGCTAACCAGCACATGCGTGACACTTATACAGTGATCACTGGTGACAGGGGGTGATCAAGGGGTTAAACTTTTATTAGGGGGGTTAGGGGGGTCCCTAGACCTATCTGGGCCTGCACTAAATACTCTAACACTGATTAGTGTCACTAATGACACTAGTTCAGTGATCAAAAAAAAATATGAACACTGCACTGGGTGACACAGTGACGGGGTGAAGGGGTTAACTGGGGGTGGGTGATCGGGGGGTGAAATATGTGCCTATGTGTGTGTACTAAAGTCAGTGTAGTGTTGGTGCAACTTACGGTTAGATGTTATCTCTCCTCTCCCTGGAACGAAAAGACTTCCATGAGGAGAGATGACATCACTTCCCCTGCAGTGTTTACACTTACGCATGCAGGGGAAGGATCTCATTCGCCAGGAGCGATCACCAGGTCCAGGCCAGATATCATTGGCCCGGGCCTGGGGATTGATTTGTTGTGGATCGAATCCGATCGTCGCGGCCGCCGTAACATGATGGCGATTCTCCTGCCTGTGCCATTCTGCCGCAGTAAAACTGCAGCAGCTGGTCGGGAAGTGGTTAATTATAATGCACAATACTAGTAAACTTTTACTGTAAATGTAATTGTAATGCCTTATATTACCTCCAGTCTATCAGCTTCCAGCTTCGCTGGGTTCAGATGCTCATCTTCCCTGCACAGATCCCTAAGGCTGCATTTAAACTTGAGCATAGCGATTTATTGGCATTTTTATTTGAGGGTTTTTTGAGACGTGTATTATAAGCGTTTCGTATGTGTATTATAAGCTTTTTTCGGCTTCAGCCGTTTTTTGGTTTTTTTTAGCCATTAGAAAGCACTAGGGGGAGGAGAGGGAGAGGAAATTAGGGGTGGAGAGCTGCTGAGCAGAAATGCGCAACAAAACACTTGTAAAACACTTAAATCAGGCATTTCTATTGACAGGCGTTTGGTTCAGCTGTGAGCAGGGACTATTGAAATGAATAGGATTTGGCTTGTTGAGCATTTTAGAGCTACAAGCTTCAAGCAGAAAATCACTCAGGTGTGAACGGGGCCTTAAAGTAATTGTAAACATTGGATTTTTTTTTTTTAAACAATAATAAACTTGTGAAACGTGCCTGCTCTGTGTAATGGTTTTGCACAGAGCAGCCCCGATCCTCCTCTTCTGAGGTCCCCCTGCCAGCATTTCTGGCTCCTCTAAAGCAAGCCGCAGAGTCTAGTATAGAGTGCCCCTATAGCAAGGTAAAAACTACTTCCTTTAGAATCACTCACTTCCTTCTCCTGCCCAGGACTACATGTCCCATGAGGCATTGCTCCTCACACATTCACAAGTATATATGCATGTACATCTTCACTGACATGTATGAACAGTGTACTGACCTGTATGTGTGTTGCACTGTGTATACTGACATGTATGGATGGCGCACTGAGCTGTATATGTGCTGCACTGTATTTTCTGATATGTAAACAAATAATACATTCTGTATGCAGGCTAACTAATCGGCTGACCAACTAATTGATTATCAAAATTAAAAAAAACTATTTTGATAATCGATTATAATTGATTATGCTGATTAGTTGTTTCAGTCCTAATGTAGACCAGGAAACCCTCAAGGAATAAGAAAAGGTTTAGTAATCAGCAAAGGGAGGATGGATGTGATGGGGGGATGGATCCTCTGATAATCCAGATTATCATGTGTTGTATGTACTGAGAAGCAGGGAAAGGTTTGGACAAGAGCCCGCTCACCAGATCCTGTAGACAGCAGGCACTCACACAGGAACAATGCAGGGTCTATACATCAATCGGCTGGAAGCTGGATGCAGCTGGTAGCTCAGATATGGATTCCACAGGTGGGCTGGCGCTCAATGATCAGTCACCCGATCATCAGCAGGAAGAACTGGAGATCTTCAGTGTCACACAGCACTGCAGGTCCCCTTGGACAGGTACACTGGTGACCCCTAGGTCGCAGTAGGTCATGGCCCCGACAGCTGGGTGGCAGGCTGGTGCTCATTCAACAGATCCCGGGAAGAAGAGAGTGCAGGCTTGCTGGGAAACTGCTTTTATGTCTTTTCCCATCATTCTCCTTTTTGGATGCCTGGTTTGCAGAGTGGTGCTGAAGCTGAACATTGGGAACTTTGAGTGGAGAGTGTGAACAAGTTTTGTTTTTGACTGCTGGTGGATGCAGTGTTTGTATTTTTAGGTTCTTTTTGGGGTTTTTCCTTGCAGCTTTTTAACACCTTTTCTGTCACTTTTTAAACAGCCTTTTTTTCTTTCCTTCCTTTAGCCTGCTAATTAGGGGAGTGGTTAATTGGTCACAGGTGCCTGAGGCCTATATAACTTTCTGTAGAACTCATTTTTGATCCTGCTCATCTTTGAGCTTGCCACCTTTTTGCTTGCTGGAACTTAGACCAAGTGGAACTGGACTAAGTGGTGAGTTAAAACCCAGAGTTGAAAACAGATTATAACATGGTTCAAAGTACCTGTGTAGTGTGAGTACCTGAGTGTTGAGCAGATCAAGTGGAACTGGACTAAGTGGTGAGTTAAAAACCAGATTTGAAAACAGGAGGTTATAACAGGGTTCAAAGTACCTGTGTAGTGTGAGTACCTGAGTGTTGAGCTATCAGGGAAATAGACGCATCCCCAGGCACAATAGTGCAGGGATCGCGAACCGACAAAGGCAAAGGTACGCTGGCCAGCGCACAAGGATGCACAGCACTGTGAACTGACAAATGCGCATGCGCAGCGGCACACGCACAGCGTGATAGTGGCACCACTGCCTATTTAAACTGTTTTTTTTCTGGAGACCGAAAGAAATTCAGATCCTTTAAAAATGCCTGTCTCCTGTACTTGGCTCTGCAACCACTGACTTTTTCTATTGAAAAAGTGAAGGTAGGATTCATCATTTCCTTACTAAAAGATGAACTTCAAGCATGGGCCCATGGCTTATTGGAGCATAAGAGTCCTGTCATTAACTGTGGACCTATTCTTCGAAACCATGGCACAATTATATGATGACCCCCTACGGGTGGCCACTGCTGAAGCTACTCTTCAGACCCTACAACAGGGTCAGCGCCATGTGGAAGATTACACGGTGAAATTCCGCACATGGTCCACAGACTCAGGGTGGAATGAGGAAGCCTTGAGATATCAGTATCGGCTGAGGCTGTCTGAATCCCTTAAAGATGAATTGGCCAGAGTGAAAACCACCTTAACTCTAGAAGGTCTCATCCAACTGGCCATTCAGCTTGACAGACACCTACCGGAACGCCGGTCTGAACGTGTTCAAATCTTGCATCCCACCTGGATGCTGCCTAAAGCCCTGCCTACATCGGAACCCATGCAGTTTAGCCTGATCTGTCCAGCATTGACTTCAGAGTAGAAATTTTGTTGCCGACAGGTGAACCTTAGCCTGTATTGCGGGGGAACGGGACATTTCATAAACAGTTGCCCCATAAGACCTAGGAAGTCAAACCCCTGCACTCCGGTCCACTTCCAGATTTCAGGTCTTCTCCAACTCATATTGTTCTTTCTGTCATATTACAGGTGGCAGGAAAAGAAGTTCAGCTCCAGGCAATACTTGATTCTGGGGCATGTAGCTGTTTTTTGGATCTGACCTTGGCAAAAAGACTCGCTATTCCTCTCCTTTACAAGAAGCAAAGATTGACAGTCCATCTGGCTGATGGTTCCGGGCCTGTCACCCAAGAAACAGCGCCTATCTTTACCTCTACCAGCTCAGGTCACTAGGAATTTATACGTTTTGACGTCCTGAGCTCCCCTATATTCCCTATCATCCTGGGAATCCCATGGCTACAGGAGCGCAATCCTCAGATTGATTGGTCCAAAAAAGGAAGTACTCTTCACTTCTTCCTACTGCCAGCAACATTGCCTTGTTCCTGAACCCAAGGAGTTTTCCAGCTGCCTGACTGTACTACCTACAACCAGTGTGGACCAAAATATACCAGCAGCCTACCGGGAATTCCTAGATGTCTTTGACAAGAAGTAGGCGGATACCCTTCCTCCATATCGTCCCTACCACTGTCCCATTGAACTACTACCGGGGGCTGAGATACCTTTTGGCTCTCTTGCCGAAACTGAACTTCAGACATTGAGGCAATATATTGATGAAAACTTAGAAAAAAGATTCCTCCTCTCCTGCCGGTGCCGGCATTCTCTTTGTTGAGAAGAAGGATAACACATTGAAACCATGTGTGGACTACAGGGAACTAAATAAAATTACCCTTAAAAATTGGTATCCACTCCCCCTGGTCCCCAAACTATTCCAGAGGTTCCGTACATCTTCACCAAACTAGACTTACACGGAGCTTACAATCTTGTCCGCATCTGGGAGGGGAATGAGTTGAAAACAGCGTCAGAACGATTCGGACATTTCGAATACCTAGTAATGCCATTTGGATTGTGCAACGCTCCAGCCATGTTTTAACACTTTCTAAATTACATTTTTCGGGAGTACTTAGACCACTTGTTATCGTCTATCTCGACGATATTCTCAGCCACCCTGGAGCTTCACATATTCTCAGCCACCCTGGAGCTTCACAGAACACAGTTGAAAAAAGAGCGGTGCATCCTCAGAACACACGGTTTGTACGTTAAGGCTGAGAAATACAGTACGGTTCTCATGCAGAGAGCATATTAAAGACCCAGAGGGTCAATATATTGTACTTCGGTGCTCATTAAATGATAAAAACTTTTTATTGGTGAATGTCTATGTTCCTCCCCCATATACTGATGAAGTGTTAAAAAATGTGTATAGGAAAATGGTACAGTGGCCAAATTTACCAACTTTAGTTATGGGAGACTTTAATAACATAATGAATGAGGAGGAGGACAGACATAGCACCATAAAAAGTAAACAGAACGAGGAGAACTAGATTTGCTGGCCGTATACAAGAAATTGGGTTAGTAGATGTGTGGAGAATCAAATATCCATCAAAGAGAGAATACTCGTGTTGTTCAAGTACATATGGATCTTTGTCAAGAATAGATTTGCCTTTGGGGAATGATAATTTTCTTCCATGGCTAGAATCAATTCAAAATGGCCTTAGGGG
The DNA here is from genome assembly GCF_042186555.1 of Aquarana catesbeiana. Classification (NCBI taxonomy): domain Eukaryota; kingdom Metazoa; phylum Chordata; class Amphibia; order Anura; family Ranidae; genus Aquarana; species Aquarana catesbeiana. The sequence continues at coordinate 138,191,372 of NC_133336.1, read as the reverse complement.
GCTTTCTGATAGTTCCCCACTTATATTGACTATACAGACTGAGGGACAGTTGGCTTCTCTACCCTGAAAAATTAATCCACAGTGGTTGCTATTAATGACAGGAGAATAAGATAGAACGACAAATAATAGAATTAAAAAAAAAAATTAAAACTCAACATCTTTGTTAGTAGTTTGAGATTCAATGAAGGCATATATGCGTGGGGTTATGATCAAGGAAATATCTAAAATTAAGAGATCACCCAGAAGTCGTGAGGAGGAGGTAAGGCAAAGGGCGACTCAAACAGAGCATGATTATATCATTGATCCCATAGTATTAAAGCGCTTAGCCTGGCAGGAAGCTCAAAAAAACATAAATGCTATTTCTAACTAGGGATGAGCCGAACACCCCCCGATTCGGTTCGCACCAGAACCTGTGAACGGACCGAAAATTCACACGAACGTTAGAACCCCATTGACGTCTATGGGACTCGAACGTTCGAAATCAAAAGTGCTCATTTTAAAGGCTAATTTGCATGGTATTGTCCTAAAAAGGGTTTGGGGACCCGGGTCCTGCCCCAGGGGACTTGTATCGATGCAAAAAAAACTTTTAAAAACTGCCGTTTTTTTCGGGAGCAGTGATTTTAATGATGCTTAAAGTTAAAAAAAAAAAAGTGAAATATTCCTTTAAATATCGTACCTGGGGTGTTTCTATAGTATGCCTGTAAAGTGGCGCGTGTTTCCCGTGTTTAGAACAGTCCCTGCATAAAATGTCATTTTTAAAGGAAAAAATCTCATTTAAAACTGCTTGCGGGTTTAATGTAATGTCGGGTCCTGGCAATATGGATGAAAATCAGTGAGACAAACGGCATGGGTACCCCCCAGACCATTACCAGGCCCTTTGGGTCTTGTATGGATATTAAGGGGAACCCCGCACCCAAATTAAAATAAGGAAAGGTGTGGGGCCACCAGGCCCTATATACTCTGAACAGCAGTATACAGGCGGTGCAAACAAGACAGGGACTGTAGGTTTGTTGTTAAGTAGAATCTGTTTGTAATTGTTAACGGGTAAATTTTTAACGTGTTTAGCTCCAGCCAAAAAATCTTTTTTAAGCTTTTTGGAAAACATAGGGAAAGGTTATCACCCCTGTAACATTTGTTTTGCTGTCTTTCCTCCTCTTCAGAAGATTTCACCTCACTTTTTGTCCCAATGACAAATGTTTTTTGAAAATTTAGGGTTTTTTGTGGAACAAGGATTGGAAAGCATCAGTGGAAAGGAGAAATGTTTTTCCCATATTAACTCTTACAGGAGAGAATTTCCCTTCCTAGGGGTAGATTTCATCTCACTTCCTGTTGTCTCCTTCCGTTTGCAAGTAGGAGTCGTTTGTAAGTTAGATGTTTGAAAGTAGGGGCCTGCCCTATATACTCAGCAGAAATTTGGGCCTTAGGTGTTGTTGTGGCCACAACACTGTAGGCCCTCACAGGGCCCTGCTGTGAAATATTAGATCAAGAATTGTAATTACATGCCCCTGTTGAACAAGGGCAGAAAAATTGGGCCTTTGGTGGTGGTGGTGGTGGTGCTGGTGCCACAACACTGTAAGTCCTCACTCGCTCTTGGTGGGTGCAGAAATGGGCCCTGCTGTGAAATATTAGATCAAGAATTGTAATTACATGCCCCTGTTGAACAAGGGCAGAAAAATTGGGCCTTTGGTGGTGGTGGTGCCACAACACTGTAAATCCTCACTCGCTCTTGGTAAGTGCAGAAATGGGCCCTGCTGTGAAATATTAGATCAAGAATTGTAATTACATGCCCCTGTTGAACAGGGGCTGAAAAATTAGGCCTTAGGCACTGGTGCTGGTGCCACAACACTGCAACCCCTCACAGATACTCTAGTTGGAAAGCAGAAATGAGCCCTGCTGCAAAGTATTGCATCAAAAATTGTAATAACACGCCCCTGTTAAACAGGGGCTGAAAAATTGGGCCTTAGGCACTGGTGCTGGTGCCACAACACTGCAACCACTCACAGATACTCTAGTTGGAACGCAGAAATGAGCCCTGCTGCAAAGTATTGCATCAAAAATTGTAATTACAGGCCCCTGTTAAACAGGGACTGAAAAATTGGGCCTTAGGCACTGGTGCTGGTGCCACAACACTGCAACCTCTCACAGATACTCTAGTTGGAACGCAGAAATGAGCCCTGCTGCAAAGTATTGCATCAAAAATTGTAATTACACGCCCCTGTTAAACAGGGGCTAAAAAGCTGGGCCTTAGGCACTGGTGCTGGTGCCACAACACTGCAACCCCTCACAGATACTCTAGTTGGAATTGCATCAAAAATTGTAATTACACTCCCCTGTTAAACAGGGGCTGAAAAATTGGGCCTTAGGCACTGGTGGTGGTGCCCAGAACCAAAAATGTTCTTACAAGCTATCAGCGTGATGATTGAGGAGGAAGAGGATAATTACGCAGGGATAGTCACTCAGCATCAGCATAGGCAGTCTTTGAAGGGATCTGAGATTTCAAAAAAAATTATTCGGTTACATCAGCATCAGGTGCTTGGTAGCTGGTGGTGATCCAAGACTGATTCATTTTTATGAAGGTCAGTCGATCGACCGAGTCGGTGGACAGACGCACCCTGTGATCGGTTACAAAGCCTCCAGCAGCACTGAAAGTGCGTTCCAAAAGAACGCTGGATGCAGGACAGGCCAGTAGGTCAATTGCATACTGTGCAAGCTCTGGCCAGTGATCCATTCTCAAGACCCAGTAACCCAGAGGATTTTCGGTGGGAAAGGTGTCCAAGTCAGATCTTGCCCCTAGGTATTCCTGCACCATGTAAAACAGAAGCTGGCGATGGTTGCTGGAACCGATCATACCTTGGGGCTGCGGACCAAAAAATTGTCTGAACGCATCGGTCAGACGGCCACCTTCTCCACCGCTCCTTCTTTGACTGACCGAAGCCTCAGCAACACGTTGTCCAGAAACAGGAGTTTGTAACCTCCCAGTCTCTGGGAACGCCTTGCACAGACCTTTCTGCAAGGCCTCCCGAAGATGTTTCATCCTCTGCTCCCTCTGCGATGGCAAGATAAGGTCCGCAACCTTACCCTTGTAACGTGGATCAAGGAGGGTTGCCAGCCAGTATTGGTCCTTCTCCTTGATACCACGAATACGAGGATCCTTACGCAGGCTTTGCAGGATCAGGGAGGCCATGCAGCGTAGGTTTGCTGAGGCATTCGGTCCGGAGTCCTCTGGGTCACTAAGGACGACATGGTCCGCAGCCACCTCCTCCCAGCCATGTACAAGTCCATGTGTTTCTTGGGACTGATCCCTTAAAGACTGCTGCTGATGCTGAGTGCCAGGCTCCACCCCCATACTGACACAATCTTCCTCCTCCTCCTCCTCCTCCTCCTCTTCCTGTGTGATCGGCGGGCACGCAGGAACACTGTCTGTATAAAGGGGGCCTTGAGAGCTAAGGAAGTCCTCCTCTTCCTGCCTCTGTTCTGCCTCAAGTGCCCTGTCCGTGCTCCAACAGGTGGACAGTGTCACTGATGCATGCACTGTCACTGCTCACCATCCTCGTGGCCTCCTCAAATGGTGACAGGACAGTGCATGCATCCCTGATCATGGCCCACTGACGTGGGGAAAAAAAAACAAGCTCCCCTGACCCTGTCCTGGTGCCATAGTCGCACAGGTACTCATTGATGGCCCTCTGCTGCGCGTGCAGCCGCTGCAGCATGGCCAACGTTGAGCTCCACCTGGTGGGCATGTCACAGATTAGGCGGTTCTTGGGCAGGTTAAACTCCTTTTGGAGGTCCGTTAGCCGAGCACTGGCATTATATGACCGGTGGAAATGAACACAGACTTTCCTGGCCTGCCTCAGGACATCCTGTAAGCCCGGGTACCTGCCCAAGAACCGCTGCACCACCAAGTTAAGGACGTGAGCCAAACAGGGCACATGGGTCATTTGTCCCTGTTGGAGGGCAGAGAGGAGGTTGGTGCCATTGTCACAAACCACCATTCCTGCCTTAAGTTGGCGTGGCGTCAACCACCTCTGAACCTATCTCTGCAGAGCTGACAGAACCTCTGCCCCAGTGTGGCTTCTGTCCCCCAAGCACACCAGCTCAAGCACCACATGGCATCTTTTGGCCTGCGTACTTGCGTAGCCCCTTGAACGGCTACGGAGCACCGCTGGTTCCGAGGACAAAGCACAGCAAGAGGCCATGGAGGAAGAAGAAGAGGAGGGGGTGGAGGAGAGAGGTGTGTCACAATCATTAGCATTTTGGAGGCGTGGTGGCGGAACAACCTCCAACACTACTGCACCTTGTCCTGCATCCTTCCCAGCTGCCAGCAGAGTCACCCAATGCACCGTGAAACTTAGGTAACGTCCCTGTCCATGCCTGCTGGACCATGAGTCAGTGGTAATATGCACCTTACCGCTGACTGCCCTGTCCAGCGAGGCATGGACATTGCCCTCCACATGCCGGTAGAGAGCCGGAATCGCCTTCCGTGAGAAAAAGTGGTGTTTGGGTACCTGCCACTGAGGAACCGCACATTCCACAAACTCACAGAAGGGGGCAGAGTCTACCAACTGAAAAGGCAGCAGTTGAAGTGCTAGCAATTTTGCCAAGCTAGCATTCAACCGCTGGGCATGTGAATAGCTGGGAGCAAACTTCTTTCGGCGGTGCAGCAGCTGGGGCAGGGAAATTTGCCTGGTACAATCTGACGTCGGTGTACCAAAAGCAGATTGCCCACAAGTACTTGGCTGTGACACACCTAATTCTACACCTTCATTCCTCTCAGTGCAGGTCTCAGAGAGGACTGAAGGTATAGTGGGGTTGGAGATCTCAGCTGATGAGGAGCAAGCAGAGGTCCTCTTTGTTCTTTGGTGTGGGTCTTTTAGATACGCTTGCCAACGAACTGCATGGAAGGTCAGTATATGTCTGGTCAAGCATGTGGTACCCAAGCGGGAGATGTTTTGGCCACGCGAGATACGCTTGAGACATATGTTGCAAATAGCAGCGGTGCGATCTGATGCACTCGTCTCAAAAAAGGCCCACACCAAAGAACTTTTTGAATAACGCGCAGATACTGCAGCGCCCGGCACATGTGGAGCTTTGGGGTGTGATGCAGTCAAGGTGCTGCCCTTAGGCTGGCCCCTGGAGGGCATCCTGCCTTGTTGGTGATGTGCCACCTCCTCCTCCTCCTCTCTCCTATCAGGCACCCACGTTGAGTCAGTGACCTCATCATCCCCTCCCTCCTCATCACTGGAGCAAACCTGGCAGTATGCTGCAGCAGGGGGAGCATGAGTGCCAGATTGCTGTCCTTCTTGGGCACCCCCTCTGTCCGTGCTCACGTTACTGCCTTCATCGAGCTCAGTATTATCATCAGAGCCTTCCAAACGCTGGGCATCCTCCTGGAGCATGTACCCAACACTGTGGTCAAACAGTTCGAGGGACTCCTCAGGAGGACATGGTGGGGCTAGGGAAGGAGTCACTGATGACATTGAGCCAAGGGAAGAGGCCGCTGCTTTGCCAGACAAAGTACCCTGGGCATGGGTGAGAGAGGATGAGGAGGATGAGGACGGCTTGGTCATCCACTCGACCAAGTCTTCCGCATGTTGCGGCTCAACACGGCCAGCTGCCGAAAAAAAGGCCAAGCGTGTCCCACGGCCACATGCTGATGAGGATGCACCGTCTCCACGACCAGCACTAGACACAGAGCCTGCTTGCCCTCTCTTATTGGCTTGTGACTGTCTGCCTCTCCTTCTTGGCCTTCCAGACATACTAATGGCCTGTAGCTGCACTAAGCTGGGATATATATATATATATATATATATATATATATATATATATATATATATATATATGTACTGATACTGCAGCTAGCAAAATCAACTGCCTGCCTGTAGTATGAGAACACCACCAACCTTCTACAGGTAGCTTTAGCTGAACACTGTGCAGAGCTCGCAAAAAAAATAACTTGTAGCTTTTTTAGCTGCCTGCGGTAGTGATGGGATCAGGAAAACACCACCAACCTTCTACAGGTAGCTTTAGCTGAACACTGTGCAGAGCTCGCAAAAAAATAACTTGTAGGTTTAGCTGAACACTGTGAGGAGGACGCACCACACTAACTTGTAGTTTTAGCTGAACACTGTGAGCAGGACGCACAGCACTAACTTGTAGTTTTAGCTGTACACTGTGAGCAGGACGCACCACACTAACTTGTAGGTTTAGCTGAACACTGTGAGGTGGACGCACCCCACTAACTTGTAGGTTTAGCTGAACACTGTGAGCAGGACGCACCCCACTAACTTGTAGTTTTAGCTGAACACTGTGAGCAGGACACACTGCACTAACTGTAAATAGTCTAGCTGCCTGACTGTGGTACTAATAGGATCAAAAGAACACCAGCAATTTTCTTCAGGTAGCTGTAAATACTGTAACAAGACGAGCCTGCCTGTCAGTAAGAAGATAACAGGAATGGATCTAGCTGAACACTGTGAGCAGGACGCACTGCACTAACTTGTAGCTTTAGATGAACTCTGTGCAGAGGTCTCACTACACTAACTTCTAGGTTTAGCCGAACACTGTGAGCAGGACGCACAGCACTAACTTGTAGTTTTAGCTGAACACTGTGAGCAGGACTCACCGCACTAACTTCTAGGTTTAGCTGAACACTGTGAGGTGGACACACCGCACTAACTTGTAGTTTTAGCTGAACACTGTGAGCAGGACGCACCGCACTACCTTCTAGGTTTAGCTGAACACTGTGAGGTGGACGTACCCCACTAACTTGTAGTTTTAGCTGAACACTGTGAGCAGGACGCACTGCACTAACTGTAAATAGTCTAGCTGCCTGACTGTGGTACTAATAGGATCAAAAGAACACCAGCAATTTTCTTCAGGTAGCTGTAAATACTGTAACAAGACAAGCCTGCCTGTCAGTAAGAAGATAACAGGAACGGATCTAGCTGAACACTGTGAGCAGGACGCACTGCACTAACTTGTAGCTTTAGATGAACACTGTGCAGAGGTCTCACTACGCTAACTTGTAGGTTTAGCTGAACACTGTGAGGAGGACGCACAGCACTAACTTGTAGTTTTAGCTGAACACTGTGAGCAGGACGCACAGCACTAACTTGTAGTTTTAGCTGAACACTGTGAGCAGGACGCACCGCACTAACTTCTAGGTTTAGCTGAACACTGTGAGGTGGACGCACCGCACTAACTTGTAGTTTTAGCTGAACACTGTGAGCAGGACCCACCGCACTACCTTCTAGGTTTAGCTGAACACTGTGAGGTGGACGCACCACACTAACTTGTAGGTTTAGCTGAACACTGTGAGCAGAACGCACCCCACTAACTTATAGGTTTAGCTGAACACTGTGAGCAGGACCCACCGCACTACCTTCTAGGTTTAGCTGAACACTGTGAGGTGGACGCACCATGCTAACTTGTAAGTTTAGCTGAACACTGTGAGCAGAACGCACCCCACTAACTTATAGGTTTAGCTGAACACTGTGAGCAGGACGCACAGCACTAACTTCTAGGTTTAGCTGAACACTGTGAGGTGGACACACCGCACTAACTTGTAGTTTTAGCTGAACACTGTGAGCAGGACCCACCGCACTACCTTCTAGGTTTAGCTGAACACTGTGAGGTGGACGCACCACACTAACTTGTAGGTTTAGCTGAACACTGTGAGCAGAACGCACCCCACTAACTTGTAGTTTTAGCTGAACACTGTGAGCAGGACGCACTGCGCTAACTGTAAATAGTCTAGCTGCCTGACTGTGGTACTAATAGGATCAAAAGAACACCAGCAATTTTCTTCAGGTAGCTGTAAATACTGTAACAAGACAAGCCTGCCTGTCAGTAAGAAGATAACAGGAACGGATCTAGCTAAACTAAATACAGTGTATATATATATATATGCAACATCTGGGATGCATATATATACACAATACACTGTAAGTGCAGCTAACTGACTGACTGTTCTGCCTAATCTATCTAACTGAAATCAAATTACACTGTCTGTCTCTCTCTCTCTCTATCTATGAACGCCGGAACACACACTACACAGGGCCGCCGTGTAGGCGGCCTTATATAGTGTGGGGCGTGTGCTAAATCCCCTGAGCCATAATTGGCCAAAGCCTCCTTGGCTTTGGCCAATTACGCTCTCTGTTCAGACGGCGCTGTGATTGGCCAAGCATGCGGGTCATAGTGCATGCTTGGCCAATCATCAGCCAGCAATGCACTGCGATGCTGCAGTGAATTATGGGCCATGACGCGCCACACGAATTTGGCGCGAACGGCCCATATCGTTCGCAATTCGGCGAACGGACAAACAGACGATGTTCGAGTCGAACATGGGTTTGACTCGAACACGAAGCTCATCCCTATTTCTAACTAAAGCAGAAAATAGTATATTTTTATAAAAAATCAAAAACACTATGAGATGGGGGAACAGGTGGGATGCATGTTAGCTGCGACAGCTTGGGCTGAAGAGGGTCCGATAACTGTCGCAGCGGTTAAAGATGCAGTAGGAGTAGTGAGGTATGACACTGATAGTATTCAGAACATATTCATTGATTTCTACACCTTACCTTATGAATCAAAGGTGGAGAAGCCAATAAACCAAGTAAAACAATTCATGGATAAGTTGTTTTTTCCTAAACTTAAATTAGAGGAAAGAGATTTTCTCTATGGCCCTACATCCCTGGAAGAACTAAAACAAGCAGTTTTGCAAAAACACTATTATAGTTACATAGTTACATAGTAGGTGAGGTTGAAAAAAGACACAAGTCCATCAAGTCCAACCTATGTGTGTGATTATATGTCAGTATTACTTTGTATATCCCTGTACGTTGTAGTCGTTCAGGTGCTTATCTAATAGTTTCTTGAAACTATTGATGCTCCCAGCTGAGACCACCGCCTGTGGAAGGGAATTCCACATCCTTGCCGCTCTTACAGTAAAGAACCCTCTACATAGTTTAAGGTTAAACCTCTGTTCTTCTAATTTTAATGAGTGGCCACAAGTCTTGTTAAACTCCCTTCTGCGAAAAAGTTTTATCCCTATTGTGGGGTCACCAGTATGTTATTTGTATATTGAAATCATATCCCCTCTCAAGCATCTCTTCTCCAGAGAGAATAAGTTCAGTGCTTGCAACCTTTCCTCATAACTAATATCCTCCAGACCCTTTATTAGCTTTGTTCTTTATACTCGCTCCATTTCCAGTAAATCCTTCCTGAGGACTGGTGCCCAGAACTGGACAGCATACTCTAGGTGCGGCCGGACCAGAGTCTTGTAGAGCGGGAAAATTATCATTTTATCTCTGGAGTTGATCCCCTTTTTAATGCATGCCAATATTCTGTTTGCTTTGTTAACAGCAGCTTGGCATTGCATGCCATTGCTGAGCCTATCATCTACTAGGACCTCCAGGTCCTTTTCCATCCTAGATTCCCCCAGAGGTTCTCCCCCCAGTGTATAGATTGCATTCATATTTTTGCCACCCAAATGCATTATTTTACATATTTTACATTTTTCTACATAGAACCTCATTTGCCATGTAGTTGCCCACCCCATTCATCTGTTCAGATCTTTTTGCAAGGTTTCCACATCCTACGGAGAAGTTATTGCCCTGCTTAGCTTAGTATCATCCGCAAATACAGAGATTGAACTGTTTACCCCATCCTCCAGGTCATTTATGAACAAATTAAATTGCCAGAACTATTATGCCCCGTACACATGGTCGGACATTGATCGGACATTCCAACAACAAAATCCTAGGATTTTTTCCTACGGATGTTGGCTCAAACTTGTTTTGCCTACACACGGTCGCACAAAGTTGTCGGAATTTCCGATCGACAACCACGTGGTGACGTCAAGCACGTACGACGAGACTAGAAAAGGCCGGTTCAGAACCAAGCGCGGCACCCTTTGGGCTCCTTTTGCTAATCTCGTGTTAGTAAAAGTTTGGTGAGAGACGATTCGCGCTTTTTCAGACTCGTGGCTTTCAGATCGTTTTCTGCCGTTCAGTTTGTGCTTGTGGGTTTGTATCTGCTCTTCAGTGCGTGGCGTCAGTTCGTATCGGAGTTTTCTGTGCGATCTTGTCCGCTCGTTGCTGTTTTTCAGGTCGCTCTTCACAGGCCTTGCTGTTCTTCAGTGCGTTCTGTTACTTCGTTCTGAGCAGCCGACCGTTTTCTAGCCATGTTTTGTATGCGTACTCCTCGTACAGTTCGTGCTGTGCGGGGGCTTGGTGTTGGGGTCCTGACCTTGACACAAGTCCAGTCCATGAACAGGGCGAGGAGGAGTTCATGGACCAAGAATTGGTTGCTTCAGCGTGACCAGTTCTGTCATATGCCTTTGCTCCGTGAGATCCGTGAGAATAATCCTGATGATTTCAGGAACTTTCTCAGGATGACGGACCCCGTATTTCACCGTTTGTTGGCTTCGCTGACCCCCTATATCAGCAGGCAGGATACCTGCATGAGGCAAGTCATCACTCCGGAGCAGAGGTTGGTCGCTACCTTGCGGTATTTGGCCACAGGGAGAAGCCTGCAGGACCTCATGTTCTCGACAGGCATCTCCCCCCAGGCTCTTCTTTGTGGACATTTACTGCTTGTGTTTGTTTTAGCTGACCCTGACAGAAATGTGTGGAGTGCAGAAAATGTCGTGATTGTGTAACCTTATACAAAGCACTGTTGGCTGTTATTTACTAAATGCAAAGACACTTTTCACTACAAGTGCACTTGCAACTGCACTGAAACTGCACTTGTAGTGCAAAGAGGATTTGCCCTTAGGAAATTACCCCCATTTTCTCATAAAACAACAATTACATCACCCCAAAAGTGTTGTAGCATTGAGACAATAATCCACACATTCTTGATGAACAATCTTTTTAATACCAGCACAATCACATGTGCATTTACCAAAGGTTTTTCTGACAAACCGACATGTTTATTGTATAACATATTTTGTGGTGTCATTATCCAAAATCAAAATGTGCATTTTATAGAAAACAGGCCTGTGTAAAACCCACAAGAAAGACACAAATCTTGATCTTACAAAGTTCACATTTGGTAGAACTAGAAGGCAATATCAGACATGAGAATTTAGGAACTGGGTTTGATATTGCGTTCAGATGGGGGGAAATCACCCCTGGAAAAGCCAAATTTGGAAGATGCACACAAATTTCACAATGTCAACATGTGCTATCTGCCATCAGGGGGGATCAAGGGACGTGTTTTGGGGGAGAAAGCCCTTCCTCACCGCTACTTTATAATTGAGGAAGGGGTTGCACCCCCAAAACGCGTCCATTGATCTCCCGTGATGGCAGATAGCACATGTTGGCACACTGTGTGCATCCTCCAAATTTGGCTTTGGGAAAAATCACAAAAACATTTTGCACATTGTAGCAGACAAAAGAAGAAAGTGATTTGGAGGGGCTTTAAACTCGCCCCAAAACATCAATGATGTTTTTATATTTTGGAATAACATCATTGATGTTTTGCTTGATGTTTTCCAATTGTAAATTACACCCAATGATCTCCCCGATCAGGATCTGGGCACTTTCGGATGTGAAAGGATCTTCATCCACAACCTCACGATCACCTAAAAAGAAAGGAAACCCAAAATAAATTAGGTCTAAAAAAAATGCCGCCATCCATCTCTTATCTGAGCCTGTGGTTGCAGACACTCACCTGTTGTGGTGACTAGTTCCACCACGTCTTCCTCCTCCTGCTCATCTTGAGTTGGTATTTCCCCTTCTTCCAGAGGGGGGGGGGCTCTGGTCTCCTTGGATGAGGGGTGTCCTCCGAGTCTTTTCTCCCCTATGTAAAACAAAAATGGTATAATTAGCACACAGATATTTGATGGCAGAACTATAAAGATGAAACATTGCTTGGAAGTGGGGTACAATTGTCTATTTTAGCAGAGTTCCAAGATGTCGCTTTTTTAGTGTCCTTTGTCAAGCTACAATACTTTACCTGTTTAGTACAAGCTTCACAGATGGAGACCCCCCTATAGTATACACTGGAGCACCTGTGTGGCCCCCCTAATAAAAAGGGTGTTCTGGGGTCCCACACTAGTGCTCCAGTGTCCAGATGTGAAAACAGCTGCTCAGTGTCCTCTCCTTACACACAATGTAGTTTGCATTTCATTCTAGTAACAAAGCCATCTACACAACCCAATTCTTTGAAGACAAGTATAGGGCCTCAAAATGGTGGCCAAATGCATATGGGCTAAACAATGGTATTTTATAGTCCGAAAAAAAAAATGTGTGATCCGAACGAATAATGTGCCCATGAACATGAAAGTTGCCATTTTAAACTGTACAACAGTTCCTAAAAGCACATGGAGCAGCACGAACGTAATAAACATAAAGAATAGTAACACAGCACAACTACTTACTTTTTTGCAGCACTCTCCGGATCTTTCTGTACTGCTCATGTTCTCGTAATTTCAGGTCCGACCACCGCTTCCTGAGCTGATCTTTCGATCGTCGTACCCCGAATTTCCGGTGCAGACTCCTGACCACATTCGCCATGATCTTGGCCTTTCGGACATTGGGGTTGGGGTAAGGCCCATACTTTCCATCATAGTCGGCCTTCTTCAGGATGTCCACCATTTCCAACATCTCCCCAAAGGACATATTTGAGTCCTTCAATCTCCTTCTGGATCGGGACGTTTCAGGCTCCAGCCTTTCCTCCTCCTCCTCGTTGCTGTACTTAGCACTATCCTGCTGTCTCTCCGCCATGTGCTCTTCCTCCACTGCGCCGAACGAAAAGGGGCAGGTAATAGAATAGAAAGAACGTCAGGGGCGGGCGGAGTTATACGCATGCGCAGTGTGTATAAATCGTAACGCGCGTGTCTTACGTACGATCTGTGAGCGGAGGAAGGAGCATCGGAGACGCCGATCGTGCTAACGAAGGTAGGATCTAAACTTGGGCCTATACTGCTTCGAAATTGAAGCCTATATTGTAACAAGATTAGGGGAGTTTGGCCTGACCTTAGGGTTTGTCATGTGTTGTGTCTTGCAGAGAAAATGGATGGGTTCAACGACCACAATTTCCTGCCCCTGTTCATAGACAAGTACAGGGAGCTGCCCTGTCTGTGGCAGGTGAGACACCCCCACTATAACCACAAACAGAAGAGGCAGGCAGCGCTGGAGAAACTGCTGGAGTTGGTGAAGCCGGTGGTCCCCACAGCAACCATCCCTTATTTAAAAGCTAAAATTGGGGGCCTGAGGAGCACTTATCTTAGGGAGCGCAAGAAGGTCACAGATTCCCAGAGGTCCGGAGCTGCAGCAGATGACGTTTATGTCCCCAGGCTGTGGTACTATGAGAGACTGCGATTTCTGTCAGACCACACTGAAGTCAGGGAATCCCTCTCCACTCTTCCTTCCACGCTTCCTTCCATCCCAGCTGAGGCTTCCGATGTCCAACCTGGGCCTTCCAGTCAGGAAGAAGTGGAGGAGCCCAGCTGGAGTCAGGTATAGCATTCTTCTACAGTTTTCTGGGCAATAAATAAATTATGTTTACTAGATGTTATTGGTGATCACTAATTGCTGATTAAAAAAAGTGTTTTACATATCAATAGACAGTAGTGGGCAAAAATAATTGGGACAAGAATGAAAAATGCTGGGCTCAGAAGGATAGTCTGTTATATTTGTTAACATTGAATTTGCAGCAGTCAGGAGGTGCAAATTGTGTGTGATTGATGAAAACAATACTAAAACTATGTCCCTTTTTCATACACAGGAAGACCTCAGCCAGGAGGAGGCTGTGGAATGTGGCAGTCAGGAGGAGGCGGGGATTAGTGGCAGCCAGGAGGAGGCGGGGATTAGTGGCAGCCAGGAGGAGGCGGGGCTAAGTGTCAGCCAAGAGAAGCCTGGGACAAGTCGCAGCATGACTGAGTCTCAGGTCCCTCCCCTCCGCCTGCCATATAAAAGGGCCAGGAAGGCCACTCCGAGTCCCGTGCAGGATTCAGCATACAGGCTGATCCAGGAGGCTTCGGCGTCCCTCAGAGCCTTCCCCAGTCCTGCAGAGGCCTTTGCCTGCATGGCTGCCACCAAATTGCTGGGCATGCAGGAGGGCCAACGCAAGATCTCTGAGGACCTGATTTATAAAGTCCTTCGGAAGGGGGAGAGTGGGGAACTGACACACAAGACGGATGTCATGGAGAGGGACGATCCTCCTCCTCCTCCTCCTCCTGCTGCCACAACTCCACCACCACAGCCACAGCGTGGAAGGAAGCGTGGAAAGAAGACCACAGAGTGATGACCCTGAGTTCAGTCTGGTCTGACAGAAGCTGCAGTCTCTCGTATGACCACAGCCTGGGGACACAGATGTCATCTGCTGCTTTCCGGATCTCTGGGACTTCTGGACCAGACTGCCCTCCCTTAGATAAGGACTCCTCAGGCCACCAATTTTGCTTTTAAATAATTGATGTCTGCCCTGGGGGTCCAAGGCTTCGCCCACTTCTACAGTTTCTCCAGCGTTGCCTCCCTCTTTGTTTATAGTTGTGACCTCTTAATAAAATATTTTTAGGTAAATTCTACTCTCCTGTGTGTGTTTTCATCCAAAAAGGACAGTTTGTTGGTGAGTATTCAGGTACATTTCTAAAGTACAATGTGAAATTAACAAGGGACAACAACACCAAACAATCTCCTCCTACAGATTAAATCGAACAACATATCAATGGTGTTGTGGGAACTTGTCACAAAAAACACACAAACATTTTCGGGAGTACAAATCAAAATCACCAAAAAAAAAAAAAAAGAGAAACACAAAAAAAGATTCTACATTAAAGTAAAAAAAAAAAAAAAGCAAATATGTTGTCAGATGTGAGAAATCAAAATATATTGAGGGAATCCCGATAAATAGTAACGAAAGAAGTTTGTGAGAAGTGTGTGTGAATATGAGCATCAAAACGACTTAATTCTTGTCACATTATAAAGAAGAGAGTGCGCTGTATTAAACCATTTTTTACATTGCAGCGTGACGAAAGTGCTGTATCCATTGCGAACGCTAAGTTTACCAGAACGAGCTGTCCCGTGTCGGAATTTCTTCTGAGCATGCGTGGCACTTTGTGCGTCGGAACAGGCCACACACGGTCGGAATTGACGCGATCGGATTTTGTTGTCGGAAAATTTTATCTCCTGCTGTCCAACTTTGTGTGTCGGAAAATCAGATGGAAAATGTCCGATGGCGCCCACACACGGTCGGAATTTCCGACAACACGCTCCGATCGGACATTTTCCATCGGAAAATCCTACCGTGTGTACGGGGCATTAGAAGTACTAAATGACGCCTTTCAGAAACAAAGACTCCCTGAGTCAGTGCAGGAAACGATAATTCCAGTAATTCCAAAACAGAGTAAGGACCCAATGCTGCCTGAGTCTTATTGCCCTATCTCACTCCTCACCTCAGATGTTAAGATATTGGCCCGGGTTTTCGCAAATAGATTATCATGCTATATTAACACCTTGATTCATGAGGACCAAATAGGTTTTATTCCAACTAGAGCAACTTCAATAAATATTCGTAGACTTTTTTTAAAATATGCAGCTCCCTATGGAAAATATGGCATCTAGAGCAATACTGTGTTTGGATGCCCAAAAAGCCTTTAATATGGTGGAGTGGGAATACCTATGGGCCATATTGGAGGCTTTTGGTATAGGCCCGGGATTTTTAAAGTGGGTTAAAAAGTTATATAGGGAACCAAAAGCAAGGGTAAGAATTAACAATACATTATCCAGACCCTCTAACCTGTCTAGAGGGACTAGGCAGGGATGCCCTCTGTCCCCACTATTGTTTGCGATAGCATTGGATCCTCTTGCTCTTGCAATTAGACAATCAGTGGAAATAGTTGGGTTTCGACGAGCAGGAAGAGAGGATAAAGTAGCTCTCTATGCAGATGATGCTCTTATTTTCCCAGGGGATACCTCAAAGTCATTAACGTAACTTATGAGCCTTATCTCCATATTTGGGCGAATCTTGGGCTACCAGATCAATTGGGATAAGTCTGTATTACTACCATTAGATGAATTAAAAATCCCTTTACTAAATCATGTGTCTCAAATTCAAATTAAGCAAGTAATGAGATACCTGGGGATTGAGATATCACGAAATGCAAAAGATTATATCAAACTGAACCTTAAACCTTTATGGGCAAAATTTAAGGATAAATGTCAAAGTTGGTGTAAACTACCACTGACAGTGATAGGCAGGGCAAACCTTGCTTTACGTGTTTAATAATTCTCCCGTATGGATTACAACATTTTGGTTTAGAAAAATAGAATCGCTCTTTAGAGAACTTATTTGGAAGAGAAAACCACTACGCATAAAGTTGACAATATTAATGTTAAATAAAGGAGCAGGTGGATTGGCTATTCCCCATCCAAAAAGCTATTTTTTAGCTTCACAAAAACAACACTTTTTTGGATGGACAGTAATGGCAGACTCTGTTTCTAGAAAAAAAGAAAGAGAAAGCCTCTCTATTGCACAGCATTTGATGTTTTTTGCCGCTATCCAAGTCACTCGGCATCGCTTCTAACACTTTGAGGCCATCTCTACTGCTACTGTGGACTTCTTTAAAGTGTTTTGGTATTGAATAATTGTCCTTCTCTGTCAAGATGCTGCTTCTGTGCTCATTCATTCTGGTCCTCATTGATCTTGACGTCCGTCCAATATATAGGAGGCCACAGGGACACAGAAGGCCATAGATGATGTACGGAGTGCTGCAGTTGATAAACTGCTTAATCTTGTGAATCCTCCCATCTGTTCCAACAACTTCTTTCTTTCTATGGCACATATGCACACAGTTCCCACAGTTGTTACTCCCACATCTGTAGCTACCTTTCAGGTCAAAGATCGTACTCCAAAAGTTGCCGAGCCCTCCATTTCTTTGTTTTCTCACCCTACTCGGGGCGATTATACTCCTTAGGTCCTTTGGTCTCCTAAAGACCAAATTAGGATACGAAGGAAGACTTGTCCTCAGGATAGGGTCTGATTCGAGGATCCTCCAATTCTTTTTAAAGATTTTTTGTATTATGAAGGCCTTATTATTATACCTAGTGCAGAACTGTACTTGTGGTTGTTTATCCATGTGAGGGTTTGTCTTTTTTTCTTCTCTCTCGACACCAACATTGTCATACAGCACAAGGTATTTGACCCTCTTGACAATAGGTCCTGGTGTGTCGATCTACAGAACAGCGCATTTGCGCCCCTGTTAAAGCCGTTTTTGATAGCTCGCTTGTGAGTATATTTCTGTTTTTTTTTTTTTTTTTTTTTTTCCATAAAAATTTTATTCAGTTTAAAGACATACATAAACAGAACAAGTCCGGTACATACTTTTTATAACAAAATGTATCTATGACATCAACATGGCACTCTTTAAAGATACTAAGGGAGACATTCTGATACATAATGAACAAGAACTGAACTTGTAATATACTAATAGTGTGTGGGGGCAGAGGATCTCTTTCTCATTTGTTCACCTCCCCCCCCTCCCCCTCTGGATACCAACCAAATAAGGGGACAGACAAATGGTTCATTCTTGACTAACAAATAATGCTATGTGCATCACTATAAGGCTAACCAGGTATCAAAAGGAGGGTACCATAACGTAGAGTAAAACATGTATGTTCGTTTAGCATCTTATGAAAGAATATCCCTAGCAACAGAAAGAGAAGGAATAGAGAAAGAAAAGTACAAACAGAAGAGGGGACTAAGGGAAAAGGGACAAGGGGTGGAATATAGGAGCGAGAGGGGAACCTATAGGGGAGAAGAGCAAAAAGAATAATATATAAAAAAAAATATATAAAAAGAGGGGGGTATCAGAAGGAGACTAAAGTGGACCCACGTTTGCCCCCCCTCAACCCCATCCCCCGGTACCCCATCCAAAAACTTAAAGGTCATTTAACCACTCCGCGAGGTGTATTGATGGTATCTCTCGGTGGTAGTAAAATGTGATCAGCAGGCCCAAAGCATAGAGAATTTATGAACTCTGTCTTGTGCAATATGAATCAGTTCCTCCATCTCTTTAATATTTGAAATTTTTGCGAGCCATTCCTTGATTGTTGGAGCACGAGTGGACTGCCACAATTTGGGTATACAAAGTTTGGCCGCATTGACCATATGCATGGCAAGAGATTTAAAATAGTCCCTTCTGGGGAGAGAGGTATGATGTAGGAGAAATTGGGCTGGGGTATAGTCCAAATTAAATGTCGTGATGTGTGTGATAATACTGTGAACCTCCCTCCAAAATGGTTGAAGGATCTCACAACCCCACCACACGTGCAGCATAGTGCCTATCTCCATGCCACACCTCCAACAAGTGTTAGGGATGGCAGGCGAGAACTTGTGTAGACGTGATGGGGTTCTGTACCATCTAGTGATCACTTTATTGCAGTTTTCTTGGATAGCCACATTTAGCGACCCTTTATGTGTGTAGTCATGAATAGCGTTCCAGTCTTCCGTAGTCAGTGGAGTGTTTAGGTCTCTGGTCCAAGACAGTTGTGAGGGAGTCGGGGTCTCGGTAGGTGTTTCCGATATCAGGGTGTGTAGGAGAGAAATGAAGTGTCTCTGCGGTATTTTGCGATGGCATAAGGTCTCGAAAGGTGTGAGGTGTCTTGTCCATTTTGTTAGCGGGGCCTGAGTCTCCAGAAAATGTCTAATCTGTCTATAGGTCCAGAAGGAAAAGGAGGAAGTTCTAGAAAGCGCCCTCAGTGTTTCTAAGGAGATTTCCACTGGAGAAAAACTGCTGAGCCAACACGTCCTCAAAGGGCCATTCCTGTTTGAGAAAGCTGCTAGATATCCCAGGTGGGAATTCTGGGTTTCCTCTAAGGGTCATTAGAGGGCTTGGGGAAGAAGTGGAGTTGTCACTTAGCAAGGACTTCTTGTGAGCTGAAAGAGATGGATAAATTAGCGGGTGAGACAAGACGGGGTGTAACCAGTTTTTGGAGGGGAGCCAAGGAAGGAGATGTAGCGGCCCAGAAACAAAGGCACCTTCAAGGAATACCCATGACTTGAGAGGGGCATGGATATTCCAATCCGCGATTCTTGTAAGATGGCAAGCCATGTAGTACTTATATAAATCAGGCAATCCTATCCCTCCCTTCGATTTGGCTAGCGTGAGGCGTGCGTATTTGATGCGAGGAGGAGAATTTCTCCAAAGGAAAACAGAACAAGCCTTCCGATAGGTCGCGAAAAAAGATGCCGATAAAAAGATCGGGACTGCTTGCATTAAGTAAAGTAGACAAGGTAAGATTATCATCTTGATCAGGGCAGAGCGACCAAACCATGAAACATTTAAGCCTGACCACTCCTTTAAAAGTTTTTGGATCTTCATAATTGCCGGATGATGGTTAACAAGATAGAGATCAGATCGCATTCCTATCCCATCTAAAGGGGAACATATCTTGGCAGTGGGTCATTTCCTAAGAAGGGAGCGTGATATTTAGAGCATGGGACTTGGAATAATTAATTTTCAGGTTAGAAATTTTCCCAAATGACTGTAAGTCCTTGAGGAGGTTCGGTAGGGAGATGCAGGGCGTTTTTAGTGATAGGAGAATGTCGTCAGCAAAGGCTGCTACCTTAAACTCCGTCTCCTTCACTGTTATCCCTTGTATGTTTGGATTATCTCTCAATCTGTTGAGGAGGGGTTCTAAAGTCAAAATATAAATTAAAGGGGAAAGGGGGCATCCCTGGCGCATGCCGTTGCTGATAGGGAAGGCGTTCTACAGGTGGCCATTAACCCTCACAGCTGCAGAGGGATCGGAGTATAGAGCCATTACATGTGACAGCATGCGGCATCCCAGCCCGATAGCTAGTAGGACCTCCCGCATGTAGTCCCAAGCCACCCTGTCGAACGCCTTCTCAGCGTCTAATGAAAGGAGAAATCCCTGGGTCTTAGATGTTGTGAGCCAGTGATGTAGATTTAACGTGCGGATGGTATTATCTCTGGCTTCTCTGCCAGGGACGAAACCCACCTGGTCCAGAGAGATGAGGTTGGGAATGAGGGGCGATAATCTGTTGGCCAGGATTTTTGCGTATAATTTGACGTCAACATTTAAAAGTGATATCGATCTGTAATTTGCGACCGATTCTGGGTCCTTTCCCTCCTTAGATATTACTGTTATGTGAGCCGTCAGCATTCCCTTTGGTCTAGTCTGGGGGTCTGAAAAAGCATTGAAGGTCTCTAAAAGTTTAGGCGTAAGGGTATCAGCGAAGGCTCGATAATACTGGAGAGTAAAGCCACCTGGGCCTGGACTTTTGCCCGCTTTCATTTGTTTCAAGGCCGTCTCTAGTTCTGTCGTCGAGATACAATTCTCAAGGTCAAGAGTCTGTTGGGAGGTAATTGGTTTTGGACTGTACTGAGAGAGAAAATCTTTAATATGTTTAGAGCGTGTTTCAGGAGTGGCTTGAGTCAAGTGGTTGGTCTGCAGATTATAAAGGCCAAAATAGAATTTCTCGAATTCCTTGGCTATTTCTTCATTCTTGGTCCGGAGAGTTCCCCCAGGGTCCCGAATGTGGTGAATTATAGATGAGGTTTTAGAATTTTGTATCGACCGAGCCAAGAGTCGGCCACACTTGTTGCCCTGCTCATAGAAAACTCTCTGGCCAAGAATGTATCTTCTCTTGACGCCTCTGTCTAACTCCTCCAACAACTGAATGCGTGCGTGTGTTAAGCTTTGAAGAGTGGATTGTGCTTGTGTCAGTTTGTGGGTTTTCTCTAAGGATTTAATTGTATTTAAAAGGGAATTAATAGTTTCTTGTTGTTGTCGTTTAGCTTTTGTGGCCAGTGAAATCAGTTCCCCTCTTATAACACATTTGTGGGCTTCCCAGATAGAGATTGGTGAGATTTCTGGGTTCAGGTTTTCAGAGAAACATTGTCGGAGTCTCGTGTGAACGTGCTCTAAAACAACTTCATCCTTAAGTAAAGAAGGATTCAATCTCCAAATCTTAGTTCTGAAATCTGTATCAGGGAAGGACAGAGTAAGTGTTACCGGGTGGTGGTCAGAAAGGAACATGGGCTCTATAGTGGACTGGTGAAGGGCGGGCAAGTCAGTCTGGGAAATAAAGAAATAATCGATCCTAGAATACTGAAAAGAACAAGAAAAAAACCCCTATCGGGGCTTTTAAGCAGCCAATAAAATACAATATGGGTGGTTGAAAAAATTGGGTTTTATTGGTACAAAAAGTATATATATAAATAACGTTAAAAGAGAAAATTCATTGAAATGAATACTGACTGTTAGAGTCAGGACACGAACTGAATATGGCGTACATATGCAACAGACAACAGCCTACAGTGAAAACCAATGCAAGACACAATGTATACGGGGACAGCCTAAATTCCCCCAATTGTGAGCCTTGGGGTTAAATAACAATAGATGCCTCTAAATAAAGACAGTAAGCCATACAGTGTATGTGGGACAACAATAATTGTATGTAATAATCTGACGCGTTTCGACCCTTCCCGGGTCTTCTTCAGAGGATGGCTGTCCACACTAAAAGAAAAGGGGGGTAACATATATCAAACATAACATCAAATTTCCACGGTGCTAGAAACCATGCAAGCATACCCTGTAATATAATTGAATGAATTGTATAGTTACCTATCGCAAGAATTGTGGCACTACAATGTCATTGTTGACATTGCAAAATGTTTGAGATGATACAATTGTTCCTTCGCTCCCCTGTCTCCCCCGTGTCAGACCAACTCCCCCAGGGACGGGTGATGGACCAAATGAGTCTTACGAGAGATCACGCTTACCAACCCCCCACGTGGGAGAGGGAGGGAAGAGAAAGGGCGAGACAGGCAATCCAGAACCGCACCCAGATAGGATTCACGTTAGTACTACAAATCAAAAATGGAAAATAACGGAGGGTCAGTTGATTCATACCATGTAGTTGGGAGTTTCCCAACCATGGAGTTCTATGTGCTTTCTAAATTATAAGTCCATGGGTGTACAGGAGGGCATTGCTAAAGAATGAAAAGGGGAAGGAAAGAAGGGGGAGGAAAGGGGGGGAGGGGAAAGGGGAGGAAGGGGAAGGAGGGCGGAAGAAGGAAAAAGGGGAAAGGAAAGGCATGTGAGGAAAGAGTGAAAAGAAAAGGAAGAAAAGGTGAGTAAAGGAAGAGTGAGTGAAGATAGTTGAACTAGAAAATAGCAAATGCCCTGCTGACAATTGTTCACCATGCGACTTCAAAATATATAAGGAAATTGATAGGGTAAAAGTACCAACAAACCACAACGGAATGGACAAATGAGCAAAAAGAAAAGAAAAGGGGAAAAGCAGGCCAAAGGTATTGGATGGGACAAAGGGAAGAATAAAGGACAAAAGGGGAGGGGGGGGAAGAGAAAGGAGAGAGGGGAAGGAACAAGAGGGGGGGGGGGGGGCGGAGAGAAAGGAGGAGGTAAAAAGCAATAAAATAAAGATGACGGGAGGGGGGGAGGGGGAAGGAGGGGAAAGAGGGATGTGCAGAGAGTGTAGCAGTGAATGAAGTGTAGTGGTGAATGAATAAAAGTGAGTGAAGAGTGATAGGGATAGAAAATGGGGATGTGAAGAGGGGGATATAGGGGAGTGAGACAAGAAATGGAAATGTGTGTAGGATACACAACGACAATGTGTGGAGGAAGGAAGGAGAAGGTGCGACGGTGGATAAAAGAGAGTACCCCTGGATGCACAACATGAACAAGTGAACGTGAAAAAAAACACACCAAAAAACAACAACACTGTGACAAAGTGCAAGGGTGGTGGTGGGACTAATTACCCAGTCAAGCTGAACTGAATAACAGAGTTGGTACATTCGTATTCTGAAAGAATTGGATTATGAATAAGAAGTCATGACAAGATCAGGAATAGTTTCAAAAAAGAAACAAATTGCTAAGAAGCTTGTATAAACATGTTACCATCATTTTGGGTACACTTACCACTTTGATGGATTAGTCAGCGCTTTGCCTAGTGTCTCTGTGTCAGGGAGAATCCAATAAAGTGCCTCTGAAGTTTCCTCTGTTTATAAGGAGTGTCAATTGACTCACTCCCATCAGGTGCAAGTGTATAGTTGCCTCCCCGCCCCTCCCCCGCCTCTCACCACAACGGGGGGGGAACGAGCAACACAGCTGTGTGCTCAGCGTGACCCCCCCGGCGTTCCGGAGAGGATAGGTCCTCCGGGCGTCCCCGTACACTTCCGTCGCAACTGCGCAGGTGCCGCTACGTCACGCGCACGCGCACTAGGGCGCGCGCGCGTGAGCACGGCGTCCGGAAGGGATCCGGGACGCCGCTGGCAGGGCAAGAAGTGCCCACTGACGGTGCAGCCGCCTAGTGGGCACATTTAAGAGATGCGGGCCCCAGCATCTCCTCTCTCACCCTGCCAGGAAGACACATAGGTGCACCCCCGCCCCCAGAGGGGAAGGACAGGCACTGAAGGAGAGGTGGAAGTAAATCTAGCACCATACATCCGATACTGTGCAAAAAAATTTTTTCTAATGAAGAAATAGTATTAACAATCCTCATCACTCATTCACAGGGTACTGCATGCATGATCCATGCAGGGCGGATTGACTACATGCTGACCAAACCATATACATCGTTCATTACATATCATTGTTTGTTTAAGCAGGGTTATACACTTATAATGGCATCGTCCTATTGCAAATACATATTTACATAACGTGTATACAAAAAAGATAAAATTTGCATAATATTACATGTTATTACATATAAAGAACTCAGAACTGTATTTTAGGCTAGATTTTCCTCAAAGAAAGAGCGTTTTAAAGTGTGTGGTCCATTATCGTTAGATCCCATAACCTACACGGCCATACGCACATCATGCATCCAATTCCGCGAGTGCGGCAATTCACAAACTGTGTAGGTGTAAAGGTGTCACCATTAGGCAACATAAAGATTTTATCTTGTTTGATGAGTGAGCAATATGAGTAATGTCCGCAGGGGAAAGAACCCACTGCAGGACAGTGCTTCAATCTCATATTTGCGTTGGTATATTCACTCCGAACGAGCTTGTCACGTAGTGACATAGCCCTTTTGTACGTTATGGAGGGTTTTTTATGAACGAATCCACGCAGTTTCGGGTCATCCGTGAGGATGTTCCAATGACGCTCTATAATCTTTTTGATAACCTGGTGTTGTCGAGAATAACGCATGATGATTCGGGTGGGGTTACATTCAAAGCCTTGGGAGGGTTTAGATTTAAAAAGTAGCTGAGGTCTAGAATGTCCTAAGGCTTGGTTATAGGCTTTTTTGAGGCAAGATCTACTATAACCCCTTGCTAGGAGTCGATTTTGGAGCCCCTCTGCTTCTTTTTTGAACAAAGCGTCATTCGAACAGTTTCGCCGAAGGCGCAAGTACTGTCCATAGGGGATCGAGTTCTTCAGTGGGATCGGATGAAAACTCTCAGAATGGAGAACCGTATTCCCAGCGGTCGTTTTTCGAAACAGGGTGCTAGAAAGGTGTCCATCCCCGGTGACTGAAATGGAGACATCCAGGAAGGTGACGCTGTGGAAGTTGTGGGTCATCGTAAACCTCAGATTGCGATCGTTTACATTGATTTTATGAAAAAATTAAAGTAGTTTGGTCTCAGGTCCCTCCCAGACGACGAAGACGTCAGCGATATACCTCAGCCATTTGGTTATATGGCTGGTGTATTCGACAAGGCCCTCGTCGTCCAGGAGGGACTTCTCCCACTCCCCCAGGCACAGGTTGGCGTAAGAGGGGGCACAACAGGTCCCCATAGCCACACCCTGTACCTGGAGGTAGTGGGAGTTGTCAAAACAGAAATGGTTATAGTGCAATATATAATGTAGCCCATTCAAGATGAATCTGGCCAATGCTGGATCGTATTGGGAATGCTGTTGCAGGGCCCTTTGTACAGCATCCAAACCCTTGGAGTGGGGAATGCTGCTGTACAGCGCCTCAACATCGATGGTTGCCAAAATCGCATTTTTGGGTATCTTCAGATCATGAATGAGTTGTAGAAATTGTATTGTGTCCTTGACAAACGAGGGCAGGGACAGAACAAGAGGTTGTAAGTGTGCATCTATAACCCGACTTAGATTTTCCGAGATGGCTCCATTGCCTGAGACAATGGGGCGACCTGTGGGTTTGGTTGGATTTTTATGTATCTTGGGTAGACTATAAAATGTGGCTACCCTGGGGTGTGGAGTTCTGACAAATTCATAGATGTCTTTGGTGATTTCCCCTCTATAGAATGCACGGTCGATCATATTATAAAAGGTGATATTGTATTGATTGATGTTAAGAACTGAGATTACTTTATACCATTCTTTGTTCTTTAATATGTCAAGACACATTGAAACGTAGTCGTCATTGTTCATGACGACTACGTTGCCCCCTTTGTCCGAGGGTTTTATCACAATATCAGAGTTTTTTATGAGACGTTGGAGGGCCAAATTTTCTTCATTAGAAAGGTTGGCCGGTTTGGACTGAATTTGCGATAGTTTACATATATCGCGAATTGTTTGTCTTAGAAATATTGCTACATTAGGGTTAATGCTAGATGAAGGAAAAGTAGTGGAAGCCTTTTTGAACATTGTTAGGGGATTTGGGGTCGACTTGTCAGCCTCCTGCAGTAAGGCGTCCAAATCGATTTGATCTATTAAATCCACTGTGTTGTTTTCTTGATAAAGAAGAGTTAGATCACGTAAGGCCCTACATTCCCTCATACTGAGGGGAGACCCATCCACAGCGTCACCTTCCGAGTCATCCTTTGCATGCAGGTATTTGAGTAGTAACCTGCGTGCAAAGAGTTGTAAATCAGTAACTGTTTCGAAAACGTCAAACTGTTGTTCAGGGCAAAAAGTTAGTCCACGAGATAAAAGTTGCACTTCGCTGGGTGAAAGGTTGGTGGAAGATAAATTAACCACACTTAGGTGGCTTGTTGTATTCGCACCACAAAGGGGTCCAAACCTTTGCCTGTTTTGTTGATTTGTGGGGACGCGGGTCCCCGAGATGGGTTTAAAGCTTTTTGTGAAGCTACCTTGTTAGAGCCAACGGAGGGGGTGGGATGTCTTGAGGATTCCTGTGTGGATAGGATATTACTATTTGATTCTAAAGAGGTTGCCCTTCCCGCTTCCGCAGTACAATCTGCGGTCTGGTCGGGCTGGGCAACTTGGGAATCTGCTTGTATGGAAGCGATATCCATCGCACGTTTTTTTGAGTCGTGTTCAGGAGAATTTCTAGAACTACGATCTCTTTTCTGCTGGGTTTTGTTGCGCATTTGATTGCGTTGAGAGGAATTCTTACGTTCAGGTTCGGGATCCAAAGATCTCCGAACTTTGGAAGTTTGAGTATTCGTTTTGTGCTTAAGTTCCCGACGTGGTTGGTTATTAGATACACCCCCTTGGTTCTTCCATCTATAAGCGTACCCCTCTAAAAAGGCATGTTTATCCCTCCAAAATTGTGTTTCCTTGTTATGCAAGATTTTTTTATTAAAGATTGAGAGATTTTCTTCCAGGCAAATTTGAGATTCAGCGAATAGGGGATGCTGGGCATATTGGCTCAGCGTTTGTTCCAATTTGCCAATGACGCAGTCTAAGAGGGCAATTTGTTTGTCGTACTCCCTGGACAGGATTAACATCATCTCCCTGGAGCACGACTTAAGATTGGCCTCCCATTCAGCCCTACACTCATCACTTATTAGATCAACATTTGGAAAAATTTGGACACGTAGTCCATAGGGATTAATTTGTTCCTCGAGGTATCTGCCGAAGCTCTTGACATGCCAAAAGAGGGCAGATTTTCTCTCAAGTACCCTAGTTAATTTTTGGAATAGCGATGTGATAGACAGGGTTTTTTGATCGCCCTGTTCAAAGGAGTTTTCATACTGAGTCATTAAATTAGCCCAATCAGCCCCCGTAAATTTACTCATCCTGAATCGAAAATTGAAAAAAATTAATAATGAAGCAAATACTCAAATGGCATAGAAAGAGGGGAAGAAAAACATATACCAGGATAATAAATAACGCCTAAGAAAGCCAGTTCACAGTTTGTGTCTAAACTCGAGTGCCGAAAAAACGGGGGAGGGTGTTTAACCACCCAAAAATCAAATCAAACAACAAGAAGCACTCACATGAGTGTAGATGGGTAGGCCGCACACCCCATACAGTGCATGAAAAGAACAAGAAAAAAACCCCTATCGGGGCTTTTAAGCAGCCAATAAAATACAATATGGGTGGTTGAAAAAATTGGGTTTTATTGGTACAAAAAGTATATATATAAATAACGTTAAAAGAGAAAATTCATTGAAATGAATACTGACTGTTAGAGTCAGGACACGAACTGAATATGGCGTACATATGCAACAGACAACAGCCTACAGTGAAAACCAATGCAAGACACAATGTATACGGGGACAGCCTAAATTCCCCCAATTGTGAGCCTTGGGGTTAAATAACAATAGATGCCTCTAAATAAAGACAGTAAGCCATACAGTGTATGTGGGACAACAATAATTATATGTAATAATCTGACGCGTTTCGACCCTTCCCGGGTCTTCTTCAGAGGATGGCTGTCCACACTAAAAGAAAAGGGGGGTAACATATATCAAACATAACATCAAATTTCCACGGTGCTAGAAACCATGCAAGCATACCCTGTAATATAATTGAATGAATTGTATAGTTACCTTTCGCAAGAATTGTGGCACTACAATGTCATTGTTGACATTGCAAAATGTTTGAGATGATACAATTGTTCCTTCGCTCCCCTGTCTCCCCCGTGTCGGACCAACTCCCCCAGGGACGGGTGATGGACCAAATGAGTCTTACGAGAGATCACGCTTACCAACCCCCCACATGGGAGAGGGAGGGAAGAGAAAGGGCGAGACAGGCAATCCAGAACCGCACCCAGATAGGATTCACGTTAGTACTACAAATCAAAAATGGAAAATAACGGAGGGTCAGTTGATTCATACCATGTAGTTGGGAGTTTCCCAACCATGGAGTTCTATGTGCTTTCTAAATTATAAGTCCATGGGTGTACAGGAGGGCATTGCTAAAGAATGAAAAGGGGAAGGAAAGAAGGGGGAGGAAAGGGGGGGAGGGGAAAGGGGAGGAAGGGGAAGGAGGGCGGAAGAAGGAAAAAGGGGAAAGGAAAGGCATGTGAGGAAAGAGTGAAAAGAAAAGGAAGAAAAGGTGAGTAAAGGAAGAGTGAGTGAAGATAGTTGAACTAGAAAATAGCAAATGCCCTGCTGACAATTGTTCACCATGCGACTTCAAAATATATAAGGAAATTGATAGGGTAAAAGTACCAACAAACCACAACGGAATGGACAAATGAGCAAAAAGAAAAGGGGAAAAGCAGGCCAAAGGTATTGGATGGGACAAAGGGAAGAATAAAGGACAAAAGGGGAGGGGGGGGAAGAGAAAGGAGAGAGGGGAAGGAACAAGAGGGGGGGGGGGGCGGAGAGAAAGGAGGAGGTAAAAAGCAATAAAATAAAGATGACGGGAGGGGGGGAGGGGGAAGGAGGGGAAAGAGGGATGTGCAGAGAGTGTAGCAGTGAATGAAGTGTAGTGGTGAATGAATAAAAGTGAGTGAAGAGTGATAGGGATAGAAAATGGGGATGTGAAGAGGGGGATATAGGGGAGTGAGACAAGAAATGGAAATGTGTGTAGGATACACAACGACAATGTGTGGAGGAAGGAAGGAGAAGGTGCGACGGTGGATAAAAGAGAGTACCCCTGGATGCACAACATGAACAAGTGAACGTGAAAAAAACACACCAAAAAACAACAACACTGTGACAAAGTGCAAGGGTGGTGGTGGGACTAATTACCCAGTCAAGCTGAACTGAATAACAGAGTTGGTACATTCGTTATTCTGAAAGAATTGGATTATGAATAAGAAGTCATGACAAGATCAGGAATAGTTTCAAAAAAGAAACAAATTGCTAAGAAGCTTGTATAAACATGTTACCATCATTTTGGGTACACTTACCACTTTGATGGATTAGTCAGCGCTTTGCCTAGTGTCTCTGTGTCAGGGAGAATCCAATAAAGTGCCTCTGAAGTTTCCTCTGTTTATAAGGAGTGTCAATTGACTCACTCCCATCAGGTGCAAGTGTATAGTTGCCTCCCCGCCCCTCCCCCCGCCTCTCACCACAACGGGGGGGGAACGAGCAACACAGCTGTGTGCTCAGCGTGACCCCCCCGGCGTTCCGGAGAGGATAGGTCCTCCGGGCGTCCCCGTACACTTCCGTCGCAACTGCGCAGGCGCTGCTACGTCACGCGCACGCGCACTAGGGCGCGCACGCGTGAGCACGGCGTCCGGAAGGGATCCGGGATGCCACTGGCAGGGCAAGAAGTGCCCACTGACGGTGCAGCCGCCTAGTGGGCACATTTAAGAGATGCGGGCCCCAGCATCTCCTCTCTCACCCTGCCAGGAAGACACATAGGTGCACCCCCGCCCCCAGAGGGGAAGGACAGGCACTGAAGGAGAGGTGGAAGTAAATCTAGCACCATACATCCGATACTGTGCAAAAAAATTTTTTCTAATGAAGAAATAGTATTAACAATCCTCATCACTCATTCACAGGGTACTGCATGCATGATCCATGCAGGGCGGATTGACTACATGCTGACCAAACCATATACATCGTTCATTACATATCATTGTTTGTTTAAGCAGGGTTATACACTTATAATGGCATCGTCCTATTGCAAATACATATTTACATAACGTGTATACAAAAAAGATAAAATTTGCATAATATTACATGTTATTACATATAAAGAACTCAGAACTGTATTTTAGGCTAGATTTTCCTCAAAGAAAGAGCGTTTTAAAGTGTGTGGTCCATTATCGTTAGATCCCATAACCTACACGGCCATACGCACATCTTGCATCCAATTCCGCGAGTGCGGCAATTCACAAACTGTGTAGGTGTAAAGGTGTCACCATTAGGCAACATAAAGATTTTATCTTGTTTGATGAGTGAGCAATATGAGCAATGTCCGCAGGGGAAAGAACCTACTGCAGGACAGTGCTTCAATCTCATATTTGCGTTGGTATATTCACTCCGAACGAGCTTGTCACGTAGTGACATAGCCCTTTTGTACGTTATGGAGGGTTTTTTATGAACGAATCCACGCAGTTTCGGGTCATCCGTGAGGATGTTCCAATGACGCTCTATAATCTTTTTGATAACCTGGTGTTGTCGAGAATAACGCATGATGATTCGGGTGGGGTTACATTCAAAGCCTTGGGAGGGTTTAGATTTAAAAAGTAGCTGAGGTCTAGAATGTCCTAAGGCTTGGTTATAGGCTTTTTTGAGGCAAGATCTACTATAACCCCTTGCTAGGATTCGATTTTGGAGCCCCTCTGCTTCTTTTTTGAACAAAGCGTCATTCGAACAGTTTCGCCGAAGGCGCAAGTACTGTTCATAGGGGATCGAGTTCTTCAGTGGGATCGGATGAAAACTCTCAGAATGGAGAACCGTATTCCCAGCGGTCGTTTTTCGAAACAGGGTGCTAGAAAGGTGTCCATCCCCGGTGACTGAAATGGAGACATCCAGGAACAACACCAGGTTATCAAAAAGATTATAGAGCGTCATTGGAACATCCTCACGGATGACCCGAAACTGCGTGGATTCGTTCATAAAAAACCCTCCATAACGTACAAAAGGGCTATGTCACTACGTGACAAGCTCGTTCGGAGTGAATATACCAACGCAAATATGAGATTGAAGCACTGTCCTGCAGTGGGTTCTTTCCCCTGCGGACATTGCTCATATTGCTCACTCATCAAACAAGATAAAATCTTTATGTTGCCTAATGGTGACACCTTTACACCTACACAGTTTGTGAATTGCCGCACTCGCGGAATTGGATGCATGATGTGCGTATGGCCGTGTAGGTTATGGGATCTAACGATAATGGACCACACACTTTAAAACGCTCTTTCTTTGAGGAAAATCTAGCCTAAAATACAGTTCTGAGTTCTTTATATGTAATAACATGTAATATTATGCAAATTTTATCTTTTTTGTATACACGTTATGTAAATATGTATTTGCAATAGGACGATGCCATTATAAGTGTATAACCCTGCTTAAACAAACAATGATATGTAATGAACGATGTATATGGTTTGGTCAGCATGTAGTCAATCCGCCCTGCATGGATCATGCATGCAGTACCCTGTGAATGAGTGATGAGGATTGTTAATACCATTTCTTCATTAGAAAAAAATTTTTTGCACAGTATCGGATGTATGGTGCTAGATTTACTTCCACCTCTCCTTCAGTGCCTGTCCTTCCCCTCTGGGGGCGGGGGTGCACCTATGTGTCTTCCTGGCAGGGTGAGAGAGGAGATGCTGGGGCCCGCATCTCTTAAATGTGCCCACTAGGCAGCTGCACCGTCAGTGGGCACTTCTTGCCCTGCCAGCGGCGTCCCGGATCCCTTCCGGACGCCGTGCTCACGCGCGCGCGCCCTAGTGCGCGTGCGCGTGACGTAGCGGCGCCTGCGCAGTTGCGACGGAAGTGTACGGGGACGCCCGGAGGACCTATCCTCTCCGGAACGCCGGGGGGGTCACGCTGAGCACACAGCTGTGTTGCTCGTTCCCCCCCCCGTTGTGGTGAGAGGCGGGGGGAGGGGCGGGGAGGCAACTATACACTTGCACCTGATGGGAGTGAGTCAATTGACACTCCTTATAAACAGAGGAAACTTCAGAGGCACTTTATTGGATTCTCCCTGACACAGAGACACTAGGCAAAGCGCTGACTAATCCATCAAAGTGGTAAGTGTACCCAAAATGATGGTAACATGTTTATACAAGCTTCTTAGCAATTTGTTTCTTTTTTGAAACTATTCCTGATCTTGTCATGACTTCTTATTCATAATCCAATTCTTTCAGAATAACGAATGTACCAACTCTGTTATTCAGTTCAGCTTGACTGGGTAATTAGTCCCACCACCACCCTTGCACTTTGTCACAGTGTTGTTGTTTTTTGGTGTGTTTTTTTCACGTTCACTTGTTCATGTTGTGCATCCAGGGGTACTCTCTTTTATCCACCGTCGCACCTTCTCCTTCCTTCCTCCACACATTGTCGTTGTGTATCCTACACACATTTCCATTTCTTGTCTCACTCCCCTATATCCCCCTCTTCACATCCCCATTTTCTATCCCTATCACTCTTCACTCACTTTTATTCATTCACCACTACACTTCATTCACTGCTACACTCTCTGCACATCCCTCTTTCCCCTCCTTCCCCCTCCCCCCCTCCCGTCATCTTTATTTTATTGCTTTTTACCTCCTCCTTTCTCTCCGCCCCCCCCCCCCCTCTTGTTCCTTCCCCTCTCTCCTTTCTCTTCCCCCCCCTCCCCTTTTGTCCTTTATTCTTCCCTTTGTCCCATCCAATACCTTTGGCCTGCTTTTCCCCTTTTCTTTTCTTTTTGCTCATTTGTCCATTCCGTTGTGGTTTGTTGGTACTTTTACCCTATCAATTTCCTTATATATTTTGAAGTCGCATGGTGAACAATTGTCAGCAGGGCATTTGCTATTTTCTAGTTCAACTATCTTCACTCACTCTTCCTTTACTCACCTTTTCTTCCTTTTCTTTTCACTCTTTCCTCACATGCCTTTCCTTTCCCCTTTTTCCTTCTTCCGCCCTCCTTCCCCTTCCTCCCCTTTCCCCTCCCCCCCCTTTCCTCCCCCTTCTTTCCTTCCCCTTTTCATTCTTTAGCAATGCCCTCCTATACACCCATGGACTTATAATTTAGAAAGCACATAGAACTCCATGGTTGGGAAACTCCCAACTACATGGTATGAATCAACTGACCCTCCGTTATTTTCCATTTTTGATTTGTAGTACTAACGTGAATCCTATCTGGGTGCGGTTCTGGATTGCCTGTCTCGCCCTTTCTCTTCCCTCCCTCTCCCACGTGGGGGGTTGGTAAGCGTGATCTCTCGTAAGACTCATTTGGTCCATCACCCGTCCCTGGGGGAGTTGGTCCGACACGGGGGAGACAGGGGAGCGAAGGAACAATTGTATCATCTCAAACATTTTGCAATGTCAACAATGACATTGTAGTGCCACAATTCTTGCGATAGGTAACTATACAATTCATTCAATTATATTACAGGGTATGCTTGCATGGTTTCTAGCACCGTGGAAATTTGATGTTATGTTTGATATATGTTACCCCCCTTTTCTTTTAGTGTGGACAGCCATCCTCTGAAGAAGACCCGGGAAGGGTCGAAACGCGTCAGGATTATTACATACAATTATTGTTGTCCCACATACACTGTATAGCTTACTGTCTTTATTTAGAGGCATCTATTGTTATTTAACCCCAAGGCTCACAATTGGGGGAATTTAGGCTGTCCCCGTATACATTGTGTCTTGCATTGGTTTTCACTGTAGGCTGTTGTCTGTTGCATATGTACGCCATATTCAGTTCGTGTCCTGACTCTAACAGTCAGTATTCATTTCAATGAATTTTCTCTTTTAACGTTATTTATATATATACTTTTTGTACCAATAAAACCCAATTTTTTCAACCACCCATATTGTATTTTATTGGCTGCTTAAAAGCCCCGATAGGGGGTTTTTTCTTGTTCTTTTCATGCACTGTATGGGGTGTGCGGCCTACCCGTCTACACTCATGTGAGTGCTTCTTGTTGTTCGATCCTAGAATACTTCTGATGTGGGGCTGAGTAAAATGTGTAGTCCTTGACCGAGGGATACAAGGCACGCCAAGCATCATGGAGGGCTAATTTATGGAGCTGCGTTTTAATTTGTCTTAGTGCTCTGTATGTTAGGGTAGATGTACCCGAGGAGGAGTCTAGTATCGGGTGCAGGGGGACATTAAAATCCCCTCCAAACACAACCAATCCTCTCCGAAAAGAGGTTAGGAGTTCACATATCTTCCTAAAGAATGCCACTTGATGGTCATTAGGACAATAAATGTTGGCTAGGGTGATTGGTTTGGAAGTGTAGGTCCCCTTAAGAAAAATAAATCTTCCTTCTGGGTCGATGAGAGAGTCTGTTAGGTGAAAGTTAGCATTTTTAGCGATAAGTATCAAGACTCCTTTGGTTTTAGCCTCAGGATTCGTAGATTGGACTACAGTGCGGTATATGTGGTTGGAGAGTTTAGGGGTTGCATCCGAGCGAAAATGGATCTCTTGTAAAAAAATAAAATGTGCTTTGTGTTTGGTGAGAGACGTTAGGACTTGCGACCTTTTTTCCGGTTGATTTAGGCCCTTAACATTAAGGGAGATACATTTTAACGTCAGGGAGCATGCTGCTGTTATTTTTGAATTCATAGTTAAGTTGAATCAGGTCAATTACTTTACCACCATTATCTTGGGGTTTAAAAAACTTCCGGGGGATGGGTCCGGGGAGCTCGCGTGGGCCCAAAAGGATAGGGGGAAATGTGGAATCGTCCACTGAAGAGAATTAAAGTAAGACACCAGGGGTAAGGGACAGAGCAGGCAATCGGACGAGCAGGGGACAGGAAGGGAGGGAATAATAAAATAATTAAAAAAAAAAGAAAAAAAAAAAAAAAGGGGGGGTACAGATAGGAAAGTAAGTTATACCAGAGGTGGAAATAGGGTATCTATTCCACCTGGAGGAGGAGAATCTGGGGTGTCAGCTTACGTCCACAATTGGACTGCTGTGTGGGGGTGAAAGGATGAACAGAAACCACAGGTCGTCTGCGACCCAGGAATCTGGTATGTTGGTCTTAAGGGTATGTATAGAGAGCCTACTACATAGCAGGAGTGATATCATAAGTGAGCCAAAATTCAACATGTTGTATATCTATGTTATTAACTCATAACGATAACAATAAAGGATCCAGTATAACAAAAAAAAACAATAATAACGGTCAGAACAAGCAATCTGTGTTGAGCATGACTGCCAGGGATCGCCATATTGGTATCTAATGCCAAAGTTAGAGTACATCTTAAATTTTACATTGATATTAATATTAATAATAATAATAATATTGATCTTATCTTACCCTCCTAGTCCATATCAGTAATTTAAACTAAATTCCTGGAGGGAATAGGTTGTGGAAAGGGATGGGGGGAGGGATGGGGGGGTGAGAGTAAGGGGGAGGGAGGGGGAGGGCAAGGGGGAAAGGTGTGGGAAGATATGGGGAAGGTGGGGGAGAGTGGGGGGGAAGGAGGGAAGGGTAGATGGTAGGCTGGGGGGGGGTAGGGAGGCACTTAGTATTGTTAGCAGGTTGAGTTTTTAATTTTCGTTCAGCCCTAGGATCCCATTCAGACTCATAGGGGGATCGAAAACTTGTCGCCCTAGGTTTATACGCTTCACGAAGTTTCTCTAGACCTAATACCAAAACTCCAGGGTCATTTCTTGCCCCAATATTTTCCAGGGTTGAGGAACAGCTATCTGCATAGGTACATATTTGTGAATGCAATAACATCAGGTAAGTATACGTGACAGAGCTGATATCATCTCTAGAAATCCCCTTATGTTCGGTGTTAAAGGTAGAGATACGGAGTAACAGGATTATGTTTGTACTTATCTCCCTGGTTCTTGAGTCTTGCTCGAACAGCAAGTAAAGGTTTTGAGGCGGGTACAAGGATCAATGTCATCTGTCACGATCGTAGTAGAACCTAGGGGATAAGACAAAGGCTAAAGTTGTTCCGTGAGTGGAGCCTGTGTTGGAGAAGGAAGGGCCATAAGTTTGCTTTCCGTGGAACTCAACAATGTGTGATGGGATAGGTAAGACGTCCATGAAGCAAATGTTTCTTCTTCTCTCGCACTAGGTGGATCATGGTCCAAGGTGTGTGCTATGTGCACCAAACAAACACACGGTGCTATATTGTGAGTATATTTCTTGCTGTTTTTATGCTGTAATAAAGTTTACCAGTGGTAATGCACTAGGTCGGTGCGCCCTCCTTCTCTTTCTTTTTTTCTTTTTAGCATATGAATACCCATTGTTCAAAGGAGGGCTGCAAGACGTTAGGCATTACCCCATTAAGGTGGTCGCACCACATATTTAGTCACTGGACACCTGAGCGCAGGAGAGTTTTCTATTGTTTTTGGTAGACTCTGATTCTATACAGAGCCTGTTATTATCAGTATATCCCGATTATCCACTGATCTCTCTATTGGAGACAAGAAACCAACAGTCTAATAAAGGCATTATTACGGGAGAATTGTTTGACAAGGTATGGCAGGAAATGAAAAAAAAAATCACGGAAATAAAAGGTTATTTGGCATACACCCCTATATGGAATAATAGGAGCTATGCGGAACTGATGAAACTGGAAGGTTTTGAGATATGGAGGCTCAAGGGACTAAGGTATTTCACACAGGTATTCCAGGATGAAGTGATAAAAACCTTTAGTGAACTAAGAAATGAATATAATATCCCAAACAAAAGATTTTTTTCAATTCCTACAGTTTAGGCACGCATTACAAGCACAGGGCCAACTGACAGAATTGAAATTTAATACATCAGAGGTAATAGCCCTGTTGGAAAAAACAGGGGAAAAAAAGGGTTTGATTTCACAAATCTATAATATATTATATGATAAAAATAAAGGAACAGTAGATATACCAGCAAAAGCAGCAGCATGGTCGAGTGATATAGGGCCAATCTCAGATGAACAATGGGCATCGGCACTGTCGGTAACACCCCTGTCATCTCTATCGCCAACACAAAATTTAACACAAATATTTATATTACACAGGGCTCATTATGCACCAGAGAAATTATTTAAATGGAACGTAGAGATACAGCCCTAGATGTAAAGGGAGTCCAGCGATCTTAATCCATATGTTATGGAGATGTCCCAAGCTCCACCGCTATTGGCACGAAGTGGTATCAATGATTAATAGTGCTTTTGGGACCAGGATGTCTCCAGAACCGGGAGGTTGCCTCTTGGGTATCCTGGATGAATGGGGTATCCCGGGGAATACAGGATATCATTAACTAGGATCTTATTTCAGGCTCGTAAGCTCATAGCGCAAAAGTGGACACCATCGAGCCCACCTACAATAGCAGAATGGAAGATACAAATAAGGGAAACATTAGTTAAGGAAAATAATATATTTTTACACAGAGGTTGCCCAGGGAATTTTGAAAAGATATGGAGAAGATGGTCTGACATTTTGGATATATAATGTGATGGGAGAGCGGAGAGAGGGCGCTTTTATGAGGGTTTTTTTTTTCTTCCCCCATTTTATTTTGTGCCGGGGTTGTATGTTGGGTGTATGTTGTTTGTTATTTGTGATGTTTTTGTATGAAAAAGGAATAATAAAGAATGATTTGATTAAAAAATAAAAAAAGCCTGAGAAATGTGATTTTGAAAAGATGTCAATCCAATTCCTAGGGCTCATTATCACTAGGGATGAGCCCGATGTTTGAGTCAAACGTAAGTTCGACTCGAACATCGGGTGTTCACCTGTTCCGAATAGCGAACAATTTGGGATGTTCGCTGCAAATTCAAAAGCCGCGGAACACCCTTTAAAAGTCTATGGAAGAAATTAAAAGTGCTCATTTTAAAGGCTTATATGCATGGTATTGTCATAAAAAGTGTTTGGGGACCTGGGTCCTGCCCCAGGGGACATGTATCAATGCAAAAAAAAGTTTTAAAAACAGCCGTTTTTCGGGAGCAGTGATTTTAATAATGCTTAAAGTGAAACAATAAAAGTGAAATATTCCTTTACATTTCGTACCTGGGGGTGTCTATAGTATGCCTGTAAAGTGGCGCATGTTTCCTGTGTTTTCCCCTGCACAAAATGACATTTCTAAAGGAAAAAAAGTAATTTAAAAGTACTCACGGCTATAATAAATTGTCAGTCCCGGCAATACACATAAAAATAATTGAAAAAAACAGCATGTGATTCCCCCACAGTCCATTACCAGGCCCTTTGGATCTGGTATGAATATTAAAGGGAACCCTCTGCCAAAATTTAAAAAAATGACGTGGGGGTCCCCCTCAAAATCCATACCAGACCCTTCAGGTCTGGTATGGATTTTAAGGGGAACCCCGTGCTAAAATTAAAAAAAACAAATGGACTTGGGGGTCTACCCAAAAATCCTTACCAGACCCTTATCCGAGCACGCGACCTGGCAGGCCTCAGGAAAAGAGGGGGGATGAGAGAGCGTCCCTCCTGAACTGTACCAGGCCACATGCCCTCAACATAGGGAGGGTGCTTTGGGGTAGCCCATGTTGATGGGGACAAGGGTCTCATCCTCACAACCCTTGCCTGGTGGTTGTGGGGGTCTGCGGGCAGGGGTCTTAACAAGGGGACCCCCAGATCCTGGCGTCCCCCCTGTGTGAAATGATAAAAATAGTAAAAATGACAAGACACGGCTTGGGACAAGTTCTTTATTAAAAAATTAAAAAATTAAAATGTCCCACGAAGTCCATTCATCTTCTCCTCTCGCTCCGCCGACAGACCGAAAAAAAAACCCCGCACACCGCCTCCGATTTCCCTCCATGGGAGGCAACCGCCGTAATGACCGTCCTCTCAGGTGACAGTTCTTTTATAACTGAGGGCGGGGCCACACGGTGACGTCCCCAGGTGACCCCGCCCCCCTCTGACGCACGGGGACATCCCTGTGGCTTCCTCATAACGGACCCAGCATGCCCCGGGCGGTGACGTCACAAGGGAGCGTGGCCTCTGGATGATGAAATCCGATTGCTACCCCCCTCATCGTTATTTAAGAAATGCAGGACATCGGCGCCGACAGATCAGTGGGACGCAGCATCGGAGGAGGGTCGTCGGCGGGAGTGGAGGCAGAGGAAGAAGAACACTGGACAAAGAAGACAAAAGAAGAGCGGAAGAAGAAGCAGGGGGAGAAGGAGAAGACCGGAGGATGAAGATACGGGAGAAGATGAAGCTAGAGGAAGAAGCTGAGAAGAAGAAGAAGATTTTTAATAAAAGACTTGTTAAAAACTGTCTACTATATTTTTTAACACTACACTACTTTTTTTTTAGTGAATGGGTAGGGGTACAATGTACTCCATACTCATTCACATAGGCGGGGTGGGATCTGGGGGCCCCCTTGGTAAAGGGGGCTTCCAGATTCTGATAAGCCCCCCACCCGCAGACTCTGACAACCACCGGGCAAGTGTTGTCGGGAAGAGGTCCTTGTCCCCATTAACATGGAGGCAAGATGCTTTGGGGTGGGGGGCGCAGAGCTCTCCTTCCCCAAAGCACCCATCCCCCCATGTTGAGGGCATGTGGCCTGGTATGGTTCAGGAGGAGGGGGGGGGGGCGCTCGCTCGTCCCCTCCCTTTCCTGACCTGCCGGGCTGCATGCTCGGATAAGGGTCCGGTATGGATTTTGAGGGGACCCCCCACGCCATTTTTTAAAAAGTTTTGGTGTGTGGGGGTCCCCTCCAAATCCATACTAGACCCAAGGGCCTAGTATGACTCCACGCTGTTTTTTTTTCACAATTTTTTTAGCTGGCATTTTTTTTTTACATTGAGTGGGAAGCCAGCTGACAGCTGATGACTCATCGGTTGCTAAGAACGCGGTGGTCGGCTTCCCAACCCCCTCCTTAGCAAGCAGCTATATACAGTGTAAAAAAAGAAATTAAAAAACGCAAAACGCAAATCGTGGCAAAATTGCGTCAAAATCGCCGTTAAAATGCAGTACTTGCATTTTGGATGTGGGTCCATTGAATTCTATTACATGTAAAACGCTGCATTTTGCGGGAAAAAAGTCCCCGACCCTTTCCAAAAACGCAGAGGAACAAAAATGCATTGGTGTGAACATGTTCCATAGGAACCCATGTTAAAAAATTTTCCTGTGTTTCTGCAAAATGCATCAAAAACACATTAGTGTGAATCAAGCCTTAGTGGTGGGTTAAAAACCAGAGTCAAAAACAGGAGGTTATAACAGGGTTCAAAGTACCTGTGTAGTGTGAGTACCTGAGTGTTGAGCAGACCAAGTGGAACTGGAGTAAGTGGTGAGCTAAAAACCAGAGTTTAAACAGGAGGTTATAACAGGAGTCATCAAACCTGTAAGTAGCATCTGAAATTTCCTGTTAGTATTATTGTGACCGTAGGGGTGACCATAGACACTGACAAGCCCTGCAAGTGTCAGATTGCATGGAAGATTGAATAGAGCAGTCATAACCAGTTAACATAAAAAAAAAAGAAAAAGACTGACTGTGTCTAGCGGGGACGCTGTGTTTTGTGGAGTAACTGATTTTGTTGAGTATTGTGAGTACCTGTGTATTGTGTGTATTTGAGTAGTGGGTGTGTGTGTGTACACAAGTGCTGTGACTACACAAGTGCTGCGAGTACATGAGTGCTGTGAGCGCACGTGGACTGTGAGTACATGAGTGATGCGAGTGCACGTGGACTGAGCACACGGGTGCTGCGAGTGCACGTGGACTATGGGTACACGAGTGCTGTGAGTGCACATGGACTGTGAGTGCACGGGTGCTGCGAGTGCACGTGGTATGTGAGTGCATGGGTGCTGCGAGTGCACGTGGACTGTGAGTACACGAGTGCACATGGACTGTATTGATGGGTATTAGTGTCAGGAAGCTAGTTGTCAGTTAATTTTGGACAGGGTATAATCCCCAATCCTCATTAAATTAGTAGATACGATGACCGGCGGGTGTGGAGATACAACTCGGTGTACATCTTGCGGTATATATGTGTTCCTTGATCATCCGCTCAAGGGCGAATACTGCTGTGCAAAATGTAAGCATGTTGTTTCCCTGGAAGCCCAGGTTCTGAATCTAGGGAGGCAACTTTCAGCACTGAGAAGACCCTCCATACTAAAGGAGAGCTGGGAACGTACCCAGCAGATGCCAGCACTGAGACGGCTGGAGACAAAGAGGTGCAGGCACTAGAAAAGAGTAGATGGGTGACAGTCAGGAAGGGTAGAGTGGAAGTGCCAGGGAGGCTGATCCTGGGCTGGAACATCCCAATAAGTAAGCCCCATTGAGTGACATTGGTGAAACCAGTCAGGGACCATCACTGCTGGAGCTGAGGGACTCCCCTAGCTGCCAGGGGAAGAACTCCTCCAGTGAGAGTAGGAGGAAGCCAAAGGGAAAGGAAAGACAGATTCTGGTGGTAGGGGACTAATTTCTTACAAAGACAGAGAGTGCAATCTGTCACAAAGACCTGAAGCGCCAAACTGTATGCTGTCTTCCGAGTGCTCGGGTTCAGCACATCACGAATCTGGTGGACAGATTACTGGGAGGGGCTGGGGAAGACCCGGCTCTCATGGTGCACATTGGCACCAATGACAAAGTCAGAGGTATATGAAGTGTGCTAAAGAACAATTTTAGGGACTTGAGAGCTAAATTGAGGAAAAGGACCTCCAGATAGTATTCTCAGAAATACTACAGGTACCTCCGGCCACACCAGAAAGGCAGAGGGAGATTAGGGAAGTAAACAGGTGGCTGAGGATCTGGTGTAGTAAAGAGAGGTTTGGGTTCCTGGAGAACTGGGCCGACTTCTCAGTCGGTCACCAGTTCTATAGAAGGGATGGACTGCACCTAAATGAGGAGGGTGCAAATTTGCTGTTGGGAGTGTAGATGACCAAAAGGTTAGAGGGGCTTTTAAACTAGGCGACGGGGGGGGGGGGTTGAGAGGTGGAGATAGTCAGTGCGGAACATATTCCAGAGGGTAGTATTGGGGGCATTAGTGGTAGGTTGACTAAAGCACATAAACCCAAGGTAAGTATAGTAACAAGTCCTATTTGCAACCTCGGAACACCCAATAAGAAGACAGTATGCGACGGGTCTAAACAACGTGGAATGTTCACCAATGCCAGGAGCCTGGCAGACAAGATGGGAGAACTAAAGATACTGTTGTACGAGGAGGATTTTGAGTTTGTGGGAATTTCAGAGACTTGGCTCAACAGCTCTCATGATTGGCTGGCAACCATTCAAAGGTATTCCCTTTATCGCAGGGATAGGAAGGGTAAAAAAGGGGGAGGGGTATGCCTGTTTATCAAGAATAATGTACAAGTGAATGTGAGAGATGACATCACTGGGGGAGCTATGGAGGAGGTGGAATCCTTATGGGTAGAGCTCCAAAGGGATGAAACTAAGGGGAAAGTAATACTCGGAGTATGCTATAGGCCCCCTAACCAGAGGGAGGAGGGGGAGACGGACCTCCTATCACAAATTGGATTAGCGTCAAGGATTGGAGGTGTCATCATAATGGGGGATTTTAATTATCCAGACATAGACTGGGCGGAAGGAACCGCAAATTAATTTAAGGCTTTCCAGTTCCTAAATGTCTTGCAGGACAATGTCATGGGTCAGATGGTAGACGCACCAACTAGAAACAAAGCGTTTTGGGATCCAGAGCTTACTACGCATGCACCAATGGCGCATTGCCACAAGAGGAAATCCGTGCCAACTAATCATGCGCCAAAGGTGCCTCAGGGCGCCAACCCGCACCTGTGCAGAAGACTTGATGGAAAAGGGCAGGAAAATGCCCAGGACACGCACAGGAAGTGACCTCAACCTGATGAAAAAAGGCGGGAAAATACCCAGGAGGGGCACAAGAAGTGACATCAACCTGATGGAAAAAGGCGGGAAAATCCCCAGGGAGGCGCACAGGAAGTGACTTCAAACTTCACTATATAAGCCCAGCCCAGACACAGCCAAATTGCTGGATTATCGTCAGTCCTCCCTTGTTCCTGTGCTAGTGTGTGATCTGTCTGAACCTGTCGTGACCTGGAAACCTATTTGACTACTCTTGATAGCTGCTTGCCATTGACCTCGGATTTGTACCTTACCATTCTACTTCTTTGCCCCTTTTATACTCAGCTGCCAGATTGAAACCGACCCGGCTTGGATCTCGACCATTCTTCTTCTGATTAACCCTTTTATGCTTTGTTGCCCAACTGGACTTGACCTCGGCTCGGATCTCAGACTAAGGCTTGCACAGTGCTCCGTGCCCCTGGCACCCCTGCCACTCGGTGTCCACCAAGTCTGTCTCCATCTCCAGAGGTTTTAAGGACCCGAGGTGCAAGGGAGGCCTCCCCACTACTTCGGTCTCTCATCAGGTATGTGGCCCTCGTGACAGAAACATAAGGGGAATACAAAGACACTGAATTTCAAAAGAGCCAACTTCTCTAAACTACAAATCTTGCTAGAAGATATAAATTGGGATAAAATCTTAGGAACAAAGAACACGGAGGAGAGATGGGTTTGCTTTAAGAGCATATTAAATAAGGGCATTAGCCGGTGCATCCCATTGGGAAATAAATTTAAAAGAGCGAACAGAAGTCCTGGATGGCTTCAAAAAAATACAAGGCTGAGGGATCATCATCAGCATTCAGACTCTACAAAGAATGCACCAAGAAATGTAAGAGTGCAAATAGAGCGGCTAAGATAGAACATGAAAGACACATAGTGGAGGAGAGCAAAAAAAAAAAAAACAAGAAATTCTTTAAGTATATAAACAGTAAAAGAGGGAGGACAGACCATATTGGCCCCATAAAGATTGATGAAGGGAATCTGATTACAAAGGATGGAGAGATGGCAAAGATATTGAATTTATTCTTCTCCTCAGTCTTTATGAGGGAATCGGGGGGCTTCAGTAACCAAAACTGCAGTGTTTATACTCATGACACACCACAGGAAGCTCCCTCATGACTAACAGAGGACAGAATTAGCAATAGACTTGAAAAACTTAACATTAACAAGATGGCTTGCACCCAAGTGTCTATAGGGAACTCAGTCAAGTAATTGCCAGACCATCCTTCTTAATTTTTACTGAGAGTCTACTGAATGGAATGGCACCAGCTGATTGGAGAATCGTTCTTGCCAAACCAATCTATTAACCTTCTATGAGGAGGTGAGCTGCCATCTAGATAAAGGAAGGTCCGTAGATGTGGTGTATCTGGATTTTGCAAAAGCATTTCCCCACAAACGTTTACTGTACAAAGTAAGGTCAGTTGGCATGGACCATAGGGTGAGTACATGGATTGAAAACTGTCTACAAGAGCAAGTTCAGAGGGTAGTGATAAATGGGGAGTACTCTAAATGGTCAGTGGTGGAAAGTGATGTCCCCCAGGGTTCTGTCCTGGGACCAATCCTATTTAATTTATTCATAAACGACCTGGAGGATGGGGTGAACAGCTTAATCTCTGTATTTGCGGACAATACTAAGCTAAGCAGGGCAATAACTTCTCCGCAGGATGTGGAAACCTTGCAAGTAGATCTGAACAAATTAATGGGGTGAAGTCTGCTACGTCCGTTCTATGGTAGCCTGCTCCCGGCTACATCCTCCCC
Source organism: Aquarana catesbeiana (assembly GCF_042186555.1). Taxonomy (NCBI): domain Eukaryota; kingdom Metazoa; phylum Chordata; class Amphibia; order Anura; family Ranidae; genus Aquarana; species Aquarana catesbeiana. The sequence goes on along the minus strand of NC_133336.1, from coordinate 138,147,150 downwards.
CCACTGAAACTCTTTGGTCCCCAAAGGCAAACAAATTAAAAATTACAATGGGTAAATAACAGTATGTACAAATACGTGCGTCATTCCACATAGTAGCAAGTAGGAAAATGCAATAAACAACGACATTATGATCTAACTAACTATCTAGCCAATACTATATGCTAAACTAGCAGAAGATGAGCATTATTATGCAAATTGGAGGCATTGTCTTTCCTTAGCCGAGGAAAATGCAAGATGTGTGGAATAGCCACAACAATGTAATAAACAGAGATATAAACATTTTTTTAATTATTATTATTTAAAGTTTATTTGTTTTTCCATATAAAAAAAGAGGTAATATATACATTTCACATATTTAAACACATTACCCTAAGCAAAACATACATTTCTTCTTTAAGCCCCATTTCCCACCCTTCTTCTCTTCACTCCCCCCTTGTCCCATATGTGCAATTTACTCCCGTTTCTCGTCTCCCACTCTCCCTCCTTCTATCCCTACTCTACCCAACAATCAGTATATTTTTTAGTTTTCTTAAATTCTGTCCACTTTCCCCATATCTTTTCAAATCTTCCTACTTGGCCTTCTTCCCTACTACTCAAATGTTCCATTATATATACAGTGGGGATGGAAAGTATTCAGACCCCCTTAAATTTTTCACTCTTTGTTATATTGCAGCCATTTGCTAACATTATTTAAGTTCATTTTTTTTCCTCATTAATGTACACACAGCACCCCATATTGACAGAAAAACACAAAATTGTTGACATTTTTGCAGATTTATTAAAAAAGAAAAACTGAAATATCACATGGTCCTAAATTTTCAGACCCTTTGCTGTGACACTCATATATTTAACTCAGGTGCTGTCATTTCTACGTTGTTCATACTTATATTTAGGATTTGCGACTTAGAAGGGTTGATCTTCAAGTTAGCAAGTTCTCAGTACTTTTTTAACTCTTTTATTAGGTTTGGTAGTGTTGTTCTAGGGTTGGATATGTAAAACAGGACATCGTCAGCATATGCCGCTAGTTTATGTTCCTCATCTCCAATCTTCGCCCCTCCTATGTCTGCATTATTTCGTATGGTAGCCAGTAATGGTTCCAACGACAAGACATACAGGAAGGGCAAGAGTGGGCATCCTTGTCTCGTTCCATTGAACATTTCAAAGGGTGAAGAGACACTCCTGTTGACGTTTACTGATGCCGTAGGATGATTATATAGAGTTTTAATCCACTGGATCATTTTTGGTCCTATCGCTACATTCTCTATTGTGTCTATCATAAATCCCCAGCCCACTCTGTCAAAAGCCTTTTCGGCATCTATCGACAAAAATAGAACTGGGGACTTCCCCCCCCTTTGTTCTGTGCAACAGCAATAACGTTCTTATCCCATTGTCTTTACGTTCTCTTCCAGGGATAAACCCAGTCTGATCAGGGTGGGTGGATCAGGCTAGGCATCGGTTCTTTCAAACTTGTGGCAAGGATCTTTGCAAACATTTTTCTATTAGCATTTAATAACGCTATTGGTCTATAGCTGGAACACAGGGTTGCATATTTTCCTTTTCTCTGTATCACTGTAATGTGTGCCAGGAGAGACTCCCTCTTCATCTCCTCTCCTTCTCCTATTCTATTCATATATGAACACATTTTGGGCATTAGTTGTTCTGGTCCTGTGCTTTTCCCTGTCGCTGTTGTTTTGATTGCTGTTCTTATCTCATCTTGTGTTTTTGGATCTTCAAGGACTTGCAATTTTTCTACTGATATTTTAGGTAATTTTGCTTCCTTTAGGTATTCTTGTATTTTTTGTTTTCTCTTTGGCTCTACATCTTGAGGGCTTTTTTGTCTCAATGAGTATAGTGCACTATAATAACTATGGAGAACCCTAGCAACTTCTTTTGTTGTATGAACCATCTCCCCTTTACTTTGCTATACATTTTGTCTATAAAAAATTATTATTTTTTGTTTTTTAAATATTTTTGCTAGGTATTTCCCATTGATATCTATCTTTGGCCACTCTATTAAATGCCTGTCTTGTCTCTTGTTCCATTTTATCTTTCAGTTCGTCTCTTTTTATAACCAGTGCTTGCTGTGTCTGCATATCTACCTTCATTTTATTTATCTGTTCTAACTTATAGATTTATTTTATGATCTTTTCCATATTACTCTTTCTCAGCTTCTTTTTCTAGCTCCTATAGAGATCAGCACTCCTCTGACTTAGGCTTTATGCGCTTCCCATATCGTGGCCTTTGATATCCCTGGGGTTTCATTAAATAGGAAGTATTTTTCCAGTTCTTTTTTTATTTTTTCCCCTACTTTCTATATCTTGTATTAGTTCCTCATTTAACCTCCAGGTATTTATCTTATTCTGCACACCTGTGAACTTTAGTTCCACCATTACTGGTGCATGGTCCGATATTGACATTATTTCTATAGCTGATTCATGGTAATTTTTTCTCTTCTCTTCCCCTCTTCCCCCACTCCTTTCCTCTCCCCCTCCCCGCCTCCATCCAAAGGTGGGCACAAGGTTCTCCTGAGGTCAGGAGATGGGGACCTAGGCCTAAGACCAGAGAGAGAGAGAGACAGGAGAAATAGAAAACCATTCCATATCTTTGGCACCATATGCTCTTTTCCCATGCCCACCTTCCAACCCCCCCCCCCCCCTTTCCACCCCCTGCCTAGTGATCTTGTACTTTAGGGCTAAATCTCCCCCCTTTCCTAATTTTTTTACCTTCTCCTGGTCTTTGAGCAGGTTCATGTTGTACTTCTCTGGGCCCTCTATGCCCATCTACTCTTTTGCCCTGAGGTGGTGCTCTATCTGATGCTCATGCTTAACCCACTCCCAATCTTTGGGATATGGGTCTGGCACTCGCTAGTTATCCAGGCCCTCTATCCTATAATTTTCTTATTCCCCCTCTACCTTGTCCCCCCATCCCCTTGGCCCAATACTCTCTAGACACTATATTAGCTCCTCATGTATTTTTCTTTTTAGGAACAAGCAACCATTGATCCTCACTTTGTGCTGTTTTTTCTTTACTCACTACAGTGCATCTTGGTACTTACGGAATAGATATTTCCATTCATTTACCGAACTCCTGTAGTTCTTCCGGGAACCTTAGTTTTGCCACATGTCCATCTTTCCATCCTATCAGACAGGCTGGAAAACCCCAGTTATATCTTATATTGTGATTTTGCATCTTTCCCAGTAGTGGTCTTCTTCTTAAAGTCTCCTGTGATAAATCTGCTAAAATCTGGAGCTTCGTACTTTCAAATTCTAATGGTGTGTCATGGTTATGCAATAGAGTTTGTCGATCAGCATACCTGTCTCCATGTGTTCATCTCTAGAGACCAGCTGACCCTCACCTGACTGCTTTTGTAACCTCTCCTCTAAGCATGGCCCCACCCCAGGCCCTATCAGAGAACCCTATATTAACCTGTGCACTGCAAGCCAGCAGTGCTGATCAACCATTGTGTGTTAGCCTCTGTGTGTACTTGCTGTGTTTCCTACATCTGATTCCTGTTACCGACTTTGCCTTTTCTTAACTATTCCTGTCTGCTCGTGACCCTGACCTTTGGCGTGTTCCCGACCATCCCTGTTTGCCTGTGACCCTGAACCTTGGCGTGTACTCTGTTGTCCTTGTCTGCTTGTGGCCCCGACCTTGGCTTGTCCCTTACTTTCCTTGTTGTTCCAGCCTGCTGCCTCCTTCCTCTTCTCCTATAGTCTACCGTGAGCGTGAGCTGTGAGACCCTGGGGGCCGCGACCTGGAGCCAGACTGCAGCGCAGTCCATCCTTACCATTAAAGGCTCTGGTGAACACCTGCTGGCTCTTAGACTCCGCGCCCTGGGGAATCTATGCTCTACCTCCCAGTGGGATCTGTGTCAGTGATACATTAGGCCTGCTTCCTGGACCTCCCAGGGTTCAGTCCGCAGCAGTCAGCCGTAGGGTCCACTACCTTGCGGTGCACTCCTGATCCCAACGGTGTGCATCTGTCACCCCGCCTCTAGGTGACCTGACATGGTGGTTTATATCTCATATTTTCACAAATTAAGTTTTTTTCTCCAAAGTCCTGAAATCTTACGATTACGTCTCTTGGAGTCTACATGGGTATTTTGGTCTTCTAATTCTATGTACTCTTTCAGTTTTTATTGGCTCTGCTTCTTCTCTACCTAATACTGGGTTGAAAATTATCTGTATCTATCCTGTTAAGTCCTCTCCCTGTGTTGACTCTGGTAGGCCCCAGATTCTCAAGTTTTTCATTCAGTCTCTATTCTCCTGGTCTTCCAGTTTGTCTGCTAATTACCTTTGACCTTTCTTTAAGACTTCCATTTCTCCTTTTAGATCTTTTATGGTTTGTGTGTATGTGTCCTGTCTTTTTTCCGTCTCTTCTTTTTTAAATCAAATATTTTTTATTCTTTTTTATATCAGATTAAATATATATCAGATCAATCCATAAGATATTTTTGTTGTAACACATATAAACAAATAATATATCAAATTATTCCATAATATATTTTTATTGTGATACGTATAAACAAATAATATATCAAGTTAATCCATAAAGTAAGAAAACACACAAAACAAACAAACCTTGCACCTCTCTGACTATAATAACATATGATAAGTGAAACATAGTAGAAACATAGATACATTCTGCACAAGATCTTAGACTCCTCCAATATCAATCATCAGTCTATGGCTACTTCCTCCAAGTGGGTTCAATTTATATTTTCCTATCATTCTTCTGCTCCTCACCCTTCTACCCCAGCTCTCTACTCTCATCTATCTCCTCTAACTTCACTCCTCTCCACTAGATAAATCATCATTTAATACATTACTCGATTCTATCCAACATGACCATATTTTACCAAACCTTTGGGGTATACCTCTATGCGTAAATGTTAATTTTTCTCTTTTAAGTATATAATTAAGTTTCTCAATCCATGGTTTATGGGTTGGAGGGGCAATGGATGTCCATTTTTGTAGAATGGCTTTCCGTGCTAAGTATAGGGATCTTATCCACATAGTATGCATATCTGGTGATAGTGCCCCATCAGGTATTATACCCAGTAGTAGTAGTAGTGCAAGTTTAGGAGTCCCTATTATCTGAGTGGAGCATAATGAGTTCAGGGTTGTAAATACTTTGTTCCAATAACGATGAAGCTTTGGACATCGCCAAAGCATGTGGATAAGAGATCCATTAAATAAAGAGCAACTCGGACATAGCGGTGTTACATATTTTCCCCAAGTATAAAGTTTTTGTGGAGTGTAATGTGCCCTATGTATAGTAAAGAGCTGAGATAACCTTTGAGATGGCAGGAGAGATGCCCTAGGAAGTATTTCCAAGGCACGTATCCAGTCCTCCTCATCCAAATCCTCAATGTCTCCTTGCCACCGGGCAAAACTATTTTTATGTTTTTCAGTGGTCTCTATTATTTGTAAATTAGAAAAAGATCTCCTATTAGTCCTCGTTTTGTATGGCAACCGATGTTGCCATTGTTATTATTTTTAAGTGTTCATACTGTAATTGAATTTTTGAGCTTTGGATTTGTAATGCATGACGTATTTAGAGGTATTGGTAAAAGTTTTTATTCGTTAACTGATATCAATCTTTTAATGTATTAAAAGGGAGTAAAACATCCCCTTCATATAACTGGTACAGAAATATTATACCTGCTTTTTTCCAGTTTGAAAATTCCGAAAGTTTGTTTAATTCATAAAGGCAATAATTATCCCATATGGGCATCTGGTTCGTATATCCCTTGTGCTGAGTGATATTTTGTACTGCTTCCCATATTCTATGAATCAGGTGAAAGGTAGGGAATCTTTTTTTATTATGGCTATGATGAGCTACTATTAGTTGGATTAAAGGGTATTTTTTAAATCGAGATGCTATTATTTTTGTATAGAGTCCTTCACGTTCTCTGCCTCCCAACCATGCCAATGTTGTAATTTTGATGCAATAAAATATAATCTTGCATTAGGTATCGCAATTTCCCCCCTTATCAATAGGCTGCTGTAGTATTTCAAATCTAATTCTAGGTTTTCCTCCCCTCCACACAAAGCCCCTAAAAACTGAATCGATAGTTCTAAATAATCATAGCGTCAGCCATATGGGGCAATTATGTCGTACATATAACATCTGGGGCATCCACACCATCTTCACCAGATTTGCCCTCCCTACCATAGACAATGGAAGTTTGCCCCATGTTTTACCCAATTGTCTAAATTTAACAATAAGAGGGAGTATATTCCTATCCATATAGTCTAAAACATTCGGTGTAATTACCACTCCCAAATATTTAAAAAATGTAGCCAGGGCGATCTGATGAATCTGGCCCGGGTGTCCCTTATGCTCAGAGTCCACAAGTAGTACCACAGATTTATCCCAGTTAATATTAAATCTCGAGAAGGATCCATACAAATTTATCAAGGACATAACTCCTGACTAGGGATGAGCACCCCCCGATTCGGTTTGCAGCAGAACGTGCGAACAGGCAAAAAATTTAACACCGTTAAAGTCTATGGGACACGAACGTGAAAAATCAAAAGTGCTAATTTTTAGGGTTAATATGCAAGTTATTTTCATAAAAAGTGTTTGGGCACTTGGGTCCTGCCCCAGGGGACATGTATCAATGCAAAAAAAAGTTTTAAAAACGGACGTTTTTTCGGGAGCAGTGATTTTAATAATGCTTAAAGTGAAATAATAAAAGTGAAATATTCCTTTAAATTTCGTACCTGGGGGGTGTCCATAATATGCCTGTAAAGTGGCGCATTTTTCCCGTGTTTAGAACGGTCCCTGCACAAAATGACATTTCTAAAGGGAAAAAGTCATTTAAAAGTACTCGTGGCTATAATGAATTGTCTGTGGGAGAAATCAAAAGTGCTAATTTTAAAAGCTTATATGCATGGTATTGTCATAAAAAGTGTTTGGGGACCTGGGTCCTGCCTCAGGGGACATGTATCAATGCAAAAAAAAGTTTTAAAAACTGCCTTTTTTTTGGGAGCAGTGATTTTAATAATGCTTAAAGTGAAACAGTAAAAGGGAAATATTCCTTTAAATTTTGCACCTGGGGGGTGTCTATAGTATGCCTGTAAAGTGGCACATTTTCCCCCTGTTTAGGACAGTCCCTGCACAAAATGACATTTCTAAAGGAAAAATTGTCATTTAAAACTGATCGCAGTTGTAATAAATTGTCGAGTCTCGGCAATGCAGATAAGTCATTAAAAAAAACGGCATGGGGTACCCCCAAAAATCCATACCAGGCCCTTTGGGTCTGGTATGAATATTAAGGGGAACCCCGAACTAAAATTAAAAAAAAAATTACGTGGGGGTCCCCCAAATTCCATACCAGGCCCTTCAGGTCTGGTATGGATATTAAGGGGAACCCTGCACCAAGTTTTTTTTTTTTAAATGGCGTAGGGGTCCCCCCTCAAAATCCATGCCAGACCCTTCAGGTACCCATACCATTTCACAAAAAAAGTGGCAAAATGTTAAAAAACCACAAGACATATCTTGGGACAAGTCCTTTATTAAAAAATAAAAAATAAAAATGTCCCACAAAGTCCATTCATCTTCTTCTCTCGCTCCGCCGGCGGACTGAAAAAAGATCCATCTCCATGGGAGGCACCGGCCTTATTACGCTTCAGCGCAATGACAGTTTTTTTATAACTGAGGGCGGGGCCACACAGTGACGTACTCAGGTGACCCCGCCCACCTCTGATACATGGGACTTCCTAATGGCTTCCCCGTGGCATCAGAGGGGGGCGGGGCCACCCGGGGATGTAAACGGGTGCCTCCCATGAAGGTGGAGCTTTTTTATTTATTTTTTTGGTCCGTCGGCGGAGCAAGAGAAGAAGATGAATGGACTTCATGAGACATTTTTATTTTTTTATTTTTTAATAAAGGACTTGTCCCAAGATGTGTCTTGTGGTTTTTTTTAACATTTTGACACTTTTTTTGTGAATTGGTATGGGTACAATGTACCATTTCAAACAGGGGGGGCCGGGATCTGGGGGTCCCCTTGTTAAAGGGGGCTTCCAGATTCCGATAAGCCCCCCGCCCACAGACCGCCATAACCACTGGGCAAGGGTTGTGGGGATGAGGCCCTTGTCACCATCAATATGGGGACAAGGTGCTTTGGGGGCTACCCCAAAGCACCCTCCCCATGTTGAGGGCATGTGGCCTGGTACGGTTCAGGAGGGGGGGTGCTCTCTTGTCCCCCCATCTTTTCCTGTGGCCTGCCATGTTACGTGCTCAGATAAGGGTCTGGTATGGATTTTTGGGGGGCCACGCCATTTTTTTAAATTTTGGCATGGGGTTCCCCTTAAAATCCATACCAGAATTGAAGGGTCTGGTATAGATTTTGAAGGGGACCCCTATGCCATTTAAAAAAAAAAATGGGGTTTGGGGTTCCCCTTAATATTTATACTAGACCCAAAGGGCCTGGTATGGATTTTTGGGGGGACCCCCATGCCGTTTTTTTCAATGAGTTTTATCTGTATTGCCAAGACCCGACAATTCATTACAGCCGCGATCAGTTTTAAATGACAATTTTTCCTTTACAAATGTAATTTTGTGCAGGGACTGTGCTAAACACGGGAAAAATGCGCTACTTTACAGGCATACTATAGACACCCCCCCAGGTATGAGATTTAAAGGAATATTTTACTTTTATTGTTTCACTTTAAGCATGATTAAAATCACTGCTCCTGAAAAAATGTCAATTTTTAAAACTTTTTTTTGCATTGATACATGTCTCCTGGGGCAGGACCCAGGTCCCCCAACACTTTTTATGACAATACCATGCATATAAGCCTTTAAAATTAGCACTTTTGATTTCTTCCATAGACAACTCATTATAACCGGGAGTACTTTTAAATTACTTTTTTTCCTTTAGAAACGTCATTTTGTGCAGGGACTGTTCTAAACACGGGAAAAATGTGCCACTTTACAGGCATACTATAGACATCCCCCAGCCAGGGCCGATCCTAGGTGGGTGCTTGGGGTGCACTGCACCCGGGTGCCAGAGAGGTGGGGGCGCTGAAGCGCCAGAGTTCTCCCCTCCCTCCTACAACTCCTCTTGTTCATGTCCAGAGGCGTCTCTCTCCGCCGGTCACAGCCGCCGCCGCTGTGTTTCCTGCTAAAGCTTCTCCCCCCTCCCTCCTCCTGTCAGAGAAGGAGAGCAGCCAGAGATAAGATTGGAGGCGGAGCGGCTGATCTCTGTGTGGAGAGAGACCAGCTGCACAGTGACGTCGCTGGGGGGGCAGTCCGTGCCTGACACATGTTCTCCTCCTCCTCTCTGTGTCTCTCATTCCTGCCTGCTGTGAACTGTTCTCCACCTGGGTGGCACAGCTGCACACTGTCCTCTCCAGCTGCTGCCGGGTGTTTTTATGTACCCTAATGGAGGGGGGGTCTGTCCTGGGGGGTCTGTACTAATGGAGGGGGAGTCTGTCCTGGGGGGTCTGTACTAATGGAGGGGGGTCTGTCCTGGGGGGTCTGTACTAATGGAGGGGTTCTGTCCTGGGGGGGTCTGTACTAATGGAGGGGGGTCTGTCATGGGGGGGTCTGTACTAATGGAGGGGGGGTCTGTCCTGGGGGGGTCTGCACTAATGGAGGGGGTCTGTACTAAAGGAGAGGGGTCTGTACTAATGGAGGGGGGGTCTGTCCTGGTGGGGTTTGTACTAATGGAGGGGGGTCTGTCCTGGGGGTCTGTACTAATGGAGGGAGGGTCTGTCCTTGGGGGTCTGTACTAATGGAGGGGGGTCTGTCCTTGGGGGTCTGTACTAATGGAGGGGGGTCTGTACTAATGGAGGGGGGGCCTGTACTAATGGAGGGGGGTCTGTACTAATTGGGGGGTCTGTACTAATGGAGGGGGGTTTGCACTAATGGGGGTCTGTACTAATGGGGGTGTCTGTCCTGGGTGGGTCTGTACTAATGGAAGGGGGTTTGTCCTGGGGGTCTGTACTAATGGAGGGGGGTTTGTCCTGGGGGTCTGTACTAATGGAGGGGGAGGTCTGTCCTTGGGGGTCTGTACTTATGAAGGGGGGTTTGTCCTGGGGGTCTGTACTAATGGGGGGTCTGTACTAATGGAGGGGGGTCTGTCCTGGGTGGGTCTGTACTAATGGGGGGTCTTTCCTGGGGGAGTCTGTACTAATGGAGGGGGGGTCTGTCCTGGGGGGTCTGTACTAATGGAGGGTGGTTTGTCCTGGGGGGTCTGTACTAATAGAGGGGGAGGTCTGTCCTGGGGGGTCTGTACAAATGCAGGAGGGTGGTTTGTCCTGGGGGGTCTGTACTAATGGAGGGGGTGGTTTGTCCTGGAGGGGTCTGTACTAATGGAGGGGTGGTCTGTCCTGGGGGGGTCTGTACTAATGGAGGGGGGTTTCCTGGGGGGGTCTGTACTAATGGAGGGGGGTTTCCTGGGGGGGTCTGTACTAATGGAGGGGGTGGTTTGTCCTAGAGGGGTCTATACTGATGGAGGGGGGTCTGTACTGAGGAAGGTCTGTACTGAGGAAGGTCTGTACTGAGGGAGGGGTTTATATAGTTGGTGGAGGGGGGGTGACCCCCAACCCTAGTGACGCCACTGCAGCTGTGGGCTCTTCTTTCCCCCCTCCCTCTCCCTCCCTCTCCCTCTCCTCCTTGCGCGCTGCTGTACTAGTGAGCATCGCTTGCCAGCACAGCTGCCTACTATGTTTCTTCCCCCGCCTTCATAGGGAAGAAATAGAATAGAAAAAGGAGCATAGAAGAGGATTGTGGGACATATAGTCCTGAGGACTGGCAGCCCCACTGTAACAAGGAAACTGCAGCCCACACAGCATGCTAAGCTGAATGGAAGAGAGAGAGAGAGACAGGAGCCTGGGAAACATTTCAGGGAAGTACACCCAGGACTCCAGAGGGAGAGGACAGTGCTGAGAGAACACTATCAGAGAGAGAACCCCGCTGCCCTGCACCACCGGAGGGAAAGCCACACAGCCGAGCGCCATCCCTGGTGGAGAAAGGAATGGAGTCATTGCAGGAATACAGATCTGGGTTCTACCCAGTGGAGTCACCACGGGCAATTCAGCGTGAGCTGACTCCTGATCAGAGGAACCGTTGCTGTATTGCTGGGTCAGGTGAGAGGGCCGATCAGCCATTATCTACTAATATCCATAGGAACTGCAGTCTCTGACCATCTCCTGTACTATATCTGCAGTCTCTCACCATCTCCTGTACTATGTCTGCAGTTTCTGATCATCTCCTGTACTATGTCTGCAGTCTCTGATCATCTCCTGTACTATGTCTGCAGTCTCTGACCATCTCCTGTACTGTGTCTGCAGTCTCTGACTGTCTCCTGTAGTATGTCTGCAGTCTCCGACCATCTCCTGTACTATGATTGCAGTCTCTGACCATCTTTTGTATCATAGCTACAGTCTCTGACCACCGCTTGTATCATGTCTACAGTCTCTGACCATCTCCTGTATTATGTCTGCAGTCTCTGACCATCTCCTGTACCATGATTGTAGTCTCTGACCATCTCTTGTATCATGTCTGCAGTCTCTGACCATCTCCTGTGCTATGATTGCAGTTTCTGACCATCTCTTGTATCATGTCTTCAGTCTCTGACCGTCTCCTGTACTATGTCTGGGGGCTCTTTCTAACAGACTCTCTAACAGAAGCCCTCTCTGTGTGCATCAATGAGACTCCCCTCCAGGTCTCATTAGTATACGCTCTTCCTGTATTTTCTTTATTGTTAAAAGATCATGGGAGGATCCCAGGGTAATGAAGACTTCTTTTTTTTTTTTCAAATATAAAGTTTATTAAACTCCAAACATGGGCGAGGGCCCCACAATACATACAGTGACACAGAGACAAACCAAGTTACATTTGTAATTTGCAGAGAAGAGGTATGCATTACAAAAATAATTGCATTACAAAAAAATTCTATGATGACAAACATAAAGATCTCGGGCATATATTGGTTTCTGATAAAGTTCACTCTGTGGCAATCCGCATCCACTATGGAAGACATCTCATTTTGGTAATCCTCACCCGTTTTTCCACCATACCATGAGGTATCCGAAAGGAAAAAGAAAAGAGAAAGGAGGGGATGGGGAGAGGGGTAGAAAGGAAGAGGGTACGGGAAAAAGGGGAGGGTAAAGAGGGGGGTAAAGGGGGGGGAGACACGGCAGTAGCTAAGCCCCCAGACTATTCCAAAGTAAGAGGGCGTAAACCTAGCGGGTCAGCCCAGTAACCGTTGACCCTCATCAGAATATATGAAGATATTCCAATTATCCCAAGTCTGCTTATATGTCTCTTGCTTATGTTGTGCTGTAAGTATCAGGTCCTCCATCTTCTTAATTTCCTCTACTCTTCTAAGCCAAAGTTTTATGGGTGGAGGGAGGCTTTGTTTCCAAAAAATGGGAATGCACCCCTTTGCTGCATTGAGCAAGTGGCGTACAAGCTATTTCTTGTATGTCTTAATAGGAATTGAGGAGAGATGAAGAAGAAAAAATGCGGGATCATCCGGGACAACATAGTCAGTAAACTTTTGTGTGATGCGTCTGACTTCTCCCCAGAAGTCCTGTAACTTAGGGCATGTCCAGAAGACATGAATTAGAGATCCCTCCTCCTCTGCACACCGCCAGCACAGCCCGGAGGCATCCGGAAAACATTTTCTTAGTCTGGATGGAGTCAAGTACCATCTAGTGAGTAGTTTAAAAATAGATTCTTGTATTTTAGCGCAAAGCGAGGATTTGAGGGAGAGGGTAATGATCCGTGCCTTTTGTGAGGGTGAGAAGGTGCGGTGTAAATCTTTTTCCCAACTTGCCAAACAGGCCAAATGAGGTTCTGTCGTCGGTGCATTCAGCAATATATACATTTGTGACAGGATGTGGGCTAATGGGGTGTCCTCTGAACAGAGGGCCTCAAACGACGTCTGTTCTCAAGTAAAGTTTTGCGGATCTGGGTGTGAGTGGAGAAAGTGATGTAGTTGCACCACTTTCCAAAATGGGAGTTGGTACACTCCCATTGGATTACAAAGATCTGATATGGTTGGCCATCTCCCACCGCAGATAAACTTAGCTGCACAGTCCCTACCTGAGTCTCTAAGAGAGGAGAATTCCGCTGCACCCAAGCCTGGTTCGAATTTTGGGTTGCCCAGTATGGGAAATAGGGGAGAATTCTTTGATGTAAGGGTCGTGTGAAAGGCAGTTTGGTGGCTATTCCTCAGAGTGGTCCCTATGAGTGGGTGAGATTTCAGCTCGCGAGGAAGGTCACGAAAGCACCATAGTGCTCCCCTAGTGGTACACTCGATTGCGATTGCTCAAGCTGTATCCATAGTTTGGATGCTCCATTTCTCCTCCAATCAACTATACGTCCCAGATGAGAAGCCATGTAGTATAAGCGTATGTCAGGTAATGCTAATCCCCCATATTGTTTGAGGAGAGTCATCTGCGAACTGTGTAAATGGGGTCTTTTGTGTGCCCAAATAAATCTGGTGAAGAGTGCATGAATCTGCTTAAAGAAGAACGGGTGGACTGTGGATCGGTAAGGCTTGAATGAGATAGATGAATTTTGGTAAAATACTAATTTTAAGTAGATTGCATCTCCCAAACCAGGAGTGGAAATTTAGGTCGAACGTTCGTGTTATGTCTGGGGGGATAGACGTACCTAAGTACTTAAGTGCAGTTGAAGTCCACTTAAATTTGAAATTTGATTGGAGCTCAACTAGGGTAGTAGGGGGGACCGAGACACCCATCGATTTTGAGAAATTTATTTTCAGATGAGAGATTCCTCCATAAGTTTTAAACTCTCGCATAAGATTTGGGAGAGAGATTTTAGGGTTTGTTAAGGAAAACAGAAGATCATCAGCATATGCTGAAATTTTGCAGTGTGTGCTACCTACTTGGAGATCTGTTATGTCCGGGTTCGATCTGATCTTACATAGGAAAGGTTCAAGGGAAAGGGTGAAGAGTAGAGGGGATAGAGGGCACCCCTGTCTCGTACCATTCCTGATGGGAAAGGGGTAGGAGAGTATACCATTGACCTTCACTTGGGCAGATGGTATTGAATAGATACTGCCAATCCATTTCATCATCCTGTTTCCTAGGCCAATATGACGGAGGACAGAGAACATGTAGTCCCAATTCACCCTGTCAAAGGCCTTTTTCTGCATCAGTACTAACAAATATGCTGGGGATTTTCTTGGTCTTTGCTACGTGGACGAGGTTGAGAATTTTAATGGTATTATCCCTGGCTTCTCTGGTGGGAATAAACCCCACCTGATCTAAATGGATCAGGGAGTCGAGGTGTTGTGCTAACCTGGTTGCTATGATTTTCGAAAATAATTTGAGGTCTACGTTTAAAAGGGATATGGGTCTATAACTCCCACAAAAACTTGGATCTTTCCCCTCCTTGTGAATTAAGGAGATATGGGCTTTAAGAGTTTCACTGGGAAAGTTAGAACCTACTCCTAAAGTGTTGAAAAATGCTACTAAACGTGGGCCTAGAACTGGCAGAAAAGTCTTATAATATTGGACTGTGTACCCGTCCGGGCCTGGAGCTTTACCTATTTTCATGGAGTTTATCGTTTTTTGCAGTTCTTCTAGCATGACTGGTTCATCTAATAGACTCTGAGTTTCTACTGGTAGTGAGGGGATTTGGGCATCTGAAACATACTTGTCAATGTCAGCCTGACTGGAGGAAGAGCTGGGGAGATTTGTATAGGTCTGAGTAGAAGGCTTCAAAGCCCTTTGCTATTTGCGTCGGAAGGGTGGCTTTCTTCCCGTCCGGTAGTGTGATCTGTGGAATGTACGAGGAGGCTTTAATTGCCTTAACCAACCTGGCCAATAGCTCACCACACTTATCTCCTGACTCGTAAGACATCTTGCGACAAAATTGTAAGGCGGCATTCGCTTTATAGAACAATAAAACTGTAATTTGAGAGCGCAAGGTCCGCAACTTCGTCTCAAGGTCCCGGGTAGGGAGTTGTTTATGTTGCAGTTCTGTTGTGGCCAGTTCGGAAAGCAATCTGGAAAGTTGTACATTTCTTTCCTTTTTAATGGTTGCCCCATGTTTAATAAGTATACCCCGTAGGACACATTTGTGAGCCTCCTACAGAATGCCAGGGTCACAGTCCTGTACATCATTTTCTTGGAAATATGAATCTATTGCTTTGGACACATCCCCTAGCACCTCCGGTATTTGTAGTAGACTTTCATTCAGTCGCCAGAAGAGAGACCTAGATGAAGATCTCTCAGTGAGTGTGTACGTGAGATGTATTGGAGCATGATCTGACCATGTGATCTGACCAAGTGTGGTAGTTTCCACCAGGTGGAGCTGGTCATGTGGCATCAAAAAGAGATCTATCCTGTAGTATACTTTGTGTGGGGATGAATAAAAGGTATAATCCCTCTCTCCTGAGTGTTGGAGTCTCCAAATATCAATCAGGTGGGCGTTATGTAGGGTTTGTGCAATGCGTTTCCGATGTGATTGCGGCAAAGAGGAGGTGCCAGAAGAGATGTCCACTGAGGGGATTAGGGATACATTGAAGTCCCCTCCTAAAATTAGTTGGTCTACTTTGTATTCCATCTGTTTCCCTATAGTACGTTTGATAAAGCTGTCCTGTTGTTCATTAGGGGCATAAAGGGTGGCAAGTGTGAACTGGACCTCACCCACTCGACCCTTAAGGAACAAAAAGCATCCCTCAGGATCCGCTAGCACTTCTTGGAACTGCCATGGCAACCGATTGGAGATCAATATTGATACTCCTCTGGATTTGGCACTACAATTCGTGGAGTGGTAAACATATGGGAAGGATCTATTTTGGAGTGCTGGAGATTTGTTTGTTTTAAAATGAGTCTCCTGTATAAATGCAATATCAGTGCGGGATTTTTTTAAGGTCATGAAGTAGCATACGTCTCTTCTCAGGGGTGTTCAAACCCTTAGCGTTAAGGGCCGTTACTTTGAAAGCGTCTACCGCCATGTCTTCAGGTGAAATAGGGGGATGGGCAACGAGGGCCTCACTTAGATAGTGAGGGGGGGGAGAAAAGGGGAAGTAGATAAAGGAGAAAGAGGAAAAGAATAGAGAAGAAAAGTAAGGTGTAGGGACAGCGACCGTACAAACTCAGTCTAACTGTCACACCTAAATTTTTTAACTAAATCAGAGAAAATTGAGTACTGTCCGTGATACTTTTTTTATTTGCACTAACATACAATTTTTCAGGACAAGCTTTCGGGGTATGTCCCTTTCTTCAAGGTCCAAGCAGTACTGATTCACAAATTTTTAAGCAGCATGTTAAAGAAAAGAAAAAAAAAAAAAAAAAAGGGAAAGCCAAACACATACAAATCAATGGTAGTAAAGATAGCAGCAGGGTTAGTGAGATAAGACAGAGGGAGAGAGAGCTATAGAATGCAGGGGGGGATACTAGGGGATCGTAAAACTTTAGCATAATGTGTACGGAAACCAATATCTAAATTCAGGCCATTATTTTTCGTGTCAGAAAGAAGTATCATTCTTAGTTCAAACGTTTTCCTTTCCTGGATAGTTCTGAAATTCCCTTTAAGAACTAAAACATTGAGGTCTTCTATAGTGTGGTCCGGCTGTGAGAAATGATGTCCCACAGGTGTGCATAAACTGTCTTCTTTATGTTCTTTGATGGTATGTCTGTGCAAATTCATCCTCGCTTGCAACTTCTGTCCTGTTTCACCAACATAAGATCATTTGCTGCACCTTTTGCATTGGATGAGGTACACAACATTACTGGAGGTACAGCAGTAAGATCCCATGATATTGAAGGTCCCATTTGTGTGTGTAACACTTTTGGATAGAAATCTCCTCCAATACACAGAGAAAAAAACAAATAACCGAGTACCTCTAGTCACCACATACAACCCAGCACTAGAAGGGATCAAAAAGATAATCAAAGATTTACAACCCATTATAACAGAGGATGAAACTCTAAAAGGAATATTCCAACAACCCCCATTATTGGCTTTCAGACCACCCAACCTTTAGACACAAACTAATCAGTAGGAAACTTTACTCTGATTATGAAGTCACAAATAATGGAAGCAAACCCTGCAATAAAAAACGCAGTATGAATTTGCACAGACATACCATCAAAGAACATAAAGAAGACAGTTTATGCACACCTGTGGGGCATCATTTTTCACACAGCCGGACCACACTATAGAAGACCTCAATGTTTTAGTTCTTAAAGGGAATTTCAGGAAAACGTTTGAACTAAGAATGATACTTCTTTTTGACACGAAAAATAACGGCCTGAATTTAGATATTGGTTTCCTTACACATTATGCTAAAGTTTTACGACCCCTCAGTGACTAATATCCCCCCCTGCATTCTATAGCTCTCTCTCCCTCTGTCATAGGCGTGCGCAGCCTGTTGCATTAGGGTGTGCACCCTTAACCGAAGCTTAAACACACATGCATGTGTGTACGCATAATATATATATATATACACATATATACACACACACTTTTTATTTTTTTTATACATTTACATGCCGCAGATTCAATTACACCCTCTGTTGGTTTTAGTAGGTGTAGTACCCACTGACAGTGACAAATTTAAATGAATGCCGGTGCTCTGCAAGCACTGTTCCAGTGTGCAGTATGAGCTGAACACACAGCTTACACCTAGGGTGGGGCACAGGAACTCAAGTGACTCTTTGCTAGGACACAGATGGCACCTTTGCATTGCAATTGGAGAGGGGGACCTAGAATTGTGATAGGAGGCGGGCATTGTGACAGGGGGAGGGTACCTGGGCAGTGTGACAGGAGAGGGGGTACCTGGGCAATGTGACAGAAGGGGGGGTATCTGGGCAGTATTACAGGGGGGGGTACCTGGGCAATATTACAGGAGGGGGGTACCTGGGCAGTATTACAGGAGTGGGGGGGCACCTGGGCAGTGTGACAGGAGGGGGGGTATCTGGGCAGTATTACAGGAGAGGGTTTACCTGGGCAGTATTACAGGAGTAGGGGGTACCTGGGCAATGTGACAGAAGGGGGGGTATCTGGGCAGTATTACAGGAGGGGTGTACCTGGGCAGTATTACAGGAGGGGTGTACCTGGGCAGTATTACAGGAGGGGTGTACCTGGGCAGTATTACAGGAGGGGGGTACCTGGGCAGTATTACAGGAGTGGGGGGGCACCTGGGCAGTGTGACAGGAGGGGGGTATCTGGGCAGTATTACAGGAGAGGGTTTACCTGGGCAGTATTACAGGAGAGGGTTTACGTGGGCAGTATTACAGGAGTAGGGGGTACCTGGGCAATGTGACAGAAGGGGGGTATCTGGGCAGTATTACAGGCGTGGGTACCTGGGCAGTATGACAGGAGGGGGGGTACCTGGGCAGTATTACAGGAGGGGGGTACCTGGGCAGTGTGACAGGAGGGGGGGTACCTGGGCAGTATTACAGGAGGGTGGGTACCTGGGCAGTGTGACAGGAGGGGGGTATCTGGGCAGTGTGACAGGAGGGGGGTACCTGGGCAGTATTACAGGGGGGGTACCTGGGCAGTATTACAGGGGGGGTACCTGGGCAGTATTACAGGGGGGGTACCTGGGCAGTATTACAGGAGGGAGGTATCTGGGCAGTATTGCAGGATGGGGGGGTACCTGGGCAGTATTACAGGAGGGGGGTACCTGGGCAGTATTACAGGAGGGAGGTATCTGGGCAGTATTGCAGGATGGAGGGGTACCTGGGCAGTATTACAGGAGGGGGGTACCTGGGCAGTATTACAGGGGGGGGGGGTACCTGGGCAGTATTACAGGAGGGGGGTACCTGGGCAGTATTGCAGGAGGGAGGTATCTGGGCAGTATTGCAGGATGGGGGGGTACCTGGGCAGTATTACAGGAGGGGGGTACCTGGGCAGTATTACAGGGGGGGGGTACCTGGGCATTATTACAGGAGGGGGGTACCTGGGCAGTATTACAGGAGGGGGGTACCTGGGCAGTATTACAGGGGGGGGTACCTGGGCAGTATTACAGGGGGGGGTACCTGGGCAGTATTGCAGGAGGGAGGTATCTGGGCAGTATTGCAGGATGGGGGGGTACCTGGGCAGTATTGCAGGAGGGAGGTATCTGGGCAGTATTGCAGGATGGGGGGGTACCTGGGCAGTATGACAGGAGGGGGGGTACCTGGGCAGTGTGACAGGAGATTGGCAGGATAACAAGAGTAGGGGGCAGACTAACATAAGGAGGACAGACAGTGTGACAGGAGGACACGTGGAGGGGACACACTATTCTCTCTCACTGTGTCTTATGCTGGCACCGGCCCTCACTCAATCAACACACAGTCACAAAGAATGATAACAATTCCCCCTCAACCCCCCCTCCTCCTGCTCTGAAGGGGAGGGGGCAGGGCTGGACCGAGTTGGTTGCCAGAATCTCTCTTCTTCAGCGGCATCTTCATCAGCAGAAACTCTCAGAGAGAACTTCTCTTCTTCTCCCCCCTGCAGGATACTGACTCCTTATATATATATATATATATATATATATATATATATATATATATATATATATATATATATATATATATATATATATATATATATATAAATAAATGCACACTTACTTTCTTGCTGACAAGTCAGGCAGAGTTCATATCGAGTTGCTTTTTTTGGTCCATCGTGTGTCTGGCTGCCTGCCCTGCTCAGTGCTGTCTCACTGCTCACCTCACTGAGCCACCCGCCTGCCGATATCCAGGCTTAGGCTCCGCTGCTTCTTCCAAGGGAGAGAGAAGAGGCTGTGGGTGGGCGGAGTGCAGATGTATATCACTCCGCCACCACCTGTGGAACCTGCAGCCGGAACTACAGAAGACCCATCGGGAAATGCGGCTGGATTACTCCGCGGCCGTGGTCCCGGCGACTCCCTAGTCCCTGCTTAATCACATCCCACTCGCAGCACACAGATGTTTTTGCTTGCCCAGTGGTGACATGAGCTACACAGACAATGTCGCAGGCTCGCAGCAGTCACAACTAGCACTAGCAGTGAGAGCACAGGGATGATTAGGGTGTGCCTGGGCACACCCGGCACACCCCGTGGGCACGCCTATGCCCTCTGTCTTATCTCACTAACTCTGCTGCTATCTTTATTACCATTGATTTGTATGTGTTTGGCTTTCCCTTTTTTTTTCTTTAACATGCTGCTTAAAAATTTGTGCATCAGTACTGCTTGGACCTTGAAGAAGGGGACATACCCCGAAAGCTTGTCCTGAAAAATTGTATGTTAGTGCAAATAAAAAAAGTATCATGGACAGTACTCAATTTTCTCTGTCACAATTGCACTAATACGGCTACAATCAAATCAAGTAAACTAAATCAGTAAGTCTGTACTTACTTAAAGTACATACCACACCGAGACCTCGGGTGTATGCAATGGCCTATGTGGGGCGTGGGAGGACACTGCCCGCAGGTGAGGTCCCGGGGCTCCCACCCATCCTGGTCAACATGAGAAGCAACTACTGTAAATGGTAACTAGCAGAGCAAAAATAAGATATATTAAACTACAACTAGCGGACGTTTTCCCAGAAAAGCTGTCTTGGAGTTCCCTCCCATCTGCAGCGGCCACCATCCGGTGTTTACTGGTAATCCGTAGTAGGTGAGCGCAGGGCCCCGTCCAGGATTGCTGTCCAAAAGGAGTTTAACGCCACCTTACGCATGGAGGCGAGGTTGTTTCATGAAACTAGTAAACTACAGGTCTATGAAACGGCGATTCCTAGCGGTCCCACCTCCCGCATCCACTGCAGATGGGGAAAGGAAGTCCACCCCATCTAGACATCACAAATATTACCAGATACATTATATCTCCCCCTCCACCTATATATTCTTATATTCCCCTCACAAGTCAGAATACTCCAACATGTAAACGTGTGACCGGTCTCACTCTGAGCATCTTGTGGAGAAAACATTTCACAGCAAAACTTTCCCTCCCATAAACAAAAAACTAAAACTCAAACATAAAGGTTCTCAGTGATCCTGAGTCAATAGTTACCCTTTACTGCTCTTATGACCACCGGCGTGAGCCAACCGTGGAGGGTACGAGTTCTGCTTATCGCAAA
The DNA here is from genome assembly GCF_042186555.1 of Aquarana catesbeiana. Taxonomy (NCBI): domain Eukaryota; kingdom Metazoa; phylum Chordata; class Amphibia; order Anura; family Ranidae; genus Aquarana; species Aquarana catesbeiana. The sequence goes on along the minus strand of NC_133336.1, from coordinate 138,126,106 downwards.
TCAGGCAACTGTTAGGCATATCATCCGACCACCTGTCTCACTCTGGGGGTATGAGTGTCATGCAGATGAAAACAGGGAATAGGCTCGTTAATAGGGAGAGCTTGTTCAAATGGTGGTAAGTAACAAAGTTAGAGCTCCAGTGATCCAAATATAGATGACGGGTGGGTACAAGCATAACATAGTATATAGTTTGAAATGTACAACGTCAGTCTATTGAAATGAGCAGCAGATCAAGGTTATGAGTAAATGGAAAGATGTGTTAACCCTGCGTTGATAGGCACTGAGGACCAGCGCTGCCACTACGGGACATGTAAGGGGGGAGTGTCAGCAATAAGTCAAGATGTGTCTTCTGTGAGTAAGAGTGAGAGGGGTAAAGCAAAGATAATCCACAGGTTATGGGTTATTAGTTCCATAGTTATGATGGAAGAGGGGCAAAAGAGACTATTCACACTTCCCGATGGTCATCTTGGGAAAGAGAACGGGGGCGGCGCCTGCCTCTTTGTGGTCTCTGTGGTCTCGGCGCCTGGTTCCGCAGCGTGTTGGAGCGACCTGGTGCTCTTGGGAGGTAGTCCAGCCAGTTTGGGATGGCAATCGTGTCCGCTCCTAAAAAATCAAACAAGGCCGGCAGGGATTCTGGAGATCGCAAAAGGAATGAACGTTGGTCTTTAACGAAGGTAACTGACAGCGGGAAGCCCCAGCGATAAGTGGCATTACAGCGTCGGGCTAAGTCTAGTAGAGGTTTCAGGATGGCTCGTCAGATTAGAGTTGATCTCGATATGTCCGGAAGCAGCTTTACGGATGCCCCATCAAACTCCAGCTCTCCCGACTCCCAGGCCCCTCGTGCGATATCCTCCTTGTGGGTATAGTGATGCAGACAGCATATCACGTCCCTGGGTCTAGCTGGATCTGTCGATCGGGGGCCCAGGGCTCTGTGAACCCGGTCAATTTCAATCTGTTCGGGTAGATGGTCTCCCGCCACCCTCCGGAAGATGTCCGTAACTGTGGCAAGCAGGTCTGCTTGACCAGTGGCCTCTGGAAGGCCCCGAAGCCGCAGGTTATTCCTACGGCTCCTATCCTCCATTTCTTCCACTCGTAGCTGTAGTTCTACTGCAGAGGCGGAATGGTCGGTCTGACGAGTCTCTAGGGAGGACACTCTCTGCTCCAAGGCCGCAAGTGAAGTTTCTCCGGACGATAAGCGCGTGTTTAGCGATTGCACTTCTTGCTTCACTGCACGGAGCTCCTTCCTATGAGCTGCCTCCACCTTCCCCACTAGGGCCTCGATGTCCGCTCTCGTCGGTGGTATTTGCAAAATAGCTTTCAGCTCGGCATCTGCTCCTACCATGAACGGCTGACGGGGAGACCTATCCAAGCCCGTCTCTGCTAGGCCAGGGGAGTTGGGATACAGCATCGGGCTTCGGGATCCCTCCGAAAGGCCAGGAACTACCATGCGGTCTGGAGTCTGCGAGCGGGAGCTCTGTGGGTCCACCATTTTAAGTTCCGGAGAGGCGGAACGTGACCTGCCAAAAAGTCTCTGTAAATCCCCTATAGCGGGAGTGTTAGAAGCTGGGCTAGTCTTCTTCTTGTTCCTCCTGTATGACCGCTTCTTGGATGTGAGCATTCTGTAGAAATAGAGCTGAAATAGCCAAGATGGGTGAGGAGAGGCCAGGAGCTCCGTGCAAACACGTCTCTACTCGGCCATATCCAGACCACGCCCCATCACGAAGACTTCTTATGGGAGCATCTCTGTGTATGAGTCGTTGCCATAGAAAAATTTGTAAAGGGGAGGAGTTGGTAAGATGACCACGCCCATGTGGGGTGCCAGAAATATTTCTGCACCCAGGCGTCTGTGACCCTAGGATCGGCCTTGCCCCAGCTACAAAGTTTAAAGGAATATTTCACTTTTATTGTTTCACTTTAAGCATTATTAAAATCACTGCTCCCAAAAAAAGTCCGTTTTTGAAACTTTTTTTTGCATTGATACATGTTCCCTAGGGCAGGACCAAACACTTTTTATGACAATACCATGCATATAAGCCTTTAAAATTAGCACTTTTGATTTATCCCACAGACTTTTAAAGGGTGTTACGTGGCTTTCGAACTTTTGGGCTTTTGCCGCGAACACCCCAAATTGTTCGCTATTCGGCGAACAGGCGAACACCCGATGTTCGAGGCGAACTTACATTCGACTCGAACATCAGGCTCATCCCTACACCTGACATAGAAGAACCCGTATCCCCTAAAAACACTAAAGCATCATCCACAGAGTGCTATCTTATCTTCTTCTATACCTGTAGATCTATGAAATCCCACAATATTTGTAGACGAACGAATAGCCTCAGCCAATGGTTCAATGGCCAGAGCAAAAAGAAGCGGGGATAAGGGACATCCCTGCCTCGTCCCCCTGGTCATCAAAAAGGGATACATCCATGCATCTGTACCCTTGCGCTTGGGTCATTGAGTCATATAAAAGTTGTATCCATCCAATAAATCTAGGACCAAACCCGTATCATTTTAAACAATTCCACAAATAGGCCCACTCTATACTGTCAAATGCTTTAGCCGCATCAAGTGACATTATAGCTCTATTTCCCATGTTATCTGTTGGAATTTGTAAATTTAGGAATAACCGTCTAATATTATTTGCTGTAGATCAATTAGGAATAAAGCCTGATTGATCACAATGGATTAGTTTAGAGATGTATCTTGATAATCTAATCGCCAATACCTTCGCCAGCAGTTTAATATCAGAATTTAATAAATAAATTAAAAATATTGGGTGGTATGAATCAGGGTTACTTGGATCCTTATCGGGTTTCAATAAGACAACAATTACTGCTTCATTCATAGAGGGGGGTAATATACCCGCCTCCATGGCGTAGTTAAAAACATCAAGCAACTCAGATAATAACACATCCCCGTATTTTTTAAATATTTCCCCTGGAAGACCATCCGGTCCTGGTGCTTTATTATTAGGTACATTAGCTACTGCCTTTCTTAACTCATCCAATGTTAATGGGCCCTCCAAAGCCTCCCTTTCATCTTTTGAAATGTTTGGTAATTCAATAGTATCAAAGAATCTATTCAATGACTCCTACGAGTAGGATGCCCTGCTCTTATATAATGCCTGATAATATTCCCTAAATACTTCCAGTATCTCTGGGGCAGTATCAACCCTCTTGTTTGAAGATGATTGTATTTCAGTTATATATGATGCCGGCCACTGAGCTTTTACAATAGTTGCCAATAAATGTCCTCCAAGTAATTTCTTATTTTCTGCATACTGCAGTTGGCTATGAAGCCATTCTTTTTTGTATCTTCATTTGGATTAGTTATAAATAGAAGTTCGGCTTTCATCATATTATCAGCTGGAGTTTTTTCCCATTGCCTAGAATGTCTCTTAATTTTTGAAATTTGCGCAATAAGGAGACCTCGAAGATATGCTTTCATTGATCCCACAATATTAAAAGTGAACCTGAGGTTCTATTTATATTCTGGTAACTAACTACTGTATTTATTGGCGTATAACACTCACTTTTTCACCATGAAAATTGGGTGCAAATAGTGTGTGCGTGTTATACGCCGATACTTCAATTTTAGCTGCCTCGGAGGGGACAGGGAGGGGGCAGGACGAGCGCTGTCAGATTACATACAGTGAGAATCCCCTGTTTACTTGGCAGCCTCTGTATTAAGAGGCCCCTCCTCCTGGTTTGCCATTGGAACACTGTTCTGTCTATCATAGGAGATTCTCACTGTATGTAATCTGTCAGCGCTCGTCCTGGCCCCCTCTCTGTCCCCTCTAGACTGCAGATGGGCATTGATCAGGCTGCACTGGTGGCAATGGTGAGGATGCTGCATTGAAGGCAATGGTGAGGCTGCAGATGGGCACCGACCCTTATTTTGCTTCAGATTTCCTTATTTAAAATCTAAGGTTTTTTTCTGAAACTTCCCTCCTAAAATGAATGTGCGTGTTATACGCCTGTGCGTGTTATACGCCGATAAATACGGTAATTCAGTCGTAATTCCTTCCGACGAAGGAAAAGGTCACAACCAATATGGGTTCACCTTCCATAGAGTGCATCCTAGATTAGTCCTTAAAGAAAATTTTAATATTATAGGGGAATGATCTGAGATACCCCTGGCCTCATATTTAATATCACGAAGATATGATTGCATAGAATATGTTTCCAACACTAAATCTATTCTAGAAAGGGTTTTATAGCTACTTGAAAAGCAAGAAAATTGCCCATTTGTTGGATTACGCTGTCTCCAGAGATCTATCAATCCCATATCTTGCAAAGGCCGTAGGCCCAGTTGAAGTTTGCATATCTGATGTATTATATTTATCTAAAGCGGAGTCCATAAAGTTGTTAAAATCACCAACCAATAGGCATACACTATCCATTTTATCAGATATGAACTGAATATATTATTTAAGTACCTCCGGTGAGTATGGCGGTGGGATATATATATTTCCAATCACACATGGACGGCCAAACAGTGTACAATACAAAAATATAAATTGACCTTTGCTATCCTTCTTAATTTGTCTACATATAAAATCCATTCCATTGGATATAACTATAGACACTCCTCTAGAATATGATGTATATGTAAAACGATACTGAGTGTTAAACTGGTTACGTTTTAAGTAGTGTGACGTCTCAGGATTTAAATGTTTTTCCTGAAGAAATATTATTGAAGGTGTAAATCTGCCTAATGAAGTAAACACTGCTTGTCACTTAGAGGGGCTACCAAGTCCCCTTACATTCCATGAAATTAACACTTCATTTAAATTAGTCATGTCAGGTTAATCTCAAATAAACTAGTGAAAGTAAGCAAGCCAGATATAACAAATACAGCGTTTTTCATTCCAAACCACGTCACCCTACTCCCCCCCATTCCACCATCCCCATCACCCAACCTCTCGCAGGTTCCCCCCATGAAGGAAGGGGTATAGGCCCGACCAGCGGGGGGGGGGGGGGGGGACAAAGGCAAAACAGTAGAATACTCTGAGAGGTGCTCATAAACCAACAAACAAGACAAACAAAAACAAACAAAAATGTGTATGACGTAACTAAACAAAAACATAAACCGATACATACACATGAGAACATAAACAACATAACAAAACACACACATGGGGGCTAACTAATCGAGAGGGCTAAAAAAGAAACAATTGTGCTCACTCTGCCCCTCTCCCCTTCCCAAAATGTCGATCATACTCCCAAAAATAGGAGAGAAAAAAAAATTAGATTTCAACTCATTCCAGTATATGCCCCATATCCTTATGTATTTTCACCATTTCATTGTTTAGAGAATTTTCCAAGGCGACAAACATGGATGCCATTTCTATTTTTGTAGGTAGTTGATTGTTAGGGTGTTGATCTCCCACCTCCATATCACTTTCCAATTCTTGATCTATTCTTGGCTGTCTGAATATACTAGTGTTAGATGATAGTCTACTTTGTCCTTTTTTTTTCTTTAGCTTTTACTTGTCTTCCATGAGTTCCTTGTTGCTTTTCAACTACTTGCTTTTCAGAGGGCCCTCCTTGGGACATATATTTTTCTATTGGACCTGGGCTTAAGCTTATTTTGGGTAATTTTGCCACTGCCCCTCCTCTTGCTGTTCTTCCCCGCATGTTAGGATTTCTTATTTATTTTCCACTTTCCTTTTTTTCCCCCTTTCTTATCCCCCCCATTTTTTTATATGTCCCTCTTCTATTGATTTTCACTTCTGTTTGCTATTTTATATTTAATGTTATATTTAATGCTAGCAGACTTTCAGCATTGTATGCTCTTTTTATTTCAGTCAATAAGTTTATAAATGAAAACAAATATGGGGGGACTCACCACTTTCTGTTCCCCGTTTTGAGGTATTGCGGGTCTGGGGATATGTTGTCAACTGGCTTTCTGCTGGTTTTCTTGGTCTGGCTCTGACTCCTGGCTCTTGGCTGACGTTTTCCTCTCTCATCGTTCAGGAGTGGGATGGGTGGTTTGCTGGGCTGCTGGCTCCCCGGTACACTGCTCTGCTTCTGTCTCTCGTCAAGACCAGGTCCCTGCGCTCCCTCCCCATCAATTCTGCTGATCCTGCTGCAGGCTTCCTCACTGGGAACTCGAGGAGTCGACTCCGATCTCCGGATTCCCCCCAAAGCCGCCGAGCACAGCCGAGATATTCCGACCGCACTCTCCTCTTTCTTGCTGGTCCAGGCTTCGGGTCCAGCCATGCCAATCTGTCCATGCTCAGATCCACCGCCACGCCAAGCCTGCCCTGCTGAACTCCACTAGGCTCTGGGTCACTGTCCTCTCTCCTATCCACACAGGATCTCCTGACCAGCCGAGACACCCCAACGAGGTGTGTAGCTTAGAGGGGATAGGGCTGGAGGTTTGTTTAAATCTGCTCTGCTCGCTGCATTGCAAGAAGATTAGGCCTGGAGCTCCTAGCGTGAGCTCTCTAGCTTGAGCTCTCTCCTGGTGCCATGTTTAGGCTCCTCCCTCTAGAGGTCCTCCCTCGAGATATAAACATTTTAACCAAAACCCCTGCAGTGGCAAATAACTGAATTACAGAAGGATGCTTTAGCAACAGATTATACAAGTCATCAGATAAGGTTAAATCATTCTGGTGACAGGTCAGTAATAGGTTAGTGGCCCACCTAGAAGTGTCAGAGGGTGATTCAGGTTCATCCTCCACCAAAGGCACGGTGAGAGGATTTAGCTTTTGGTCAGAGTGTTGAGCGGAGTGTATAAACTCATCAGAGCTTTTTCCTAGAGTGTTGTAGGTCAGTCTCTTGGGTGTGTGAATATCCCGCCTAAGTCTAGTGGTTGTGGTACATGAAGATTCAGGTTCCCAGGTTAACTCTGAAGGGCTACAGCCATGCTCTAGTATCTCATGACATTCAGGGGTGATGTCTCTTGCTAACCCAGGAACCAGGGAGTCAGAAACCCTTGCGGAATCTTCTTCTTCCTGGGTCTCAACAGGTTCCACCCCTACTGACTCATCTGGACTAGGGCCCTCTGACCCTGAAATTAAATAATCTACTCTTTCAGGTTGGGGAGTTCCACTGAGGTCTCCCAATAGAGGCGGAGGGATCCTGTTGATATCTTCTGGAGTATGAACCCATAGCTGATCGAGAATCATCTCTTCCACATCACTCTCCTCATCCACTCCCTTGGAAACATGTTGTTGTGTCTTTTTTTGGCCTTGGACTCGGGGGCCAGAAGGATCAGGATGGGAAGGTTGAGGCACCCGAATAGCTTCAGAAATTGGTAGTAGATGGTTCCCATGCCAGATCTTAAGTGGGCCAGTCTTCCCAGACAGCTGTCTACAAACAATGTACAGCTGAGACCACCATCAATCAGCCAGTTTGTGTTTCCCAGGAGCTCCCAGATTTCTCAGCAGCAGCTGTCTCCGGGCTGCAGGTCTTGTACCCTCACCTTGAGATCAAAGTTCTTCTTGTTCCTTTGTGGCCCTATCATAAGCTGACTTCAGAATTTGCCTCAACCTGTCAACATAGCCCTTGTAGGAGGCCAAAGAAGTATTGTCAAGAGTTGGCCCGAACGCTAGGTCAACAGGCAAATAGGCCTCTCTCCCGAACATCAGTTGATAAGGGGAATACCCGGTAGAATCATACATAGTATTGTTAAAGGCATAAACCCCTGCAGATGTGATTTCCCCAGTGTTGTTTTCTTTTCCAGGGGCAGTGTTCCTAACATGTTCAGCAGAGTGCAGTTAAATTAGTTCTGGCTGAGGGTCCCCTTGTGAATGGTATAGTGACATTCTACATTTCTGGATATTCAGCAACTCACACAGTCTTTTGGCTAATTTACTTTAGAAGTCTCCGCCCTGATCTGAGTGTAAGCTTTGAGGTAAACCATAGTGGACAAATAACTTCTCTACCAGAGTCTTGGCCACTGTGCGAGCTTGCTGGTCTCTGGTAAGGATGAGCCGAACACTCCCCAGTTCGGTTCGCACCAGAACTTGTGAACAGGCAAAAAATTTGGACGAACACGCGAACACCGTTAAAGTCTATAGGACACGAACATGAAAAATCAAAAGTGCTCATTTTAAAGGCTTATATGCAAGTTATTGTCATAAAAAGTGTTTGGGGAACAGGAGACATGTATCAATGGAAAAAAAGTTTTAAAAATGGCCGTTTTTTCGGGAGCAGTGATTTTAATAATGCTTAAAGTGAAACAATAAAAATAAAATATTCCGGAGAGCTCCGTAATGGCCGCTTGAGCCGGAGCTCCACACCACCCCGGACCCACGGACGCACAGCAACCAGCTCAACTCCCCTAGTCAGCCACCAACGGTCAATCCATCTCAGTGAGACACCCGAGCACCCCTCTGCATGTCCAGACCGGCTGCCAGATGGGATCTCGGGCCGCAATTCGCCCAAGCACAGTGGAATGGGTGTACCAAAATGGCCATCGTCACCGCTTCTATCCAGACACATGCGGCCTGTGAAGAAAGGGCTCCAGACCAGAGGCAAGTGATCTTCCCTGCCACACTCACATACTCCCAGGTGTCACAGGGCAGCCCACAGCCCCCCTGGCTCCCTCTCCAGCCTCCGCTGAATCTTACCCCCTCCCCAGGTATGCCGCCCAGGATCTGGCCTCACCACCGCAGGACTTATTCCTCAAATTATCAGAACTCCTAGAGAGAGGGCTGGCCAATACTGCTGACAAAATCACAAGAGACCTCAAATCTGATTTTACCAATCTGGGGACCAGAATGGAGGCCATTGAACATAAACTGGATATGACGGTCTCTAAAACCAATCAAAATGCGGCACACATTCAGGTCCTCCAAGACCAACTTGACACTACCCTCTCCAGGATTGATGACCTCGAGAATAGGTCCAGGAGATATAACTTTAGAATCCGGGGTCTCCCTGAAACTGTCAACGAAATCTCCAGAGCAGTGCAGGGCCTAATCAAGGACCTTATACCCAACACACCCCCTCACCGCCTGGAGCTAGATAGAGCTCACAGGGCCCTAGGGCCCCCAGGAAGGATGGATCTTCAAGAGACATTATTGTGAAGCCACACTTTTATGCTGTAAAGGAGGAAGTCATACGACAGTCACGCTCCAAGTCTAAAGTCCTATGCCTTGGCCACCAAATACACATTTTTGCTGACCTCTCCCCCTCAACCAACCAGAAACGGAGATCCCTAAAACCACTTCTTATGGCCCTCACTCAACAAGACATCAAGTACCATTGGGCCTTCCCATTTGCAGTGAAATTTTCAATACAGGGAAAGTCGCACTCCTTCTCCAACCTACCAGATGGCGCCTCAAACTGATATCCCAGGAAGCACCCATGGACTTTGCAAAAGCTCCTCTAAGCGCCCAACCCAGCAAGCCCGGTCTCCCCTCTCTGGGACAAAGGAAGGTTCAAGAAATCCAAGAAAGGCAGACCACCATAAGATGGAGGAATTGATCAATTAATACTTGGCCCACAACCGGGCATCCACTTTGCAAAAACGGCGGCCCACCGTGTTGAAGTAGCGTTATGCACACAGTTCCCCACACGCGGCTCATGTGTAAGGTAAAGTCTACAGGCTTGGAAATATCAGTTTGTAAATGGATAGAAAACTGGCTAAAAGACAGAATTCAGAGTAGTGGTTAATGATTCTTACTCTGAATGGTCTAAGATTATCAGTGGTGTACCCCAAGGTTCGGTGCTGGGACCCTTACTTTTTAATACCTTTATAAATGATATAGGGTCTGGGATCGAAAATAACATTTCTGTCTTTGCAGATGACACCAAGCTATGCAGTGGAATAACGTCCTTACAGGATGTCTCCAATTTACAAGCCGACCTCAATGCACTGTCTAATTGGGCGACTATGTGGCAGATGAGGTTTATGTAAAGTTATGCACTTGGGGGCTAAGAATATGCATGCATCATACATGCTAGGGGGAGTACAACTGGGGGAATCCATGGTGGAGAAGGATCTGGGGGTTTTGGTAGATCATAAGCTCAATAATAGCATGCAATGCCAAACTGCGGTTTCCAAAGTGAACAAAGTGCTTTCTTGTATTAAGAGAGGTATGGACTCTAGAGAGAGAGATATAATTTTACCCCTGTTCAAATCATTAGTAAGACCTCATCTGGAATATGCAGTTCAGTTTTGGGCACCAGTTCTCAAAAAGGATATCGGGGAACTGGAGATAGTGCAGAGAAGGGCAACCAAACGGATAAGAGGTATGGAGGAGCTCAGCTATGAGGAAAGATTAGAGGAACTGAATTTATTTACTCTTGAGAAAAGGAGAATAAAGGGGGATATGATCCACATGTTCAAATATATAAAGGGTCCATATAGTGAACTTGGTGTTGAGTTATTCTCTTGGCGGTCAACCCAGAGGACACAGGGGCACTCTTTACATCTAGAGGAGAAGAGATTTCATCTCCAAATACGCAAAGGTTTCTTCACAGTAAGAGCTGTGAAAATGTGGAATAGACTCCCGCCAGAGGTGGTTCTGGCCAGCTCAGTAGGTTGCTTTCAGAAAGGCCTGGATACTTTCCTAAATGTACATAATATAACTGGGTACTAACATTTATAGGTAAAGTTGATCCAGGGAAAATCCAATTGCCTCTTGGGGGATCAGGAAGGCATTTTTTCCCCTGCTGTAGCAAATTTTTATGCCCCTCTTGAAGACCCCTAGGTCGAAATGCGTCGGCCTCATTCACCATCCTCCATGTTGCCCATTTCTTTCAATTCATTGTGATCACGTTTTTATTGTCAAAGGTTTTTTAGAAATAAAAACCCCCCCATTTTTATCTGCACCATGTGGAGGCATATTTTTTCTTTCCACATACCTTCCGAATGAGGCTAAGTGCTTACTACAGCTCTACAAGCAATGTCCTTGCCTTCCTGATCCATACCTTGGTTGTCTACTGTGAGGACCTGCCTGGCGGCCCCATGGTGGATCCATGCAGATTCCAGCCTAGAGGATTCGAGTTACACAACGTCCCTTTCTACGCCCTTGGTGGCACACTGCTTATGTGATTCCCTGTCACTGACATGGGAATCCACGGGATCTGGTAAGAGTTTTTTACACACCACCCTTTTGATTATTGCTTCATCTCATTGATATGCCAGGTTCTTGTGAAGTTTAACTTCTGACAAACATTGGAATACCACCACTCTTCGGAGCACATTCACCTTCCTGTACAGCGGGACACCATATCCCTTTACAAACATTTATCCATTGACTTTATGTTCATCACATGGCATTCGGCTGTTGTTTCACTAATATTATTTCTGAAGTACCAATCAAGAATCGTTTGGACTTTGATTTTAGACACATTTATTATGCACTACTTTTTTTATTTTATTGTAGCAAATTGGAGCATGCTCTGCTGGGGTTTTTTGCTTTCCTCTGGATCAACTGAGGGTATAAAATTGGGTATATTGGATTGTACGATATTTTTTATTTTATTTATTTATTGTTTTTAAGGTTGAACTGGATGAACTTGTGTCTTTTTTCAACCTGACTAACTAAGTATGCCCCTAACCTCTGTTGCCCTCTTGGACGGCCACCCTATGTTAACTCCCAAGTTTATATCCCACCAGATGACAACGGCATTACTACAAAAGTGGCGAGGACACTCCCCATGCAGCTGAACAAAAGCGAACTAAAGGCACTCTCAGCCCAGATACTTTACTTCCACAAGCAGGTGGTCCACAAATAGCAGCAGTGAGCCACAGTGTTCCAGCCCTGCCCCGAGAGTTGCCACAGGGAGTTTTGGGGAACCGGACCCCCCTTTTTTGTTTTGGGGATGCAGCACGGGCCCCATTCAGGCACCTGATGGTGACCTCTCCCTGCCTCTCCTTGGAGATTGTCATCTCCCTCAAACCCATGCTGAAGAGGCGTCCTGGGCGATAACCCTTGAGACTCCTCCCCAGACATTCCTCTCATTGTTATATCTTGATTGTCAATGGCTTATTCTTTACAACCTTTTAAGCTAGTTTGACTTAATCCAAGTTGTAATATGCTGTGTTCCATTAACGCTAAAGTTCCACTTTGAAGTAATGGTCCTGGGTGACCCCCTGCACCTCCACCTATCCCGCAGAAACAAGATTCGGTTTTTGCGTGATGGGTCGTCAGCCCCCTTTTAGGGGCAGCAGAATCGACCATATCCTGGTGTCCCCCTCTATGATCCCATCAGCACAAAAAGCTTCCATTATTAACACTCTCACCAGGACACCCTTATCACACTGGTGCCTAAACAAATCACTTCTTAGTAACCCTGCTAAAACCAAAGAGATAGATGATACCCTCAAGGAGTACTTCAGACTAAACGACCTAGATGACATCTCCCCCGAAATGCTCTGGGCAGCCCACAAAGTCACCATCAGAGGCACTTTAATTTGTATGGCAACCCAAATCAAGAAAGAAAGACAAATGGACATACTCAAACTAGAAAAAAACCTTGGTAACCCTAAAAGCCAAACACAAGAAAAACCCCTCTAAGAACCTTCTAGACCGATTAGACGCAACCAGATTAGAGCTCAACCTGGCTCCAACCACCAAAGCGGAAAAACATATCCGCTGGAGCAGAGTTAAATTTTACTCACAGAAAGACAAAAAACATCCATGTTAGCCGCTAGGCTCTTACCAAAACCGCGCAACTACACCCTACCCAAGATTAGGAGACCAGGCCACCTGCCCACAGCTAATCCTGACAAAATATTAGCAACCTTCCACTATTTCTATACTAAACTTTACTCCTCCACCCCCACAGACAGAGGCCCACCAATAACCGACTTCCTACGAGACTTACACTTAGAGCCCATTCACACAGGGGCAACACGACTTCCAGCGCGACTTTCGGAGGCAACTTGGACACGACTTGAGTATGAATCACAGCACGACTTGGAGCAACTTACAACACAACTTGAAGTCGCCTCCAGGACAGGGAACTTTACAAGTGGCCAATCAGAGCTTATCAGCTGTGTGTGTGAAGGAGGGGGCTGGCTGTCTAGTGGAGTAAATTACTTTCTGTTTCCTTTCTGCTTCCTGTAAAGTTGCCTCAGTATGAACAGTGATCAGACTTGGAGGCAACTTCCATTGAAATCAATGGGTACAAGTTGCCTTCAAGTCGGATTGAAGTAGTACAGGAACCTTTTCTGAAGTCGGAGCGACTGCAGTAGTGTGCATTAAGACAGATCCATTCATTTACATTGATTTTTTCATGTAGCGCGACTTGAGGCGACTAGGGGCGACTTGGGGCGACTTGAAGTCGGATCCAAAGTTGCCCCTGTGTGAATGGGCTCTTACCGACCCTCTCCATGGAACACAAAAACCTAATGGAAAACTCCATCTCAGTAGATGAGATTAGAGACGTCATCAAAAACCTCAAGAAGGGTTCTGCCCCGGGACAGGACAGCCTTTCATCGCGAAAGGCACAAGGCAAGGCTGTCCCTTATCCCCGCTAATATTCGCTATTAAAACGCTGGCGATAGCAATACGCTCTAACCCAAGATTCGAGGGGTATCATGCGGCCCGCAAACCTATAAATGCGGCCTATACGCCGACGACATGCTTTTATTTATAACGTCCCCGATTACATCCCTCCCCAATCTCTGCAAACTGCTCTCTGACTTCACAGCCATCTCGGGTCTTAAGGTAAACTATGCCAAATCCCACGCCCTCAACATCTCCCTAAAACCAGACTTAGTAACATCATTACAAAGCTCCTTTAAATTCAAATGGAGCAATTCCTCCATAGACTACCTAGGGATCACCCTTACAGCAAATATTGAACACTTATACACCACTTACTTCTTTCCCACATACCTGAAGCTCGAGTCCGACATGAAAAATTGGGCCAAAGGGGAACTTTCCTGTCTAGGTAGAATACATGCCATAAAAATGACACTCCTTCCCAGACTGTTATATCTCTTCAGAGCCTTACTGATCAATATAAGAAAAGACCAATTGAAATCCTTCCAACAAAAAGAAAACAAATTAGTTTGGGGGGGTTCAGGTCACAGGTTGCCACAAACTGTCCTATACAGACTCAGGACAAAGGGGGGGGCTAGGACTGCCTTGACTGCTTTGGTAGTATCAAGCAGCCAGACTCTCACAACTCTCAAACTTGCACTCCAAAACTGAAACTGATTGAATTCAAATAGAGAGACAGGCGACCCCCTCATATACGCTTGACTACCTCTTAGGTGTCCTACCCAGGGAAAGGCCCCCTATTCTTTCCCCCATCCTCTCCCAATCTCTCTCTCTATGGGACAAGCTGAGATCGAACACCTCCTTGATTTCAGAATGCCAACCCCTTTCTCACATGTTCACCAACGCCAGGAGCATGGCAGACAAGATGGGTGAACTAGAGATACTGTTGTACAAGGAGGATTTGGATTTTGTGGGAATTTCAGAGACCTGGTTCAACAGCTCTCATGATCGGCTGGCAAACATTCAAGGGTATACCCTATACCGCAAGGATAGAGAGGGTAAAAAAGGGGGAGGGGTATGCCTATATATCAAGAATAATGTACAAGCGAATGTGAGAGATGACATCACTGAGGGAGCTAGAGAGGAGGTGGAATCCTTATGGGTAGAGCTCCAAAGGGATGAAGCTAAGGGGAAAATAATACTGAGAGTATGCTATAGGCCCCCTAACCAGAAGGAGGAAGTGGAGACGGATCTCCTATCACAAATTGGATTAGCAGCAAGGATGGGAAGTGTTATCATAATGGGGGATTTTAATTATCCAGACATAGACTGGGCGGAGGGAACCGCGCATTCATTTAAGGCTCGCCAGTTCCTTAATGTCTTGCAGGACAATTTTATGGGTCAGATGGTAGACGCACCAACTAGAAATAAAACATTACTGGATCTACTGATTACCAACAATACAGACCTGATCACAGATGTGGAAATACGGGGCAATTTAAGTAACAGCGATCACAGGTCAATTAGTTTCAGCATAAATCACACAAATAGGAAACATAAAGGGAATACAAAGACACTGAATTTCAAAAGAGCCAACTTCCCTAAACTACAAACCTTGCTAAAAGGCATAAATTGGGATAAAATATTAGGAACAAAGAATACGGAGGAGAGATGGGTTTGCTTTAAGAGCATATTAAATAAGGGCATTAGCCAATGTATCCCATTGGGTAATAAATTTAAAAGAGCGAACAAAAATCCTGGATGGCTTAACTCCAATGTAAAAATGCATATAAAAGCAAAGGAGAAGGCCTTCAAAAAATACAAGGTTGAGGGATCATCCTCAGCATTCAGACTTTATAAAGAATGCAATAAGAAATGTAAGGGTGCAATTAGGACGGCTAAGATAGAACATGAAAGACAGATAGCGGAGGAGAGCAAAAAAAATCCCAAGAAATTCTTTAAGTATGTAAACAGTAAAAAAGGGAGGACAGACCATATTGGCCCCATAAAGAATGAGGAAGGACATCTGGTTACAAAGGATGGGGAGATGGCAAAGGTATTGAATTTATTCTTCTCCTCAGTCTTCACGAGTGAATCGGGGGGCTTCAGTAACCAAAACTGCAGTGTTTATCCTCATGACACAACACAGGAAGCACCTCCATGGTTAACAGAGGACGGAATTAAAATTAGACTTGAGAAACTTAACATTAATAAATCACCGGGACCAGATGGCTTGCATCCGAGGGTACTTAGGGAACTCAGTCAGGTGATTGCCAGACCGTTGTTCCTAATTTTTACAGACAGTCTATTGACTGGAATGGTACCAGCTGATTGGAGAAAAGCCAATGAAGCACCAATATTTAAAAAGGGCCCAAAAAACATCCCTGGGAATTATAGACCAGTTAGCCTAACATCAATAGTATGTAAAATCTTGGAGGGGATGATAAGGGACTATATACAAGATTTTAGTAATAAGAACGATATCATTAGCAGTAATCAGCATGGATTCATGAAGAATCGTTCTTGCCAAACCAATCTATTAACCTTCTATGAGGAGGTGAGTTGCCATCTAGATAAAGGAAGGCCCGTAGACGTGGTGTATCTGGATTTTGCAAAAGCATTTGACACAGTTCCCCATAAACGTTTACTGTACAAAATAGGGTCCGTTGGCATGGACCATAGGGTGAGTACCTGGATTGAAAACTGGCTACAAGGGCGTGTTCAGAGGGTGGTGATAAATGGGGAGTACTCAGAATGGTCAGGGGTGGGTAGTGGGGTTCCCCAGGGTTCTGTGCTGGGACCAATCCTATTTAATTTGTTTATAAACGATCTGGAGGATGGGATAAACAGTTCAATCTCCGTATTTGCAGACGATACTAAGCTAAGCAGGGCAATAACTTCTCTGCAGGATGTGGAAACCTTGCAAAAAGACCTGAACAAATTAATGGGGTGGGCGACTACATGGCAAATGAGGTTCAATGTAGAAAAATGTAAAATAATGCATTTGGGTGGCAAAAATATGAATGCAATCTATACACTGGGGGGAGAACCTCTGGGGGAATCTAGGATGGAAAAGGACCTGGGGGTCCTAGTAGATGATAGGCTCAGCAATGGCATGCAATGCCAAGCTGCTGCTAATAAGGCAAACAGAATATTGGCATGTATTAAAAGGGGGATCAACTCCAGAGATAAAACGATAATTCTCCCGCTCTACAAGACTCTGGTCCGGCCGCACCTGGAGTATGCTGTCCAGTTCTGGGCACCAGTCCTCAGGAAGGATGTACTGGAAATGGAGCGAGTACAAAGAAGGGCAACAAAGCTAATAAAGGGTCTGGAGGATCTTAGTTATGAGGAAAGGTTGCGAGTGTTGAACTTATTCTCTCTGGAGAAGAGACGCTTGAGAGGGGATATGATTTCAATTCACAAATACTGTACTGGTGACCCCACAATAGGGATAAAACTTTTTCGCAGAAGGGAGTTTAATAAGACTCGGGGCCACTCATTACAATTAGAAGAAAAGAGGTTTAACCTTAAACTACGTAGAGGGTTCTTTACTGTAAGAGCGGTAAGGATGTGGAATTCCCTTCCACAGGCGGTGGTCTCAGCGGGGAGCATTGATAGCTTCAAGAAACTATTAGATAATCACCTGAATGACCGCAACATACAGGGATATGTAAGGTAATACTGACACATAATCACACACATAGGTTGGACTTGATGGACGTGTGTCTTTTTTCAACCTCATCTACTATGTAACTATGTAACATCTTTAATAACCCCAACTTCACCCCAGGCCAAAACATTAAAGCCTTCAAGGGTGGTTGGACAAGGGGTTGTATCAAATCGGGCATTTTCTCACCTCATCGGGACCGATCTCCATGAAATACTGTACGCAACAGCTGGAAATCCCAACTTCTGAACACTTCAGTTTACAGCAAATATAGCACTTCTTACTTAAAATGTGGAAATCTAAACCAGCCCCCCCTAAGTTTACTCCATATGAAATTTGGTGCGGACAGCCCACGGAACAGAGGGGTGGAATCTCCATTGTCTACCAGTCACTCGCCCAACTGCCCTGCAAAGCCCCGTATATGACATCTTAGGAAAATGATCTCCAAATATGCTGGAACTTGGAAAAATGGCAAACCTCCTTTACTAGATCCTTTAAGGGGATTCAGAATATTTCCCTGATCGAATCCGATTTAAAAGTGATGACCAGATGGTACTTCACTTCGGCCAGGCTGGCCACCATGTACCCTACAGGTAACCCTCAATACTTCAGAGGTTGCCAACTAACAGGCACTATGGCCCACACATGGTCGGAATGCCCCAGAATAAGGTCATACTGGAACAGGATGTTTGTCTTGCCTTGATTCAAAGGGGTACAACCCACCAGATTCCAAAAACCCCGGCAATTGCTCTTCTGAATGCTAACCTTCCCAAGACAAATAAATCCACACGCAAACTGATACACTTTATGTTGCTGGGTGCAAAGCTGACAATAGCCAAAGCATGGAAACAACCCAGGGTCTCCCTCTTTGCCACCAAATGCAAAATCTCATGGATTATGTCCCAGGAAAAACTCACAAGCATCCTCTTAGACAAAACCAATGAATTTGAAGCCACTTGGGAACCCTGGGCCAAATATATGGGCATAGCTCTCATATCTGGGGTACAAGCCTAACAAACTTGTTCCACCACTCCCTTCCTGTTGCTTGGCTTCTTTTTCTACTTTTCTACCTCTCTCTCTCCTCTTTTCCTACTTTTCTTCCTCATTTCAATCTTACACCATACACTTAATGCCTTCTCTTCATACCAAGGGTACTTATGTTACACCGCCTCTGAGAAGACTATACTAAAGGTACCCACCTCATAGGACATGATGCCTCCGCTCCAATGTTCCCTTCCCGGCAGCCTCAGTTGTCAGGAACCCTCAGCCAGTTTCTCCCACGGAGGGGTTTGGAGGATATTCCCTGGGCACAGCATGATCCCCAAAAGGGGTGCCCGGAATTTTCTCCTGATCTCATCAGTCGGTCCCCAAAAAACTGGGGCAACATGAGGATCACATTTGTTGGACTATTCCGTTTATCTTTCCCATGTCCTTATACACCCCTGTACTGTATTTCAAACGAATCTGATATTGTTACACAGGAATAAGTGTATGTATTTTAATGTTGTTGCTCTTTTATTGAAAAATAAAAATCTTTTGAAAGTAAAAATGAAATATTCCTTTAAATATCGTGCCTGGGGGTGTCTATAGTATGCCTGTAAAGTGGCGCAGTTTTCCTGTGTTTAGAACAGTACTACAGCAAAATGACATTTCTAAAGGAAAAAAGTGATTTAAAACTGCTCGCGGCTGTAATGAATTGTCGAGTCTTGGCAATATAGATAAAAGTCATTGAAAAAAAACAGCAAGAGTCCCCCCCCCCCAGTCTATTACCAGGTCCTTTGGGTCTGGTATGAATATTAAGGGCAACCCAGAAATTTTTTTTTTTAAATTGCCTAGGGGTCCCCCCAAAATCAATACCAGGCCCTACAGGTCTGGTATGGATTTTAAGAGGAACCCTGGGCCAGATTTTTAAAAAAATGGCGTAGGGGTCCCCCCAAAATCAGATTTTAAGGGGAACCCTGCGCCAAAATGTAAAAAAAAATGTCGTAGGGGTCTCCCCAAAATCCATACCAGACCCTTATCCGAGCACGCAACCTGGCAGGCTGCAGGAAAAGAGGGGGGACGAGAGAGGGCCCCCCTCCTGAACCATTCCAGACCACATGCCTTCAACATTGGGAGGATGTTTTGGGGTCCCCCCCAAAACATCTTGTCCCCATGTTGATGGGGACAAGGGCCTCATCCTCACAACCGCTGCTTATCGGAATCTGGAAGCACCCTTTAACAAGAGGAACCCCTTTTAACAAGGGGACCCCCCAGAATCCAGCCTCCCTCCTATGTGAATTGGTATCGGGATGTAAATTTATCTCGCGCCGCCCAACAAGCCGAAAAAAAACGCTTCTGGGTGAAAGCTGATATAAAGCTGAGAGCAGGGCAACTCGGTGATATAAACGGGCGACCCCGCCTTCCCCTGGCATCATGCGGGAGCCTGCCATGGAGGCGGAGCTGTTGCGGCTTTTTTCTTTCTTCTTTCGGCTTGGCGGCAACGTGAGATGGATTTACATCGTGGGACATTTTTATTTTTTTATCTTTTAATACAGGACTTGTCCCAAAGTGTCTCCTGTCTTTATTATTTTTGACACTTTTTTTGTGAAATGGTAGGGGTACAATGTAGGCTGGGATCTGGGGGTCCCCTTGTTAAAGTGGGCTTCCAGATTCCAAAAAGCCCCCCCGCAGACCCCCACAACCACCGGGCAAGGATTGTGGGGATGAGGCCTTTGTCCCCATCAACTTGGGGACAAGGTGCTTTGGGGGTGACTCCAAAGCATCCCCCCCATGTTGAGGGCATGTGGCCTGGTACTGTTCAGGAGGGGGGCACGCTCTCATCTCCCCCTCTTTTCCTGTGGCCTGCCAGGTTGAGTGCTTGGATAAGGGTCTGTTATGGATTTTGGGGGAACCCCCACGCAATTTTTTAAAAATTTTTGGTTCGGGGTTCCCCTTAATATTCATACCAGACCCAAAGGGCCTGGTAATGGACTGGGGAGGGGAACCCATGCCGTTTTTTTCAATGAGTTTTATTTATATTACCGAGACTCGACAATTCATTACAGCCACGATCAGTTTTAAATTACTTATTTTCGTTTAGAAATGTCATTTTGCTGTGGTACTGTTCTAAACATGGGAAAACTGCACCACTTTACAGGCATACTATAGACACCCCCAGGCATGATATTTAAAGGAATATTTCATTTTTATTGTTTCACTTTAAGCATTGTTAAAATCACTGCTCCCAAAAAATGGCAGTTTTTAAAACTTTTTTTTGCATTGATACATGTCCCCTGGGGCAGGACCTAGGTCCCCAAACACTTTTTATGGCAATAAATTGCATATAAACCTTTAGAATGAGCACATTTGGTTTTTCATGTAATGTCCCATAGACTTTAATGGTGTTCCGCTGCTTTCAAATTTGCCACGGACTTACGTTCGACTCAAACATTAGGCTCATCCCTAGTCTCTGGTTGGGAAAGCTTGAGCTTAGTGAGTGAAATGGTCGGTCACTGTTCTTTGACCCTCTGTTGTCATCTGGGGGTCAGAGCGGGGCACTGCCCATGGAGACTTCTTATACCATCCCCACCACCCATCCTCAGGGTCAGATTATCCGGAGCCACAGAAGTGGCTGCACTAACTCGTCCTATCACTGTACGAGGCCTCAGACTGACTAGTTGACTGGTGATGTTCTGAACACTAACCAGGACTCTTCCTTTGTTTCAGTGGCCACTATTTCTGGAACCAGCTCTACCCCTGTCTCCTTCATTTGGAAATCAGCTTCAAGCACAACAAAGGGCCCGGGTTGATCCCACGACAGTTTGACCATGGCTTTCATGCAAGCTACCTCTCCTGGCTGCAGCACTCTCTCTGGTGTCCAACTCTCATAGTCTAACCACTCCATCAGCTGGAGCCCTCTGTTCTTGGACTACATGCTGAAATCCCTGTCTCAGATGGGGGTGTATCTTTTCTATGGCCAAGCTCTTTGAGGTCAACAGTGTGAGTAACCTCCTCACTAAGTCGGTGTTGGTCCCAATGAGCAAGGAATTCTGCCCTGCTCTAGGAGGGCGAGAACACACTACGGCCAGCGTGTAAAACGTCTCTGTCTTCTCTGTCAATGGGGGACCAAAAGTTATCCTTATGGGCATGTACTCGTCATAAGGAAACTTCTGAGTGCCGATGCCCCAGATCTCTAGCTCTTCTAACTGACACAACAGGATATGCTTCAGGTGCTTGTCACAGAAATCTCTGTACAGTAAAATTACTTGAGCCCCAGTGTCTAACAAAGCTTTGGTATAGATCCTATCTACTTGAAGCGAGACAACTAGGGACAAACCTATTACATTTTTTGGCAGATTCTTTGTCTTTGACTCTTTGTCACTTGAACTCTCGCTGACTTCCTCCGTTGTGACAAAGACTTAATAGTGGCTCGGGTGGGAGGTGATGCATTGACTTTTCCGGTCTTTCTCCCCGTTTTGAGTGGCTCATCCCCAAGCACAGATAAAGAAACAAGGGAATAGACGGGAGGCTTTGCTGGCCATCTAGGGTTTGGATTTTTCCAGATTTTGGAACTCCGATTCTTCTTGGGACCCTCGGGCAGCTCCTTCACTAAGGCCCCTTGAAGTTTGCCCCTTGAAGTTTACCCCTTGCTTTGTGAAGAATAGCTTTTGTAATGCTTTTAACACCTCGGCCAATAGCTCTGGCTTGATTACCTCTTAAGGGCATCGAGCCCTCCTTAGGACATCGAGCCCTGAAATTTCCAGCTTCCCCAAAGTCACTTGACTTGAGATGATTTCGGCCCTCCTGGGTCAAACTTCGACTCCTGCATCTTTGTTTGAGTCTCCATCACTTGCATCAGACCCTGCTGCATTTGGGTCTGAGCCTGGGCAACTTGAGTCAACAGTTCCACTTGCTTTGGTTCACCAGCTAATTGCAGCAGGGCAGACACTTTTTCCCTTCTTCAGCCAGCCGTAGCCAGCTCTCTCGACTCCTGATTCTCCAGTAAAGCTTCCTCTTCCCTCACTTCCCTCACCAATTCTGGGTAGGTAGCAACTTCAGAACAATTGGGTGTTTTGGACATGCCCCCTGTAGGACTCAGTCCAGACGAACTTGGTCAACATCTTTGGGGTCTATGCCCTTTTTTCAGGATGATGTGGTGCAATATTCTGTCCACTCGGGAGATGTAATCTGAGAGCCTCTCTCCTCTTCATTGGTGGGTGTGATTGAACTTGTACAAGAGATTAGAAAGCCTTCCAAATACAGTATACAGGGCCTCAATGTAGTCCATAGCCACACAATCCTTCATTCCCATCCTCAAGCTACGGATTACCTCCACCGCTGGACCTCTGAGGCTTTCACCGAGTCACTGTCTCTTTACAGCTTCTGGAATACTCCACTCTTCCACTGCCTGGGTGGCCTGATCCATCCATGTCTCAAATTTTTCTTGAGGGGTTGGTAAATGCCCTGAGAAGAAACAGAGCTTCCTAAACCCTTGGTTGACAGTAACTGGGCCATTCTTCTCCAAACTTTAAACTAACCGACTCCTGTCAGCATAAAACAATACAGGAGGAGCCCTGGTCCCATATAGGTATGTAGCAATAACTCTCGGTGGAGCTACTGGTTTAAAGCAGGCTGTTACCTTCACTTTCGCCACCTCTATTTCACCGGCACCGGGTCTAGGGTCCCGTTGAGTTTACCTACGGACAATGTAGGCACCAAAAACTTGAGTATCTTTTCCAATGCTTTAATGAACAGGTAATAAAGGAAGTAGCAGGAAAGAGGTAGGAGGAAAGTTGCAGGGAAGCTCAAATACCTTTTCTTAGTATTCTTTAGTATATTGTTAGGGATTGAACACTTGTAGCTGAATGTACTCCCCTCGTGGGATTCAATCTTTGCCCGCCTGGATAGGTTTTCCTTCACTTGCCTAGCAGCCAGTACGCAGCACGAACAAAAGTCTCTGCCACAGACTTGTTTGGAGCAAAACCCGTACGATCCTCTGCCACAGGATGTAATGGTTTACGGTGAATATCAGACACAGCACTTGAACCTTTAGGCCAACTCGGCAGTACTATGCAGTAAGATTACTTCAGGATATGTCCTCCAACTGAGTCATCAGGCCCCTCTCCAGACCAGCACTCTGCATGATCCTTCCATGATGGGTCCTCCCCTGGGATCTCCTCAGTTGTCCACCTTCTTCACTCTGGATAGACAGCCCAGGACCATTCCTCTGCTGCTGTAGTAGGGCCCAGACAGGCTTCTGGGCCCACCCACACGCTGCAGCGATGTGGGCCTCCGGATCGGAGGTCCACGAGGTGGTACTCCTAACGCATACCCGTCAGCCAGGAGGGCCAGCAGGTGGACGGAAAACGAACCCCTAAACATGGCGTCTGTCCCATAAATACCCTCTCCCAGAATGCAACTGGGAGGACCACTTCCACTGAGTTGTCTCCGGGACAGAGGAGCACTCATACGCTTCAACGCGTTGCCTTTCCAACACTGGCCCATGGTGACAACGACACCCACCGGCGCAGTGTGAAACTACACGCAACTCAGCCAAGCTGGAACAGAGGCAAATTTAACTTCACCTAACAAGTAACCCACTAGATTTACCTATCAGCAGTAGATTAGAAATCTACCAGCGCTACATACTCCCCCCACTACAATAGACATTGTCCTCAACGTCTGTCAAAAATAACTCCCAATCCTGAGAGTAGGTATTTGAACTTAAAACTTGGATTAAAGTAAAGAAGAAAGAAAAGACAGTAGAAAGACATTACAATTTCAACATTTTTAAAACAATATGTTCACATCCGCAAACAAAACCACATCATGACTGTCACAACCCCACTATCTATCTAGCTGAAAAGCCTAACAGCTTGATAGGAGATCCACTTGCTCCTGAAAAGAAACAAAGTTAAACGCACACATGAGATATATACAGTTTAGGAGCAAAGTCTCATTCCGAAAGAAAAATGAAACTCTCTTCCCATATTCTTTCCTATATTTCCTTTAAGGAACCAACTAAAATAACTTGAGGAGTCCATCCCTATATATATATATATATATATTTAGGTATATCACATCTTTTAAACAAAGGAAATCCGGCTAGCAAAAAAGTCCTTGGATTTAGAAACACTGAAATGAACATCAAATCTTGATCACGAAGATCTCTAAACACTGACACTGTCTATCTACATACCCCACAGTTCTTTGTCCATAATTACCAATAAAACCAAGGATCTGGCAATGTCAGTTTCTTTCCCAGTTTATCCACTGTAGTAATGAAGTACACAATGTCATCTTTTCCGGGTCTGCAATTGACCACTTTGTCAGCATGAATGTTCCGACCATAGCTCCAGTGCAGGAAACATCCACTGAAGTGTTCATCCATAGCAACTGAATATCCAGTTTTCCGGAAAGGCTTAGGCACAGACAAATAGTCCCAAGCAGCTTCACTGTACCAGAGCTCCCGGATGGCTTCTATCTCTTGGATAATGTCCTGAGTAACATAGGGAAACTCCAGACCATATTCCGTGGCCACACGCTTGTTAAGCACTCTCTGCAAACGTGCAAGTTTGGGCAAAGATCTATTTTTCCCCAAACCAGGAGGCACACACGAGTTCAATGATTTGCTCACCATAGACCCGATGGGTGTTGGAAGCAAACTAGCAACTTTAGACAATGTCTCATTTACAGTACTGTGTGGCTCCACACAAGGCGATGTCTTCCCAGAACTCAGAGCCCATAACATTTCCTGTGACATTGTCTCAAACAGGTCATCATCACTGGAGAGATCCGACATGGAATCTATCTCGGAACCTCTCAACTCTTCCGCTGGCAAATATCTACACAAAGTCCCAGATACATTCCCCTTTGATCTCTCACCCGTCCCTGATGTGGACTCCTCGGGATCCGGTTCAGGTAGTTTCTGGGGTAGGCCTCGACCACGGCCGCGGGAAGCCTTCACATATCCCACCTTCCTCTGGACAGGTACAACGGGGATAGGCGTAGCGGACGCAGAAATTAAAATAATGTCCGCTGATGAGTTAGTTACCGCAGTATCTCTCTAAGGAACACTTTCGGTGACAACAGGCGAAATCACGTCCTGCCGTTCTTTTTCAGCAGTAGTAGCAGTTTCCACTGTGGCAATACCTGTAGCCCAGTCTATGCAATAAGCATGGGGCGACATGGTAGGTTGCTCCACTACAAACAAATATTCTCCACATTGCAGGCAGCGAACAAATTGGACGGAGATGTATGGCCAGTCCCTCACACTTGTGGCAAAGCATGCCTAGCCCTTCAATATCTCCGACTGTATAGAGAACAAACCTCCCCTGTGGATGCCGGTATCCGTAAGCAAGGTTCCGGTCAGCATAGCACCCGCAGCGGTGCTTGTAGGGAACATCTTAGGTCCCATAGTTGGTTGCATCATCGAAAAAGACATGGCCGCACTCTGATCTTCTCAGCATGATCACGAGGCCTCTCTTCTTCTCTGGTGCCAACACACATACATGCGTCCCACGCGGTATCAAGTAGGCTAGGCTCCTCCCACTTGTTCCTCTGATCACATAGCTCCCGGGCTTTCACTGGCGCCCGCCGCCTATGTAGTCAAAAATAAAGTCCTGCAACTTTAACCTCTTCTTCTCCTGAGAAATTAACAAAGTCCAGCTTTTACCGTAAACTCCCGGTGAAACACTTCTCTAGGTTGCGGGAAGTTGATGGCTAACAAATCCCGGACGACGCACCCACATGTAGCAATAACTCTCGGTGGAGCTGTTGGTTTAAAGCGGGCCGTTACCTTCACTTTCCACTCTCCCACTGCCTGGGTGGCCTGATCCATCCATGTCTCAAATTTTTCTTGAGGGGTTGATAATTGCCCTGAGAAGAAACAGAGCTTCCTAAACCCTTGGTTGACAGTAACTGGGACATTCTTCTCCAAACTTTCAACTAACCGGCTCCTGTCAGCATAAAACAATACAGGAGGAGCCCTGGTCCCATATAGGTATGTAGCAATAACTCTCGGTGGAGCTGCTGGTTTAAAGCGGGCTGTTACCTTCACTTTCGCCACCTCTATTTCACCGGCATCGGGTCTAGGGTCCCATTGAGTTTACTTCCGGACAATGTAGGCACCAGACACAGAGTGTCTTTTCCAATGCTTTAATGAACAGGTAATAAAGGAAGTAGCAGGAAAAAGGTAGGAGGAAAGTTGCAGGGAAGCTCAAATACCTTTTCTTAGTATTCTTTAGTACATCGTTAGGGATTGAACACTTGTAGCTGAATGTACTCCCCTTGTGGGATTCAATCTTTGCCCGTCTGGATAGGTTTCTCTCACTTGCCTAGCAGCCAGTGCTCAGCACGAACAAAAGTCTCTGTCACAGACTTGTTTGAAGCAAAACCCGTATGATCCTCTGCCACTGGATGTAATGGTTTACGGTGAATATCAGACACAGCACTTGAACCTTTAAGCCAACCCGGCAGTACTATGCAGTAAGATTACTTCAGGATACGTCCTCCAACTGAGTCACCAGACCCCTCTCCAGACCAGCACTCTGCATGATCCTTCCATGACGGGTCCTCCCCTTGGATCTCCTCAGTTGTCCAGCTTCTTCACTCTGGATAGACAGCCCAGGACCATTCCTCTGCTGCTGTAGTAGGCCCCAGACAGGCTTCTGGGCCCACCCACATGCTGCAGCGATGTCGGCCTCCGGATCGGAGGACCACGAGGTGGTACTCCTAACGCATACCTGTCAGCCAGGAGGGCCAGCAGGTGGGAGGAAAACAAACCCCTAAACATGGCGTCTGTCCCATAAATACCCTCTCCCAGAATGCAACTGTGAGGACCACCTCCACCGAGTTGTCTCCGGGACAGAGGAGCACTCATACGCTTCAACGCGTTGCCTTTCCAACACTTGCCCATGGTGACAATGACACTCACCGGCGCAGTGTGAAACTACACATAACTCAGCCAAGCTGGAACAGAGGCAAATTTAACTTCACCTAACAAGTAACCCACTAGATTTACCTATCAGCAGTAGATTAGAAATCTACCAGCGCTACAGGTATGTGTCAGCTTGTCCTGTAGTTTCAGAACTGGCCTGTGGATGCTCTTTCATTTCATCTTCCCTTGACTGTTACAGCATCAGTCAAGGTGCAAGCAGGTATGTCCTCCTGCCACTCCATCAATACCCGAACACAGTGCAGGGTAAACTCTGCCTTCATATCCAGAATGTACGCTCTATGTTCTGGTACTAGGGCTCTTACCCACTGTTGAATTTCCTTCTCAGTGCACTCACTCCCCGGACCTCTATGACTATGCTCCGCTCCATACAAGCACATTGCACTTGTCCCCAAAAAGTAGAAATGGCTGAGTCCATGTCTTGCTCACTCAGTGGCTCGTGGCTGGACTGGCTAGGGCCTGCAGCAGAGGATGAGCCCCCAGATGTAGTGCCACCCCGGTGAGGGCCGCTGGATGATGCTTGCCCTCTCATGCTGCCCTAACCCTGGCATATTCCCAGCCCATCTGACACTCTAGGTTCTGACATGGTGTATACCAATTTAAATGAATTACTGACACAATGTAGACAGAGATCACCAAACATTCTGTATTGAACAAACAGATAATGGTTAGAGCGTCAATCAGCCAAAACCCTAGGACAACACCCAAGACTGGTTGAAGTGGACATTTAACAGTTTAGTGTACATAAACAACAATAAAACAAAGATGAACTATAATGACAATCATATACAGTCAGGTCCATAAATATTGGGACATTGACACAATTGTCCCATTACTTTTGGTCCCTTAAAAAGTGTGAGGCACATATACAAACTGTTGTAATTCCTACACGGTTCACCTGATTTGGATGTGAATACCCTCAAATTAAAGCTGAAAGTCTGCAGTTAAAGCACATCTTGTTCATTTCATTTCAAATCCGTTGTGGTGGTTTATAGAGCCAAAAAGATTAGAATTGTGTTGATGTCCCAATATTTATGGACCTGACTGTATACAGGTAATAACAGTTTATTTACCATTGAACAGATACAGTGACTTAAGTGGGTGATACTGATATTGGAAGGGAAGAAAGGGCCGGTCTACTGAGACTCTAATCCTAATGCAAGATTGAATTATATAAGGGGCCAGTCACATTTCCTCGCAGTAAAGGAAGAATAAGGGTAATCCAAGAGTCAGGCCTGAAATCTATCTTCACCGACACGTTGGAGCTCAGTGATGTAGCCTAGGAAATCTTCAAGGAATAAGGAAAGGTTCAGTAATCAGCAAAGGGATGATAGATGTGATAGGGTGACAGATCCTCTGATAATCTGGATTATGATGTCTGCACGCAGTGTCCATGTGTTGTATGTACTGACAAGCAGGTAAGGGTTTGGGCAAGAGCCCACTCACCAGATCCTGTAGACAGCAGGCACTCACACAGGAACAATGCAGGGTCTATACATCAATCAGCTGGAAGCTGGATGCAGCTGGTCGCTCAGATGTGGATTCAACCGGTAGGCTGGCGCTCACTGTGCGGTCATCAGCAGGAAGAACTGGAGGTCTTCAGCTTCGCACAGCACTGTGGGTCCCCCTGAACATATACAGCAATGACCCCCTAGGTCGCAGTAGAAGAAAGAGAAATTTGCTCGATTCCCCCATGAACATAGACAGTGTTGATGCGGGAATCCCTCCTGCCAGGCCATTATCTTTTCCCGATGGGGGGGCAGGGACAGGCGGGGAAAGCCGTCCTCGCCGGGAGAAGACAGTAATTATTGCTAGTGGCTATAGCAGTCACCAGCGATAATCCCAAGTGAATCCGGCAGGCTGGTTGTACCCAATTTGCTTGATTGATTAACTTGGTACATTCAACCTGCCTATTAACAGTTTGACTCTTAGCCGGTTCTGCAGGAACCGGTCGAGATTTGAACTGTGTATGGCCAGCCTTAGATCCCTGGTGACTAGAGACATGATTAACCCTGTTATTGCTAGCAGATCATTGCTGGCTGTACATTCTTGGCAACTATGCTCAATTATTTTTTGCAGGATGTATGACAGTGAACGTTTCCAGTCCCCAGTGGTCCCCAGCCCTACGCACAGCAAACAGGGGTGTGCTATAAACAGTCTTTGTGTTACAAGTAGCACCTCACTATTTCCTTCCAGACAAGACTTCATGCAGACCCCAATTGCAGAAATTGTTTCAGTCTTGCTACCTCCTCCTCCTGTTCCAAGTCAATCACAGAAATGTTGCTAAGATGGATTACCCTGTAGCCGCCTGGGCCAGGGACGCCATTATTAAGGCTGGAAAGAAACCAGGGAGACATTCTTTTAATCAGGGACAAAATCTGGACTTTGTCTCTGGAAGCTGGGACGTTTGTTCACCCTATACTATATTACGTTTCCCCTACGGTATATTGGATTGGGAGGAGATTCAATAAAATTCATTAGCACAAGTATTTTTAGATTTAAACGGATGCATCATCTGAAGTTGTGGAAATAATAACATACAAACACGGCATGTAATATAATTTAAAGCTATTCTTATTTTCTTCATTGCTGTCTTTACACTGATAAGAATGTATATAGTTCTTGAAAATGGGAAGTAGATATTACTCCCTCCATATATATAAACCTATCCAGTGAAAGCAAAACATTGCAACACAGACAGTTTTGTTCCCAAAATCCTCTCCTTGATTAAGAAAAAAACAGTGAGGGGAGGAGAGTGAAAGACATGGGTACTTGTCATAAATGAATTCTCAGCACAAAGCTGTGTTCTCATTGTGTTATAATCATTGTTTCCTGTTTGTTAGCTAATGACATCATTTCCTCTTTCCTGTCTGATTAAAGCCCAGCTCTGCGGACTGTTTTTCTCTCCCCCCACTTGTTTTATTCTTAAGCAAAAATACCCTAATAAATAAAAGCCACTGACGGGATTCCCACGATTAACCTTTTTTTTACTGTGCAGGATTGTTCTGAGAAATAACCTAATGCCTGTAGGACATATTCTTCCTCTTATCTCAAGCCTAATAAATGCTTGACATCAGTGAAATGTTCCAAAAACTTTGACAGCCTCATAATCAGTTCCAGTGTATCAAGTTAAAAGGAGACCCACAGCTGTACAAAGGATGTACATAAAAGAAAACAACGGTGACTGGAATGCTAGAATATATTATCAGCCTTAATTAATTAGAAAACAATATTGTTCAAAGTGCAGTACACTTTACCAGCCAACTATATACAGTTGTCACCAAAAGTTTGCATACCCTGGCAGAAATTGTGAAATTTTGGCATTTATATTGAAAATATGACTTATCATGCCAAAAAATGTCTTTTATTTAAGGATAGTGATCACATGAAGCCATGTATTATCACATAATTGTTTTGGAATCTTTTTATATCATAATGATAACAGAAATCACCCAAATGGCCTTGATCAAAAGTTTACATAGCCTGGGATGTTTGGCCTTGGTACAGACACATAAGGTGGTACACACAGGTTAAAATGGCAATTAAAGGTTAATTTTTCACATTTGTGGCTTTTTAAATCACAATTAGTGTCTGTGTTTAAATAGTCAATGAGTTTGTTAGCTCTCACTTGGATGCACTAAGCAGGCTAGACATTGAGCCATGAGGAGGTAGAAAAGAACAGTTAAAAGACCTGCGTAACAAAGTAATGGAACTTTATAAAGATGGAAAAGGATATAAAAAGATACCTAAAGCCTTGCATATGCCAGTAAAGTACTGTTTAATCCCTTATTAAGAAGTGGAAAATTCCGGGCTCTTTTGATACTGTCAGGTTACCTAGAGGCTGGGTGACAGATGCACACCGTTGGGATCAGGAGTGCACCGCAAGGTAGTGGACCCTACGGCTGACTGCTGCGGATTGAACCCTGAGAGGTTCAGGAAGCAGGTCTACTGCGCCTAGCGCGTTCTTCAGGAGACAACTTGGTCCAGCCCAGCTGCATAGGTTCCTCAGCGGGCAGGGGGTGCTCTTCGGATCAAAGAGAAGGGACTGGGAGCTCAAGCTGCCTAAGGAACGGGGAGTGCTGGCGTCTTTTTTGCAGGGCCCTCTCCTGAAAGCGAATTTCGATCTGGTTACACAAGGTGATGACACCGTCCAGATCAGCAGGAAGGGATCTTCCTGCTAATTCATCCTTCACTAGAGGCCATGTAAAAAGGTTGCAACTAGAGCCTCATTATTCCAGCTCAATTCAGCTGTGAGGATACGGAACTGAAGAGCATACTGTCCCACAGAAGCGGACTCTTGACGGAGACGTAAAAGAGAGCTAGCTGGTGAGGAGACACGACCCGGGTTCCTCGAAGATATTCCGAAAAAGTTTCAAGAAATCAGACAGGCTAGAAACCATTGGATCATTCAGTTCCCACAGAGGGGCAGCCCAAGCTAGCGCCTCGCCGGACAGAAGGGATATAATATAGGCTACTTTCGCTTGATCGGACAGGAAGTTTTGGGGCTGAAGTTCAAAATGAATCGTGCACTGGCTAAGGAACCCCCTGCAAGCCTTGGAGTCCTCAGAGAAACGGGCCGGAGCTGGCAGTTGTAATGAATGTGTGGCTGCGACTGGTGCGATAGGTGCAGCAGCAGATAACGGTTGAGGTTGTTGAACCGGGGGTCCTAATGAGGCCTGAACCTGTTCAAAATGAGATGCCAAATCCTGAAAGAATCGCATCACTTGGGTCTGATGCGATTCCTGGGTCACAAGTCTGCGAACTAAGCCCTGCAACGGATCATCTGCGGGTAGCGGCACATCAGACGGGTCCATGGCTGATCAAACTGTCAGGTCACCTAGAGGCTGGGTGACAGATGCACACCGTTTTGATCAGGAGTGCACCGCAAGGTAGTAGACCCTACGGCTGACTGCTGCGGATTGAACCCTGGGAGGTTCAGGAAGCAGGTCTACTGGATCACTGACACAGATCCCACTGGGAGCTAGAGCATATATTCCCCAGGGCGCGGAGTCTAAGAGCCAGCAGGTGTTCACCAGAGCCTTTAATGGTAAGGATGGACTGCGCTGCAGTCTGGCTCCAGGTCGCGGCCCCCAGGGTCTCACAGCCCACGCTCACGGTAGACTACAGGAGAAGAGGAAGGAGGCAGCAGGCTGGAACAACAAGGAAAGTAAGGGACAAGCCAAGGTCGGGGCCACAAGCAGACAAGGACAACAGAGTACACGCCAAGGTTCGGGGTCACAGGCAAACAGGGATGGTTGGGAACATGCCAAAGGTCAGGGTCACGAGCAGACAGGAATAGTTAAGAACAGGCCAAAGTCGGTAACAGGAATCAGATGTAGGAAACACAGCAAGTACACACAGAGGCTAACACACAATGGTTGATCAGCACTGCTGGCTTGCAGTGCACAGGTTAATATAGGGTTCCCTGATAGGGCCTGGGGTGGGGCCATGCTTAGAGGAGAGGTTACAAAAGCAGTCAGGTGAGGGTCAGCTGGTCTTTAGAGATGAACACATGGAGACAGGTATGCTGATCGACAAACTCTATTGCATAACCATGACAGATACCAAGCCCAGGTCAGGTAAACCAATAAAGATTGCAGCCACAACTGGTGGAAGAATTGCTCAGGATACAAAGAAATTACATTTTTATCATTTTTTCCCCACAAATAGAGCTTTCTTTTGGTGGTATTTGATCATCTCTGTGGTTTTTATTTTTTGCGCTATAAACAAAAGAAGAGCGACAAGTTTGAAAAAAAACACAATATTTTTTACTTTTTGCTACAATAAATATCCTAATTAGTTTTTTTAAAAAACACATTTTTTCCTCAGTTTAGGCAGATGTATTCTTCTACATATTTTTGGTAAAAAAAATCGCAATAAGCGTATATTGATTGGTTTGCGCAAAAGTTATAGTGTCTACAATATTGGGGATAGTTTTATGGCATTTTTATTATTTTTTTTACTAGTATGGCGGCGATCTGTGATTTTTATCATGACTGCGACATTGCGGTGGACATATCGGACACTTTTGACTCCATTTTGGGACCATTCACATTTATACAGCGAACAGTGCTATAAAAATGCATTTATTACTGTATAAATGTCACTGGCAGGGAAGGGGTTAATACTAGGGCGATCAAGGGGTTAACTGTGTAACCTAGGGAGTGATTCTAACTGTGTGGGGGAGGG
Source organism: Aquarana catesbeiana (assembly GCF_042186555.1). Taxonomy (NCBI): domain Eukaryota; kingdom Metazoa; phylum Chordata; class Amphibia; order Anura; family Ranidae; genus Aquarana; species Aquarana catesbeiana. The sequence goes on along the minus strand of NC_133336.1, from coordinate 138,092,896 downwards.
GGCTCAAAAGGGGAGGAGACCGATCGGTGTTCCTCTGTACACAGAACACATGATCGGTCTCCTCTCACCTGACAGAATGTGGATCTGTGTGTTTACACACACAGATCCACGTCCCGACTCTGTTACCGGGCAATCGCTGGTGCCCGGATGACATCGCGGCCACTGGGTATGCGCATCGGCTCAAGAGTGACACAGCCGGAAGCCGAGGATGTCATATGATGCCCGCCCAGGATGGGAGATCCCTCCTGCGGACGTCATATGACTATTGGCGGTATTGAAGTGGTTAAAAACAACCACACCATATTTTTCCAGAGCAGCCTGTATTTCTCCTGAGGTTACCTGTGGGTTTTTCTTTGTATCCCAAACAATTCATGTGGCAGTTGTGGCTGAAATCTTTCTTGATCTACCTAACCTTGCCTTGGTATCAGGAGATCCCCAATTTCTCACTTCTTGTTAAATGACTGAACAGTACTGACTGGCATATTCAAGGCTTTAGATACCTTTTTATCTCCTTTTCCATCTTTGTAAAGTTTCATTACCTTGTTACGCAGGTCTTTTGACTGCTCTTTTCTGCTCCCCATGGCTATCTAGCCTGCTTAGTGCATCCATGTGAGAGCTAACAAACTCATTGACTATTTATACACAGACACTAATTGCAATTTAAAAAGCCACATGTGGGAAATTAACCTTTGTTAGCCATTTTAACCTGTGTGTGCCACCTTCTGTGTCTGTACCAAGGCCAAACATTCTGGGTAGGGATGAGCCGAACACCCCCCTGTTCGGTTCGCACCAGAACATGCGAACAGGAAAAAAGTTAGTTCGAACACGCGAACACCGTTAAAGTCTATGGGACACGAACATGAATAATCAAAAAGTGCTAATTTTAAAGGCTAATATGCAAGTTATTGTCATAAAAAGTGTTTGGGGACCTGGGTCCTGCCCCAGGGGACATGGATCAATGCAAAAAAAAGTTTTAAAAACGGCCGTTTTTTCAGGAGCAGTGATTTTAATAATGCTTAAAGTCAAACAATAAAAGTGTAATATCCCTTTAAATTTCGTACCAGGGGGGTGTCTATAGTATGCCTGTAAAGGGGCGCATGTTTCCTGTGTTTAGAACAGTCTGACAGCAAAATGACATTTTGAAGGAAAAAACTCATTTAAAACTACCCGGCTATTGCATTGCCGACAATACACATAGAAGTTCATTGATAAAAACGGCATGGGAATTCCCCAAAGGGGAACCCCGAACCAAAATTAAAAAAAAAAAATGACGTGGGAGTCCCCCTAAATTCCATACCAGGCCCTTCAGGTCTGGTATGGATATTAAGGGGAACCCCGGCCAAAATTAAAAAAAAAAAATGACGTGGGGTTCCCCCTAAATTCCATACCAGACCCTTCAGGTCTGGTATGGATTTTAAGGGGAACCCCGCGCCAAAAAAAAAAAAAAAAAACGGCGTGGGGTCCCCCCAAAAATCCATACCAGACCCTTATCCGAGCACGCAACCTGGCAGGCCGCAGGAAAAGAGGGGGGGACGAGAGTGCGGCCCCCCTCCTGAACCGTACCAGGCTACATGCCCTCAACATTGGGAGGGTGCTTTGGGGTAGCCCCCCAAAACACCTTGTCCCCATGTTGATGAGGACAAGGGCCTCATCCCCACAACCCTGGCCGGTGGTTGTGGGGGTCTGCGGGTGGGGGGCTTATCGGAATCTGGAAGCCCCCTTTAACAAGGGGACCCCCAGATCCCGGCTCCCCCTGTGTGAAATGGTAAGGGGGTACAAAAGTACCCCTACCATTTCACTAAAAAACTGTCAAAAATGTTAAAAATGACAAGAGACAGTTTTTGACAATTCCTTTATTTAAATACTTCTTCTTTCTTCTATCTTCCTTCATCTTCTGGTTCTTCTGGTTCTTCTGACTCTTCTGGTTCTTCCTCCGGCGTTCTCGTCCAGCATCTCCTCCGCGGCATCTTCTATCTTCTTCTCCTCGGGCCGCTCCGCACCCATGGCATGGGGGGAGGCTCCCGCTCTTCTCTTCATCTTCTTCTCTTCTTCTTTTCTTCTCTTCTTCTCTTCTTCATTTTCTTCTCCGGGCCGCTCCGCACCCATGCTGGCATGGAGGGAGGCTCCCGCTGTGTGACGGCGCTCCTCGTCTGACAGTTCTTAAATAACGGGGGGCGGGGCCACCCGGTGACTCCGCCCCCCTCTGACGCACGGGACATGACGGGACTTCCCTGTGGCATTCCCCGTGACGTCACAGGGAAGTCCCGTCAAGTCACCGTGCGTCAGAGGGGGGCGGGGTCACCGGGTGGCCCCGCCCCCCGTTATTTAAGAACTGTCAGACAAGGAGACGCCGTCACACAGCGGGAGCCTCCCTCCATGCCAGCATGGGCGCGGAGCGGCCCGGAGAAGAAAATCAAGAAGAGAAGAAAAGAAGAAGAGAAGAAGAGAAGAAGATGAAGAAGAGGAGAAGAGCGGGAGCCTCCCCCCATGCCATGGGTGCAGAGCGGCCCGAGGAGAAGAAGATAGAAGATGCCGCGGAGGAGATGCTGGACGAGAAAGCCGGAGGAAGAACCAGAAGAGTCAGAAGAACCAGAAGAACCAGAAGATGAAGGAAGATAGAAGAAAGAAGAAGTATTTAAATAAAGGAATTGTCAAAAACTGTCTCTTGTCATTTTTAACATTTTTGACAGTTTTTTAGTGAAATGGTAGGGGTACAAGTACCCCCTTACCATTTCACACAGGGGGGGGCCGGGATCTGGGGGTCCCCTTGTTAAAGGGGGCTTCCAGATTCCGATAAGCCCCCCGCCCGCAGACCCCCACAACCACCGGCCAGGGTTGTGGGGATGAGGCCCTTGTCCTCATCAACATGGGGACAAGGTGTTTTGGGGGGCTACCACAAAGCACCCTCCCAATGTTGAGGGCATGTGGCCTGGTACAGTTCAGGAGGGGGGGGCGCACTCTCATCCCCCCCTCTTTTCCTGCGGCCTGCCAGGTTGCGTGCTCGGATAAGGGTCTGGTATGGATTTTTGGGGGGACCCCACGCCGTTTGTTTTTTTTTTTTTTTGGCGCGGGGTTCCCCTTAAAATCCATACCAGACCTGAAGGGTCTGGTATGGAATTTAGGGGGAACCCCACATCATTTTTTTTTTTTAATTTTGGCTGGGGTTCCACTTAATATCCATATCAGACCTGAAGGGCCTGGTATGGAATTTAGGGGGACTCCCACGTCATTTTTTTTTTTTAATTTTGGTTCGGGGTTCCCCTTTGGGGAATTCCCATGCCGTTTTTATCAATGAACTTCTATGTGTATTGTCGGCAATGCAATAGCCGCGGGTAGTTTTAAATGAGTTTTTTCCTTCAAAATTTCATTTTGCTATCAGACTGTTCTAAACACAGGAAACATGCGCCCCTTTACAGGCATACTATAGACACCCCCCAGGTACGAAATTTAAAGGGATATTACACTTTTATTGTTTGACTTTAAGCATTATTAAAATCACTGCTCCTGAAAAAACGGCCGTTTTTAAAACTTTTTTTTGCATTGATCCATGTCCCCTGGGGCAGGACCTGGGTCCCCAAACACTTTTTATGACAATAACTTGCATATTAGCCTTTAAAATTAGCACTTTTGATTTCTCCCATAGACTTTTAAAGGGTGTTCCGCGGCATTCGAATTTGCCGCGAACACCCCAAATTGTTCGCTGTTCGGCGAACTTGCGAACAGCCAATGTTCGAGTCGAACATGAGTTCGACTCGAACTCGAAGCTCATCCCTAATTCTGGGGTATGTAAACTTTTGACCAGGGCCATTTGGGTAATTTCTGTTATCATTATGATTTAAAAGGAGCCAAAAAACTATGTGATAATAAATGGCTTCAAGTGATCACTATACTTGAATAAAAGACAGTTTTTTGGCATGATAAGTCATATTTTCAATATAAATGGCAAAATTTCACAATTTCTCAGGGTATGCAAACTTTTGAGCGAAACTATTATATTATATTACCTGCGTAAAACTGTAAAAGTAAATGATGATTGCTAAACTGAAATTATTAATCCAGCTGAAATCTATAATAAAACACACTCCCAGCCCCCCAGTAGCACCCACACTGGACCAGTGCCTCCGTAGATTACAGAGCTCTCCATCTTCCATTCACAGCATAAATGAACAACCCGCTTTGCAGAAGAAAATTTCCCAGTACTGATGTTCTTTGTGGTGCTTTTCAGTGGTTATGTGACAAATAAGAACCACCAAGGATGTCAGCATACCTCCCAACTTTTTGAGATGGGAACAAGGGACAACTATTAGCAAAAGTATGTAGGCATAGGACAGGGTTTCCCAACCTTTTTCCAGTCAAGGCACCCTTTAAAATTCTTCACAGTCTGGAGGCCTCCCATTATAAAATTATAACAAAAAAAAATAATAATAAAAATAATAGTTTTACGCATTGCAACAACATCCATACCCATAGGTCACCTAACATTAGAGGTGATTTATTCTTTGAAAATACAAATACACTTTTGCACACTGGTAGTGGTACTAGTATCCCTGCATTTATATTTCCGCATTATCTCTGCCCTACACAGCTAACATGACCTCAGTGTTGACATTGAGGGGCATGAGAGGGAGTCAAACAAGGATGGTGTGCAAGTGCCCAATATACTCAACCAATGATGTCAGTGCAGTGCCCAAGGTTGTAATGCTGCTCAATGATAATATGTGGCTTTGTGTATCAAAAAAGGCAAGCTGATCCACTTGCTGGCTTGTACAAAATTTTGGGGGCAATTATTAGGCATTTTCTCAAGGCACCCCTGAAGAACCTAGAGGGCACCCTGGTTGAAAAAGGCTGGCATAAGACACACACCCCTGCCATGACCCTTTAAAGGATAATTCTACAAAAAAAAATTTGTTAAACCCACAAGTACTTTTTTTTACCACTATTATTCCTTTATACTGGCTTTTGACAATTGAAAATGCAGCAATTTAGAAATTGGATGAAAGGCTTAGCACTGAGAAAAGATTTTGAAAGATAATTATTGCATTTTATATACAACTATATAAATCAGACCAAAATGAGGGACAAATGAGGAGGAAGGACAGAGGGACAGGGGGGCTTTGCTCCAACCCAGGGGCAGTCTCTCAAAATAAGGGACAGTTGGAAGCTACAGTGCATCCGAAATAAATTCACAGTGCTTCACTTTTAACACATTTTGTTATGTTACAGCCTTATTTCAAAATGGATTTAATTCATTATTTTCCTCAAAATTCTACTAACAATACCCCATAATGACAACGCGAAAGAAGTCTGTTTGAAATCTTTGCAAATTTATTAAAAAGAAAAAAATCCCATGTACATAAGTATTCACAGCCTTTGCCATGACACTTAAAATTTAGCTAAGGTGCATCCTGTTTCCACTGATCATACTTGTCAGGGCTGGGCTCAACCCTTCCTTTTCTGAGCTGGCCGCTCAGCTGTCGGCTAAATGCCAGCTCCTTTCTCTCCACAGTGACTCAGCTGTTGATGATCTGCTCGTCAGTCCTGGCTACTTAAAGCCGCCCAGCTCACTTCATCTCTGCCTTCGCCTTTGGTCACATCTCAGAGACTTTCTCCTGCATTCCTGTTGAAGACTTGCTCGGCTGACGTCCCTTCTGGCTCCTGATCCTGCTTGCTGTACTACTATGTTGATCTCTGGCTCTCTGACATTGGCATTGGCTGACTACCCGATCTGGTTACTGAACTCTGGCTATGTATTGACTACGCTTACTCTGTTTACCTTTTTATTATTATTAAACAAGTGTGATTAACTGTACTTCTGTCTCGGTTTCTGACAGTAGGTGAAGGCCATGAATTCAGAAGATGCAGTCAGTCCACTTGTTGGTAATATTTTTTCCAGATTGAATGACCAAGATCACCGCATGGATCAGTTTGCACGGCTCACCTGGAACCTTCCACTATGGCTGCTCTGGAACAACCTATGTTGCAGGCCGTCCCTGCTGCTGCTCCAGTCTCTGTGCAGGCACCCACCTCGAGTATTACCTCTATAAAAGGCATGTCTTGTTCCGCTCCGCTTCCCCAGCAATTTGGGGGCGATCCAATTCAATGCAGAGGGTTTTTCAACCAGGTTGAGATATACTTTGAGATGCTGCCCCAGGCATTTCCCATGGACAGAAGCAAAGTAGGTTTCGTGATCTCTTTGCTTTCTGAGAGAGCCTTGGCCTGGGCAAATCCTCTATGGAAGATGCAAAAACCCATGGTCCTGAGTTACCCAGAATTTGTGGCTTCCTTCAAAAGGGTATTTGACGTTCCCGTACGCTCCGCTTCTGCTGCCAAGAGCCTCACGTACATCAAACAGATGGACGAGAACTGTTGCCGATTACACCGTTGAATTCTGTACTCTGGCAGCAGTGGTTGCTTGGAACAAGGAGGCCCTCCTGGCTGCTTTCTCTCATTGTCTCCCGGATAACATCAAGGATGAGATAGCAGCCCAAGATATACCCACTGAGCTGGAGAGATTGATCACATTTGCCATCCTCATTGACTTCAGACTCAGAGAAAGACTCTCTTTTAAGGAGCGCTGGCGCAAGCCTCCTGTACATTTGTCTCCGAGCTTTGCAGTTCCACCCTTGCTTCCCTCACCTCCCATGCCTCCTGGTACTGAGTCGCTCTGTGAAGATGAACCCATGCACTTGGGCTTCACGCGTCTCTCTGCGGATGAGAGAGCCCTTAGGAGGAGGGAGAGATTGTGCCTTTATTGTGGCCAGGCTGGTCACTTTTTGAAGTCTTGTCCTACCCGTCCAGGGAATGCCAGAACCTTGAGGTCCTGTCATGGACAGACCTTAGGTGGCGTTGTTTCGTCTCCAGTTTCCCAGAAAGATAAGCCCCTGGTTTCGGTTACCCTGTCTTGGGCTGAGTCATCCATCGAGATACAGGCTCTAATTAACTCTGGGACTGCAGGCCTGTTCATTGATGCTGCCTTTGTATAGAAGCACTCGATTCCACTGCAGCTGCATGACACTTCACTTGCCATTGAGGCTCTTGATGGGAAACCTCTACAGCCTGCCCATGTGACTCATGAGACTGTTCCATTGTCCATGGCCGTAGGGGCCCTTCACCATGAGATAATCCAATTCCAAGTCATTTCCTCACCTAAGTTTCCACTGGTTATTGGTAATCCTTGGTTACAGAGGCACAACCCCTCTTTTGATTGGCTCCGTGCTGAGGTTCTGTCCTGGTCGCCACAGTGCAGTGAGAGATGCTTCCAGAAGGTAGCCAAGGTCCTCTGCACCTCTTCACACTCCTCCCTGCCGGAGGAGTACCACGATTTTAGCAATGTCTTTGACAAAGATGGTACTTTGCCTCCGCACCGGTCATATGATTGTTCCACCGTAAAACAGATCAAAATCAAGCACAGTAGAGATGTAATTGTAAATGTATAATAATTTAGCGGTCGTACGAATGTTCAATTAATATGTATCTCTTTGGATTGTATTCATTTATTCTTTTTAATACATCAATATAAACTGGTATAGTAACCAGGGCACTCCCACACCTGCTTCATATATCTAAGAAAACCATTCTAAATGTAGCCATAGGAACGGATTGGAGAACGTAATTTTACTAATATGCACGGCTCCTCCTTGCTGGTATAGTAAATATTAGTAGTTAACACTTTGATAATAAAATAATGGTGATTCCTCCTGTTAAATCACATAATCCAGCACGTTTGTAACACCAAACAGCAGTAATAATCTTTATTATGAAGGAATACCACCAAAAATATGGCCGCGCACATGAAGGCTTTAAACCCTAGAGGAAGATCCTGCCTAAAAACCAACGAAAAATGGCCGCCGAACTTAAATTACATTGACCATAAGTAAAATGGCGGCTTCGCAACTTCCGGTATCAGCATATATAAGCATACACAGAACAGCCAATCACATCCCCAGATGAAGACACGTGACCGTGTCGTAACGCGTAGGGATTGGCTGGAGCGACACACAGTATCTGAAGCACAAGTGAGAGGGCGCTGAGAACGCCAGATCGTTTTTTTCGTTTACTTTGCCTGTTTTAATCATACTAAATGTAAGAGTAATACTTAATAAATGCTACCCCTTTGATTTTAAAAAAGTTAATACACTAGTGGAGCTTCCTTTCTCCTCCCCCCCACCTATTTTATCTCACCAACACTGAGTTTACTAGAGCGGAGCTGCAGGGAAAGGAACGCTGGAGGAGATATAGCATAGAAAAGAAGAAGCTGCCAGAACACCACTTCTATACAAAGACATACTACTGAATGCCTGATTATCTCCTATGTAAGGTGAGAGTTCTGTGAGACCACACTGGGAGACACCCACAGCAGAAAGATTTTTCACCACAAAAGAACTTTTATAAGAACTATTCACAGATATTTTTTAAAAATTCACTCACCTATACTAGATTCACTTTGACAGCACAAAATCTGCACAGAATCACACGAACAAAAACGGACTTTTTAGGAAATTTTTATGAACTTATTATTTATTATTTAAGACTGCACATTTATATTATGCAATTTTAGATTCCACGTTTGTTTTATTTGCACGGTTTATTGTCAGCGGAAGCTTAGAAGATTACAATTGATATATGAACTTTTATCTAAATGTGGATCAGCATTTGTGAACTATAGAAGATTGTATGGTTATATTATCACCACATTATGTTACAGACTTATGCACATGCTAGTCACAGGGTGGTATAATTATTATAGTCTATGCTGTTTTTTTCCACACCTTCCAATTAATTGCAGTAACCACCATATGCCTGGAAAGGGAATTTATTATTCAGCAGTCATTAGAGTTTGAACTTTATTTCACAAATATTGCGCGAAATTTTATTTAATAATGATTGTGCAATTGACCTTCAACCTGGTGCCATACCCCCTCGTGGCCGGGTTTACCCTTTGTCGGTCTTGGAGGATAAGACCATGGAGGAGTATGTTGCAGAGGTTTCATCCGCAAATCCTCGTCTCCTGCTGGTGCTGGTTTCTTTTTTGTGAAGAAGAAAATTGGTGAACTGAGACCTTGTATCGATTATAGGGGTCTCAGTGGTTTCACGATTAAGAATGCCTATCCTATTCCGTTGATTACGGAGTTATTTGACCGCCTCAAGGGAGCAACGGTTTTCACAAAGCTTGATTTGAGAGGGGCATACAATCTCGTCAGGAATAAGGAGGGCGATGAGTGGAAAACTGCGTTTAATACCAGATCAGGTCATTATGAGTATCTCGTAATGCCTTTTGGCTTTTGTAACGCTCCGGCGGTTTTCCAGGAGTTCATTAACAACGTCCTCTGAGATTTGTTGCAGTTATGTGTGGGGGTTTATCTTGACGATATCCTCATATTTTCCAAGTCCCTGGAGTGCCACTACACAGATGTCTGTCGTGTGCTTCAGAGCCTAAGAGAGAACAAGCTATATTGTAAATTGGAAAAGTGCGAATTCCATTGTGAACAGGTTAAATTCCTGGGCTATGCCATTTACACTGCTGGTTTTTCGATGGACCCAGTGAAACTTTCATCGGTCCTACAGTGGCCTCGACCCATGGGTTTATGTCCTCTGCAGCATTTTCTTGACTTTGCCAACTATTATCGGAAGTTTATTCGTAACTTCTCATCTCTGGTCAAGCCCCTGACTGATATGACCAGGAAAGACAACAACCCACAGAGTTTGGTTCTCTGGAGTCCATTAAGGCCTTTGAGAGTCTCAAGGCTGCCTTTGTTTCTGCTCCTGTTTTTGCACACCCTGATCCTATGTTGCCTTTTATCCTAGAAGGTGATGCTTCTGAGACTGGAGTTGGCGCCCTTCTGTCTCAACGTCCTAACTCTGAGTGCGCTATGCATCCGTGTGGCTACTTTTCCAAGAAATTGTCACCGGCAGAGTGCAATTACGAGATTGGTGACAGAGAGCTGTTGGCGATCATTTTAGCCCTGAAAGAATGGAGACATCTCCTTGAAGGTACCACTGTGCCGGGTCTCATTCTTACTGACCATAAGAATCTCACATTCTTGTCTGAGGCTAAGCTCCCCTCTCCCAGGAGGGTGCGATGGGCTCTTTTCTTGTCAAGTTTTAATTACATTGTCTCATTCTTACCAGTACTTAGAATGTAAGGGTTGATGCCCTGTCACGACAATTTTCCTTCACTTCCAAGATGGAGTCCGTTCCGGTTCCTGTGATTCCTCCTGATCGTACTCTGGCTACGGTTCGCACCAGTCTCACTTCCCCTTTGGGTGACAAAATTCTTGCTGCTCAGGTCGATGATCCTCCTGAGAAACCTTGTGACCGCTGCTTTGTTCATGAGAGTCTCAATACTGCTGTGCTCCAGGCTTACCATTCTCCCAAGGCTGCTGGCCACCCTGGGAAGAATCAAGTCTTTTGGGCCATTTCCCAACAATTCTGGTGGCCTAGTCTACGTGCTGATTTAACAGCCTTTTTAGCTGCCTGTTCCATGTGTGCTCAGAGTAAGACTCCACGACATCTTCCAGTGGGCCTCCTACAACCCATACCCAATGGAGAGAGGCCCTGGACCCACCTGTCCATGGATTTCATTGTTGAGTTACCAAACTCCCAGGGCAACACAGTTATCCTTATGGTGGTTGACAGGTTCTCGACATATAAAGATAAAGTGAGCGCTGAGCCCAACACAGTATAAACCCCTAATCCCAGTGGAGAACTAGTGTTAAAACAATGCAATATAAAGGAATATAAAAAATGAAAATTATAAATGGCATTGGCTGTAATATTGTCCATATGGGCTATAGTAATGTCCATAAAGTTAATGGGATGATAGAAACTTAAGAAGACAGCCCCATTGGAGAAAAAGAAGCAATCCTCTGGACACTCTGTAGATGAAACAAAGGCGCCACTCTAAGTGCAGTAAAACACATGACGTTTAATAAAACTGTAAGAGAGGTACTCACAAAGGTACATGTAAACAGGCATGTTGGCAAAAATTCCTTGATTGTGGTGGTCTCCAGTGGACAGGCTGCGCCGATGGATGCCAACACTTCCTGTCATTGGAATGCATGCTGACAACCAAGGGGATGAGATCACTTCCGGACACGGGAACGAATAGGCGACGCGTTTGCGGAGCTACGCTCCTTCCTCAGGCCTAACGTGGGCTGTGATTGGACAGAGCTTATACAGCAAGTGGATAGTGCAGGATAGGTTCAAAAAGCGCTCAATGCATTGGCTAATGCTGCAATCGCTCAAAAACTGGCAAAACAATTGAAGAAGTAACTGATTAGATTACATCAGATACCAAAACAAGTAGATCATATGGTGCATTTAAATTACAATTAAAAACAAGCTGAAATTAAAAATGAACAAGATCAAAGGACTATATGTCTGTATATGTAAGTGAAACCAATGAGAAACCAATTGGGAGGCCTATTTAAAGCACTAATGGTGCTGTGTGGACCCATAACCTGGACAAACAGCAGGAGGTTGCACCTAGTGCTGGAAAGGAATCAAGGATGATACGGAATGAATTGGAACGTGATAATATTAATAGCTAAAGATGAAAATTGAAAAAAGAAAAAGGAAAAAAGAAAAAAAAAAGAATAAATAAAATAAAAGTAAAAATAAGAATAAGAATAATAAAAAAAAATTACAGATAAAAATACAAAATTAATGTGAAAATAAAATTAAGATTAAGTATAAAGATGACAAATAAAAATAAAATTAAGAAAAAAGAGTGGAATTAATAAATTAAATTAAATGAGATTGGGGATCCACAGCACCTTTTGTAACAAGTACTTAGGGTAACTGATGGGTTTGATGATGTAACACTACTCAAATGAGAGTGTGTTAAACAAATGGGGGGGCAACAGAGAGAAAGAAAGTGTGGGAGGGAGTTGAATCGGTGTTAAATAATAGTGGGTATATATTTATTAAATACGTGTACCTACAAATGACAGTATGAACTAGAGCCACCAGAAAGGAAAATGAAGAGGAAAAAAGAGAAAGAGAGATTGAGAAAGAAAAAGAAAAGAAAAAGAATAAAAAGGAAGGAGAAAACAGGTAAACATGTAATGGATAAACTGTATAAACTTGGGGAATGCCCTGAATGAAGAAAAAAAGGGGGAGAGAGGGAAGGCGGTGATTGGTGTAGTGTGGGGTAAATGAAAGTTGGGCAATGGTGGCGCCATATCAACATAAGGAGGTGAGGAAGAGGAAGGTAGTCAAATTAGGCTACTCACCTCTATTTCCTCGTTCAAACCTCCAGGGGTAAGGGAGTCCAAGGTATAAATCCAATACGTTTCCCTCTGACAGAGGCGTTTGGACTCAATAATCCAGACTCTGAGACCAGATGAAGAGTGGTCGTGTTTCTTGAGGAAGTGTAGGGGAACACTGTGCGTGTCATCCCCTGCCTCTACGAGACGGCGGTGCTCCCCAAACCTTTTTTCTCAAAGTATGCATGGTTCTACCCTCTGTAGAACAATTGAAAAAATTGCTAATCTGATACGTCTTGCCTTTGTTGGTAAACTCTTTTTAAACCATGTGTAACATGGTTTCATGTCAGGCATAGTTTTTTGCGGCACTGACACATCCCAACCAAGGGGATGAGACATGGAAATGCAATTTTGGAACCTTGTTGGGATTTATATTTGCTAGGTGCTACCAGATTTTCGATGTTTATTGTTTTCCGATATGTGAATTTAGGTTTGGGTGTAATGATAGATTTTAACTGTGGATCCTGGAGTAAGATTGACCAGTGTCTGTTCAGGATACGTTCCATAGCTTTGTGTTGAGTATGGAACTGGGTCACAAATCTGACAGATTGTGCCGTGGACTGATCAGTATCTATAGTTGGTATAGGGTGCTCTGACAAATAGAAATCAAATGCTTCACCAATAAGTTTGGGTGGAAATGCTTTATCAAGGAATTTCTGTTTCAAAAGGTACCCTTTTGCAATATAGTCCGATTTCCTTGTGCAATTCCTATGCAGTCGGCAAAATTGCCTTTTTGGGATGTTGGAAATCCATCTTGGATGGATTTCGTGGCAGCTCTGATGGTGTAAGAAAGAGTTACCAGCTGTAGGTTTTGTGTAATTTTTATCCAAAATTTTACCATCTTGATGGAATAGTGTTAGATCTAAGAATGCGAGTTGTGAAGGATCATGTTCCGAGGTGAATGTGAGACCATAAGCATTGTTGTTGCAATGTTTCATGAACTCTAGAAAAAGGGGCTCTGGGCCATTCCAAATGATGATGATATTGTCAATATACCTCCCATAAAAGACTATATGGGAGGTGAAGGGATTGTTAAGCCAGATGTGATTGGCCTCCCAGTAACCCATGGTCAAATTGGCGTAGCTGGGGGCAAAATTGGCCCCCCATAGCTGTACCCTTAACTTGGAGATAGAATTCTCCATCAAACTCAAAATAATTGTAGGAGGGAGTTGAATCAGTGTTAAATAATAGTGGGTATATATTTATTAAACACGTGTACCTACAAATGACAGTATGAACTAGACCCACCAGAAAGGAAAAGGAAGAGGAAAAAAGAGAAAGAAAGAGAGAGAGAAAGAAAAAGAATAAAAAGGAATTTTAAATAATGGGTGAACTGTATGAACTTGGGGAATGCCCTGAATGAAGAAAAAAAAGGGGGGAGAGGGAAGGGGGGGGATTGGTGTAGTGTGGTGTAAATGAAAGTTGGGCAATGGTGGAGCCATATCAACATAAGGAGGTGAGGAAGAGAAAGGTAGTCAAATTAGGCTACTCACCTCTATTTCCTCGTTCAAACCTCCAGGGGTAAGGGAGTCCAAGGTATAAATCCAGTACGTTTCCCTCTGACAGAGGCGTTTGAAATGCTCTGCCAGTGGGAAAGTACCGGAAATGGACTCAATAATCCAGACTCTGAGACCAGATGAAAAGTGGTCGTGTTTCTTGGGGAAGCGTAGGGGAACACTGTGCGTGTCGTCTCCTGCCTCTATGAGACGGCGGTGCTCCCCAAACCTTTTTTCTCAAAGTACGCATGTTTCTACCCACATACTAAAGCCCACACAGGCAGATTAAACAATAGACTACAAACTCTGTAGACCAATTGAAAAAATTGCTAATCTGATACGTCTTGCCTTTGTTGGTAAACTCTTTTTAAACCATGTGCAACATGGTTTCATGTCAGGCATAGTTTGCGGCACTGATACATCCCAACCAAGGGGATGAGACATGGAAATGCAATTTTGGAACCTTGTTGGGATTTATATTTGCTAGGTGCTACCAAATTTTTGATGTTTATTGTTTTATGATATGTGAATTTAGGTTTGGGTGTAATGATAGATTTTAACTGTGGATCCTGGAGTAAGATTGACCAGTGTCTGTTCAGGATACGTTCCATAGCTTTGTGTTGAGTATGGAACTGGGTCACAAATCTGACAGATTGTGCCGTGGACTGATCAGTATCTATAGTTGGTATAGGGTGCTCTGACAAATAGAAATCAAATGCTTCATCAATAAGTTTGGGTGGAAATGCTTTATCAATGAATTTCTGTTTCAAAAGGTACCCTTCTGCGATATAGTCCGATTTCCTTGTGCAATTCCTACGCAGTCTGCAAAATTGGCTTTTTGGGATGTTGGAAATCCATCTTGGATGGTGGCAGCTCTGATGGTGTAAGAAAGAGTTACCAGCTGTAGGTTTTGTGTAATTTTTAGCCAAAATTTTACCATCTTGATGGAATAGTGTTAGATCTAAGAATGCTAGTTGTGAAGGATCATGTTCTGAGGTGAATGTGAGACCATAAGCATTGTTGTTGCAATGTTTCAAGAACTCTAGAAAAAGGGGCTCTGGGCCACCCCAAATGACAATGATATTGTCAATATACCTCCCATAAAAGACTATATGGGAGGTGAAGGGATAAGCCAGAGTTAAGCCAGATGTGATTGGCCTCCCAGTAACCCATGGACAAATTGGCGTAGCTGGGGGAAAAAATGGCCCCCCATAGCTGTACCCTTAACTTGGAGATAGAATTCTCCATCAAACTCAAAATAATTGTGGATCAGGCAGAATTCCGTGGCCTCCAAAATGAACTCTGCCTGGCCCAGATTGAGTAGAGGATCAAAAGAAAGAAAACTTGCAGTAGCTCTAAGGCCTATTTCATGTGGGATCGAGGTATAGAATGAATTTACATTGAGGGAAGCCCACATGTAAGTGGGCTCCCATGTGTAATGATCTAATTGTTCCAGAAGATGGGTGCCATCACGGATGTAGGAGGGAAGACTGATTGCAAGAGGTTGCAAAAACTGATCTATATACTGGGAAATGGGACTAGTGATGCTGTCTATAGCTGCAACTATTGGTCGGCCTGTAGGATTTTGAATGCTCTTATGTATTTTGGCCATGTGGTAAAAATATGGAGTGGAGAAGTATGGTTTGTTGAAAAAAGCATACTCATGTTTTGAAATGATGTCTTTATTTTTGGCCTTATCTGTGAGAGTTTTAAATTCTGTAGTGAAATTGGGCAAAGGGTCACAGCGTAATTTTTGGTATGTGTTGTCATCAGACAGAAGGTGGCGGGGTTCAGCCAAGTAATCACTGCGGTTCTGGATTACAATGCCTCCACCTTTGTCTGCAGTTTTAATGACTATATCTCAGTTGTCGGTGAGATGTTTTAGGGCTTATTTTTCTTTGGGGGTGAGATTAGAATGGTTAGAATGCCTGTCATGTGTATGTTGACATCATTTTTGCATGTCGGAAAAAACGACCTGATAAAAGGTTTGGAGATAGGGTCCCTTGACATGTGTGGGATTAAACACAGATTTCGGCCTGAATTCACTGTATTGTACAGAAGGGATAGTAGAGAGATGTTGCGTGAGGAGGAGCATGTCCTCATCTTCATCATCACTCTCTGTACTGCACAGAACCTTAAGGATGCTCAATTCTAGTGAATCACTGGTTTCTGGTGACAGAGTGGATTCTACAGAACTGGGATGCGTGAGACTGTCTACAGCCTTTTGTGATTTGATGTTGTAAAAACGTTTTAGGGTGAGATTACGAATGAACATATGCAAATCTTTGAATAATCAAAGTGAATTTGGTAATGATGATGGAGCAAAATTGAGTTGTAAAATAGAAGCTTCAGCTGCAGACAAATCATGAGAAGATAAATTGAAGATTTTTACTGTTTTAGGGACTTGGCCCTGTGATTTATGACGCTGCTTTCCCCCTCACTTTCCTCTTCTTCTAATTTTCTTTTCCCTGAGGATGGACGGTTGGGTAACAAGGGGGAAAGTGCTAAAAAATGCTGAGAATCAGTTTGAATGTGGTCTGAGGGAGCTTGTTCTGCTGATAGTGCGGAATCCAAGCTGTGTGGTGATCTGAACGTCTGTGTGTTAAAGTCCTGAGGCCCAGTGTGAAAGGGAGACCAAACTATTGGGAATGTAGAACTGGTAGGACTGACCCTGTTGTCGCCATCTAGAACAAGGGTTGCAGAGTCACAAGGTATGGCGGTAGACAGTACAGGATCAGGAATTCTATCATGGGATGTGGAACAGGACGGTGGACTAGAGTGGGTATGCTTGTCCTGTGTGGGCCCACTGCTGGTAGTTGGATTATTGTTTGTGTTGGTATTGGTCTTTTTGTTTTGGTTGTTATTTTTATTTTTGGTGGCATGATTTCTAGCTCTATTGGTCGGTACTCATTGGGGTTTAGGAGTGAGTGGACGTGTCCCAAGAGAGGAAGGGAGGAACGTGACTCTATGATTGATGTCGGTGGGATGCACTGGGTGTGGGAGGGGCATGGGCCTGGGAGGAGGCCATGGTCTGTGGCCCAGAGGACCTACAGTGCATTGCATGATAAGCATGGGGGGTGGGGGGAGGGTGGGTTGTAAAGTTGGTGTTGGGTGCACGATGACTCTTTTTCCAATTGAAAACCCTACCTAAATTGAAATCGTCCAAGTCTCTCCTCATTTTCCCTAACTTCATCTGGATCAAGGTGCCTTCATCTTTTTTACTGTGATGTTTGAGAGTATTTAACCATGAGATGGGTAAGTTGGATGATAGGGTAGATGGGATTTGTTGAATTTTATTTGTTCAACTAAATCTAGATATTTTTGTTTTCTTTGTTGTATGATGATATGCATCCACGTCTGTGTACAAAATTCTGAAATCTGAGACCATTTATTGGACAGTTCAGGTGTCAAAAAAGCATGTTTTTAATATTCTCAAACCCCGAGGGGAAATAGAGTGGGATATGTATTGTTCTAAAAAGAAATTATCACACCACTGGTGATAGGCAGAAATCGTGAGATGCTCTAGTTTCCTGAAATGTGTGCAACAATTCTTGAGAGTGTGTCCAGGGATGGTAAAATGATTTTTGAAAAATCCCGTTGGGAATAATGCGTACAGTTGATCTAATACATCATATTTGACCGATTTGAGTTGTTAAAGCCACTCCATGTTAGGGATGGCGTTGTGAATATGAGTATTGAAAAGACAATCACACTGGTACAGAAAGCTCACATGGATGCTACCTTGCTATAACCAGAGGAAAAATGATAAACCGGTATGGGAAGTGGTTGAACAATAAGAATAACAGTTATAACACATAGAATGAATTATGTGTAGAGTTATCTAAAACCTGGAATGTATTGAGTGGACAATGTGAGTCCTGAAAAAATAGGAGCAGGACCAATAAATGGCCAATAATAAGCAAAATATGGTACTATATGAGTGGAACTCAGGGAGAGAGGGGAAGAGGGTGTGGGAAAAAGGGTAGGGTAGGGGGTGTAGTATTGAACAACTGTTTGTTGGGTGAGCAGCACAACGATAAAACATCTTAAAACAGAACAACAGCATATAAAGATAAAGTGAGCGCTGAGCCCAACACAGTATAAACCCCTAACCTTGTTGTTCCCAGTGGAGAACCAGTGTATAAAACAAAGCAATATAAAGGAAGATAAAAAATGAAAATTATAAATGGCATTGGCTGTTATAATGTCCATATGGGTTATAGTAATGTCCATAAAGTTCATGGGACGATAGCAACTTAAAAGGCAGCCCCGTTGGAGAAAAAGAAGCAATCCTCTGGACACTCTGTAGATGAAACAAAGGCGCCACTCTAAGTGCAGTAAAACACATGAAGTTTAATAAAACAGTAAGAGAGGTACTCACAAAGGTACATGTAAATGGGCATGTTGGCAAAAATCTGCCGGATATCCTGGAAGTGGGTCTGATTTGGTTCCTTGATCGCGGTGGTCTCCGGTGGACAGGCTGCGCCGATGGATGCCGACACTTCCTGTCATTGGAATGCACGCTGACAACCAAGGGGATGAGATCACTTCTGGAATCAGGAACGAATAGGCGATGCGTTTGCGGTGCTACGTTCCTTCCTCAGGCCTAACATGGGCTGTGATTGGACAGGGCTTATTCAGCCAGTGGATAGTGCTGATAGGTTCAAAAAGCGCTCAATGCATTGGATAATGCTGCAATCACTCAAAAACTGGCAAAACAATTGAGGAAGTAACTGATTAGATTACATCAGAAACCAAAACAAGTAGATTACATGGTGCGTTTAAAATTGCAATTAAAAACAAGCTGAAATTAAAAACGAACAAGATCAAAGGACTATATGTGTGTATATGTAAGTGAAACCAATGAGAAACCAATTGTGAGGCCTATTCTGGTGGCTCTAGTTCATACTGTCATTTGTAGGTACACGTGTTTAATAAATATATACCCACTATTATTTAACATCGATTCAACTTACTCCCACACTTTTTTCTCTCTGTTGCCCCCCCCATTTGTTTAACACACTCTCATTTGAGTAGTGTTACATCATCAAACCCATCAGTTACCCCAAGTAGTTGTTACAAAAGGTGCTATGGATCCCCAATCTTATTAAATGTATTAATTCCACTCTTTTTTTTTAATTTTATTTTTATTTTTATTTGTCATCTTTATACTTAATCTTAATTTTATTTTCACATTAATTTTGTATTTTTATCTTTTTTTTTATTATTATTATTTTTACTTTTATTTTTATTCTTTTTTTTTTTTTTCTTCCTTTTTCTTTTTTTCTTTTTCATTTTTAGCTATTAATATTATCACGTTCCAATTCATTCCATATCATTCTTGATTCCTTTCCAGCACTAGGTGCAACCTCCTGCTGTTTGTCCAGGTTATGGGTCCACACAGCACCATTAGTGCTTTAAATAGGCCTCCCGATTGGTTTCTCATTGGTTTCACTTACATATACACACATATATTCATTTGATCTTGTTAGTTTTTAATTTCAGCTTGTTTTTAATTGTAATTTTAAACGCACCATGTAATCTACTTATTTTGGTATCTGATGTAATCTAATCAGTTACTTCCTCAATTGTTTTGCCAGTTTTTGAGCGATTGCAGCATTATTCAATGCATTGAGTGCTTTTTGAACCTATCAGCGCTATCCACTGGCTGTATAAGCCCTGTCCAATCACAGCCCACGTTAGGCCTGAAGAAGGAGCGTAGCTCCACAAACGCGTCGCCTATCCGTTCCCGATTCCGGAAGTGATCTCAACCCCTTGGTTGTCAGCGTGCGTTCCAACGACAGGAAGTGTCAGCATCCATCGGCACAGCCTGTCCACCGGAGACCACCGCGATCAAGGAACCAAATCAGACCCACTTCCAGGATATCCGGCAGATTTTTGCCAACATGCCTGTTTACATGTACCTTTGTGAGTACCTCTCTTACAGTTTTAATAAACTTCATGTGTTTTACTGCACTTAGAGTGGCGCCTTTGTTTCATCTACAGAGTGTCCAGAGGATTGCTTCTTTTTCTCCAATGGGGCTGTCTTCTTAAGTTGCTATCGTCCCATTAACTTTATGGACATTTCTATAGCCCATATGGACATTATTACAGCCAATGCCATTTATAGTTTTCATTTTTTATCTTCCTTGTTTTATACACTAGTACTCCACTGGGAGCAACAGGGTTAGGGGTTTATACTGTGTTGGGCTCAGCTCTCACTTTATCTTTATATGTTGTTGTTCTGTTTTAAGAAGTATTATCGTTGTGCTGCTCACCCAACAAACAGTTGTTCAATACTACACCCCCTACCCTACCCCTTTTCCCACACCCCCTTCCCCTCCCACCCTGAGTTCCACTCATATAGTACCATATTTTGCTTATTATTGGCCATTTTTGGGTCCTGCTCCTATTTTTTCAGGACTCACATTGTCCACTCAATACATTTCCGGTTGCCATCAACTACGTTTGTTTTATCCTTTTCTACTTGATTATTCATCAGATGCCATTGTTTTTAGATAACTCTACACATAATTCATCTTATGTGTTATAACTGTTATTCTTATTGTTCAACCACTTCCCATACCGGTTTATAATTTTTCCTCTGGTTATAGCAAGGTAGTATCCATGTGAGCTTTCCGTACCAGTGTGATTCTCTTTTCAATACTCATATTCACAGCGCCATCCCTAACATGAAGTGGCTACAACAACTCGAATCAGCCAAATACAGTATGATGTATTAGATCAACTGTACGCATTATTTCCAATGGGATTTTTCAAAAATCATTTTACCATCCCTGGACACACTCTCAAGAATTGTTGCACACATTTCAGGAAACTAGAGCATCTCATGATTTCTGCCAATCACCAGTGGTGTGATAATTTCTTTTTAGAACAATACATATCCCACTCTATTTACCCTCGGGGTTTGAGAATATTAAAAATATGCTCTTTTTTGACACCTGAACTGTCCAATGAATGGTCTCAGATTTCAGAATTTTGTACACAGAAGTGGATGCATGTCTTGATACAACAAAGAGAATAAAAATATCTAGATTTAATTGAACAAATAAAATTCAACATATCCCATCTAAGTACCCTATCATCCAATTTACCCATCTCATGGTTAAATACTCTCAAACATCACAGTAAAAAAGATGAAGACACCTTGATCAAGATGAAATTAGGGAAAATGAGGAGAGACTTGGACGATTTCAATTGGAAAAAGAGTCATCGTGCACCCAACACAAACTTTACAACCCACCCTCCCCCACCCCCCCATGCCTCTCATACAATGCACTGTAGGTCCTCCGGGCCACAGACCATGGCCTCCTTCCAGGTCCATGCCCCCCCCCCCACACCCAGTGCATCCCACCGACATCAATCATAGAGTCACGCCCCTCCCTTTCTCTCTTGGGACATGTCCACTCACTCCTAAACCCCAACGAGTACCGACCAATAGAGCTAGAAATTATGCCACCAAAAATAGAAATAAAAATAACAACCAAAACCAAAACAAAATGACCAATACCAAAACAAACAATAATCCAACTACCAGCAGTGGGCCCACACAGGACAAGAGTACCTGCTCTAGTCCACAGTCCTGTTCCACATCCCATGATAGAATTCCTGATCCTGTACTGTCTACTGCCATACCTTGTGACTCTTCGACCCTTGTTCTAGATGGAGACAACAGGGTCAGTCCTACCAGTTCTACATTCCCAATAGTTTGGTCTCCCTTTCACACTGGGCCTCAGGACTTTAACACACAGACGTTCAGATCACCACACAGCTTGGATTCTGCACGTTCAGCAGAACAAACTCCCTCAGACCACATTCAAACTGATTCTCAGCATTTTTTAGCACTTTCCCCCTTGTTACCTAACCGTCCATCCTCAGGGAAAAGAAAATTAGAAGAAGAGGAAAGCGAGGGGGAAAGCAGCATCATAAATCACAGGGCCAAGTCCCTAAAACAGTAAAAATCTTCAATTTATCTTCTCACAATTTGTCTGCAGCTGAAGCTTCTATTTTACAATGGGGTCTCATTTTGCTCCATCTTCATTACCAAATTCATTTCAATTATTCAAAGATTTACATATGTTCATTCATAATCTCACCCTAAAACGTTATTACAACATCAAATCACAAAAGGCTGTAGACAGTCTCACGTATCCCAGTTCTGTAGAATCCACTCTGTCACCAGGAACCAGTGATTCACTAGAATAGAACATCCTTAAGGATCTGTACAGTACAGAGAGTGATGATGAAGATGAGGACATGCTCCTCCTCACGCAACATCTCTCTACTTCCCCTTCTGTACAATACAGTAAATTCAGGCTGAAATCTGTGTTTAATCCCACACATGCCAAGGGACCCTATCTCCAAACCTTTTATCAGGTTGTTTTTTCTGACATGCAAAAATTATGTCAACATACACATGACAGGCATTCTAACCATTCTAATCTCACCCCCAAAGAAAAATCAGCCCTAAAACATCTCACCGACAACTGAGATATAGTCATTAAAACTGCAGACAAAGGTGGAGGCATTGTAATCCAGAACCGCAGTGATTACTTGGCTGAACCCCGCCGCCTTCTGTCTGATGACAACACATACCAAAAATTACGCTGTGACCCTTTGCCCAATTTCATTACAGAAGTTAAAACGCTCACAGATAAGGCCAAAAATAAAGACATCATTTCAAAACATGAGTATGCTTTTTTCAACAAACCATACTTCTCCACTCCATATTTTTACCACATCCCCAAAATACATAAGAGCATTCAAAATCCTCCAGGCCGACCAATAGTTGCAGCTATAGACAGCATAACTAGTCCCATTTCCCAGTTTATAGATCAGTTTTTGCAACCTCTTGCAATCAGTCTTCCCACCTACATCCGTGATGGCACCCATCTTCTGGAACAATTAGATCATTACACATGGGAGCCCACTTACATGTGGACTTCCCTCAACGTTAATTCAACCTATACCTTGATCCCACATGAAATAGGTCTTAGAGCTACTGCAAGTTTTCTTTCTTTTGATCCTCTACTCAATCCGGGCCAGGCAGAGTTAATTTTGGAGGCCACGGAATTCTGCCTGACCCACAATTATTTTGAGTTTGATGAAGGCCAATTTTGCCCCCCCCTACGCCAATTTGACCATGGGGTACTGGGAGGCCAATCACATCTGGCTTAACAATCCCTTCACCTCCCATGTAGTCTTTTATGGGAGGTATATTGACAATATCATTGTCATTTGGGATGGCCCAGAGCCCCTTTTTCTAGAGTTCTTGAAACATTGCAACAACAATGCTCATGGTCTTACATTCACCTCGGAACATGATCCTTCACAACTTGCATTCTTAGATCTAACACTATTCCATCAAGATGGTAAAATTTTGGCTAAAAATTAAACAAAACCTATAGCTGGTAACTCTTTCTTACACCATCAGAGCTGCCACCATCCAAGATGGCTTTCCAACATCCCAAAAAAAAATTTTGCTGACTGCTTAGGAATTGCACCAGGAAATCGGACTATATCGCAGAAGGGTACCTTTTGAAACAGAAATTCATTGATAAAGCATTTCCACTCAAACGTATTGATGAAGCATTTGATTTCTATTTGTCAGAGCACCCTATACCAACTATAGATACCGATCAGTCCACAGCACAATCTGTCAGATTTGTGACCCAGTTCCATACTCAACACAAAGCTATGGAACGTATCCTGAACAGACACTGGTCAATCTTACTCCAGGATCCACAGTTAAAATCTATCATTGCACCCAAACCTAAATTCACATATCGGAAAACAATAAACATCAAAAATCTGGTAGCACCTAGCAAATATAAATCCCAACAAGGTTCCAAAATTGCATTTCCATGTCTCATCTCCTTGGTTGGGATGTATCAGTGCCGCAAAAAACTATGCCTGACATGCAACCATGTTACACAAAAAGAGTTTACCAACAAAGGCAAGACGTATCAGATTAGCAATTTTTTCAATTATTCTTCAGAGTTTGTAGTCTATTATTTATTCTGTCCGTGTGGGCTTTATTATGTGGGTAGAACCATACGTACTTTGAGAAAAAGGTTTGGGGAGCACCGCCATCTCGTAGAGGCAGGGGACGACACACACAATATTCCCCTACACTTCCTCAAGAAACACGGCCACACTTCATCTGATCTCAGAGTTTGGATTATTGAGTTGATTTCCAGTACGTTCCCACTGGCAGAGCGTTTCAAATGCCTCTGTCAGAGGGAAACGCACTGGATTTATACCTTGGACTCCCTTACCCCTGGAGGTCTGAACGAGGAAATAGAGGTGAGGAGCCTAATTTGACTACCTTCCTCTTCCTCACCTCCTTATGTTGATATGGCTCCACCATTGCCCAACTTTCATTTACCCTACACTACACCAATCCCCCCCTTTTTTTTCTTCATTCAGGGCATTCCCCAAGTTCATACAGTTCACCCATTACATGTTTACCTTAGAAGACCCCTATTGGTCTTTTTTCTCCCTCCTTTTTTTTCTTTTTCTTTTCTTTTCCTTTTCTTTTTCTTTCTCTCTTTCTTTCTTTTTTTTTTTTCTCTTCCTTTTCCTTTCTGGTGGCTCTAGTTCATACTGTCATTTGTAGGTACAAGTGATTAATAAATATATACCCACTATTATTTAACACCGATTCAACTCCCTCCCACACATTTTTCTCTCTGTTGCCTCCCCCATTTGTTTAACACACTCTCATTTGAGTAGTGTTACATCATCAAACCCATCAGTTACCCCAAGTACTTGTTACAAAAGGTGCTGTGGATCCCCAATCTTATTTAATTTAATTTATTAATTCCACTCTTTTTTCTTAATTTTATTTTTATTTGTCTTCTTTATACTTAATCTTAATTTTATTTTCACATTAATTTTGTATTTTTATCTGTAATTTTTTTTATTATTATTATTCTTATTTTTACTTTTATTTTTATTTATTCTTTTTTTTTTTTCTTTTTTCCTTTTTCTTTTTTCTATTTTCTTTTTTCACTATTATTATTATCACGTTCCAATTCATTCCATATCATTCTTGATTCCTTTCCAGCACTAGGTGCAACCTCCTGCTGTTTGTCCAGGTTATGAGTCCACACAGCACCATTAGTGCTTTAAATAGGCCTCCCAATTGGTTTCTCATTGGTTTCACTTACATATACACACATATAGTCCTTTGATCTTGTTCGTTTTTAATTTCAGCTTGTTTTTAACTGTAATTTTAAACGCACCGTATGATGTACTTGTTTTGGTATCTGATGTAATCTAATCAGTTACTCCTTCAATTGTTTTGCCAGTTTTTGAGCGATTGCAGCATTATCCAATGCGTTGAGCGCTTTTTGAACCTATCAGCGCTATCCACTGGCTGAATAAGCCCTGTCCAATCACAGCCCATGTTAGGCCTGAGGAAGGAGCGTAGCTCCGCAAACGCATCGCCTATTCATTCCCGATTCCGGAAGTGATCTCATCCCCTCGTTTGTCAGCGTACGTTCCAACGACAGGAAGTGTCGGCATCCATCGGCACAGCCTGTCCACCGGAGACCACCGCGATCAAGGAACCGAATCAGACCCACTTCCAGGATATCCGGCAGATTTTTGCCATCATGCCTGTTTACATGTACCTTTGTGAGTACCTCTCTTACAGTTTTATTAAACTTCATGTGTTTTACTGCACTTAGAGTGGCGCCTTTGTTTCATCTACAGACCGGTTCTTGAAAATGTTGCATTTTATTCCACTCAAGAAGTTGCCTACTTCTAAGGAACTGGCTTCTATTTTTGCTTGGGAGATCTTACGCTTACATGGGCTACCCAAGGTGATTGTCTCAGACAGGGGTAGTCAGTTTGTGTCCCGGTTCTGGCGAGCCTTTTGTGCACAGTTGGGTATTCAGCTTGCTTTTTCCGCTGTGTATCACCCGCAGTCTAATGGGGCTGCAGAACGAGCCAATCAGTCCTACGTTGCTATATTTCTGACCATCATACCAACTTACCGTGGGTGGAGATTGCTCACAATAGTGCCTTGAATTCAGCTTCCCGTTTGTCCCCGTTTATGACGAACTATGGTTTCCAACCTTCCATGTTGCCTGACTCGTTTGTTCCGCAGAGTATTCCTGCATTAGAGGAGCATCTCTGTGGTCTTCGTTCCACTTGGACACAAGTCCAGAAGGCTTTGCGACATGCTAATGATTGGTACAGACTCCATGCTGACCGCAGACACCTGCCTGCATCTTCCTACCAGGTTGGGGACAGAGTCTGGCTGTCGTCTCGCAACCTCTGACTTCGTGTTCCTTCTTTGAAGTTCGCACCTCAGTTTATTGGGCCTTTCTGTATCCTTCACAGGATTAACCCAGTGGCTTACGTGTTTGACCTTCCTCCTAGTATGCGCATCTCTAATGTGTTTCATGTCTCCTTATTGAAACCTTTGGTCTGCAACCGCTTTACCACCTCGGTGCCACATCCTCACCCTATACAGGTTGAGTACCATGAGGAGTATGAAGTACAATCCATTGTTGACTCCCATAGGTTCCGTGGGTGCACACAGTACCTAGTGCATTGGAAAGGGTATGGTCTGGAGGAACGCTCTTGGGTCTCATCCTCGGATGTACCCTGTCCTTCTCCATGATTTCAATAGACGTTTTACCCTCAAGCCCAGTGGTCCTCTGAGCAGGAGGGGTCGTAGAGGAGGTGGTACTGTCAGGGCTGGGCTCAACCCTGCCTTCTCTGCGCTGGCCGCTCAGCTGTCGGCTAATTGCCAGCTCCTTTCTCTCCACAGTGACTCAGCTGTTGATGATCTGCTCGTCAGTCCTGGCTACTTAAAGCCGTCCAGCTCACTTCATCTCTGCCTTCGCCTTTGGTCACATCTCAGAGACTTTCTCCTGCTTTCCTGTTGAAGACTTGCTCGGCTGACATCCCTTCTGGCTCCTGATCCTGCTTGCTGTACTACTACGTTGATCTCTGGCTCTCTGACATTGACATTGGCTGACTACCCGATCTGGTTACTGAACTCTGGTTATGTATTGACTACGCTTACTCTGTTTACCTTTTTATTATTAATAAACAAGTGTGATTAACTGTACTTCTGTCTTGGTCTGATTCATACTCATACTTGAGATGTTTCTACAACTTGACTGGGGTCCACCTGTGGTAAATTCAGATGATTGGACATGATCTGGAAAGGCACACACCTGTCTATATAAGGTCCCACAGTTAACAGTGCATGTCAGAGCATAAACCAAGCCATGAAGTCCAAGGAATTGTCTGTAGACCTCCGAGGCAGGATTGTATCGAGGCACAGATCTGTGGAAGGGCACAGAAAAATTTCTGCAGCATTGAAGGTCCCATTGAGCACAATGGCCTCCATCATTCATAAATGGAAGAAGTTTGGAAACCACCAGGACACTTCCTAGAGCAGACTGCCCTGCGAAACTGAGCGGTCAGGGAAGAAGGGCCTTCGTCAGGGAGGTGACCAAGAACCTGATGCTCACTCTGACAGAGCTCCAGCATTTCTCTGTGGAGAGAGGAGAACCTTCCAGAAGACAAAAACATCTCTGCAGGACTCCAATAATCAGGCCTGTATGGTAGAGTGACCAGATGGAAGCCACTCCTCAGTAAAAGGCACATGACAGCCCACCTGGAGTTTGTCAAAAGGCACCTGATATACTCTTAGACCATGAGAAACAAAGTTCTCTTGTCTGAAGAAACAAAGATTGAACTCTTTGGCCTGAATGGAAAGCAACATGTCTGGAGGAAACCAGGCACCGCTCATCTCCTGGCCAATACCATCCCTACAATGAAGTATGGTGGTGGCAGCATCATGCTATGGGGATGTTTTTCAGCAGCAGGAACTGGGAGGCTAGTCAGGATTAAGAGAAAGATTAATGCATCAATGTATAGAGATATCCTTAATGAAAACCTGCTCCTGAGTGCTCTGGACCTCAGACTGGGGTGAAGGGTCCTCTACTAACAGGACAACGACCCTAAGTACACAGCCAAGATAACAAAGGAGTGGCTATGGGACAACTCTGTGAATGTCTTTGAGTGGCCTAACCAGAGCCCAGACTTGAACGCGATTGAACATTTCTGGAGAGATCTGAAAATGGCTGTGCACCAATGCTCCCCATCCAACCTCATGGAGCTTGAGATGTCCTGCAAAAAAGAGTGGGATAAACTGCCCAAAAATAGGTGTGCCAAGCTTGTAGCATCATACGCAAAGAGATTTGAGGCTATAACTGGTGCCAAGGGTGCTTCAACAAAGTATTGAGCAAAGGCTGGGAATACTTATGTACAGTGATACCTCGGTTCACAAACTTAATTTGTGAAATTACTCTGGTCGTTAACCGAATTGGTTGTGAACCGAGGCAAATTTTCCCATAGGGTTCAATGTTAATCAGGTTAGTCCGTTCTGAACTTTTTTTTTTTTTGTTTATATATACAGTAAAATTATGAAATGTATGTACAAAAAAAGGATTTTAAACATGTATTACATACGGTCTTTTACATTAAGCTGACCTCTTTTATGTGTACATCTAAAAAGAAAAAAAAACTAAAGCTCCTCTTTAATTCTTGTTTGAAACATTCCCAAATCCCAATTTAAATAACTAATCTAGGGGCCAGAAAACAGCACTGTGCATGCAGGAAAAGATCATCTGAGGGCATGATAAAGTAGTAGAATTCACATGAACTGTTTTTCCATGATTCCCAATCAAGTGAGCCCACCCTCATGGTAGTCAGTGGGCAGGTACACTGCTCTTCTCAATATGAACGTGTCAGAGCATGGAATATGGCTCGGGTTCGTGAACCAAAGTGGAGTTCCTGAACCAGAGCAAATTTTTGTGAACTCTTCTGTTCGTGAAACGAGTTGTTTGTGAACAGAAGCGTTAGTAAACCGAGGTATCACTGAACATGTGATTTTTTTTTTCATTTTTTATTTTTAATAAATCTGCAAAGATTTCAGACAAACTTCTTTCACATTGTCATTATGGGGTATTGTTTGTAGAATTTTGAGGAAAATACTGAATTCAATCCATTTTGGAGTAAGGCTGTAACATAAAAAAATGTGGAAAATTGAAGCGTTGTGAATACTTTCTGGATGCACTTGAGTGATTGGTTTCACTTACATATACAGACATATAGTCCTTTGATCTTGTTCGTTTTTAATCTCAGCTTGTTTTTAATTGTAATTTTAAATGCACCATATGATCTACTTGTTTTGGTATCTGATGTAATCTAATCAGTTACTTCTTCAATTGTTTTGCCAGTTTTTGAGCGATTGCAGCATTATCCAATGCACTGAGCGCTTTTTGAACCTATCAGCGCTATCCACTGGCTGTATAAGCCCTGTCCAATCACAGCCCACGTTAGGCCTGAGGAAGGAGCCTAGCTCCGCAAACGCATCACCTATTTGTTCCCGATTCCGGAAGTGATCTCATCCCCTCGGTTGTCAGCGTGTGTTCCAATGACAGGAAGTGACGGCATCCATCGGCGCAGCCTGTCCACCGGAGACACCGCGATCAAGGAACCGAATCAGACCCACTTCCAGGATATCAGGCAGATTTTTACCAACATGCCTGTTGACATGTACCTTTGTGAGTACCTCTCTTACAGTTTTATTAAACCTCATGTGTTTTACCGCACTTAGAGTGGCACCTTTGTTTCATCTACAGACCGGTTCTCGAAAATGTTGCATTGTATTCCACTCAAGAAGTTGCCTACTTCTAAGGAACTGGCTTCTATTTTTGCTTGGGAAATCTTTTGCTTACATAGGCTACCCAAGGTGATTGTCTCAGACAGGGGTAGTCAGTTTGTGTCCCGGTTCTGGCGAGCCTTTTGTGCACAGTTGGGTATTCAGCTTGCTTTCTCCTCTGTGTATCACCCGCAGTCTAATGGGGCCGCAGAACGAGCCAATCAGTCCTTGGAGCAATTCCTATGTTGCTATATTTCTGACCATCATAACAACTAGTCAGACCTCTTACCGTGGGCGGAGTTTGCTCACAATAGTTCCTTGAATTCAGCTTCCCGTTTGTCCCCGTTTATGGCAAACTATGGTTTCCAACCTTCCGTGTTGTCTGCCTTGTTTGTTCCGCAGAGTATTCCTGCATTAGAGGAGCATCTCCGTGGCCTTTGTTTCACTTGGGCACAAGTCCAGGAGGCTTTGCGACATGCTAACGATAGGTACAGACTCCATGCTGACCGCAGAAGCCTGCCTGCGCCTTCCTACCAGGTTGGAGACAGAGTCTGGCTGTCGTCTCGCAACCTCCGACTTCGTGTTCCTTCTTTGAAGTTCGCACCTCAGTTTATTGGGCCTTTCCGTATCCTTCACAGGATTAACCCAGTAGCTTACGCGTTGGACCTTCCTCCTAGTATGAGCATCTCTAATGTGTTTCATGTCTCCTTATTGAAACCTTTGGTCTGCAACCGCTTTACCACCTCGGTGCCATGTCCTCACTCTATACAGGTTGAGAACCATGAGGAGTATGAAGTACAATCCATTGTTGACTCCCATAGGTTCCATGGGCGCATACAGTACCTGGTGCATTGGAAAGGGTACGGTCCGGAGGAACGCTCTTGGGTCTCATCCTCGGACGTACCCTGTCCTTCTCCGTGATTTCAATAGACGTTTTCCCCTCAAGCCCAGTGGTCCTCCAAGGGGGAGGGGTCGTTGAGGAGGTGGTACTGTCAGGGCTGGGCTCAACCCTTCCTTCTCTGAGCTGACCGCTCAGCTGTTGACTAATTGCCAGCTCCTTTCTCTCCACAGTGACTCAGCTGTTGATGATCTGCTCCTCAGTCCTGGCTACTTAAAGCCGTCCAGCTCACTTCATCTTTGCCTTCGCCTTTGGTCACATCTCAGAGACTTTCTCCTGCGTTCCTGTTGAAGACTTGCTCGGCTGATGTCCCTTCTGGCTCCTGATCCTGCTTGCTGTACAACTATGTTGATCTCTGGCTCGCTGACATTGGCGTTGGCTGACTACCCGATCTGGTTACTGAACTCTGGCTATGTATTGACTACGCTTAGTCTGTTTACCTTTTTATTATTATCAAACAAGTTTGATTAACTGTATATCTGTCTTGGTCTGATTCATGGTTTCTGACAATACTTGAGATGTTTCTACAACTTGATTGGGGTCCCCCTGTGGTAAATTCAGATGATTGGACATGATCTGGAAAGGCACACACCTGTCTATATAAGGTCCCACAGTTAACAGTGCATGTCAGAGCATAAACCAAGCCATGAAGTCCAAGGAATTGTCTGTAGACCTCCGAGGCAGGATTGTATCGAGGCACAGATCTGTGGAAGGGCACAGAAAAATTTCTGCAGCATTGAAGGTCCTATTGAGCACAATGGCCTCCATCATTCATAAATGGAAGAAGTTTGGAAACCACCAGGACTCTTCCTAGAGCAGACTGCCCTGCAAAACTGAGCGATCAGGGAAGAAGGGCCTTAGTCAGGGAGGTGACCCGATGGTCACTCTGACAGAGCTCCAGCATTTCTCTGTGGAGAGAGGAGAACCTTCCAGAAGAAAAACCATCTCTGCAGGACTCCAATAATCAGGCCCGTATGGTGGAGTGACCAGATGGAAGACACCCCTTAGTAAAAGGCACATGACAGCCCACCTGGAGTTTGTCAAAAGGCACCTGATGGACTCTTAGACCATGAGAAACAAAATTCTCTGGTCAGAAGAAACAAAGATTGAACTCTTTGGCCTGAATGGCAAGCGTCATGTCTGGAGGAAACCAGGCACTGCTCATCTCCTGGCCAATACCATCTCTATAATGAAGTATGGTGGTGGCAGCATCATGCTATGGGGATGTTTTTCATCTGAAAATGGCTGTGCACCAATGCTCCCCATCCAACCTCATGGAGCTTGAGATGTCCTGCAAAAAAGAGTGGGGGAAACTGCCCAAAAATAGGTGTGCCAAGCTTGTAGCATCATACGCAAAGAAATTTGAGGCTGTAACTGGTGCCAAGGGTGCTTCAACAAAGTACTGAGCAAAGGCTGGGAATACTTATGTACAGCGATACCTCGGTTCACAAACTTAATTTGTGAAATGACTCTGGTCACGAACCGAATTGGTTGTGAACCGAGGCAAATTTTCCCATAGGGTTCAATGTTAATCAGGTTAATCCGTTCTGAACTTTTTTTTTGTTTATATATACAGTAAAATTATGAAATGTATGTACAAAAAAAGGATTTTAAACTTGTATTACATACATTCTTTTACATTAAGTTGACCTCTTTCATGTGTACATCTAAAAAAGAAAAAAAAAACTAAAGCTCCTCTTTAATCCTTGTTTGAAACATTCCCAAACCCCAATTTAAATGACTAATCTAGGGGCCAGAAAACAGCCCTGTGCATCCAGGAAAAGATCTGAGGGCATGATAAAGTAGTAGAATTCATATGAACTGTTTTTCCATGATTCCCAATCAAGTAAGCCCACCCTCATGGTAGTCAGGGGGCAGAAACCCCTATCTGAGTGGACAGGTTCACTGCTCTTTTCAATATGAACGTGTCAGAGCAAGGAATATGGCTCAGGTTCGTGAACCAAAATGGAGTTCGTGAACCGGAGTACATTTTTGTCAACTCTTCTGTTCGTAAAACGAGTTGTTTGTGAACAGAAGCGTTAGTAAACTGAAGTATCACTGAACATGTGATTTTTTTTTAAATTTTTTATTTTTAATAAATTTGCAAAGATTTCAGACAAACTTTTTTCAAATTGTCATTATGGGGTATTGTTTGTAGAATTTTGAGGAAAATAATGAATTCAATCCATTTTGGAGTAAGGCTGTAACATAACAAAATGTGAAAAAATTGAAGCGTTGTGAATACTTTCTGGATGCACTGTATATGTCAGTACTGGGAGACGGTTCGTTCTTGCTGCTGCTGCTGCTCTGACAAAGGTTTGAAAGCGAGATAGAACCCTGCTGTTAGGTTCAACTTTTAAATAAGTTGCTTTAAGTTTATATTGCTTTGTCAAATTATTGCTTCTATAAGAATAATGACACGGAGTCAGATTAGTCTGTGTCACAGTTCGGAGCCTGAGAGAACTGCACCCTTTACTTTTTTTATAGGCAGCTCTACAAGCAGTAATCTTATCGGCATTACCAAATGAGGTTAAGGTACAAAGAGTTTCTTATCAGCGAACATGTAATGATTATTCAGCAGTTCCACATTCCATCTAGATACAGATTGATACGTACACAGAAGAGAAAAGCACAAACAATTTAAATAGAACAATTGATACGTACACAGGTAAGAAAGGAGCACAAACAATTTAAATAGAACAATTGATACGTACACAATTTAAGTGGAACTCTAAGTCATTATTTCAACCCTATCAATTTCCCCCTTTGACATCATCCTCTCCCTCCCCCCTGGGTCCTCATGAATAAGTTCTAGTCAGTTTTTCCCCAGAGTCCTTTCCCTGACCGCGAGTTATCAGAGGGGTAGAACCCATCCCCCTAGGTATTACCAACATCTTAAAATTCAAGAAGAGGAGTTTTATAGGAGTAGGGTGATGTCAATACACATTTATCGGTATGCCCTGTCTATTCTCCTAATTTTCCTATTTATTTTCCTGTATACACATATATTTGTGATTGTAAGTGATATTAATATTAGAATAATAATTACCATTGGACTTAACAACCAGTGAAAGGTATTGGTTGCTGTAGAAGGCATTCCACTAAATATATCCCACCAATGTGGTGCAGTATCCTGTTGTATCTGTGAGGAAAGATGTACTAGTCTACTTTTGTCAATAATTGCAGATACAAGGTTTTTCTGTAGGGTATGTTCTAGTGTTTCTATGTGTTGTCTTAACAACTCTGATTGTTCCAAAACCTGTTTTAGTGGGTCTAAAGAAATTATAAAGGGTGTAGTGTCAGTGAGATTATGTACCTCATAGACTGAAGAGAATATCTTATCGGCGTCTGGTTCAAAAAGATAGGTGTCGTTACCCCATTGTAATATTTTAATCTTTTTTATACATCCCGCAAACGGCGCCGATTTATTTAATGCTGACATGGTGCGGTTATCATTAGTAATGATACAAATATGCTGGGGTCCTATTTCATTGAATCTATTGTTCACATTTATCGGTGTTCTTTGCATTTTGCATATGCTAGTTTGGTATTTTAACAAGCAAGGTTCATATACTGGGGAACTTCTGCCACATACCATTCCCTTATTAGTTCCTTCACATAGAGTTAAATCATGGGTTCTGTTTCCTTTATCTACATATTTCCCATATATTTCTGGATACCAAAACTCGTCTTTAATTACTAGTGGCATGACCACTATTTTACACATTTCCATTACATCTGCTACCCGGTATGCTTCGAACCTTCCTACACACCATTTCTCCTCACATTCTATCTTATCCCCTTTTACTTGGAACCATACACCATCGTCAGTTAAACCCTTAAAATATTTCATCCAGGTATGATAATTTCCCAACTGTAGTTCAGTCCTGGCCCTATTTATTTGTATATGATAGGATAAGAGGTTAAAAGAGCACTGTGTGAAATTTACAAACTGTTGACTTTGATTCCACAGCTGGAGCTCTGCTCCTATCGTGTGATTTATTAACCCTCCCAAAAATTGTAATAGGGGTATTTCTTGCAGTTGGGTTTCAAAAGTGGTGGGCAACCATTTGCTTGTGATAGTCAAGCTGTCAGCTATGTGTCCCCCTGCATGCTTCCATCTGTTGTTCATTTCTTCTATCTCGACCGAGTTTAAAATTCCCATCCCTGTACCTGACAGTCCCAGTAAAGTGTCATACCATACTCGTCTGTACCTACATTTTGGAATTTCAGGGAAAGTTACATTGAATTTAACTTTTGTCTTTTGTTGTGATACTGATACATTGATACAAGTGTGGGGCACGGGTGTTAGCATTGATGATTCAAATGTGGGAACTACTTCTTCTTCCATCTGTATGTGAAACCCATACTAGTGTTTAATTGAAACGTTATATCTACCTTTGATGATGGGTCTGCCCTTATCCATCCTATGTTTTCATCAATGTGCAACGGCTTCCTATGTCCTTTGACTGTGAAATTACCCACTACTATGTACTCGTCCATTGTATATCCTGAAACATTCGCTACATTAGGATCGTCTATAACCCATTGTAAATCGGCTGTTTCCTCTACCTAAATTACATTAATACCAGGAGTCCATGCATATATTTGTAAAACAACAATCTGCAACAACCAATATGTAAGTAGATATTTCATCATGTTGTTTTCTCGGGTTGTTTCTTGCAATGTGATGCGTGTATCCAGGTAGGTTTTCCTTCCAGCTTTACTGAAGTGGCCGTGGTCAAGAGTACTTGATAAGGACCTTCAAACCTGGGTTCCAATGTCTTTCTGGTGTGTTTCTTTACATATACATAATCCCCTTGTAGCAGCGTATGTGTACCTGTTATTGAATTAGGGTCTGGAAGAGAAGAATACACACTTTTGTGGATCTTAGTTAGACGTTGTTGTAATTGTATCACATATGCAGTCAAACTATCACATTGCAATTGCATATTCTGTGGAAAGTATAGACCTAATCTAGGTGCATTCCCAAAAAGTATTTCATATGGAGACAATCCTGTTTTCCCTGTAGGGGTGTATCTTATGGAGAACAAAGCCAAAGGCAAGCATTCTGGCCATGGTTTGTTCAACTCTTGCATAGCTTTTTGTATTTTTAGCTTTATTGTCCCATTTACTCTCTCCACTGATCCTGAACTCTGTGGGTGGTAAGGGGTGTGGAAACTTTGTTGAACCCCTAACATGGTCATCACATTCTGCATGATTTCTCCTGTAAAGTGTGTCCCCCTATCTGATTCTATGGTTTCAGGAAGACCAAACCTAGGTATTAACTCAGTGATCAGTTTCTTAGCTGTGGCTTTAGCTGTAGCCGATTTTACTGGATAACTTTCGGGCCAACCTGAGAATAAATCGATACACACGAGGACAAATTCAAAGGGGCCGCTCTTAGGCATTTGTATGTAATCAATTTGCAGTCTCTGGAAGGGGTATTGGGCCCGGACCTGGTGTTTTCGTGGGGTTTTTACTCTCTGTCCTGGGTTATTCAGGAGACAGATTTGGCAGGCTGCACAGTAGTTTCTTGCAGTGCTACTGAATCCAGGGGCGAGCCATCCTTGGTTCACAATCCTATACATGGAATTGGAACTGACGTGTGTGGGTAGGTGAACTGCCGCTGCCATTGCTGGGTACAGAGAGGCAGGTAGGCATATTTTGCCTCCTTCCCTCCATACATTGTCAAGGTCTGGTGTTGCTCCCATCCTGACCTACTTATCTTTCTCGCTCTCCCCTGCTTGCTCCTGTAATTTACTCAACTGCTGCCATGTTGGTTCTGGGATACTCACCTCTACCGCTGCTAAGGTCTCAGGGCTTCCTTCCCCTAGAACTGCCTGTTTTGCAGTCAAATCTGCAAATGCATTTCCTTTTGCCTCAATTGTTTTTGCGCTCGTGTGTGCCGCTATCTTCATAATGGCCACTCGTTTAACCTTTTGAAGATTGTTCAGGACTCTCTTAATCCCTTCTCCGTGTTTTACAGGTGTACCTGCTGCTGTCAGATAACCTCTAGCCCTCCATATGTGGCCATAATCGTGCGCTACACCATAAGAGTAGGCGGAGTCAGTGTAAATATTCCCTTCTCGTCCTTTTAAGTATTCTAGGGCTTGTTCTAAAGCTTTTAATTCTGCTTCCTGTGCTGACATGTGGGCTGGTAAGGGCTGTGTTTTAATCACCTGTGTATCAGTCACTACAGCATACCCTGTGTGATATTTACCCTTGTCATCAGCAAACCTACTGCCATCTATGTACAAAGTGTGCTCAGCATTTAAAATCGGTGTATCTGTAACATGTGGGAATCCCATTGTCTCCTGTTCCATGAGCTGAAAACAATCGTGTTCATCTACTTCTTTAAACAAAAGAGTGTCAGTGTCCTCATTTCTTTTCTCACTAGTACTATTAGTACTATCATTCCCCCTTGCCAAATCTGGTGACTGAAGAGGCAAAAAGGTGGCCAAATTTAAGGTTGTACAGCGCTGAAAAGTGACATTTGGAGGTAAGAATAAAGTACACTGTAACCTTAATTGCCTAGCCATTGAAATGTGTTTGGGTTGTACCTGAGACAAGATTGCACGTATGTCATGTGTGGTATGCACTACGACTGGATTGTCTAGAACAATCTCTGATGACTTATCTATGATAATTGACACTGCAGCTACCGCCCGTACACAGGACGGTGAACCTCTACATACTGGATCTAATGCTGCTGAAAAGTAAGCGACTGGTCTTTGTTTTACATGTGCCTGTGTCAGAACACCTGTGGCGTGTCCAGCGATCTCAGCAACGTACAGGTTAAATATCTTGGTGTAATCTGGTATACCAATAGCCGGGGCAGAAATCAACAACTTTTTCAAAGTGACAAACGACTCATAAGCTACTTCTGTAAGCATATACGGTACAATTTTCAAACAATCGTATAATGGCTGCATCAAAGCGCTAGCGTGCGGTATCCATTGTGTACAATATGACACAATACCTAAAAACATACGCAATTGTTTGAAATTCCGTGGGGGTAACATTCCCTTTATCACTTGAACCCTCTGCTCAGTGAGATGTCTCGTACCCTGTGATATACAATGTCCCAAAAAGATAAC
This sequence comes from Aquarana catesbeiana, assembly GCF_042186555.1. Lineage (NCBI taxonomy): Eukaryota > Metazoa > Chordata > Amphibia > Anura > Ranidae > Aquarana > Aquarana catesbeiana. The sequence goes on along the minus strand of NC_133336.1, from coordinate 138,055,421 downwards.
CTTTTCCTGACACATTTGTAATTTGTTCTTATTAACCTTGCAACCCTTTTCTGCCAAAAATCGCAACAAATTAAGGGTGGTGTGCAAGCTTTCAGTCTTTCACTTATCTGTGGAATTAATCCTTCCATAAACTGTCTATTAAAGGCTCGGATCGTGACTGGCAGAGCCAAATCCAATCCCTCATCTGCCATCATACTTTCCATAGATAAGTAAAATTCTGATACAGTCTGTCCTGGCATTTGTTTCATGGGTGACATTGACCCCCTCTCTTGTTGTTTTGCCTGACAGAAAGCTTCTAATCTAACAATAAAAGGAGCCCTTGAGTCTATATGTCTGACATGTCCTGTCTCCAGTATTGCCATCCCCCTCAGCTCGGTCTGCAGGTCAGTCATAAACTGGTTAAACAGGGTCAGAGTCATTTTATGTCTGCATAAATCCTCCCCATCCTGCCAGGTTGCTTCATGTGTATTCATTAACTGTGTCACAAATCTACAGAAAACAGCTGGCTTTACTATAATGCATGTATCAGTGCGTACGGGGGCTGCAGTTTCTGAATGAAATTCTTATACTCCACAAACCTGAAAAAAAACATTCTCTACCCTTAAGTACAGGATATATCTTGTGTGGTTTACGTTCTATGTCAGTGTATGGGGGTGGGATGGTTGAACTAAGATTATTTAAAATTTCAACATTTTTTGTTCTTCTATCTTTCATATCCCAACCATCACAGTTTGGATTATATTTCCACCCCTCTTCTTTCGCTCTATTTGAGACCTTAATTAAGCATTGAACCTGACTCATCCATTGCTTCTCTAACACCTCTCCTTGTCTGTCCCTTTTTATTTCACTTTTTTTCACTATTTTTATTTCACTATTTCACTCCATACATCCGGGTCTAAACCCGCTGCTCCTTTCACCTTAAATTTACGAAGGACATCCTTTAAGTCCTGTGCTTCAGTTTTCCCATAAATGTTCTTAATTATCTGTGGCACCGTATAGTGCGCCACAATTCCCTGACGGGGTTTTGTGTTCCTCTGGCCCATTCTAACAGTCCTGCCTAGGTAGCGTGTGGGACACTTAGTGTACAATATAATGCGGCTACAACATATACAAGAATGAATAATTACTTTATATGCTAGCCCAATAACAAAGCAGCTAAGTTACACTAGTTCCTCGTTGCCTTCCTCCTAGGGTGCTAGAATTCTAAAAACCTCTCCGGAATGAGATTTCTGAAATCGAATTACTTTATATGCTAGCCCAATAATAAATAATTACTTTATATGCTAGCCTAATAACAAACCAGAATGCGGCTACAACATATACAAAAATGCGGCTACAACATATACAAGCATTCCTTTAAGTGACCAGGTATCCGACTAGATCTCCGGACTTTATGGAGATCTTATTCCCTCCCCGTATCTGGGAATCCCTCTCATACACTCTTATCCCTGCTTTATGGAGCAGACAGGGCTTATACTCTCAACCCGTCTATGGTTTATGAGTTAGATGTGAGGTTAAGCATAAGCGTCAGACCCCCAAGCTCACAAGCCCTCAAGTTCCCAATCATGTGAGGTAAGGCGCATTCCGTTGCTTAGTTCGGCAATCCCCTTCTAACTCATACCATCCTTGACAAGGCTCATTCACTTTCTCAACAAGACAGACAAGACAGACACAGACAACAAACAAACAAATAATTCCAGCAATATAAACTAAAATATGCAGTAATTCTAGACTCACCACTACAGAGGCTGGTGTTTTAAAACCAGGAGAACCGTAACTGACAGAACGGATAGGCACAAATCAGGGGAGCACAGAATATAAGAAAAATAAAGCTTTTTCTTACCTGCGCAGGTTTTTTGATCTGTGGTTCCCGGAATGCCTGTCCTTTCGTTCCGTCAGCGTAGCTCAGCCACCTCTTGTAGTATCATCGGTGAGTCCCTCGTTCGGGCGCCAAAAATGTTAGGTTCAACTTTTAAATAAGTTGCTTTAAGTTTATATTGCTTTGTCAAATTATTGCTTCTATAAGAATAATGACACGGAGTCAGATTAGTCTGTGTCACAGTTCGGAGCCTGAGAGAACTGCACCCTTTACTTCTTTTATAGGCAGCTCTACAAGCAGTAATCTTATCGGCATTACCAAATGAGGTTAAGGTACAAAGAGTTTCTTATCAGCGAACATGTAATGATTATTCAGCAGTTCCAAATTCCATCTAGATACAGATTGATACGTACACAGAAGAGAAAAGCACAAACAATTTAAATAGAACAATTGATACGTACACAGGTAAGAAAGGAGCACAAACAATTTAAATAGAACAATTGATACGTACACAATTTAAGTGGAACTCTAAGTCATTATTTCAACCCTATCACTGCCAACCCAGAATTTTGAAGTTAGAAGTGGATGGCTAGCAGCAGATGCTTATTATTGTGGGTGCTGTTCTGACAAAGGTCTGAAATTGTTGAATGTCATTGGCTGTATATACAGTACTGTATAACTACAAGTGATATTAACATGTCATTAACCAGTTGCCGACCGCCCTATAGCACATCTACTGCTACAGAGCGGTGGTTTGTGCAGGATCACGTATATATACATGATCCGAGCTCCCTCCGTGTTCCCGAGCAGGGGGCCCATGCGCACCTTGCCGGGCGGGTTGTGATTTGATCCAGCACTGATCAGTTAACAGTTTCAGGCCAATAATTTATTGAACTGGACCTGCTGATCAGTTCTGACAAATCACAGAACCGCCTGTATCTGTGTTTACAATACACAGACACAGGAAATTATGTCATCTGCTCTCCTGGAGTCCTTTTGGGATCCAGCGTGAGAAGAGAAAACATCAGACAGTGAGTAAAAGCACTACACTGACAACACTCCACATAGATAGGCACATTTAACCCCCTGATCTCCCCCCCCCCATTAGGTACAGCAAACTGATTTTTTGCTGATCACTGTATTGGTGGTACTGGTAATGCTAGATAGCATTAGCGGCAGGTAGCATCAGTCCCAGATAGCATCATGGTACCCGCCACCTATTTCCTGATAAAGTTTAAACCCCGATTGCCCCCAGTTAACCCTTTCACTGCCCTGTCAAAGTGTTATTAGTACATTGTACAGATTTTTTTCTGATTACTGTATTAGTGTCATAGATGACGCCAGATAACATCAGTTTGCCTGCCACATATTCACTAATAAATTTTAACCCTTTAATTGCCAGTAACACTCACATAGACACACTAAAAAAACTCAATTACTAGTATAGTGTCCAAACGGATCAATATCTTTGATCAGATCAGAACTATACTAGCATCCCCAAAGTATAGTGTTCCCAAAAACACAGCATTAGCAGGTTCAGCCCCGACACCTGTCAGCACTTGCGTTTAGCCCCTCTGCCCCCCAACAAGTGCAGTGTCAGTAAATCACTGTCACTTCTGTGATACACAATACACAAAACCGCAGCATTAGCAGAATCAGGCCTGATCTCTGCTAGCGCTAGCAGGTACATTTTATTTGTAGTGGTTCAACACTTAACAGCCAGGTGCTTTTTTACCTGTGAGTTGCACTAGGTATCTATAAATGCAGTGCCCAAAATGTAAAATGAATGGTACATTAGTGAAGAGGCCTAAAGAATACTGAGGATGATAGATGAGAGCGATGGGGAGTCCTCACCGTCAGAATTAGGCTCAGTATATGAACCTGTAGAGAGCAGCAGCACCCTGTCAGATAGCTCTGACAACGGAGTAGAGGTTCCTGCTAAGGTCAGGCGTACATGACCCTGTTCCCCAGTTGCGGAAATGGTACAAACACGTGATGATTCTCCTATGCAGCAGAGTGCCAGTACTAGTGCTGCTCTACCTTTTGGTGAGCTGGTGAGCAACAGCCGCCTAGTACAGCCTGGTTGTAGACATACCAGCACTGCAGTAACACTTGGTGATGTGCCGAGTCCGATAAGTGCAGTTCAAGCTGGTGCGGTGGCTAGCACAAGTCATTTCTCCCAGCCACCAAGAATTCAACCACAGGTCCATAGAGCCCATAGCACCCTTCTAGCTGCACTTGAAAGTCCTAATTGGGAGCCCACAGATTCTGCAGCACCCGTACTTTCCCCATTCACAGCCCAAACCGGAACACTGTCGTCCTCGGGTGACCCTGAATATGATCAGCTCCACAAAATACGGCACCTCGTAAATCACTTGAACCAAAAACTTGCAGGCTTGTATATGCCCCAACAAGTTGTCTGCATAGATGAGTCCCTCATTAACCACTTGCCGATCAGCGCACGCTGATTTACGTTGGCAGAATGGCACTGGTGGGCAAAAGGGCAAACAGCTATGAACCCTTTAAGAAGTGGTGCTGTGGGCGCGCCCACCGTGGTCTCCATGACCATGACTGCGGGCCCCGCTGACTCAATGTCCACCGGGTGCCCATGATCGTGTCACGGAGAGGTAGAACGGGGAGATGCTTTTGTAAACAAAGCATTTCCCAGTTCTGCCTAGTGACAGGACAGAGATCACTGTTCTCTGTCATCGGGAGCAGTGATCGCTGTCATGTGAGGTGTAGCCCTTCCGCCACAGTTAGAATCACTCCCTTAACCCCTTCACCGCCCCCTAGTGGTTAACCCCTTCACTGCCAGGGTCATTTACACAGTAATCAATGCATTTTTATAGCACTGATCACTGTATAAATAACAATGGTCCCAAAATAGTGTCAAAAGTGTCCGATCTGTCCGCCATACTTTCACAGTTTCTAATTTTGCCATTACTAATAAAAAAAATAATAATAAAAATGCTATAAATCTATCCCCTATTTTGTAGACGCTATACATTTTGCGCAAACCAATCAATATACGCTTATTGTGATTTTTTTTTACCAAAAATATGTAGAATACATGGGCCTAAACTGAGGAAAAAAATAGTTTTTGTATATATTTTTGGGAAATATTTATTATAGCAAAAAGTAAAAAATATGGCTTTTTTTCAAAACTGACGCTCCTTTTTTGTTTATAGCACAAAAAATAAAAACCACAGAGACGATCAAATACCACCAAAAGAAAGCTCTATTTGTGGCAAAAAAGGATGTCAATTTTGTTTGGGTACAACCTCGCAGGACCGCACAATTGTCAGTTAAAGCGACACAGTGCCGAATTGCAAAAAGTGCTCTGGTCAGGGGCTGGAGTGGTTAAGTTTTCTGGCCACCTTGCTTTCTAACAGCTTCTCCCCAGCAAGCGTGCCAGATATGGGGTCAAAATGTATAAGCCCTGTGAGAGGGTAACAGGCTATACATGGGGTTTCCTGATTTACGAGGGAAAAGATAATCACGTGGAGCCCTGCGACTGCCCAGACTACATAGGGAGCAGTGGCAAGATTGTTTAGGAATTGTTATCTCCCTTGTTCCGTAAAGGGTACCATTTGTACATGAACAATTTTTATACAAGCATGCCACTTTTTAGACACCTTTATCAATTAATAATTGGCTGCTGTGGCACCGTGCGACCTAATTGCCAGGGCTTCCTCCAACAGCTTGTAAATACCCCACTTATTCGAGGGAAGAGAGCCTGCTTGAAATGAATTACTTGCAGTGAAGTGGAAGGACAAACAGGATGTTTTCATCCTGTCTTCCATTCACACAAACACGACAATCCAAACTGCAACGGTGGCTGGTGTTGTTGAGAAGCCCCTTTGTGTCCATGACTGCAACCTTAACACGGGAGGGATGAACTTCAATGACCAGATGATGGGGCCATGCTTAATTTTCCATAAGGCCAGATGTCGGTACAAGAAAGAGTCTGTATATTTATTCCAATTCGCCATGTTCAACGCTTTGGTACTATACAAAGCATCGGGAAGAAGTGGATCCTTCCTAAATTTTCAGGAAGAAATCATCGCAGCCCTTTTGTATCCAGAAGATGCTGTGCCACAAGCTCCCAATCCAGATGCAATGAGCCAGCTGCATGAGAGGCATTTTTCGTATGCCATTACTGGTACCCTGACCCAATAGTCACCCCAAAAAAGATGTTGTGTCTGTAGCAGACACGGAAGAGACACCCACTTTTTCTGTCCCACCTGTCCTGGCTAACCTGGTCTCTGCCTCAAGGAAGGCTGTTTCTGTCACTACCTCACAGTAATGGAGTATTAGTATAGGGTACAGCACGGCATAGTCTAGGGCACATTCACACAGGGTCTCGAAAGATAGTCAGGAAACAGGCTATCACATTTTGAGAGACCCTATCCTGGAAAGTTTACCCATTTTTTTCGTTTTTTACAGTTACAGAAAAGTTACAATTTTTTTAAAAAGAAAGTAAAAAAAAAACATAAAAAAGTAAAAAAAAAAATAGTTGTTGGTTTATTTATCATTCTGTTCTTACTGTATTTTATTGTTAACCATTGTTTTCTTTGCAGGTACATATGCCATTCAGCTGCAGCACTGATCTGTTTATTCTGACAGCAACAGGGTTTGCTTTCAAAATACATAGATTAGTGACTCAGGCACTGTAGGTTGTGATTTTACCACGGTAGTTAAATAAAAGAGCATATATGCCGACACATGGGGGCTGGGGTGGGGAAACGGGAGATCGTCCCTATGCTTCGGCATATATTTTTCACTCTTTTTTTGGCACAGATTGCAATAAAAAAAAGTTGTTTTATTGAGTTAATGTTTTATTGATACTGTGTTTTGTTGTTAACCATTGTTTGCTTTGCAGGAATGCCATTCAGCTGCAGCACTGATCTGTTAATTTTGACAGCAACAGAGTTTACTTTCAGAATACATAAATCAATGACTGCAGCACCGTAGGAGGTGATTTCACCACCGCAGTTAAAAAAAAGAGTGCATATGTCAAACCATGGGGGCTGGGGTGGTCAGAGGGTGGATCGCCCCTATGCTTTGGCATATATTTTTTACTCTTTTTTGGCACAGATTGCAATAAAAAAAGTTGTTTTATTAAGTTAATGTTTTGTTGCTAAAAAGAAGAACATATATGCTGCAGCATGGGGGCTGAGGTGGACAGTGAAGCCCCTATGCTTCAGGATATATTTTTTGCACTTTTCTTGACAGATAATCCTTCATCCACTTCGATCGATGGGATGCATGAAAAAAAAGGAACATTTTATGTATGCCCATCATTGGAAGTGGGTGGATGCAGGGCGGTATATTTTAATTGTGGGCATACCACACACTTTTTATGTCAGAGATTTCTTCATCCACATCGATCAATGTGAATGGAGGAATCTGATAGGTTCTCTCTTTTTTCATTCAGCCCACAGGCTGCATGAAAAAAAAAGAACATTACAATATACTGTATGTCCAACAAGGACTAGCAATGTACGGGTACGCCGATAGACTTTGAGTGGTTATACTGGAAAGATGATGCCTGCAGGTTTAGTCATCATCTTGGTATTGTTTTTTTCAGCCGGCAGTTGGCTTTCATGTGAGTTGACACCCCCCCCCTGCCTTCCACATTTTTTTTGGCTCTCCTGTCTCACCAGGGAACCTGAGAATGCAGCCGATGGTTCCGCCAGTTTACCATAGAGCTGATTGGAGACCGGAATGGCTCCAAACATCTCTATGGCCTAAGAAACCAGAAGCTATGAGCATTTTATCACTTCGGTTTCGCCAGGATATAAACAGCTCCATTTTTAAATTGGGAAAACATCTTATCACACCGATCTTGGTTTTTGCTCAGATGCTTTAAGGGCAGAGGAGAGATCTAGAGTCTAATAGACCCAAAAAAGAATACCTGGCACTACCTATTGCTATCATAGGGGATATTTACATTCCGCGGTGCTGGAAGCTGATAACAGCCGCCAACTGCACCCTCTCTCGTCTCTGCCTCGCCCGGTATGCCTAAGGGCAGACTCATGACTCCCAGTAAGAGAGCAGGGCCGAAGAAAACAGCTGTGGCTTCCAGAGCGAAGGCACGCTTTTCTCCTTCGGTGCACAGGGCGACACAGAACGCACCAGATCCTCCAGCTGCCGACCCTCCTACGGATCTCGCAGTAGTCATGGTGGCAATTAATACCTATAAAGAAGAATATATAAAGAAGAAAGGAGTGCGCACTGACCTTCTGCATTACCAAAGGTAAAATGTATTAAAAACTGTAACAGCAGTAGTCATACTCACAAACAAATGTGATAAAAGGCTTGTCAGGTTCACTGCTTTGGCTCCGAGGAAGAGGGTTCTCCCTCAAAACGCGTAAACCATTTGCGATGAAATTTGGTCTCCCTAAACATCTGGTCCAGGTTGCAGGTGTCTAGGGTCACGGTTCCTTTTTCTGGTTTACTGACAAGCCTTTTTATCATTTTTGTTTGTGAGTATGACTACTGCTGTTACAGTTGTTAATAAATGTTATCTTTGGTAATGCACAAGGTCGGTGCGCCCTCCTTTCTTCTTTATATATTCTTCTTTATAGGTATTAATTGCCACCATGACTACTGCGAGATCCGTAGGAGGGTCGGCAGCTGGAAGATCTGGTGTGTTCTGTGTCGCCCTGTGCACCGAGGGAGAAAAGCGTGCCTTCGCTCTGGAAGCCATAGCTGTGTTCTTCGGCACCATTGACATTCCTCATTTTAGCCATAGGGTTGGCCGCACCACCCACCTATAGACTAAGCCCCCAAGCGCAGGAGATTGCCTAAAAACAATTAATACCTATAGCAGAATGATGGTCGGGCGGTAGTTCTATTATCCTGACTGGACGTCATATAATGTCTTTCAGGATAAAATGCTCACGTGCAACGCGGTAATCGGTGGTGCTGTGTGTCACTCTGACACACCGCATCTCTGATTGTGGTAAGGAGCCTCTGACGAAAGCTCCTTACCACGTGATCAACTGTGACCAATCACAGCTGATTACAGCGTGTACCAGGAAACGTCAGTAAATGGCTTTCCCCGATTTGCGCTGACAGGGAAAGCCAATCGGCAGCCCTCCCTGTCAGAGGGGGGTCTGCGCTGATAATCAGCACTTTGATTATCAGTACAGCCCCCATGAGGTGCCCATCAGCTGCCAATCAGTGCCCATCAGCTGCCGGTCTGTGCCCCATCAGTAACGCATGTCAGTGCCCAATGTGTCAATCAGTGCCCATAAATGTGCCAATCAGTGCCTCATTAGTAATTCCTGTCAGTGCCCTTCAGATGCCAATCAGTAATGACTGTCAGTAGCTGCCTGTCAGTGCTGCCTATCCAGTGTCATCTATCAGTGCTGCATATCAGTGTAGCCTATCGGTGCCCATCAGTGCTGCATACCAGTGCCGCCTATGAGTGCCCATCAATTCTACATATCAGTGCATCCTCATCAGTGCCCATCAGTGCCACCTGATCAGTGCCACCTCATCAGTGCCCATCAGTGCCGCCTCATCAGTGCCCATTAGTGCAGCCTCATCAGTGCCCGTCAGTAAAGGAGAAAACAAAATGTTATAACAGAAACAAAGAAAAACTTTTTTTTTTCAAAAATTTCATTCTTTTTTAGTTTGTTTAGCAAAAAATTTAAAACCCAAGAGGTGATCAAATACAACCAAAAGAAAGCTTTATTTGTGGGAAGAAAATCATAAAAATTTAATTTGGGTACAGTGTTGGACGACCGCGCAACTGTCCTTCAAAGTGCGACAGCAATGAAAGCTGAAAATTGTCCTGGGCAGGAAGGGGTGAAGTGCCAAGTATTGAAATGGTTAAAGTGCATCCACGTACATATTTACACATCTTTATTACATTTTGTTAATAAGCACCACCCCAGCATGTCTGGGAGGCCAACAAGGGGAGGCAGACTTTCCCATGGAACTGTGAGGGGACCAGCAGTGTTTGTGTCCACAGGCAAAGGTGGACATGGTCAGTCCTCAGGCAGGGCATAATTTCCTTTAGGGATGTTGCCCGTGCTATCCAGCCACAGCATGCAGAGGAGGGGGTGGACTGGATTATTCAACCATCCTCATCCTCCTCATCTTCCGTCACCCAAGGAGTGTGCAGTCCACTGCAGCTGACAGAGTGGCTAAATCTGTCTCCTTGTCCACAGCTAGTCCTGAAAAAAGCCCCAGCATCAGGCAAAGAGGAGTCAGCTGAGTTATTTGAACACAGCATCAGCCACTTGCTCCTTGATGAAGTACAGCCATTACTTGAGTCAGATGTTGGTTCTGAGGGGAGAACACTGGTACACAAATAGGCAATCGTGTTCCCCCAGACGCAGCGTTTTGCCAAGTTGTCTTCATGAGGATGAAGGAGATGATGATGAGGTCACTTACGTGACTTGGGTGCTGGATAGAGCAGAGGAGCTGTTATTTCCAGGCTCACTTCCACAGCTCAGCTGTTTGGTCTTTTTTTTAGCACATGTGCAGCCAATTGCACTGTTGCTATTTGCAAACTTTGTCTTAAGCACATCAAGTGTGGCAAAAACACCAGCCATTTTGGTACCACATGCTTGACAAGGCATTTAAACTCCCAATACTCAGCCCATTGGCAAGAGCACACAAAAGGGACGCAATTCTGTTCCTCCTCCTTACTCACCTCAGTCTGCCCCCGCTATACCCCATGACCTCTCAGCAGCCTCCACTGACAGGAATGATGGTATGGCGCAGGGTGTCCTTGCAGCATGTCTGCCAGTAGCACACCACCAGCTGTAGACTATAGCTGGCAAATTTCTCTGCCCCATCTGCTGCAGTACAAAAAAATACAGTCACTGCCACCCACATGCCCAGTGTCAAAATGCAAGCTTGTCAAAGCTGTCGATTCTACAACCTCTGCCTTTCCTTCTGGTGGATTCTGTCCCCTTCTGTTAATTTGCAGAATGTGCTGTACCACAATGGCAGGTTCCCAGTCGCTATTTCTTTTCACGTAAGGCCAGTCCAGCTCTGTAACACCACATGGAAGGCAATGTTGTGGCATCATTGGGCAAGGCAGTCAGCCTCAAAGTCCACGTTACTGCTGACACGTGGTCCAGTAATTATGGTCAGGGGCGATATATTTCATTCACAGCACACTGCTTGCAACTCGGAAGGATGCAGGACAGGGCTCAGTGCTACAGCTTGTTGTGCCACCACGTCTGCATACAGCTAGTGGCAATGATGCAAGATTTTTCAGCTCTACCCCCTCCTCCTTCTCCTCCATACCCTCCTCTGCTCCTCCTCCTCTGTCCTTTGAATCACAAGTACCCCCTAAGCATTCAAGGAGCTATTTAATGAGCCAGGCTAAAAGGTGTCATGCAGTGCTTCAGCTAGTGAGATTCTTTCAGTTCTGCAGGGGCAGACCCAGAGGTGGTTCACACCATGCCAGCTGGAGCCAGGAATGGTGGTGTGCGATAATGGCACAAACCTCCTGTCCACCCTTAGACAGGAAAAGTTGACACATGTGTCGTGCCTGGCACATATCCCCAATTTGGTGGTAAAGCGTTTCCTAAATAGGTACCCAGGGTTGGAAGATCTGCTAAAGCAGGCCAGAAGAGTCTGTAGCCATTTCAGACGGTCATACACAGTCAGTGCTCGGTTGACTGACATTCAGTGGGAATTCCACCTGCCCGTAAACCGCCTGTTTTGTGACATGTCCACCAGGTGGAACTCGACTTTGGCAATGCTGCAGCAGCTGCACATGCAGCAGAGGGCCGGCAACAAGTACCTGTGTGAGTATGGCACAATGACAGGCTCAGGCCAATTCTACTTTTTTTCCCCACACCAGTGGCTGCTCATAAAGGATGCATGCACTGTACTGTATCCATTTAAGGAGGCCACAAGGATGGTGAGCCGTGACAATGCATGCATCAGTGACACAATCTCGGTTGTTTTTCTGCTGGAGCAGACTCTGCGTGGCATTATGGACAGGGCACTCGAGGCAAAGCAGCGGGAGGAAGAGGAGGACATACTTTCCCCTCAAGGCCCGCTTTATGCAGACACCATTCTTCCTACGCCACAGAACACACAAGAGGAGAGGGAGGAGGAGGAGAATTCTGGCAGTTTTTGAGGCATGGCTGGACGATCTGACGATCCACTGGGTTACTGGGTCATAAGAATAGACCACTGGCCAGAACTTGCCCAGTATTCAATTGAGCTGCTGGGCTGCTCTGCATCCAGCGCGCTTTTTGAATGGGCATTCAGTGCTGCTGGAGGTTTTGTTACTGATAATAGAATGCATCTGTCCACAGACTTAGTGGACCGTCTGATATTTATCAAAATGAATCAGCTCTGGATTACCAGCAGCTATGAAGCTTCTGATGCCGATGTCACTGATTAAGTGTTTTTGGGATGTGGAATCTCTGCAGGACTTCTAGGCTGCCTAGCATTGTGGGTGTTGATTTCATCTGGAAGAATTTTTTTTGGTGTAGGTTTCATGGGCACAATTAACACCCAAAGATTTTTGGCAGCAAGGCCAATTCTTGCTTTCATCATGAGTACCTCTATAGGGTTACAGTGTAAAGGCACCACAGACACCCAAAGACAAATTTTTCCACATCTGTTTTACAGGTGCATATCATATCATTCCCCCCAGGCACTATAGTGAAAGGAATTTTTCATTTTTATTGTTATTTCTCATTTTTATGCTTTCACTTTAACCAGTTCAGCCTCAGAAGGTTTCACCCCCTTCCCGACCAGAGCATTTTTTGTGAAACAGCAATGCGTTGCTTTAACTGACAATTGCGCGGTCATGCAACGCTGTATCCAAACAAGATTTATGTCCTTTTTAACCCACAAATAGAGCTTTCTTTTGGTGGTATTTAATCACCCCTGTGGTGTTTATCTATTTTTTACTTTTTGAAAATCTTTTTATTTGCGTATAAAAACATATATCATATACAAATAACATCTACTCAAAAGCAGCCTGTCACAGCTTCATTAAAGGGGTCTACTCAAGAAGGTACATTGCAAGGGATCACAAATTATTGCATAGGTGCCATGACATGGCATAACAATATATAGCATAGTTACCTCATGCTTAAGAGAAGGAACCCCAGTATCTTGACCTGAAAATAATGAAGGACATCAAGAGGGGGCCATAAATAACTCCAACAGGGGGTTTATACTCTTATCCAATAGACCACTCAAGCAGATGTTGCAGTGGATAGTTCAGCTAATCATTTAGCCCACACTCGGTCATATTTCCTAGGGCAGCCTCTGTGGTGATATGTGTCTTTATAAAGAGGTAGTACACTATTGACATTGTTTTTTCCAAAAAGAGAGGGAGGGTGGGGCTCGTTTTTTTCAACAAAGGGTGATAATTTTCCTGGCGTAAAAGAGAAGGAGGCCGATCAAAGTCCTCTTGGCCACTACGGTGCTAATTCCTCTACCAGTCCCAATAAACATATCTGTGGGAATGTCGTTATATCAATACCCACTATGTCCTGCACCACAGAAATTATTTGCGTCCAGTATACACTGATTATGGGGCAGGACCAAAATATATGTATGAAGTCACCCGCGGCCTGGGCACAGTGACAGTACTCAGGGATGTTTTCATTTTTTGCAGCCTATAGGGGGTGATGTATGCCCTATGGACAATTTTGTGTTGTATGAGGCGGTCTCTTAGGAAGACAAGAATTTTAAATGGAAAATCCCACATGTCCTCCCAATCCTCAGAGTACAGCCCTGGAATATCTTGTGTTCAATGCTGGCAAAGCACTGAAAGCTCTGGTGAGGAGACCTCTCTGTGCATTCATGAAAAAATGAAGCAGGGTGGGGTGTGACAGGAGGGCCCGTGGAACTCAGAATCCCTTGTGAAGTAGGGGATGCCCTTGTTTCAACTCCCCATACACCTCTTATGTCTAAGTCACCCTGTGCTATCCTGGCACAGGGTGAGTGAGAAAATATAGTCCATGTTAGCAGTGAAACAAGTGTCACCTTGGAATAGTGGTTGGAATATCTGATATCTGAGTCCAGACTGGGAGGAAGTGGTATACTGACGGAAGCACTCAAGCGGAGTGAGGGACATTCCGCTACAGTGGTGGCAAGCAGCGGGAAGCTTCCTGCAGTCTGGGAAATCTAAACCTCCACCTGGATCCAAGATCAGGATAGCAGACTTCAGTCACCCCAGCGGAGATATGGACCTGGCATCAGAGTTCCCAGGGCTGCTGCGGATCATCCTTTCAACATACACCAGGACTGTGTCTGAGGATGAATACCTGGACCTTAGGCAGCAAATTTGGGTGGAGCTCTGGATTGGAGCCCTCCAGCTCGCTGGTATAAAACAGGGAAAGTGCTTTCTAACCCAAGATCCATGGGCCAGTGACCAACGGGCATTGCGGATGGCATTCCTGGGAGAGAGACCCCAGGATCAATGGGTGACTGAGTTGGACAGGCTGGTCCAGCAGGAGATAGAGCTGGACAATCATTATCAGGCTCTGCAATGGCACGCAGAGCAGGGATATTTAGGGGAGACAACAGAATGCTCTCCGGAGGGATATGACTTTGGAGGCCCTGGATTGCGGTGGGAGAGCCTTACAGATTATTTTGTGTTTGGCAATGAAGGGGAACCTGACCTTGATGACCTGCGAGAATATAGAGAGGCTATGCTTGGTCTTGCAGGGGTCTCAGAGCTCAAACCTGATCTGGACCATTTGCTAAGGAAGGAACAGCATCTGGAAAGGGCATACAGGAAACTGCTAGAACACGTTCAGCAGCATGCCAGAGAATCGGCAGTGGAAAATCTGAAGATTGCCATCCCCAAACCTGAAGTGCTGACCAGAGGGCAGAGCTCTGCTAACCTCTGCCCAGCACTGATAACATCTTCTGGGTTCCATGGACAGGAGATGGTGAACCTCTATCCCCAGACACCAGTTATAAAGATTAGTAGGGGATGCCCATAAGTTTCCATTAGTGCCACCTCACCAGTGTCCATCAGTGCAGCCTATCGATGCCCATCAGTGCCCATCACTGCCACCTAATCAGTGCCCAATCAGTGCAGCTTATCAGTGTCCATCATTGCCACCTCATCAGTGTCCATCTGTGCCACCTCATCAGTGTCCATCAGTGCAGCCTATCAGTGTCTATCGGTGCAGCCTATCAGTGCCCATCAGTGTCCACCAGTGCCACCTCATCAGTGCCCACAAGTGCAGCCTATCAGTGTCCATCAGTGCAGACTATCAGTGCCCATCAGTGTCCACCAGTGCCACCTCATCAGTGCCCACAAGTGCAGCCTATCAGTGTCCATCAGTGTCCATCAGTGCCACCTCATCAGTGCCAACCAGTACAGCCTATCAGTGTAGCCTATCAGTGCCCATAAGTTTCCATCAGTGCCACCTCACCAGTGTCCATCAGTGCAACCTATCGATGCCCATCAGTGCCCATCACTGCCACCTAATCAGTGCCCAATCAGTGCAGCTTATCAGTGCAGCCTATCATTGCCTATCAGTTTCCATCAGTGCCACCTCATCAATCCTCACCAGTGCAGTCTATCAGTGCCCATCAGTGCAGCCTATCAGTGTCCATCAGTGTCACCTCATCAGTGCAGCCTATCAGTGTCCATCAGTGCAGCCTATCCGTGTCCATCAGAGCAGCCTATCAGTTTTCATTAGTGCAGCCTTGTCAGACAATTCACACAGGAAATGCATTGGGAAGAAGCTGAAGGACCTACCTGCCATCCAGCTCGCTGCACATATGATCAGCGCTCCAAGGATCTCAGTGATGCCGCTCCCACTTTGAACCCCTGCACCTGCAGCCTCGGCCTTCTCCTGACCATACATCAGGGCGGGGTCTGAGTCAGTGGTGCTCCGTCGCCTCACCTGCTACATGTGGACTATTACAGCCGCCTCAATGCTAGTGGCATTGTGGGGTTCGGGGTGGCCTCCAGTGCAGGCAGTGCAAGCAGCATTACACTGCCCGCTGCAGGGAGGGAGTCTGGGGTCCTTAGGCAGTCCACCCCTATTGCCGAACCTCCTAAACGGCCTCCTGAGTCCCATGGATCCACAAGGTCCCATGGTAGGGCCAGCCCTGCCTCCATGGAGCGGATCACTGCAGACTCTAGGACCGCAGTGGGGTTGGACGCAAACTGCTGTGATCAGCTGGGCTGCAAAAAAATATTTCTGACAATCCGGAAACACCAATTCCCCCTGCGACACAGGATGCATAAGGGTGGTTAATTTTAATCGAGGCCCCAAAGGAATGAAGAAAACAGTTTGTTCATTTGCATACAAAAGGAGGAATCAATTGTGGGGAATTACGAAATAAATGATTACATTTGGGAAGTATCTTCATTTTAATGAGGTTTATACGGCCTAGGTGGGTAAGGGGAGGTTCTCCCATGCTTTCAACTTATGCCGTGTACACACGATCGGGATTTTGGTCAGAAAAAGATATGATGGCTTTTCTGATGGGGTCCCGCTCAAGCTTGCCTTGCATACACACGGTCACACAAAAGTTTGCTAACGACCGTCAAGAATGCGGTGACGTACAACACTACGACGAGCCGAGAAAATTAAGTTCAATGCTTTTGAGCATGCATCGAATTGTTTCCGAGCATGCGTACAAATTTTGCGCGTCGGAATTGCTACAGACGATCGCATTTTCGGATACGAACTTTTTCCGACCGAAAAATTGAGAACATGCTCTCAATCTTTTGTTGGCTGGAATTTGCCAGCAAAAGTCTGATGGAGCATACACATGGTCGCATTTTCCGACCAAAAGCTGTCATCAGTCTTTTGCTGGCCGAATTTCCGTTCGTGTGCACGCGGCATTAGCCTTAACACTGAACAGCCGGGTTTAAATTTAGTGGGATAAAACTTTCAGTGTCTCTCGAGACTCGTACCCCAAGTATGTAAATTCGTCTACCCACTTGAGTTGTATACATAGTTACAGTACAAAGTAGGTGAGGTTGAAAAAAGACACAAGTCAATCATAATCACAAATTATGTGTGTGATTATATGTCAGTATTACATTGTATATCCCTATATGTTGTGGTTGTTCAGGTGTTTATCTAATAGTTTTTTAAAATTATCGATGCTCCCACTGCCTGTGTAAGGGAATTCCACATCCTTGCCGCTCTTACAGTAAAGAACCCTCTACGCAGTTTAAGGTTAAACCTCTTTTCTTCTAATTTTAATGAGTGGCCACGTGTCTTATTAAACTTCCTTCCGCTGAAAAGTTTTATCCCTAGAGTGGGGTCACCAGTATGGTATTTGTAAATTAAAATCAGGTTGGACTTGATTCATAGGTTGGACTTGATGGACTTGTGGCTTTTTTCAACCTCACCTACTATGTAATTATGTAATATCCCCACTCAAGCGTCTCCTCTCCAGAGAGAATAAGTTCAGTGCTTGTAACCTTTCTTCATAACTAATATACTTCAGTCCCTCTATTAGTTTTGTTGCCCTTCTCTGTACTCACTCCATTTCCAGCACATCCTTCCTGAGGTTTGGTGCCCAGAACTGGACAGCATACTCTAGGTAAGGCCGGACCAGAGTCTTGTAGAGTGGGAGAATTATCGCTTTATCTCTTGAGTTAATCCCCTTTTTATTGCATGCCAATATTCTGTTTGCTTTATTAGCAGCAGCTTGGCATTGCATGCCATTGCTGAGCCTATCATCTACTAGGCCCTCCAGGTCCTCTTCCATCCTTGATTCCCAGAGGTTCTCCCCCAGTGAGTAGATTGCATTCATACTTTTGCAACCCAAATGCATTATTTTACATCTTTTACAGCTTTTAGTTTATGACTGCCTATGTCATTTCTTGAGGTGCTAAAATGGCAGGGCAGTACAAACCCCCCCCCAAATGACCCCATTTTGGAAAGTAGACACCCCAAGGAAATTGCTGAGAGGCATGTTGAGCCCATTGAATATTATTTTTTTTGTCCCAAGTGATTGAATAATGACAACAAAAAAAAAATTACAAGAAGTTGTCACTAAATGATATATTGCTCACACAGGCCATGGGCATATGTGGAATTGCACCCCAAAATACATTTAGCTGCTTCTCCTGAGTATGGGGATACCACATGTGTGGGACTTTTTGGGAGCCTAGCCGCATACGGGGCCCCGAAAACCAATCACCTTCAGGATTTCTAAGGGCGTAAATTTTTGATTTCACTCCTCACTACCTATCACAGTTTTGAAGGCCATAAAATGAAAGATAGCACAACCCCCCCCCAAAATGACCCCATTTTGGAAAGTAGACACTTCAAGCTATTTGCTGAGAGGCATGTTGAGTCCATGGAATATTTTATATTTTGACACAAGTTGCGGGAAAATTACAAACTTTTTTTTTTTTTTGCACAAAGTTGTCACTAAATGATATATTGCTCAAACATGACATGGGCATATGTGGAATTACACCCCAAAATACATTCTGCTGCTTCTCCTGAGTACGGGGATACCACATGTGTGGGACTTTTTGGGAGCTTAGCCGCGTACGGGGCCCCGAAACCAAGCACCGCCTTCAGGATTTCTAAGGGCGTAAATTTTTGATTTCACTCCTCACTACCTATCACAGTTTTGAAGACCATAAAATGACAAGATGGCACAAACTCCCCCCCCCCAAATGACCCCATTTTGCAAAGTAGACACCCCAAAGCTATTTGCTGAGAGGCATGTTGAGTCCATGGTATATTTTATATTTTGCCACAAGTTGCAGGAAAATGACAAACTTCACTAAATGATATATTGCTCACACAGGCCATGGGCATATGTGGAATTGCACCCTAAAATACATTCTGCTGATTCTCCTGAGTACGGTGATACCACATGTGTGGGACTTTTTGGGAGCCTAGCCGCGTATGGGGCCCTGAAAAACAAGCACCGCCTTCAGGATTTCTAAGTGCGTAAAGTTTTTATTTCACTCCTCACTACCTATCACAGTTTTGAAGGCCATAAAATGCCCAGATGGCACAAAACCCCCCAAATGACCCATTTTGGAAAGTAGACACCCCAAGCTATTTGCTGAGAGGCATGTTGAGTCAATGGAATATTTTATATTTTGACACATATGTGGAATTACACCCCAAAATACATTCTGCTGCTTCTCCTGAGTACGGGCATACCACATGTGGGGGACTTTTTGGGAGCCTAGCTGCATACGGGGCCCCAAAAACCAATCACTGTCTTCAGGATTTCTAAGGGCGTAAATTTTTGATTCACTTCTCACTACCTGTCACAGTTTCGAAGGCCATAAAATGCCAAGATAGCACAAACCCCCCCAAATGACCCCATTTTGGAAAGTAGACACCTCAAGCTATTTGCTGAGAGGTATGGTGACCATTTTGCAGCTCTCATTTGTTTTTGAAAATGAAGAAAGACAAGAAAAACATTTTTTTTTCTTTTTTCAATTTTCAAAACTTTGTGACAAAAAGTGAGGTCTGCAAAATACTCACTATACCTCTCAGCAAATAGCTTGGGGTGTCTACTTTCCAAAATAGGGTCATTTGGAGGGGGGGGTTTGTGCCACCTGGGCATTCCATGACCTCCAAAACTGTGATAGGCAGTGAAGAGTGAAATCAAAAATTTACCCCCTTAGAAAGCCTGAAAGTGGTGCTTGGTTTTCGGGGTCCCATACGCGGCTAGGCTCCCAAAAAGTCTCACACACGTGGTATCCCTGTACTCAGGAGAAGCAACAGAATGTATTTTGGGGTGTAATTTCACATATTCCCATGGCATGTTTGAGCAATATATCATTTAGTGACAACTTTGTGAAAAAAAAAAAAAAATGTGTCTTTTTCCCGCAACTTGTGTCACAATATAAAATATTCCATGGGCTCGACATGGCTCTCAGCAAATAGCTTGGGGTATCTACTTTCCAAAATGGGGTCATTTTGGGGGGTTTGAACTGTCCTGGCATTTTATGCACAACATTTAGAAGCTTATGTCACACATCACCCACTCTTCTAACCACTTGAAGACAAAGCACTTTCTGACACTTTTTGTTTACATGAAAAAATTTTTTTTTTTGCAAGAAAATTACTTTGAACCCCCAAACATTATATATACAAATGCCCAACAGATTAAAATGGTGGGTGTTTCATTTTTTTTTCACACAGTATTTGCGCAGCAATTTTTCAAACGCATTTTTTTGGGAAAAAACACACGTTTTTAAATTTTAATGCACTAAAACACACTATATTGCCCAAATGTTTGATGAAATAAAAAAGATGATCTTAGGCCGAGTACATGGATACCAAACATGACATGCTTTAAAATTGCGCACAAACGTGCAGTGGTGACAAACTAAATACATTTTTAAAAGCTTTAAAAGCCTTTACAGGTTACCACTTTAGATTTACAGAGGAGGTCTACTGCTAAAATTACTGCCCTCGATCTGACCTTCGTGGTGATACCTCACATGCATAGTGCAATTGCTGTTTACATTTGACGCCAGACCAACGCTTGCGTTCGCTTTTGCGCGAGAGCAGGGGGGGGCAGGGGTGCTTTTTTTTTTTTTTTCTTTATTATTTTTTTTCTTTTTTATCTTATTTTTAAACTGTTCCTTTCATTTTTTTTTTGTTTAATCATTTTTATTGTTATCTCAGGGAATGTAAATATCCCCTATGATAGCAATAGGTAGTGACAGGTACTCTTTTTTGAAAAAAATTGGGGTCTATTAGACCCTAGATCTCTCCTCTGCCCTCAAAGCATCTGACCACACCAAGATCGGTGTGATAAAATGTTTTCCCAATTTCCCAATGGCGCTGTTTACATCCGGCGAAATCTAAGTCATGAAATGCTCGTAGCTTCCAGTTTCTTAGGCTATAGAGATGTTTGGAGCCAGTCTGGTCTCTGATTAGCTCTATGGTCAGCTGGCTGAATCACCGCTGCATTCTCAGGTTCCCTGTTGGGACAGGAGAGCCAGAGAAAAACATGGAAGACGGTGGGGGGGCATTCCCTCCCACTGCTTGTAAAAGCAGTCTAGAGGCTAATTAGCCGCTAGGATTGCTTTTACATGAAAGCCGACCGCTGGCTGAAAAGAATGATACAAAGATGATTCCTAAACCTGCAGGCATTATTCTGGTATAACCACTCAAAGTCCAGCAACATACCAGTAATGGTCCTTGTTGGGCTGAACGAAAAAAAGAGATTGATCAGTGGGTATGCCCACCATTAGAATACCTCCCTTCATCCACCCACTTCTAATGATGGGCATACATGCACCGTATATATATGCCGAAGCATGGGGGCATCCTCCCGCAAAAGTTAGGAGCAAATCGCTCCTGCGCCCTCTGCTGCCCCCATGCTTTGTCATATATGCTGAAGTATGTAACTGTGGTGGTGAAATCACCTCTGACAGCGCTGGAGTCATGGCTTTATGTATCGTGGGAGCAAACGCTGTTGCTGTCAAGATAAATAAATCCGCGCTGCAACTGAATGGCGTACCTGCTAAGCAAATGATGGTTAACAATAAAACAAAGTAACATTACAGTATAACAGTAAGACTTACCATACCTGCAAAGCAAATACAAAAAAAAACATCATAAAAAATAAAACATTTAACGCAACCTGTGCCTAAAATATATATATGCCGAAGCATGGGGGCATCCTCCCGCAAAAGGTAGGAGCAAATCGCTCCTCCACCCACTGCTGCCCCCACGCTTCGGCATATATGCTGAAGTATGTAACTGTGGTGGTGAAATCACCTCTGACAGCACTGGAGTCACGGCTTTATGTATCGTGGGAGCAAATGCTGTTGCTGTCAAGATAAATAAATCTGCGCTGCAACTGAATGGCGTACCTGCTAAGCAAATGATGGTTAGCAATAAAACAAAGTAACATTACAGTATAACAGTAATGCCCTGTACACACGGTCGGATTTTCCGATGGAAAATGTCCGATCGGGGCGTGTTGTCGGACATTCCGACCGTGTGTGGGCTCCATCGGACATTTTCCATCAGATTTTCCGACACACAAAGTTTGAGAGCAGGCTATAAAATTTTCCGACAACAAAATCCGATCACGTCAATTCCGACCGTGTACGGCCAGTTCCGACGCACAAAGTGCCACGCATGCTCAGAAAAAATTCCGAGACGGAACAGCTCGGTCTGGTAAAATTAGCGTTCGCAATGGATACAGCACTTTCGTCACGGTGCAATGTCAAAAATGGTTTAATACAGCGCACTCTCTTCTTCTTTATAATGTGAGAAGAATTAAGTACTTTTGCTGCTCATATTCACACAGACTTCTCACAAACTTCTTTCTTTATTATTTATCGGGACTCCCTCAATATATTTGGATTTGTCACATCTGATAAAATTATTTTTGGGTTGTTTTTTTTGTTTTAAAGGATGTTTTTGGTTGTTTTTTTAGGTTTGTATTTTTTTCAAGTCTGATCTTTGTTCTATTTTATTTTTAGTTTTACTCCATAATATTTTTGTGTGTGTTTTGTGTGTCAAGTTACCACAACACCATTGATATCTTATATTATTTAATCTCAAGGAGATTGTTTGGTATTGGTGTCCCTTTTGAAGGAAAAAACACATAGGAGAGTATAATTGAAACAAAAAATCCTTTATTAAGAGCTCAGAACCGAACAAAGAGGGAGGCAACACTGGAGAAACAGCTGAAATTAGCAAAGCCTTGGACCCCCAGGGCAGACATCAACTCTTTAACATCAAAATTGGTGGCCTGAGGAGTCCTTATCTAAGGGAGTGCAGTCTGGTCCAGAAGTCCCAGAGATCCAGAAAGCAGCAGATAGCATCTGTGTCCCCAGGCTGTGGTACTACAAGAGCCTGCATCTTTTGCCAGACCAGACTGGACCCAGGGTCATCACTTTCTGGTCTTCTTTCCATGCTTCCTTCCTGGCTGTGGCTCAGGTGTTGGAGATGTGGCAGGAGGAGGAGTAGGACCTGGAGGAGAAGGAGGACTAGTAGGACCTGGAGGAGGAGGAGGAGGACTAGTAGGACCTGGAGGAGGAGGAGGACCATGTGTGAGGTCACAAATGTGGGTAGCAGATGTTATGTGGCCCCTCAACCCCTTATTGAGAGCTTCCAACATTAAGGACTCACAAGATATCCATTTTCACTGCAAGACACAACACAAGACAAACCCTAATGTCAGGCCAAACTCTTCTAATCTTGTTACAATATAGGCCTCAATCTAGAAGCAGTATAGGTCCAAGTTTGGCTCTTACCTTCCTTATCAGGATCGGTGCCTACGATACTCCTTCCTCCGCTCACAGATCGTACGTACTACGCACGTGTGTTACACTTTATAGACACTGCGCATGCGTGTAACTCCGCCCACCCCTGACGTTCTTTCTAGTCTATTCCCCGCCCCTTTTCGTTCGGCGCAGTGGGGGAAGAGCACATGGCGGAGACACAGCAGGTGCGTGCTAATTACAGCAACGAGGAGGAGGGGGAGGAAAGCCCGGAGTCGGAAATGTCTGGATCAAGAAGGAGAAGATTTAAGGCCTCAAATATGTCCTTTGGGGAGATGTTGGAGATGGTCGACATCCTGAAGAAGGCCAACTATGATGGAAAGTATGGACCTTACCCCAACCCCAATGTCAGAAAGGCCAAGATAAAAGCGAAAGTGGTCAGGAGTCTGCACCGGAATTTTGGGGTACGACAATCGAAAGATCAGCTCAGGAAGCGGTGGTCGGACCTGAAATTAAGAGAATACGAGCAGTACAGAAAGTTCTGGAGAGTGCTGCAAAAACGTAAGTAGTTGTCCAGTGTTCCTATTCTTTTTGTGTTTATTACGTTCGTGCTGCTCCATGTGCTTTTCTGAACTGTTGTACAGTTTAAAATGGCAACTTTCATATTCATGGGCACATTATTAGTTCGTATCAAACATTTTTCTTTCGGACTATAAAAGACCATTGTTTTTGCCATATGCATTTGACCACATTTTTTAGGGGCTACTTGTATGAAACTAATTTGGTTGTGTAGATGTGTTTGTTACTAGAATGAAATGCAAACTAGATTCTGTGTAAGGAGAGGACACTCAGCAGCAGTTTTCACATCTGGACACTGGAGCACTAGTGTGGGACACAAGAACACCCTTTTTATTAGGGGGCCCACACAGGTGCTCCAGTGTATACTATAGGGGGGTCTCCATCTGTGAAGCTTGTACAAGACAGGTAAAGTATTGAAGCTTGACAAAGGACAATACAAATTATACATCTTGGAACTCTGCCAAAATAGACAATTGTACCCCACTTCCAAGCAATGTTTCATATTTATAGTTCTGCCATCAAATATCTGTGTGCTAAGTATACCTTTTTTGTTTCACATAGGGGAGAAAAGACTTGGAGGACACCCCTCATCCGAGGAGACCAGAGACCCCCCACCTCTGGAAGAAGGGGAAATCCCCCCAACACAAGAAGAGCAGGAGGAAGAAGACGTGGTGGAACTAGTCACCACAACAGGTGAGTGTCTGCGACCACAGGCTCAGGTAAGAGATGGATGCCGGCGTATTTATAATACATGTTTTTTTTTTTGGTTTCTCTCTTTTTAGGTGATCGTGATGTTGTGGATCCTGATCCTTTCACCTCAGAAAGTGCCCAGATCCTGATTGGGGAGATCATGGGGTGTAATGTTGCCTTGGAAAATATCACCAAAAACATCATGATGTTATTAATAAAAATAAGAACATCATTGATGTTTTGGGGAGAGTTTAAAACCCCTCCAAAGCCCTTTCTTTTATGGTGTACTACAATTTTAAATTTTTTGCGCAAATTGTAGAAAAGCCAAATTTTGAGGATGCACACAGTGTGCCAACATGTGCTATCTGCCATCACGGGAGATCAATGGACGCGTTTTGGAGGTGCAACCCCTTCCTCAATAATAAAGTAGATGTGAGGAAGGGGTTGCACAGCCAAAACACTTCCCTTGATCCCCCGTGGTGGCAGCTAGCACATGTTGACATTCGTAAATTGGTGTGCATCTTCAAAATTTGGCTTTTCTGGGGGTGACTTCACCCCATCTGAATGCAATATCAAACACAGTTCCTAAATACTCATGTCTGATATTGCCTTCAAGTTTTACCAAATGTGAACTTTGTAAGTTCAAGATTTGTGTCTTTCTTGTTGGTTTGAAACATGCCTGTTTTATCTTAAATGGACATTTGTACTTTTTCTAATGCCACCCCAAAAATTGTTATACAACAAACATGTTGGTTTGTTTTAAAAACCTTTTCTAAATGCACATGTGATTGTGCTGGTATTAAGAAGATTGTTAATCAAGAATGTGTGGATAATTGTCTCAACGCTACAACACTTTTGTGGTGCTCCAATTGCTGCTTTATGTGACAATGGGGGTTATTTAATAAGGGCCAATCCACTTTGCACTACAAATGCAGTTTCAGTGCAGTTTCAAGTGCACTTGTAGTGCAAAGTGTCTTTGCCTTTAGTAAATAACATCCAACAGTGCTTTGTAAGGTTACACAATCACGCCATTTTCAGGGTCAGCTAAAACAAACACAAGCAGTAAATGTCAACAAAGATTTGCTTAATTTGTTTTTGTATTTGATAAATGTTTCACACATTGGCTGGCATATTGATGGCCCTCCTACCTCCAAAGAACTCAAGGTATCTTAGCCGTACATCACGGGCACTGAGGGAGGGCAAGCCAGGACGGCCACTTTCAAGCACCGTCAGGGTTGTTTCATTTAGAATTCCGGCCTCAGGCCCAACTGAGCCAGCATAGTTGGCAGAATGTTGACATAAAAAGTTATGTAGAACACAGCACGCCAGGATAATATGATTCAGTTTATACTCCGCCATATGTATGGGTGTAAAAAATTCCAAATGTGTTCTCCACCACTCTTCTGGCTCTGGCCAGCCGGTAATTAAAAATCCTCTGGTCCGGGGTGAGGGTCCTCATCAGGAATGGCCGCACATAAGATGGTCCCCCAGCGCAAATACTTAATCCGCAATGAAGACGAATGGGAGTCCTTCCACATTGTCTTCTGGAGGTGGCAAGTCCAAGCTGCCATTCTGGAGACGCCTGTAAAACTCCGTCTGGGCGATGACTCCACCATCGGACATCCGGCCATTCTTCCCCACATCCACATACAGGAACTCGTAATTAGCTGACACCACCGCCAACATCACAATACTATTGAACCCCTTATAATTATTATAGTACGACCCCGAGTTGGGTGGTGGGATGATGTGGACAAGTTTCCCATCAATTGCCCCTCGCAGTTAGGAAAGTCCCACCGCTGGGCAAAGTGGGAGGCCACAGTCTGCCATTCCTGTGGCGTGGAAGGAAACCGTTGAGGAAAACAAAAAAAAATTAGTCTTCTTGCACATAAACATGGAAAGTAGATTAGACACAAAACTTCTTGGCCAACATCAAGATAACATTTATTAATGGGAATTTTTTAAGACCAAAGTATAAGGTACACTTATCAGATTCCCCCTCCCCCCCTCTCATGGGCCATTTCTAACATTATAGGGGGGGAGACTCTTGGACAGGTAACCCTCTCCACTTCATTGAGAGATGAATGCCTAAATAATGGGTATTACTTGGAACAGCCCCTCCTTAGTTACACTATTGGCAGCCCACTGGACAGGTAAGAAGTGTCATAATACAAATATATAAATACACACTGTACACATTTGAGCACATTTGGACGTTCTGCTATTACCTAGCAAAATAATAATAGGATACAAACACTTTAAACAGTACCATTTGAAAGTATTCAGGCAGGCCCTACATGCTTTGGGGAATTCATCCATAAATCTGACCACAAAAGAGATGGTTATAGTGTGTATGAGTTTGGCAAAGTCAGCAGATAGATGATTGAGGATAGATAGAGAATTGTTATCAGCTGACTTAGCAGTTGGGGGGAGGGAGGGTTACAAATGATTTGGGGACCCCCCCAAAAAAGCCTCTGGCACTCCACCAGAATTTAAAGCACAAATCACATTTAAAAACATTTTAGGGGGTATTTAGGGTATAGCACTACTATGGAGCTGATAAAATACATTGTTAAGTGACTACATGAGGTGAATATAGGGGCAGGAGACCATGCTGGGGAGGTAAGTGAAGGCAAATATGTATGAAGGACAAAAAAAAAATTAGTACATAAAAATCCAGCATGCATGAGGACAAAGGGGACATTCACAGCATATTACAATCATGGTAATTAGGGAATGAGGAAAGAAATACAACATATTATCAAACATTATATACAATAAAATGTGATATTAAAGGATAAAAATCTTACCTTAATATACTCCTTCTGCAGGACCTGTATGATGGCAGAACAGGTCTCTGGGATAATGATCCCCAGAGCCTGGGGGGAGATGCCTGTCGAGAACTTCAAGTCCTGCAGGCTTCTCCCCGTCGCCAGGTACCGCAGGGTGGCGACGAGCCTCTGCTCCGGAGTGATGGCTTGCCTCATGCAGGTATCCCACCTGCTGATATAGGGGGTCAGCGAAGCGAACAACCGGTGAAAAACGGGGTCCGTCATCCGGAGAAAGTTCCTGAAATCATCAGGATTATTCTCAAGGATCTCACGGAGCAAAGGCATATGACAGAATTCTTGGTCCATGAACTCCTCCCCACCCTGTTCATGGACTGGACTTGTGTCAAGGTCAGGACCCCAACACCAAGCCCCCGCATAGCACGAACTCTACGAGGAGTATGTATACGCAACATGGCTAGAAAATGGTCGGCTGCTCAGAACAAAGTAACAGAACGCACTGAAGAACAGCAAGGCCTGTGAAGAGCGACCTGAAAAACAGTAACGAACGAACAAGAACACAATGACTAATCAAAGTCACGCGTAGCGTGCTGCACGCACTGAAGAGCAGATACAAACCCACAAGCACAAACTGAATAGCAGAAAACGATCTGAAAACCACGAGTCTAAAAAAAGCGCGAATCATCTCTCACCTAACTTTTACTAACACGAGATTAGCAAAAGGAGCCCAAAGGGTGCCGCGCTTGGTTCTGAACTGGCCTTTTCTAGTCTTGTCGTACGTGGTTGACGTCACCGCATTCTTGGCGATTGGAAATTCCGACAACTTTGTGCGACCGTGTGTACACAAAACAAGTTTGAGCCAACATCCGGCGGAAAAATCCTAGGATTTTGTTGTCAAAATGTCCGATCAATGTCCGACCGTGTGTATGGGGCATAAGACTTACCATACCTGCAAAGCAAATACAAATAAAACAGTAAATAATAAAACATTTAACGCAACCTGTGCCTAAAATATATATATGCCAAATAGGGATGAGCTTCGAGTTCGAGTCGAACATGAGTCTCTTGTCATTTTTAACATTTTTGACAGTTTTTTAGTGAAATGGTAGGGGGTACATTTGTACCCCCTACCATTTCACACAGTGGGGGGCCAGGATCTGGGGGTCCCCTTGTTAAAGGGGGCTTCCAGATTACGATAAGCCCCCAACCCGCAGACCCCCACAACCACCGACCAGGGTTGTGGGGATGAGGCCCTTGTCCTCATCAACATGGGGACAAGGTGTTTTGGGGGGCTACCCCAAAGCACCCTCCCAATGTTGAGGGCATGTGGCCTGGTACAGTTCGGGGGGCGCTCTCTCGTCCCCCCCCTCTTTTTCTGCGGCCTGCCAGGTTGCGTGCTCGAATAAGGGTCTGGTATGGATTTTTGGGGGGACCCCACGCCGTTTTTTTTTTTTTATTTTGGCGCGGGGTTCCCCTTAAAATCTATACCAGACCTGAAGGGTCTGGTATGGAATTTAGGGGGACCCCCACGTCATTTTTTTTTTTAAATTTTGGCCGGGGTTCTCCTTAATATCGATACCAGACCTGAAGGGCCTGGTATGGAATTTAAGGGGACCCCCACGTCATTTTTTTTTTTTTTTAATTTTGGTTCAGGGTTCCCCTGTGGGGAATTCCCATGCTGTTTTTATCAATGAACTTTTATGTGTATTGTCGGACCGGCAATGCAATAGCCTCAAGTAGTTTTAAATGACTTTTTTCCTTTGAAATGTCATTTTGCTGTCAGACTGTTCTAAACATGGGAAACATGCGCCCCTTTACAGGCATACTATAGACAACCCCCAGCTACAAAATTTAAAGGGATATTACACTTTTATTGTTTGACTTTAAGCATTATTAAAATCACTGCTCCTGAAAAAACGGCAGTTTTTAAAACTTTTTTTTGCATTGACCCAGGTCCCCAAACACTTTTTATGACAATAACTTGCATATAAGCCTGGGGGTCCCCTTGTTAAAGGGGGCTTCCAGATTCCGATAAGCCCCCCGCCCGCAGACCCCCACAACCACCGGCCAGGGTTGTGGGGATGAGGCCCTTGTCCTCATCAACATGGGGACAAGGTGTTTTGGGGGGCTACCCCAAAGCACCCTCCCAATGTTGAGGGCATGTGGCCTGGTACAGTTCAGGAGGGGGGGGCGCACTCTCATCCCCCCCTCTTTTCCTGCGGCCTGCCAGGTTGCGTGCTCGGATAAGGGTCTGGTATGGATTTTTGGGGGGACCCCACGCCGTTTGTTTTTTTTTTTTTTTTGGCGCGGGGTTCCCCTTAAAATCCATACCAGACCTGAAGGGTCTGGTATGGAATTTAGGGGGAACCCCACATCATTTTTTTTTTTTAATTTTGGCCGGGGTTCCCCTTAATATCAATATCAGACCTGAAGGGCCTGGTATGGAATTTAGGGGGACTCCCACGTCATTTTTTTTTTTTTAATTTTGGTTCAGGGTTCCCCTGTGGGGAATTCCCATGCTGTTTTTATCAATGAACTTTTATGTGTATTGTCGGACCGGCAATGCAATAGCCTCAAGTAGTTTTAAATGACTTTTTTCCTTTGAAATGTCATTTTGCTGTCAGACTGTTCTAAACATGGGAAACATGCGCCCCTTTACAGGCATACTATAGACAACCCCCAGCTACAAAATTTAAAGGGATATTACACTTTTATTGTTTGACTTTAAGCATTATTAAAATCACTGCTCCTGAAAAAACGGCAGTTTTTAAAACTTTTTTTTGCATTGACCCAGGTCCCCAAACACTTTTTATGACAATAACTTGCATATAAGCCTTTAAAATTAGCACTTTTTATTATTCATGTTCGTGTCTCATAGACTGTAACGGTATTCGCGTGTTCGAACGAACTTTTTTCCTGTTCGCATGTTCTGGTGCGAACCGAACAGGGGGGTGTTCGGTTCATCCCTAATGCCGAAGCATGGGGGCATCCTCCCGCAAAAGGTAGGAGCAAATCGCTCCTCCACCCATTGCTGCCCCCACGCTTCGACATATATGCTGAAGTATATAACTGTGGTGGTGAAATCACCTCCGACAGCACGGGAGTCACGGCTTTATGTATCATGGGAGCAAACGCTGTTGCTGTCAAGATAAATAAATCCACTCTGCAGCTGAATGGCGTACCTGAAAACAAAAAAATGGTTAACAATAAAACACAGTAAACAGTAAAGTATAAAAAAATTGCATATCTGAAAAGCAAACATGATAAAACATAATAACAATAAAACATTGCAGAATAGAATACAGTAAAAAAGAGCAGAACAATAGAGAGAGAATAGAGAGAGAGAGAACAATAAAACGACAACTATTTTTGTTTTTTTATTTTATATATTTTTTTGTGTTTTTATTTTTTTTACTTTTTTTTTTTTTTTTTTTTACACTTTTTTTTGTAACTATAACTTTGGTAACTGGTACCAGGTTCGGGTCTCTCAAAATGCGATGGCATCTTGGGAGACCCTGTGTTAGTGTGCCTAGTCTGTGCAGTGCTGTACCCTACGCTAATACTCAACTAGTGAATGGTAGCATTCAAAACATTCACCAATGCAAAGACCAGGATTGTCAGGACAGGAGGGACAATAATACCGGGTGTCATGCCTATATTCGCGCTTGCTGCAGACATGACATCTTCTTTGGGGGGCTCGTTGGGTAGGGGTACTCGGGAGGATATACAGAAAATGCCTCTCATGCAGCCGACTTACTGCATTTGGTTGGGGAAGGTGAGGTGGAGCACCGTCTGGAAACAGAGGGCTTTGACGATCTCTTCATGGAATTTAAGGAAGGATCCAGTCCATCCTGAAGCTTTGTATAGCACATGAGCATTCAGCAAAGCCAATTGAAATAAATAAACAGACACTTTCTTGTACCAGCGTCTGGCCTGCAATTAGGTACGGCACCAACAACTGGTCGTTGAGGTCCACCCCTCCCATATTTTGGTTATATTCATGGACACAGAGGGGTTTCTCCACAACACCAGTCGTCGTAGTAATTTGGACCATCGTGTCTGCATGAAGGGAGGTAAGTACGAAAACATTCTTATTGTCCCTCCACTTCAAAGCAAGCAAGTTATTACACTTGAAGCCTCTCCCCCAGCCGAAGACGGGAATCTACAAGCTGCTGGAGAAAGCCCCGACGATTAGGTCGCATGGTGCCACATGCTCCAATCTGTTGATCAAAAAGGTGACTAAAAAGTGGTACGCTCGTGTAATAATTGTCCACGTACAAGTGGTACCCCTTTCTGAATAAGGGTGACACCAAGTCCCACACAATCTTGCCAGCGCTTCCTATGTAGTCAGGGCAGTTTTTCGGCTCTACGTGACTATCTTGACACCGTATCTGTCACGCTTGCTGGGAAGGTACTGTTTGAATGACAAGCGGCCAGAAAACTTAATCAGGGACTCGACTTATGGGGAGTAAACAAGTCTGCAAAACGTTGGTTGAAGTGGTTTACGAGGGGCTGAATTTTGTAGAGCCGATCGTATTCAGGGTCTCCACAAGGACGACAGAGTTCATTGTTGTTGAAGTGCATGAACCACAAAATCTGCTCGTATCGTGCCCTGGTCATGGAGGCAGAGAACAAGGGCATATGGTGAATTGGGTCAGTGGACCAATATGACCACAACTCACTCTTTTTAGTTATGCCCATGTTGAGGGAAAGGCCCAGAAAGATCTTAAATTCGGAAACCGTTTCCAATCTCTGGCAAGGGAGGACTGGGGAATAGTGGCGATGTGTTGACCAGCATACAAATTGCTTTGGTCCACAATAGATCTATAGAGATCTTCGTTGAAATACAGCAAATAAAAATCCAGTGACGTAAAATCAACTGTTTCCATCTGAATGCCGGGTTGGCCAGTGAATGGGGGAAGTACAGGTGCTGCAGAAGTGTTGGGTTCCCAATTCGGATTGGCGAATGCAGCAGGAAGGGCACTATGGGCACGACGGGCCTGTGTTCGTCTTCTTGGTGGCAGCGGGACCCTACTTGTGCTTGCCACCTCGCCAGCTTGAACTGCACTTATGGGACTCGCCACATCACCAAGTGTTACTGCAGTGCTGGATGTATGACCAGGGTGTACTAGGCCACTGGTGTTTGCCAGTTCACCAGAAAGAATAGCGGCGTTAGTACTGCTCTGCTCCATACGAGGGACCTGCGGTTCTTGCACATCAAGAACAGAAGAAGAAGTTCGTGGTCTGGTATGCCTGACCTTGGCAGGGACCACAACTCTGTCGTCAGAGCTATCTGTCATGGAGCCACTGTCCTCTACAGGATCATATTCTGAGCCTGAACCTGACAGATGAGTGACTTCCTCTTCACTATCTGTCATGCTCAGAAACGTGTAGGCCTCTTCCCTAGTGTACCTTCGATTTGCCGTTTTGGGCTCTAAATTTAGTGGTAGAGATCGCAGGGATCAGGCATGACTCTGCAAACGCTGCAGTTATGTGTGTTTAGTGTTTTGTAAGTGACAGTGATCAATCGATGCTGCACTTGGGTGGGCTGGGCAGGGCTGGGCCGAGGGGCAAAACGCAGGTGCTAGATGGTATCTGGGCTGATTCCGCTAACACTGTGTTTTTGGGAACCCTAAACTGCTGGGGATGCTAGTAGAGATCTGTTCAGATCAGATTTTGATCCGTTCAGATACTATACCACTAAGGGAGGTGTATGCTGCGTGTGTGGGTGTTAGCGGTACTGACGCTAACCTGATGCTGCCTGGGGCGACGCAGACCTTATCTGACCCTAAAACTTAACTTATATCACCACTGGGCGATTAGGGGGTTAAACCTTTATAAGGTAATAAACGGTGGGTGCCCTGAAACTATAATAAACAAACTAACTAACCAACTGCACTCCCTTAGATATGGACTCCTCAGGCCACCAATTTTGGTGGAAAATAATTGATGTCTGCCCTGGGGGTCCAAGGCTTCGCCAATTTATGTTGTTTATCCAGCATTGCCTCCCTCTTTGTTTGGTTCTGAGCCCTTAATAAAGGAATTTTTAGTTAAATTATACTCGCCTATGTGTGTTTTCCTTCAAAAAGGACAGTTTTAAACATTGCAGCGTGACGAAAGTGCTCTATCCATTCCGAACTTCAATTTTACCAGACCGAGCTGTTCCGTCTCGGAATTTCTTCTGAGCATGCGTGGCACTTTGCGCGTCGGAATTGTCCACACACGAATTGACGTGATCGGATTTTGTTGTCGGAAAATTTTATAGCCTGCTCTCAAACTTTGTGTGACGAAAAATCCGATAGAAAAAGTCCGATGGAGCCCACACACGGACGGAATTTCCGACAACACGCTCCGATCGCACATTTTCCGTCGGAAAACCCGACCGTGTGTACGAGGCATAAGAGTTAATATGGGAAAAACGTGTCTCCTCTTCACTGATGCTTTATCACCAATCCTTGTTTCACTAAAAACCCCAAATTTTCCACAAACGTTTGTCATTGGAAAGGAAAGTGAGGTGAAATCTTCTGAAGAGGTGCACAGACAGCAAAACAAATGTTACAGGGGTGATAACCCTTCCCTATGTTTTCCAAAAAAGCTTAAAAATAGATTTTTTGGCTGGAGCTACACTTTAAAAATGTACTAGTTCAAAATTACAAACAGATTCTACTTAACAACAAACCTACAGTCCCTGTCTTTTTTGCACCGCCTGTATATTGCTGTTCAGAGTATCTAGGGCCTGGGGGACCCACGCCTTTCCTTTTTTTAATTTGAGTGTGGGGTTCCCCTTAATATCCATACAAGACCCAAAGGGCCTGGTAATGGACTGGGGGGTGGGGGGTACCCATGCTGTTTGTATCACTGATTTTCATCCATATTGCCGGGACCTGACTTTACATTAAAGCCGCAAGCAGTTTTAAATGACTTTTATTCCTTTAAAAATGTCATTTTGTGCAGGGACTGTTCTAAGCACGGGAAACACGCGCTACTTTACAGGCATACTATAGACACCCCCCAGGTACGATATTTAAAGGAATATTTCACTTTTTTTTTCACTTTAAGCTTCAATAACCACTTGCCGACCGCCTCACGCAGATATAATGTGGCAGAATGGCACGGGCAGGCAAAGTAACGTATGGTTACGTTACTTGCCTCCCGCAGGTGGGGGGTCCGATCGGATCCCCCCCCGGTGCCCGAGGCGGTCTGCGTCTGTCCCCGAGTGATCAGAGGTGAGGGGGAGGCCATCCATTCATGGCCACCCCCTCACGATCGCTCCCAGCCAATGACATTGTTCCTCTGCTGCTGTAATGTAAACAGAGAAGACATCAAGTAAGTGCACCAAACACTACATGTACAGTAGAACACTCTAGGCACACATTTCACCCCCATCACCCCCCCGATCACCCCTCTATCACCCCCCTTTACCCCCTGTCACAGTGACACCAATAGCAGTTTTTTTTTTTTTTGCATTGGTGTCAGTTTGTGACAGTTATAAGTGGTAGGGCAGATAGTGGTAGCCCCCTGTAGGTCTAGGATACCCCCCTAATAAAGGTTAACCCCGTGATCACCCCCGTCTCCAGTGTCACTCTAAGTGATCGTTTTTCAAGGCTGTTTTTTTTTGGGGGGGGGGTTGTATTTGTTTCAAGGCTGATGTTTTTTTTTTTATTTGTTATTGGTTTTATTGGTTTGACATCTGTGTCCTCAGGCTGTGGTACTACAAGAGCCTGCATATTTTGCCAGACCAGACTGAACCCAGGGCCATCACTCTCTGGTCTTCCTTCCACGCTTCCTTCCCTGCTGTGGCTCTGGTGCTGGAGATGTGGCAGGAGAAGGAGTAGGACCTGGAGGAGGAGGAGGAGGAGTAGGACCTGGAGGAGGAGGAGGAGGACTATGTGTGAGGTCACAAATGTGGGTAGCACATGTTATTTGGCCCCCCAACCCCTTATTGAGAGCTTCCAAAATTAAGAACTCACACTCCCTCCTTCTGCATCATTTTGCAGGCAGTTATGCCAGCAAAGTCCTCCTCCACACTGTGGGGGGTTCTCAGGGCCTCTGTAGCCTTCCAAAAGAGGCCTATGGCAGCCTCCTACAGGTTACTCCTCTTCCTGCCACTTTGTCTTTGAAGATGTAGGGGAGGGACCTGGATATCAGGCAGCCTGCTTGGCCCGGCCAGCTCCTGGCTGAGACTTCCCTGTGTATGAAAAAGGGACATGGTTTTAGTTTTTGCATCATCAATCACAATCATAAATTAGCAATCCAAACTAACATCTATTTAACATCATTGATTGGACAACCAGAAATATTTAGAAGAATGCTATACCTGGCTCAAGCTGGGCTACTCCACATGTTGCTGCCTGGAAGGCCCAGGTTGGGCGTCTGAAGCCTCAGCTGTTAGGATCTTCAAATAGGTGATGTCTGCCGTGGGGATCACCAACTTCACAAATTCCAACAAATTATCCAGTGCTGCCTTCCTCTTTGTTTGGTTCTTATATTCAGGGTGGTTTATCTGCCACAGACAGGGCAGCTCCCTGAACATATCAATGAAGATTGGCATAAAGTCCTTATCTTTCAAGATATCCATTTTCACTGCAAGACACAACACAAGACAAACCCTAATGTCAACCTAAAGTCTTCTAAACTTGTGCAAATACAGGCCTCAATCTAGAAACAGTATAGGCCCAATGTTAAATCTTACCTTCGCAATCACGATCAGCGCCTCTGTTACTGCTTTCTCCGCTCACAGATCGTACGTACTACGCACGCGTGTTACGCTTTATAGACACTGTGCATGCGTGAAACTCCGCCCGCCCCTGACGTTCTTTCTAGTCTAATCCCTGCCCCTTCTCATTCGTCGCAGTGGGGGAAGAGCACATGGCGGAGACAGAACTGTGTCAGATAATTACACCAATGAGGAGGAGGAAAGCCCGGAGGCAGAAATGTCCCGATCCAGAAGGAGACGATTTAAGGCCTCAAATATGTCCTTTGTGGAGATGTTGGAGATGGTGGACATCCTGAAGAAGGCCGACTATGACGGGAAGTATGGACCTTACTCCAACCCCAACGTCAGAAAGGCCAAGATCATGTCGAAAGTGGTCAAGAGTCTGCACCGGAATTTCGGGGTACGACGATCGAAAGATCAGCTCAGGAAACGGTGGTCGGACCTCAAATTAAGAGAGCACGAGCAGTACAGAAAGATCCGGAGAGTGCTGCAAAAAAGTAAGTAGTTGTCCTGTGTTCCTATTCTTTATGTTTATTACGTTCATGCTGCTCCATGTGCTTTTCTTAACTGTTATCCAGTTTAAAATATCAACTTTCATGTTCATGGGCACATTATTCGTTCGTATAAAACATTGTTCTAGAAAACACCATTGTTTTGGCCATATGCATTTGCCCACATTGTTTATGGCCTACTTGTCTGCAAATAATCTGGTTGTGTAGATGGGTTTGTAACTAGAATGAGATGCAAACTAGATTCTGTGTAAGGAGAGGACACTCAGCAGCTGTTTACACATCTGGATGCTGGAGCACTAGTGTGGGACACAAAAACACCCTTTTTATTAGGGGGCCCACACAGGTGCTCCAGTGTATACTATAGGGGTGTCTCCATCTGTGAAGCTTGTACAAAACAGGTAAAGTATTGAAGCTTGACAAAGGACACTAAAAATTCTACATTTCGGAACTGTGTCAAAATAGACAATTGTACCCCACTTCCAAGTAATGTTTCATATTCCTATTTCTGCCATTAAATATCTGTGTGCTAAGTATATCTATTTTTTTTTTACATAGGGGATAAAAGACTCAGAGGACACCCCTCATCCGAGGAGACCACAGACCCCCCACCTCTAGAAGAAGGGGAAATCCACCCAAGCCAAGCAGAGCAGGAGGAGGAAGACGTGGTGGAAATTGGCACCACAACAGGTGAGTGTCTGCGACCACAGGCTCAGGTAAGAGATGGATGCCGGCATATTTATAATACATGGTGTGTTTTTGTTTCTATCTTTTTAGGTGATCGTGATGTTGTGGATCCAGGCCATTTCATCTCAGAAAGTGCACAGATCCTGATCGGGGAGATAGGGACTTGGAAAACATCCTGAAAAACATCAGTGATGTTCAACAAAAAATGAAGAACATCATTGATGTTTTAGGGAGAGTTTAAAACCCCTCAAAATCCCCTTTTTTTTTGCGCTTTTTGTGAGCTAAAAATGTTTCCCATTTTTTTACATACTTGCGAAAAGCCAAATTTTGAAGAGGCACATAGTGTGTCAACATGTGCTATCTGCCATCACGGGAGATCAATGGACGCGTTTTGGGGGTGCAACCCCTTCCTCAATAATAAAGTAGCTGTGAGGAAGGGGTTGCACCCACAAAACACGTCCCTTGATCCCCCATGATGGCAGCTAGCACATGTTGACATTCGGCAATTGGTGTGCATCTTCAAAATTTGGCTTTTCTAGGGGTGACTTCACCCCATCTGAATGCAATATAGAACAAAGTTTGTAAATACTCATGTCTGATATTGTTCTACCAAATGTGAACTTTGTAAGTTCAAGATTTGTGTCTTTCTTGTTGGTTTTAAACATGCCTGTATTATCTTAAATGGACATTTCTACTTTTTCTAATGTGACCCCAAAAATTGTTATACAACAAACATGTTGGTTTGTTTTAAAAACCTTTTCTAAATGCACATGTGATTGTGCTGGTATTAAAAAGATTGTTAATCAAAAATGTGTGGATTATTGTTTCAATGCTCCGAAACTTTTGTTGTGCTCTAATTGGTGTTTTCTGTGACAATGGGTGTTATTTCCTAAGGGCAAATCCACTTTGCACTACAAGTGAAGTTTCAACTGCACTTGTAGTGCAAAGTGTCTTTGCCTTTAGTAAATAACACCCAACAATGCTTTGTAATGTTACAAAATCATGCCATTTTCAGGACTCACCACATTTCTGTCAGGGTCAGCTAAAAGAAACACAAGCAGTAAATGTCACCAAAGATTTTAGTAGTTAAATTTTTTTTATATGAAAAAGGTTTCAGACATTGTCTGGCATATTGATAGCCCCCCTACCCGCAAAGTATTCAAGGTATCTTAGACGGACATCACGGGCACTCAGGGGGGGCAAGCCAGGACGGCCACTTTCAAGCGCCGTCAGGGTTGGTTCATTTTGAATTCCAACCTCAGGCCCAACTGAGTCAGCATAGTTGGCAGAATGTTGCTGTAAAAAGTTGTGTAGAACACAGCACGTCAGGATGATATGATTCAGTTTGTACTCCGCCATGTGTATGGGTGTAATTAAAAACCCTCTGGTCCGGGGTGAGGGTCCTCATCGGGAATGGCCGCATAAGATGGTCCCCCAGCGCAAACACTTCATCTGCAACGAAGATAAATGGGAGTCCTTCCACATTGTCTTCTGGTGGTGGCAAGTCCAAGCTGCCATTCTGGAGATGCCTGTAGAACTCTGTCTGGGCAATGACTCCACCATCTAACATCCGGCCATTCATCCCCACGTCCACATACAGGAACTCGTAAGTAGCCAACACCACCGCCAACATCACAATACTATTGAACCCCTTATAGTTGAAATAGTATGACCCCGAGTTGGGTGGTGGGACGATGTGGATGTGTTTCCCATCAATTGCCCCTCCGCAGTTAGGAAAGTCCCACCGCTGGGCAAAGTGGAAGGCCACAGTCTGCCATTCCTGTGGCGTGGAAGGAAACTGTGGAGTCAAACAAGAAAAAAAATTAGTCATTTTGCACATAAACAGTGAAAGCAGATTAGACACAAACATTTTTGGCCAACATCAAGATAACATTTATTTGAGGGAGTTTTTAAAGACCAAAGTATAAGGTACACCTATCAGATTCCCCCTCCCCCCCTCTCATGGGCCATTTCTAACATTTTAGGGGGGGGAGCTCTTGGACAGGTAACCCTCTCCACTTCATTGAGAGATGAATGCCTAAATAATGGATATCACTTTGGCCAGTCCCTCCTTCGTTACACTATTGGCAGCCCATTGGACAGGTAAGAAGTGTCATAATACAAAGATATAAATACACATTGTACACATTTGAGCACATTTGGAAATTCTACTATTACCTATCAAGGTAATAATAGTATACAAAAACCTTAAACAGTACTATTTGAAAGTATACAGGCAGGCCCTTGCACTACATGCTTTGGGAAATTCATCCATAAATCTGACCACAAAAGAGATGGGTATAGTCTGTATGGGTTTGGCAAAGTCACCAGATAGATGATTGAGGATAGATAGAGAATTGTTATCAGCTGACTTAGCAGCTGGGGGGAGGAAGGGTGCCAAATGATTTGGGGACCCCCCAAAAAAAGCCTCTGGCACTCTGCCTGAATTTAAAGCACAAATCACATTTAAAAACATTTTAGGGGGTGTTTGGGGTAAAGCACTACTATGGAGCTGATAAAATACATTTTTAAGTGAATACAGAAGGTGAATATAGGGCCAGGAGACCATGCTGGGGAGGTTAGTGAAGGCAAATATGCATTAAGGAGAAAAAAATAATTACATAAAAATCCAGCATGCATGAGGACAAAGGGGACATTCACAGCATATTACAATCATGGTAATTAGGGAATGAGGAAAGAAATACAATATATTAGCAAACAGTAATTACAATAAAATGTGATATTAAAGGATAAAAATCTTACCTTAATATACTCCTTTCGCAGGACCTGGATGATGGCAGAACAGGTCTCTGGGATAATGATCCCCAGAGCCTGGGGGGAGATGCCTGTCGAGAACTTGAGGTCCTGCAGGCTTCTCCCCGTCGCCAAGTACCGCAGGGTGGCAACTAGCCTCTACTCCGGAGTGATGGCTTGCCTCATGCAGGTATCCTGCCTGCTGATATAGGGGGTCAGCAAAGCCAACAAATGGTGAAATACGGGGTCCGTCATCCGGAGAAAGTTCCTGAAATCATCAGGATTATTCTCACGGATCTCATGGAGCAAAGGCATGTGACAGAACTGGTCATGCTGAAGCAACCAATTCTTGGTCCATGAACTCCTCCCCACCCTGTTCATGGACTGGACTTGTGTCAAGGTCAGGACCCCAACACCAAGCCCCCGCACAGCACGAACACTACGAGGAGTACATATACGCAACATGGCTAGAAAATGGTCGGCTGCTCAGAACAAAGTAACAGAACGCACTGAAGAACAGCAAGGCCTGTGAAGAGTGACCTGAAAAACAGTAACGAACGAACAAGAACACAATGACAAGAGTCAATGGTACTCGCTGCATGCACTGAAGAGCAGATACAAACCCACAAGCACAAACTGAACAGCAGAAAACAATGTGTAAACCACGAGTCTGAAAAAGCGCGAATCCTCTCTCACCAAACTTTTACTAACACTAGATTAGCAAAAGGGGCCCAAAGGGTGCCGTGCTTGGTTCTGAACTGGAATTTTCTAGTCTCGTCGTACGTGGTGTACGTCACCACGTTCTTGGCGATCGGAAATTCCGACAACTTTGTGCAACCGTGTGTACGCAAAACAAGTTTGAGCCAACGTTCGTCTGAAAAAATCCATGGATTTTGTTGTCGGAATGTCCAATCAATGTCCGATTGTGTGTACGGGGCATTACAGGAGAGAATTTCCCTTTCTAGGGGTAGATTTCATCTCACTTCCTGTTGTCTCCTTCCGTTTGCAAGTAGGAGTCGTTTGTAAGTTGGATGTATGAAAGTTGGCGCTTGCCCTATATACTCTACAGAAATTGGGGCCTTAGGTGTTGGTGTTGCCACAACACTGTAAGCCCTCACAGTTACTCTTGGTGGGCGCAGGAACAGGCCGTGCTCTGAAATATTAGATCAAGATTTGTAATTACATGCCATTGTTGAACAGTGGTAGAAAAATTGGGCCTTTGGTGGTGGTGCTGCTGGTGCCACAACACTGTAAGTCCTCATAGTTACTCTTGGTGGGCGCTGGAACGGGCCCTGCTGTGAAATATTATATCAAGAATTGTAATTACATGCACCTGTTGAACAGGGGCAGAAAAATTGGGCCTTTGGTGATGGTGGTGGTGGTGGTGTTGCCACAACACTGTAAGCCCTCACAGTTACTCTTGGTGGGCGCAGGAATGGGCCCTGCTGTGAAATATTAGATCAAGAATTGTAATTACATGTCCCTGTTGAACAGGGGCATAAAATTTTGGCCCTAGGCACTGGTGCCACAACACTGCAACCCCTCACAGATGCTATAGTTGGAGCGCAGGAATGAGTACTGCTGCAAAGTATTGCATCAAAAATTGTAATTACACGCCCCTGTTAAACAGGGGCTGAAAAATTGGGCCTTGGGCACTGGTGCTGGTGCTACAACACTGCAACCCCTCACAGATACTCTAGTTGGAGAGCAGGAATGAGCCCTGCTGCAAAGTATTGCATCAAAAATTGTAATTACATGCCCCTATTAAACAAGGGCAGAAAAATTGCCACAACACTGCAACCCCTCACAGATACTATAGTTGGAGCGCAGGAATGAGCCCTGCTGCAAAGTATTGCATCAAAAATTGTAATTACACGCCTCTGTTGAACAGGGGCAGAAAAATTGGGCCTTGGCCACTGGTGGCAGTGCCCAGAACCAAAAATGTTCTTACAAGCTATCAACATGAAAATTGAGGAGGAAGAGGATTGTGACTCAGCATAACAAGATAGTCACTCAGCATCAGCATAGGCAGTCTTGAAGGGATCTCACATTAAAAAAAATCAATCGGTTACATCAGCATCAGGTGCTTAGTAGCTGGTGATCCAGGACTGATTCATTTTTACGAAGGTCAGCCGATCGACCGATTCAGTGGACAGGCGCACCCTGTGA
Organism: Aquarana catesbeiana; assembly: GCF_042186555.1. NCBI lineage: Eukaryota > Metazoa > Chordata > Amphibia > Anura > Ranidae > Aquarana > Aquarana catesbeiana. Next base: position 138,013,552 of record NC_133336.1, on the reverse strand, counting down.
TCGGTTACAAAGCCTCCAGCAGCACTGAATGTGCATTCCGAAAGAATGCTGGATGCAGGACAGGCCAGTAGCTCAATTGCATACTGTGCAAGCTCTGGCCAGTGATCCATCCTCAAGACCCAGTAACCCAGAGGATTTTCGGTGGGAAAGGTGTCCAAGTCTGATCTTGCCCCTAGGTAATCCAGCACCATGTGAATCAGACGCTGGCGATGGATGCTTGAACCGATCAGACCTTGGGGCTGTGGACTAAAAAATTGTCTGAACGCATTGGTCAGACTGTCATTTTCTCCACCACTCCTTCTGTGACTGACCGAAGCCACAGCAACAAGTTGTCCAGGAGGACCAGGAAATTGTAACCTCCCAGGCTCTGGAAACGCGTTGCACAAACCTTTCTGCAAGGCCTCCCGAAGATGTTTCATCCTCTGCTCCCTCTGTGACAGCAAGATAAGGTCCGCAACCTTACCCTTGTTACGAGGATCAAGGAGGGTTGCCAGCCAATAATCATCCATCCCCTTGATACAAGGAAGACAAGGATCCTTCCGCAGACTTTGCAGGATCAGGGAGGCCATACAGCGTAGGTTTGCTAAGGCATTCGGTCCACAGTCCTCTGGGTCACTAAGGACGACATGATCCGCAGCCACCTCCTCCCAGCCACGTACAGGTCCATGGGTTTCTTCGGACTGTGAATGATCCCTTGAAGACTGATGCTGAATGCCAGGCTCTACCTCCATGCTGACACAATCCTCCTCCTCTTCCTCCTCCACCTCCTCCTCCTCTTCCTGTATGATCAGCAGGCACGCAGGAACACTGTCTGGATAAAGGGGGCCTTGAGAGGTAAGGAAGTCCTTCTCTTCCTCCCTCTGTTCTGTCTCAAGGGCCCTGTCCATTATTCCACGCAACGTGTGCTCCAACAGGTGGACAAGAGGGACAGTGTCACTGATGCATGCACTGTCGCTGCTCACCATCCTTGTGGCTTCCTCAAATAGTGACAGGACAGTGCATACATCCCTGATCATAGCCCACTGGCGTGGGAAAAAAAAACAAGCTCCCCTGACTCTGTCCTGGTGCCATAGTCCCATAGGTACTCATTGATGACCCTCTGCTGCGTGTGCAGCTGCTGCAGCATAGCCAACATTGAGTTCCACCTGGTGAGCATGTCACAGATTAGGCGGTTCTTGGGCAGGTTAAATTCCTTTTGGAGGTCAGCCAGCCAAGCACTGGCATTATATGACCTGTGGAAATGCACACAGACTTTCCTGGCCTGCCTCAGGACATCCTGTAAGCCCGGGTACCTGCCCAAGAACCGCTGCACCACCAAGTTAAGGATGTGAGACAAACAGGGCACATGGGTCAGTTGTCCCTGTCGGAGGGCGGAGAGGAGGTTGGTGCCATTGTCGCAAACCACCATACCTGCCTTAAGCTGGTGTGGCGTCAACCACCTCTGAACCTGCCCCTGCTAAGTTGACAGGATCTCTGCCCCAGTGTGGCTCCTGTCCCCCAAGCACATCAGCTCAAGCACCGCATGGCATCTTTTTGCCAGCATGCTTGCGTAACCCCTTGACTGAGAGGTGTGGCAGAATCACCACTAGTAGAATTTTGGAGGCGTGGTGGCGGAACAACCTCCAACACTACTGCACCCTGTCCTGCATCCTTCCCAGCTGCCAGAAGAGTCACCCAGTGTGCGGTGAAAGATAGGTGGCGTCTCTGTCCATGCCTGCTGGACCATGAGTCAGCGGCAATATGCACCTTACTGCTGACCGCCCTGTCCAGTGAGGCCAAGACATTGCCTTCCATATGCCGGTAGAGAGCCGGAATCGCCTTCCATGAGAAAAAGTGGCGTTTGGGAGCCTGCCACTGAGGAACTGCACATTCCACAAACTCACGGAAGGGGCAGAGTCTACCAACTGAAAAGGCAGTAGTTGAAGTGCTAGCAATTTAGCCAAGCTAGCATTCAACCACTGGGCATGTGGATGGCTGGGAGCGAACTTCTTTCGGCAGTACTGATAGCGGATTGTCCGCAAGTACTTGGCTGTGACACACCTAATTCTATACCTTCATTCCTTTCAGTGCAGGTTTCAGAGAGGACTGAAGGTATAGTGGGGTTGGAGATCTCAGCTGAAGAGGGGCAAGGAGAGGTCCGCTTTGTTCTTTGGTGTGGGTCTTTTAGGTACGCTTGCCAACGAACTGCATGGCAGGTCGACTTATGTCTGGTCAAGCATGTGGTGCCCAAGCAGGTGATGTTTTGGCCACGCGAGATACGCTTGAGACATATGTTGCAAATAGCAGCGGTGTCTCAATAAAGGCCCGCACCAAAGAACTTTTGGAATAACGCGCAGAGACAGCAGCGCCCTGCACATGCAGAGCTCTGCGGTGTGATGCAGTTGGTGTGCTGCCCTTAAGCTGGCCCCTAGAGGACATCCTGCCTCGTTGGAGATGTGCCTCCTTCTCCTCCTCTCTCCTATCAGGCATCCACGTAGAGTCAGTGACATCATCATCCCTTCCCTCCTCATCACTGGAGCAAAGCTGGCAGTATGCTGCAGCTGGGGGGACATGACTGCCAGATTGCTGTCCTTCTTGGGCACCCCCTCTCTCTGTGCTCACGTTACTGCCTTCCTCTAGCTGGGTACCATCATCGGAGCCTTTAAAGCGCTGGGTATCCTCCTGGAGCATGTACCCAACACTGTGGTCAAACAGTTCGGGGGACTCCTGAGGAGGACATGGTGGGGCTGGGGAAAGAGTGACTGATGCCATTGAGCCGAGGGAAGAGGCTGCATTGGCAGCTGCTTTGCCAGACAAAGTACCCTGAGCCTGGGTGAGAGTGGATGAGGAGGGCTTGGTCATCCACTCTACCAAGTCTTCGGCATGTTGCGGCTCAACGCGGCCAGCTGCAGAAAAAAAGGACAAGCGTGTCCCACAGCCACGTGCTGATGAGGATGCACCGTCTCCATGACCAGCACTGTTGCCTCTAGACACAGAGCCTGCTTTCCCTCTTTTATTGGCTTGTGACTGTCTGCCTCTCCTCGTTGGCCTTCCAGACATACTAATGGCTAGGGATGAGCTTCGTGTTCGAGTCGAACCCATGTTCGACTCGAACATCGGCTGTTCGATCGTTCGTCGAATTGCGAACGATATGGGCCGTTCGCGCCAAATTCGTGTGGTGCGTCACGGCCCATAATTCACTGCGGCATCGCAGTGCATTGCTTGCTGATGATTGGCCAAGCATGCACTATGACCCGCATGCTTGGCCAATCAGAGCGCCGCCTTAACAGAGAGCCATAATTGGCCAAAGCCAAGGAGGCTTTGGCCAATTATGGCTCAGGGGATTTAGTACACGCCCCACACTATATAAGGCCGCCTGCACGGCGGCCCTGTGCAGTGTGTTCCGGTGTGCTTAGAGAGAGAGAGAGACAGTGTCATTTCATTTGAGTTAGCTAGATTAGGCAGGACAGTCAGTCAGTTAGCTGCACTTAAAGTGTATTGTGTATATATATGCATCCCAGGTGTTGCATATATATATATATATACACTGTATTCAGTTTAGCTAGATCCGTTCCTGTTATCTTCTAGACTATTTACATTTAGTGCAGTGCGTCCTGCTCACAGTGTTCAGCTAGATCCGTTCCTGTTATATTCCTACTGACAGGCAGGCTTGTCTTGTTACAGTATTTTAAAGAAAATTACTGGTGTTCTTTTGATCCTATTAGTACCACAGTCAGGCAGCTAGACTATTTACAGTTAGTGCAGTGCGTCCTGCCCACAGTGTTCTGCTAAACCTACAAGTAAGTGGGGTGCGTCCTGCTCACAGTGTTCAGCTAAACCTACAAGTTAGTGGGGTGCGTCCACCTCACAGTGTTCAGCTAAACCTACAAGCTAGTGGGGTGCGTCCTGCTCACAGTGTTCAGCTAGATCCATTTCTGTTATCTTCTTACTGACAGGCAGGCTTGTCTTGTTACAGTAAATACAGCTACCTGAAGAAAATTGCTGGTGTTCTTTTGATCCTATTAGTACCACAGTCAGGCAGCTAGACTATTTACAGTTAGTGCAGTGCATCCTGCTCACAGTGTTCTGCTAAACCTACAAGTTAGTGGGGTGCGTGCTGCTCACAGTGTTCAGCAAAACCTACAAGTTAGTGGGGTGCGTCCACCTCACAGTGTTCAGCTAAACCTACAAGCTAGTGGGGTGCGTCCTGCTCACAGTGTTCAGCTAGATCCGTTCCTGTTATCTTCTTACTGACAGGCAGGCTTGTCTTGTTACAGTATTTTAAAGAAAATTGCTGGTGTTCTTTTGATCCTATTAGTACCACAGTCAGGCAGCTAGACTATTTACAGTTAGTTCAGTGCGTCCTGCTCACAGTGTTCTGCTAAACCTACAAGTTAGTGGGGTGCGTCCTGCTCACAGTGTTCAGCTAAACCTACAAGTTAGTGGGGTGCGTCCACCTTACAGTGTTCAGCTAAACCTACAAGCTAGTGGGGTGCGTCCTGCTCACAGTGTTCAGCTAGATCCGTTCCTGTTATCTTCTTACTGACAGGCAGGCTTGTCTTGTTACAGTATTTTAAAGAAAATTGCTGGTGTTCTTTTGATCCTATTAGTACCACAGTCAGGCAGCTAGACTATTTACAGTTAGTGCAGTGCGTCTTGCTCACAGTGTTCTGCTAAACCTACAAGTTAGTGGGGTGCGTCCACCTCACAGTGTTCAGCTAAAGCTACCTGTAGAAGGTTGGTGGTGTTCTCATACTACAGGCAGGCAGTTGATTTTGCTAGCTGCAGTATCAGTACATATATATATATATATATATATATATATATATATATATATATATATATATCCCAGCTTAGTGCAGCTACAGGCCATTAGTATGTCTGGAAGGCCAAGAAGGAGAGGCAGACAGTCACAAGCCAATAAGAGAGGGCAAGCAGGCTCTGTGTCTAGTGCTGGTCGTGGAGACGGTGCATCCTCATCAGCACGTGGCCATGGGACACGCTTGGCCTTTTTTTCGGCAGCTGGCCATGTTGAGCCGCAACATGCGGAAGACTTGGTCGAGTGGATGACCAAGCCGTCCTCATCCTCCTCATTCTCTCTCACCCATGCCCAGGGTACTTTGTCTGGCAAAGCAGCGGCCTCTTCCCTCGGCTCAATGTCATCAGTGACTCCTTCCCTAGCCCCACCATGTCCTCCTGAGGAGTCCCTCGAACTGTTTGACCACAGTGTTGGGTACATGCTCCAGGAGGATGCCCAGCGTTTGGAAGGCTCTGATGATGATACTGAGCTCGATGAAGGCAGTAACACGAGCACGGACAGAGGGGGTGCCCAAGAAGGACAGCAATCTGGCAGTCATGCTCCCCCTGCTGCAGCATACTGCCAGGTTTGCTCCAGTGATGAGGAGGGAGGGGATGATGAGGTCACTGACTCAACGTGGGTGCCTGATAGGAGAGAGGAGGAGGAGGAGGAGGAGGAGGCGGCACATCACCAACGAGGCAGGATGCCCTCCAGGGGCCAGCCTAAGGGCAGCACATTGACTGCATCACACCCCAAAGCTCCACATGTGCAGGGCGCTGCAGTCTCTGCGCGTTATTCAAAAAGTTCTTTGGTGTGGGCCTTTTTTGAGACGAGTGCATCAGATCGCACAGCTGCTATTTGCAACATATGTCTCAAGCGTATCTCGCGTGGCCAAAACATCTCCCGCTTGGGTACCACATGCTTGACCAGACATATGTTGACCTGCCATGCAGTTCGTTGGCAAGCGTATCTAAAAGACCCACACCAAAGAACAAAGAGGACCTCTGCTTGCTCCTCATCAGCTGAGATTTCCAACCCCACTAGACCTTCAGTCCTCTCTGAGACCTGCACTGAGAGGAATGAAGGTGTAGAATTAGGTGTGTCACAGCCACGTACTTGTGGGCAATCTGATTTTGGTACACCGACATCAGATTGTACCAGGCAAATTTCCCTGCCCCAGCTGCTGCACCGCCGAAAGAAGTTTGCTCCCAGCCATCCACATGCCCAGTGGTTGAATGCTAGCTTGGCAAAATTGCTAGCACTTCAACTGCTGCCTTTTCAGTTGGTAGACTCTGCCCCCTTCCGTGAGTTTGTGGAATGTGCAGTTCCTCAGTGGCAGGTACCCAAACGCCACTTTTTCTCACGGAAGGCGATTCCGGCTCTCTACCAGCATGTAGAAGGCAATGTCCATGCCTCGCTGGACAGGGCGGTCAGCGGTAAGGTGCATATTACCGCTGACTCATGGTCCAGCAGGCATGGACAGGGACGTTACCTAAGTTTCACGGCGCATTGGGTGACTCTGCTGGCAGCTGGGAAGGATGCAGGACAAGGTGCAGTAGTGTTGGAGGTTGTTCCGCCACCACGCCTCCAAAATGCTAATGATTGTGACACACCTCTCTCCTCCACCCCCTCCTCTTCTTCTTCCTCCATGGCCTCTTCCTCGGAACCAGCGGTGCTCCGTAGTCGTTCAAGGGGCTACGCAAGTACGCAGGCCAAAAGATGCCATGCGGTGCTTGAGCTGGTGTGCTTGGGGGACAGGAGCCACACTGGGGCAGAGGTTCTGTCAGCTCTGCAGGGGCAGGTTCAGAGGTGGTTGACGCCACGCCAACTTAAGGCAGGAATGGTGGTTTGCGACAATGGCACCAACCTCCTCTCTGCCCTCCGACAGGGACAAATGACCCATGTGCCCTGTTTGGCTCACGTCCTTAACTTGGTGGTGCAGCGGTTCTTGGGCAGGTACCCGGGCTTACAGGATGTCCTGAGGCAGGCCAGGAAAGTCTGTGTGCATTTCCGCCGGTCATATAATGCCAGTGCTCGGCTGACGGACCTCCAAAAGGAGTTTAACCTGCCCAAGAACCGCCTAATCTGTGACATGCCCACCAGGTGGAACTCAACGTTGGCCATGCTGCAGCGGCTGCACACGCAGCAGAGGGCCATCAATGAGTACCTGTGCGACTATGGCACCAGGACAGGGTCAGGGGAGCTTGGTTTTTTTTCCCCACGCCAGTGGGCCATGATCAGGGATGCATGCACTGTCCTGTCACCATTTGAGGAGGCCACGAGGATGGTGAGCAGTGACACTGCATGCATCAGTGACACTGTCCCCCTTGTCCACCTGTTGGAGCACACGCTGCGTGGAATAATGGACAGGGCACTTGAGGCAGAACAGAGGCAGGAAGAGGAGGACTTCCTTAGCTCTCAAGACCCCCTTTATCCAGACAGTGTTCCTGCGTGCCCGCCGATCACACAGGAAGAGGACGAGGAGGAAGAGGAGGAGGAGGAAGATTGTGTCAGTATGGAGGTGGAGCCTGGCACTCAGCATCAGCAGCAGTCTTTAAGGGCTCAGTCCCAAGAAACACATGGACTTGTACGTGGCTGGGAGGAGGTGGCTGCGGACCATGTCGTCCCTAGTGACCCAGAGGACTCCGGACCAAATGCCTCAGCAAACCTACGCTGCATGGCCTCCCTGATCCTGCAAAGCCTGCGTAAGGATCCTCGTATTCGTGGTATCAAGGAGAAGGACCAATACTGGCTGGCAACCCTCCTTGATCCACGTTACAAGGGTAAGGTTGCGGACCTTATCTTGCCATCGCAGAGGGAGCAGAGGATGAAACATCTTCGGGAGGCTTTGCAGAAAGGTCTGTGCAACGCGTTCCCAGAGACTGGGAGGTTACAAACTCCTGTTTCTGGACAACGTGTTGCTGAGGCTTCGGTCAGTCAAAGAAGGAGCGGTGGAGAAGGTGGCCGTCTGACCGATGCGTTCAGACAATTTTTTGGTCCGCAGCCCCAAGGTATGATCGGTTCCAGCAACCATCGCCAGCGTCTGTTTTACATGGTGCAGGAATACCTAGGGGCAAGATCAGACTTGGACACCTTTCCCACCGAAAATCCTCTGGGTTACTGGGTCTTGAGGATGGATCACTGGCCAGAGCTTGCACAGTATGCAATTGAGCTACTGGCCTGTCCTGCATCCAGCGTTCTTTCGGAACGCACATTCAGTGCTGCTGGAGGCGTGGTAACCGATCACAGGGTGCGTCTGTGCACTGACTCGGTCGATCGACTGACCTTCATAAAAATGAATGAGTCTTGGATCACCACCAGCTACCAAGCACCTGATGCTGATGTAACTGAATAATTTTTTTTGAAATCTCAGATCCCTTCAAAGACTGCCTATGCTGATGCTAAGTGACTATTCCTGAGTAATTATCCTCTTCCTCCTCAATCATCACGCTGATAGCTTGTAAGAGCATTTTTGGTTCTGGGCGCCACCACCAGTGCCTAAGGCACAATTTTTCAGCCCCTGTTTAACAGGGGCGTGTAATTACGATTTTTGATGTAATACTTTGCAGCAGGGCTCGTTCCTGCATTCCAACTAGAGTGTCTGTGAGGGGTTGCAGTGTTGTGGCACCAGCACCAGTGCCTAAGGCCCAATTTTTCAGCCCTTGTTTAACAGGGGCGTGTAATTACAATTTTTGATGCAATACTTTGCAGCAGGGCTCGTTCCTGCATTCCAACTAGAGTGTCTGTGAGGGGTTGCAGTGTTGTGGCACCAGCACCAGTGCCTAAGGCCTAATTTTTCAGCTCCTGTTCAACAGGGGCATGTAATTACAATTCTTGATCTAATATTTCACAGCAGAGCCCTGTGAGGGCTTACAGTGTTGTGGCCACAGCAACACCTAAGGCCCAAATTTCTGCTGAGTATATAGGGCAGGACCCTACTTTCAAACAACTAACTTACAAACGACTCCTACTTGCAAACGGAAGGAGACAACAGGAAGTGAGAATAAATCTACCCCTAGGAAGGGAAATTCTCTCCTGTAAGAGTTAATATGGGAAAAACATTTCTCCTTTCCACTGATGCTTTCCAATCCATTGGGACAAAAAGTGAGGTGAAATCTTCTGAAGAGGAGGAAAGACAGCAAAACAAATGTCACAGGGGTGATAACCCTTCCCTATGTTTTCCAAAAAGCTTAAAAAAGATTTTTTGGCTGGAGCTAAACACGTTAAAAATGTACCCGTTCAAAATTACAAAGAGATTATACTTAACAACAAACCTACAGCCTGTATACTGCTGTTCAGAGTATATAGGGCCTGGTGGCCCCACACCTTTCCTTATTTTAATTTGGGTGCGGGGTTCCCCTTAATATCCATACAAGACCCAAAGGGCCTGGTAATGGACTGGGGGGTACCCATGCCGTTTGTCTCACTGATTTTCATCCATATTGCCAGGACCCGACATTACATTAAACCCACAAGCAGTTTTAAATGAGATTTTTTCCTTTAAAAATGACATTTGGTGCAGGGACTGTTCTAAACACGGGAAACACGCGTCACTTTACAGGCATACTATAGACACCCCTCAGGTACGATATTTAAAGGAATATTTCACTTTTTTTTTTTTTACTTTAAGCATCATTAAAATCACTGCTCCCGAAAAAACGGCCGTTTTTAAAAGTTTTTTTTGCATTGATACATGTCCCCTGGGGTAGGACCCGGGTCCCCAAACCCTTTTTAGAACAATACCATGCAAATTAGCCTTTAAAATGAGCACTTTTGATTTCGAACGTTCGAGTCCCATAGACGTCAATGGGGTTCTAACGTTCGTGCAAACTTTCGGTCCGTTCGCAGGTTCTGGTGCGAACCGAACCGGGGGGTGTTCGGCTCATCCCTACTAATGGCCTGAAGTGAGATGTATCTGCACAAAGCTGGGATGTATATATATACTGATACAGCAGCTAGCAGAATCAACTGCCTGCCTGTAGTATTATTAGTATGAGAACACCAGCAATTGTCTTCAGGTAGCTTTAGGTGCACACTGTGCAGAGGACACAGTACACTAACTGTAAATACTGCAGCTGTCTGCCTGTGGTATTAATAGGATCAGAACAACAGCAATTGTCTTCAGGTAGCTTTAGGTGCACACTGTGCAGAGGACGCAGTACACTAACTGTAAATACTGCAGCTGCCTGCCTGTGGTATTAATAGGATAAGAACAACAGCAATTGTCTTCAGGTAGCTTTAGGTGCACACTGTGCAGAGGACACAGTACACTAACTGTAAATACTGCAGCTGCCTGCCTGTGGTACTAATAGGATCAAAAGAACACCACCAATTGTCTTCAGGTAACTTTAGGTGCACACTGTGCAGAGGACACAGTACACTAACTGTAAATACTGTAGCTGCATGTGGTATTAATAGGATCAGAACAACAGCAATTGTCTTCAGGTAGCTTTAGGTGCACACTGTGCAGAGGATGCAGTACGCTAACTGTAAATACTGTAGCTGCCTGCCTGTGGTATTAATAGGATCAGAAGAACACCACCAATTTTCTTCAGGTAGCTTTAGGTGCACACTGTGCAGAGGACACAGTACACTAACTATAAATACTGTAGCTGCTTGCCTGTGGTATTAACAGGATCAGAACAACAGCAATTGTCTTCAGGTAGCTTTAGGTGCACACTGTGCAGAGGACGCACTGCACTAACTGTAAATACTGCAGCTGCCTGCCTGTGGTATTAATAGGATCAGAACAACAGCAATTGTCTTCAGGTAGCTTTTGGGTGCACACTGTGCAGAGGACGCACTACACTAACTGTAAATACTGCAGCTACCTGCGGTACTAATAGGATCAGAAGAACACCACCAATTTTTTTCAGGTAGCTTTAGGTGCACACTGTGCAGAGGATGTACTACACTAACTTGTAAATACTGCAGCTGCCTGCGATACTAATAGGATCAGAAGAACACCACCAATTTTCTTCAGGTAGCTTTAGGTGCACACTGTGCAGAGGACACTCTACACTAACTTGTAAATACTGCATCTGTCTGTGGTACTAATAGGATCAGAAGAACACCATCAATTTTCTTCAGGTAGCTTTAGGTGCACACTGTGCAGAGGATGCACTACACAAACTGTAAATACTGCAGCTGCCTGAGGTACTAATAGGATCAGAAGAACACCACCAATTTTCTTCAGGTAGCTTTAGGTGCACACTGTGCAGAGGAAGCACTACACTAACTGTTAATACTGCAGCTGCCTGCGGTACTAACAGGATCAGAAGAACACCACTAATTTTCTTCAGGTAGCTTTAGGTGCATACTGTGCAGAGGACGCACTACACTAACTTGTAAATACTGCAGCTGCCTGCAGTACTAATAGGATCAGAAGAACACCACCAATTTTCTTCAGGTAACTTTAGGTGCACACTGTGCAGAGGACGCTCTACACTAACTATAAATACTGCAGCTGCTTGCGGTACTAATAGGATCAGAAGAACACCATCAATTTTCTTCAGGTAGCTTTAGGTGCACACCGTGCAGAGGACACACTACACTAACTGTAAATACTGTAGCTGCCTGCGGTACTAATAGGATCAGAAGAACACCACCAATTTTCTTCAGGTATCTTTAGGTGCACAAATAAGATCAAAAAAACCCAAAGAAAGGGTTAACGCTGCGCTAAAACAGTGTAAAATGATATGTGAAGTGTAAAAGCTGCCAGCACTAAAAGTCCAATACTAAACTCCAAAACACCAAACAATAAAAAATATGTGCAGCGCTAAAACTAAATGAATTAATAAAATGTGCTAAAAATCATACAAAAGTGATTAATCCACCACACAATGTATTAAGAGAAACACAACAGGTCTCCTATAGAAGAATTTGTCTCTATCTTCTATAGGAGACCTGTTGTGTTTCTCTTAATACATTGTGTGGTGGATTAATCACTTTTGTATGATTTTTAGCACATTTTATTAATTCATTTAGTTTTAGCGCTGCACAAATCTTTAGGTGCACACTGTGCAGAGGATGCACTACACTAACTGTAAATACTGTAGCTAATAGGACTAATCAGAAGAACACCAGCAATTTTCTTCAGGTAGCTGTAAATACTGTAAAAACATCTGCCTGCCTGTCAGTAGGAAGTGAACAACAGGAACGGATCTAGCTATACACAATACACAGTAAGTGCAGCTAACTGACTCACCTGCCTACTCTATCTAACTTAAATCAAATGACACTGTCTCTCTGTCTATCTCTCCTCCGCCGCCGCAACACACTACAAAAGGCCGCCACGCAGGCGCCTTATATAGTGTGGGGAGTGTACTAAACCCCCTGAGCCATAATTGGCCAAAGCCACCCTGGCTTTGGCCAATTACGGCTCTCTGTACAGACGGTGCTGTGATTGGCCAAGCATGCGGGTCATAGTGCATGCTTGGCCAATCATCAGCCAGCAATGCACTGCCATGCCGCAGTGAATTATGAGCCGTGGCGCACCACTCGAATTTGGCACGAATGGCCCATAACGTTCGAAATTCGACAAACGGTCGAACAGGCGATATAAGAAGAGAATGTGGGGTGATTGGCGCTACCTGAAAAACCCCAGATGCTGCTGCATAGTGGGGGAAATCTAGAAAAGGATATTATTATGTATGAGAGTTATCAGCCAGCTGTGCCCATACAGTCTATGTAGGGCTAGGTGATGTATGATTATGGATGCTTCCTGGCAGTATGAACCATACACAATAGGTAAGATAAAGAAAAAAATATGTCACATGAGCCTATGTACCCAAGCAGTGGCTCCAAGTGATGAAATGGTATGCGGTATAGGACAGACCTGGTATGGCGAGATATAAGTGTTACAATGCTATGTATAGGAGATAAATCAATATACATACTTGAAGAAAACACCATACACATACATCAATATAACTATCACATCTATATGAGAGTATGGTATCATCCAGGTAGGGCCTTGCAGCCAGTGTTCAATAATCGGTACAATGGCCCCTAGACAATAGACTGTCAGCTGGAAACCAAAAAGGATGATGTGTAATAGTCCCACATGCACAGTAATATCTGCATTAGCTCTAAAACAGCATCAAGGTGACTTTAGTGCTTAAAGGTGATTCCAGGTGACTTCTATGCTCCCACCATTTGCCGACCAGCTCACGCCGCTATACATTGGCAGAATGGTTCTGCTGGGCGAAACCCCATATAGGTACATTGCCCCCCCCTTGCCGCCAGGGGGGGACCCGATGAGTGTGGCTGGCTGGCACGATCGCCGTTAGCCGGCCACGCGCATCGCGGGCAGGAGAGCCAGCACGGATATTTGTGTGTGTGTAAACACACAAATCCCTGTTTTGTCAGGGGAAAGGAGACATATCGCTGTTCCTACTAAGTAGGAACAGCGATATGTCTCCTTCCCCGGTCAGTCCTATCCCCATATAGTTAGAAACACTAACTAGGGAACACAGTTAACCCCTTGATTGGCCCCTAGTATTAACCCCTTCCCTACCAGTGACATTCACACAGTAATCAGTGCACTTATCGCTGTATAAATGTCAATGGTCCCAAAAATGTGTCAAAAGTGTCCGATCTGTCGTAGTACCGCTAAAAATCGCAGATCACCGCCATTACTAGTAAAAAAATAAAATAATAAAAATGCCATAAATCTTTCCCATAGTTTGAAGACGCTATAAATTTTGCGCAAACCAATCAATATACGCTTATTGTGATTTTTTTTTACCAAAAATATGTAGAATATATATTGACCCAAACTGCTGAAGAAATTACTTTTTTTTTAAAAATGGGGGATATTTATTATAGCAAAAAGTAAAACATATTGTTTTTTTTTCAAAATTGTCACTCTTTTTTTGTTTATAGCTCAAAAAAAACGCAGAGGTGATCAAATACCACCAAAAGAAATTTTGGCTATATTTGTGGGAAAAAAAGGACGTAAATTTCGTTTGGGTAAACCTTCGCACGACCGCACAATTGTCAGTTAACCACTTGACGACCGCCTCACTCCGATGTACGTCGGCAAGGTGGCACAGACAGGCAGAATCACGTACATACACGTGGTCTGCCTTTCGCGGGCGGGGGGTCCGATTGGACCCCCCCCGGTGCCAGAGGCGGTCGCCATTTCTTCCCGGGCCATGAGAGGTGAGGGGGAGGCCATCCATTCGTGGCCACCCCCTCCCGATCGCTCCCGGCGAATGATGTCATCCCTCCTCAAGCCGGTCTTTTTGATCCGGCGCCGAGGAGAGAAGACATCCAAGTAAGTGCACCAACACTACATAGTCAGTAGAACACGCCAGGCACACTTTTCACCCCCCTTCACCCCCGATCACCCCCCGATCACCCCCCTGTACCCCCTGTCACACTGACACCAATAGCAGTTTTTTTTTTGCATTGGTGTCAGTTTGTGACAGTTATAAGTGTTAGGGCAGTTAGGTTAGCCCCATTTAGGTCTAGGGTACCCCCCTTTAGGTCCAGGGTACCCCAAAACCCCCCCTAATAAAGGTTAACCCCTTGATCACCCCCCGTCGCAAGTGTCGCTAAACGATCGTTTTTCTGATCGCTGTATTAGTGACACAGGTGACGCTAGTTAGGGAGGTAAGTATATAGGTTCGCTGTCAGTATTTTATAGCAACAGGGACCCCCATATACTACCTACTAAAGGTTTTAACCCCCTGATTGCCCCCTAGTTAACCCTTTCACCAGCGATCACCATATAATTGTTACGGGTGATGCTGGTTAGTTGGTTTGTTTATTATAGTTTATTATAGTTTTAGGGCACCCCCCGTTTATTACCTTATAAAGGTTTAACCCCCTAATTGCCCGGCGGTGATTTAAGTTAAGTTTTTAGGGTCAGATAAGGTCTGCGTCGCCCCAGGCAGCGTCAGGTTAGCGCCAGTACCTCTAACACCCACGCACGCAGCATACACCTCCCTTAGTGCTATAGTATCTGAGCGGATCGATATCTGATCCAATCATATCTATACTAGCATCCCCAGCAGTTTAGGGTTCCCATAATTGCAGTGTTAGCGGGATCAGCCCAGATACCTGCTAGCACCTGCATTTTGCCCCTCGGCCCAGCCCAGCCCAGCCCACCCAAGTGCAGTATCGATCGATCACAGACACTTACAAAACACTAAGCACACATAACTGCAGCGTTCGCAGAGTCAGGCCTGATCCCTGCGATCGCTAACAGTTTTTTGGTAGCGTTTTGAATCAGTCGCTGACAGTCAGGAGCTTTTTTGCCTGTGAGTCTCACTAGTGTACCCCTAAATTTAGAGCCCAAAATGGCAAATCGAAGGTACACTAGTGAAGAGGCCTACATGTTTCTGAGCATGACAGATAGTGAAGAGGAAGTCACTCATCTGTCAGATTCAGGCTCAGAATACAATCCTGTAGAGGACAGCGGCTCCATGACAGATAGCTCTGATGATGGAGTTGTGGTCCCTGCTAAGGTCAGGCGTACCAGACCCCAAACTTCTTCTTCTGCCCTTAAAGTGCAAGAACCGCAGGGCTCTCGTATGGAGCAGAGAAGTACTAGTGCCGCTATTCCTTCTGGTGAACTGGCAAGCACCAGCGGCCTAGTAAACCCTGGTTGTACATCCAGCACTGCAGTATCACTTGGTGACGTGGCGAGTCCCATAAGTGCAGTTCAAGCTGGTGAGGTGGCAAGCACAAGTAGTGTCCCGCTGCCACCAAGAAGACAAAGACAGGCCCATCGTGCCCATAGTGCCCTTCCTGCTGCATTCGCCAATCCGAATTGGGAACCCACCACTTCTTCAGCACCTGTACTACCCGTGGGGGCAGCAGTGGGTGGAGGAGCGATTTGCTCCTGCCTTTTGTGGGAGGATGCCCCCATGCTTCGGCATATATATATTTTTAGGCACAGGTTGCGTTAAATGTTTAATTTTTTACTATGTTTTTTTTGTATTTGCTTAGCAGGTATGGTAAAAATTACTGTTATACTGTAATGTTACTTTGTTTTTTGGTTAACCATCATTTGCTTAGCAGGTACGCCATTCAGTTGCAGCGCGGATTTATTTATCTTGACAGCAACAGCGTTTGCTCCCACGATATATAAAGCCGAGACTCCAGCGCTGTCGGAGGTGATTTCACCACCACAGTTACATACTTCAGCATATATGCCGAAGCGTGGGGGCAGCAGTGGGTGGAGGAGCGATTTGCTCCTGTCTTTTGCGGGAGGATGCCCCCATGCTTCGACATATATAAATGGTGCATGTATGCCCATCATTAGAAGTGGGTGGATGAAGGGAGGTATTCTAATGGTGGGCATACCCACCGATCAATATCTTTTTTTCGCTCAGCCCACAGGCTGCATGAAAAAAAAGTTTACAATATATGCCCAACAAGGACCAGCAACATACTGGTATGTTGCTGGACTTTGAGTGGTTATACCAGAATGATGCCTGCAGGTTTAGGTATAATCTTGGTATCATTCTTTTCAGCCAGCGGTCAGCTTTCATGTAAAAGCAATCCTAGCGGCTAATTAGCCTCTAGACTGCTTTTACAAGCAGTGGGACGGAATGCCCCCCCCACCGTCTTCCATGTTTTTCTCTGGCTCTCCTGTCCCAACAGGGAACCTGAAAATGCAGCTGGTGATTCGGCCAGCTGACCATAGAGCTGATCAGAGACCAGAATGGCTCCAAACATCTCTATGGCCTAAGAAACCGGAAGCTACAAGCATTTCATGACTTAGATTTCGCCGGATGTAAACAGCCCCATTGGGAAATTGGGAAAGCATTTTATCACACCGATCTTGGTGTGGTCAGATGCTTTGAGGGCAAAGGAGAGATCTAGGGTCTAATAGACCCCAATTTTTTAAAAAAAGAGTGCCTGTCACTACCTATTGCAATCATAGGGGATAATTACATTCCCTGAGATAACAATAAAAATGATTAAAAAACATAAAAATGAAAGGAACAGTTTAAAAATAAGATAAAAAAATAAAAAAAAAATAAAGAAAAAAAAAAACCAGCACCCCTGTCCCCCCCTGCTCTCGCACAAAGGCGAACGCAAGCGTCGGTCTGGCGTCAAATGTAAACAGCAATTGCACCATGCATGTGAGGTATCACCGCAAAGGTCAGATCGAGGGCAGTAATTTTAGCAGTAGACCTCCTCTGTAAATCTAAAGTGGTAACCTGTAAAGGCTTTTAAAGGCTTTTAAAAATGTATTTAGTTTGTCGCCACTGCACGTTTGTGCGCAATTTTAAAGCATGTCATGTTTGGTAAAAAATGAAACACCCACCATTTTAATCTGTAGGGCATTTGCTTTAAAAAAATATATAATGTTTGGGGGTTCAAAGTAATTTTCTTGCAAAAAAAAAAAATTTTTTCATGTAAACAAAAAGTGTCAGAAAGGGCTTTGTCTTCAAGTGGTTAGAAGAGTGGGTGATGTGTGACATAAGCTTCTAAATGTTGTGCATAAAATGCCAGGACAGTTCAAAACCCCCCCAAATGACCCCATTTTGGAAGGTAGACACCCCAAGCTATTTGCTAAGAGGCATGTCGAGTCCATGGAATATTTTATATTGTGACACAAGTTGCGGGAAAAAGACACATTTTTTTTTTGCACAAAGTTGTCACTAAATGATATATTGCTCAAGCATGCCATGGGAATATGTGAAATTACACCCCAAAATAAATTCTGTTGCTTCTCCTGAGTACAGGGATACCACATGTGTGAGACTTTTTGGGAGCCTAGCCGCGTACGGGACCCCAAAAACCAAGCACCGCCTTCAGGCTTTCTAAGGGCGTAAATTTTTGATTTCATTCTTCACTGTCTATCACGGTTTCGGAGGTCATGGAATGCCCAGATGGCACAACCCCCCCAAATGACCCCATTTTGGAAAATAGACACCCCAAGCTATTTGCTGAGAGGTATAGTGAGTATTTTGCAGACCTCACTTTTTGTCACAAACTTTTAAAAAGTGAAAAAAGAAAAAAAAAATACATTTTTCTTGTCTTTCTTCATTTTCAAAAACAAATGAGAGCTGCAAAATACTCACCATGCCTCTCAGCAAATAGGTTGGGGTGTCTACTTTCCAAAATGGGGTCATTTCGGGGGGTTTTGTGCTATCTTGGCATTTTATGGCCTTCGAAACTGTGATAGGTAGTGAGGAGTGAAATCAAAAATTTACGCCCTTAGAAATCCTGAAGGCGGTGCTTGGTTTTTGGGGCCCAGTATGCGGCTAGGCTCCTAAAAAGTCCCACACATGTGGTATCCCCATACTCAGGAGAAGCAGCAGAATATATTTTGGGGTGTAATTCCACATATGCCCATGGCATGTGTGAGAAATATATCATTTAGTGACAACTTTGTGCAAAAAAAAAAAAATTTGTCACTTTCCCGCAACTTGTGTCAAAAAATAAAATATCCCATGGACTCAACATGCCTCTCAGCAAATAGCATTGGGTGTCTACTTTCCAAAATCGGGTCATTTGGGGGGGTTTTGTGCCATCTGGGCATTTTATGGCCTTCAAAACTGTGATAGGTAGTGAGGAGTGAAATCAAAAATTTATGCCCTTAGAAATCCTGAAAGCGGTGCTTGGTTTTCGGGGCCCTGTACGCGGCTAGGCTCCCAAAAAGTCCTAAACATGTGGTATCCCTGTACTCAGGAGAAGCAGCAGAATGTATTTTGGGGTGTAATTCCACATATGCCCATGGCATGTTTGAGCAATATATAATTTAGTGACAACTTTGTGCAAAAAAAAAAAAAAATTGTGTTACTTTCCCGCAACTTGTGTCAAAATATAAAATATTCTATGGACTCAACATGCCTCTCAGAAAATAGCGTGGGGTGTCTATTTTCCAAAATGGGGTCATTTGGGGGGGTTTTGTGCCATCTGGGCATTTTATGGCCTTCAAAACTGTGATAGGTAGATAGGTAGTGAGGAGTCAAATCAAAAAATTCTGCCCTTAGAAATCCTGAAGGCAGTGATTGGTTTTCGGGGCCCCGATTATTCAATCACTTGGGACAAAAATATAAATATTCAATGGGTTCAACATGCCTCTCAGCAATTTCCTTGGGGTGTCTACTTTCCAAAATGGGGTCATTTGGGGGGGGTTGTACTGCCCTGCCATTTTAGCACCTCAAGAAATGACATAGGCAGTCATAAACTAAAAGCTGTGTAAATTCCAGAAAATGTACCCTTGTTTGTAGACTCTATAACTTTTGCGCAAACCAATAAATATACGCTTATTGACATTTTTTTTACCAAAGACATGTGGCCGAATACATTTTGGCCTAAATGTATGGCTAAAATTGAGTTTGTTGGATTTTTTTTATAACAAACAGTAGAAAATATCATTTTTTTTCAAAATTTTCAGTCTTTTTCCGTTTATAGCGCAAAAAATAAAAACGGCAGAGGTGATCAAATACCATCAAAAGAAAACTCTATTTATGGGAAGAAAAGGACGCAAACTTCGTTTGGGTACAGCATTGCATGACCGCGCAATTAGCAGTTAAAGCGACGCAGTGCCAAATTGGAAAAAGTCCTCTGGTCCTTAGGCAGCATAATGGTCCTGGGCTGAAGTGGTTAAAGCGACACAGTGCCAAATTGTAAAAAGTGTTCTGGTCAGGAAGGGGGTAAAATCTTCCGGAGCTGAAGCGGTTAAAGAATTTCTTGGGATTTTTTTTTGCTTTCCTCCACTATGTGTCTTTCATGTTCTATCTTAGCCGCCCTAATTGCACCCTTACATTTCCTCTTGCATTCTTTGTAAAGTCTGAATGCTAATGATTATCCCTCAGCCTTGTATTTTTTGAAGGCCTTCTCCTTTGCTTTTATATGCATTTTTACATTGGAGTTAAGCCATCTAGGCCTTTTGTTTGCTCTTTTCCATTTATTTCCCACTGAGATGCACTGGCTAATGCCCTTATTTAATATGCTCTTAAAGCAAACCCATCTCTCCTCCGTGTTCTTTATCCTAAGATTTTATCCCAATTTATATCTTCTAACAAGTTTCGTAGTTTAGGGAAGTTGGCTCTTTTGAAATTCAGTATCTTTGTATTTCCCAAATGTTTCCTATTTGTGTGATTTACTGTATACTGAAGCTAACTGACCCATGATCGCTGTTCCTATATTGCCCCTTATTTCCACATCCGTGATCAGGTCTGTATTGTTGGTAATCAGTAGGTCTAGTAACGCTTTGTTTCTAGTTGGTGCATCTACGATCTGACCCATGAAATTGCCCTGCAAGACATTTAGGAACTGGCCAGCTTAGACGAATGCACGGTTTCTTCTGCCCAGTCTATGTCTGGATAATAAATAAATAAATCCCCCATTATGATGACACCTCCCATCCTTGCCCCTAATCCAAATTGTGATAGGAGGTCCATCTCCCCTTCCTCCCTCAGGTTAGGGGGCCTATAGCATACTCCGAGTATTACTTTCTCCTTAGATTCATCAGTACAACAGTATCTCTAGTTCTCCCATCTTATCCGCCAGGCTCCTGGCATTGGTGAACATGCCACGTAGTTTAGACTGGTCGTATACTGTCTTCTTATTGGGTATGCCGAGGTTGCAAATAGGATTAGTTACTACACTTACATTGGGTTTATGTGCTTTAGTCAACCTACCACTAATGCCTCCAATACTACCCTCTGGAATATCTTCGCCTAGTTTAAAAGCCCCTCTAACTTTTCGGCCATTTTCACTCCTAGCAGATCTGCGCCCTCCTCATTTAGGTGCAGTCCGTCCCTTCTATAAACCTGGTGACCAACTGAGAAGTCAGCCCAGTTCTCCAGGAACCCAAACCCCTCCTTACTACACCAGCTCCTCAGCCACTTGTTTACTTCCCTAATCTTCCTCTGCCTTTCTAGTGTGGCTCCTTTTCCTTAATTTAGCTCCTAAGTCCCTAAACTCGTTCTTTAGAACACTCCATATGCCTCTGACTTTGTCATAGGTGCCAACGTGCACCATGATAGCCGGGTCTTCCCCAGCCCCTCCCAGTAATCTGTCCACCAGATCTGTGATGTGCCGAACCCGAGCGCCCAGTGAACAGCAAACAGTTCAGTGCTTCAGGTCTTTGTGACAGATTGCCCTCTCTGTCCTTCTAAGAACTGAGTCCCCTACCACCAGTCTGTCTTTCCTTTCCCTTCGCATTCCCCCCACTCTCACTAGAGTTCTTCCCCTGGCAGCTAGGGGAGACCCTTAGCTCCAGCAGTGCTGGTCCCTGACTGGTTTCCCCAATGTCACTCAACGGGGCATACTTATTGGGATGTTCCAGCCCAGGATCGGCCTTCCTGGCACTTTCCCCTCTACCCTTCCTGACTGTCACCCATATACTCTTTTCTAGTGCTTGCACCTCTTTGTCTCCACCCGCCTCTGTGCTGGCCCCTGTCAGCACCTGCTGGGTACGTTCCCAGCTCTCCTTTAGTATGGAGGGTCTTCTCAGTGCTGACAGTTGCTTCCCTAGATTCAGAACCTGGGCTTCAAGGGAAGCTTACATTTTGCACAGCAGTATTCTTCTTCGATCAGATGATCAAGAAACTCATGCATGCCGCAAGATGTATACCAAGTCGCATCTCCACACCCACCGAGCATCGTACCTACTAATTTAATGAGGATTGGGGATTATACCCTGTCCAAATTAACTAAAAACTAGCTTCCTGACATTAATACTTAACTATACACACTTACGCAACAATACAATACACAGGTACTCACAGCCCACTTATACTCACAGCCCACGTGCACTCACAGCCCATGTGTATTAACAATACACAGGTACACACAATACACAGGTACACACAATACACAGGTACTAACGATCCACACACACTACTCAGATACACACAACACTCAGGTACTCTCAACACACACATACTCTCACACTCAGGTACTCTCAACACACACGTACTCTCACACTCAGGTACTCACAATACACAGGTACTCACTATACCCAGGTACTCACTATACCCAACTGCTCCTAAACGTCTGTTTACCAGCACGTACTTGTGGCCTTAGTCTGCAGTAGATGGCCAGCCTTCATGGACAGCGGAAGCGTTTTTTTTTTCGGGTGGTGTGATTAACGATGGAGTTACATCAGGCGACACTGTTTTTTTTTTTAATAAAGGAATTATCAAAAACTGTCTCTGTGTTTTTTTTTACTTTTTACCGATAATTTTTTTTTACTGTCAGCAGGGAAAAGCTGTGTTATAGGAGGTAACACTGTCCAATAAAGTGTGCCGCATTATTGCTCTCCTTAGTGCACCCAAAGGTGTCCCAGGTCTTTACAATCCTATAGTGTATACTACAAAAAAATTTGCCATGCACCGCTAAAGTGTTCAGGTTTGGCTTGAAGAAAAGGTGGCAACCCTACAGACACCCTAAGGATCCTTAGACAGTTAACACCCTCTTGTGCTCTTAGTCAGCTAAGGATCCTCACAAAATAGAACACTGGCTAGTGTTCTTAGAGCTTTGTCCAGGACTGTCCACTACTTTACTAAGGGACATTGCTCGGTTCTGTAATCAGTGTGATGCTGTTGTGAAGAAGTCTGTATCTGCCTTCTGCAAGAACTTCAGCCAAGTTTCACTAGAAAAGGAAGTCCTCGGTGTCAATAATTCAGTTTGGTGTATCCTGCTATATCCCTTCCCTATCCACGTTCTCCAATAAAACAACAAAACAAAACCCTAATGCCCTGTACACACAGTCGGACATTGATCGGACATTCCGACAACAAAATCCATGGATTTTTTCCGACAGGTGTTGGCTCAAACTTGTCTTGCATACACACAGTCACATAAAGTTGTCAGAAAATTTGATCGTTCTGAACGCGGTGACGTAAAACACATATGTCGGCACTATAAATGGGGCAGTAGCCAATAGATTTTATCTTTTAATTTATTCTGAGCATGCGTGGCACTTTGTGCATCGGATTTGTGTACACACGATCGGAATTTCCGACAACGGATTTTGTTGTGGGAAAATTTAATAGCAAGCTCTCAAACTTTGTGTGTCGGAAATTCCTATGGAAAATGTGTGATGGAGCCTACACACGGTCAGAATTTCCGACAAAAGGTCCTATCACACATTTTCCATCGGAAAATCCTATCGTGTGTACAGGGCATTGGACTGGTCATTGGAGACAACGAGCGGAAGTGTTGGGTGCACCTGGTTGTATAAATCTACCTTGTGCTTGGCTGCGGAGCAAAAGTGGGGAAGACCCGGGCAAAATACCAGCGGCTCCTGCGGGGGTAGCACTACAGTAGTAAGCATTGGTGGTAATGCAATGGCAATGGCAGTAGTAAGCAATACATCAGTGCATATAGGAGTTTCTGGCACCAAGTTTGTACAAATTCCAGACTCATAGACATAATTACAAATTCTGCTATATGTGTTTAATAGTACCAAGCCATAATCATATACCCTAGTCCCTGTATTTAGTAAATTAACCCCAGTGTATTTATATGAGAGTAAAGGATGTTCACTTAGCAAATACATGGTCACTAAGCTTAGTGAATAAGGTTTAGCTGTGTTCACCTTTAATATAAAGAAAAGAATTTAAAAAATGTTTATTTCTTGCAAACGATCTGGTAAATAAAAAAACACAGCCTTAACAGCCTTATGCACTAAGCTCAGTGGAGCATTTATTTTCTGAAGTGAACAGTCTCTATCTACTGCTTTAGTAAGTCAACCCCACCAAAAGCACTAGGGTAGGAATACAACAGTATTTTATGCTTACTTAAAAACTAGCCTGTGATCTCCACAGCAAGCAATTAAGTGTTACTTTTAATTTTCAAAGTTCCATAACTGAGATAGACAGAGGACTTATGAATGGCTATGTGAAGATTTTTGCAGTCAATTCATTTTTTCACTCATGCGAATACTCCCAAAAGTTCAATGATCACTATTTCCTTTGGAAAACTGAAATGCAATGCTCTTGTGAATATGTTTACTTGATTTAAGTATACTTTTACTATATTTGACCCACATAAACCATTGATGGTGATGAACTACGCAGAATCTGTAGAAACAGGATAGTCTACAATTTGTTATCAGGACTATTTTGGATACTGATAAAAAGGTCGGTAGGAAAAGGAGTTTTTGAACCACTTGATAAATAGAGGTTCGAGTCCTTACAGACAGGATGTAGCATCAATATTATACCCATTATTTCTGCCACTTCCTATGGCCTGATTTCCTTTAACTTAAGTACAGTCCATGAGAACTGTTCCTTACAGTAATTTATTGCAAGAGTCTGTAAAGAAAAGTTTACATATAGATTCCACATTTTGTGTTTTATGTAGATAACAAATTTGGTTATTGTAATCTTGGGATTTTTTTTACTATTACAGCACTTGGATTACAGATTACAGATTTTTATATGAATATTCATAGGCATAACAACAAGAAGTCCATTATCTGGAGGTTTTTTTTGTATCAGTATTTAGACGTACTGCCTCCCTATATAACACTGTGGGGCTTAATGTAGGGTGACCAGATGTCCCCGGTTTCCAGGGACAGTCCCTGGACTGAGGACACTGTCCCTGGTTCCTGTTTTGGATGCTAGATGGCACACTTGTCCAATGCTTGGAAATGTGCTGTCTATCATAGGTAGGAGCTGATCCAGGAGGCAGGACTTTGTGTGACGGTGGGCATCCGGCGATTCAAATTAACACTACCACAGCGGGCAATGCCGGCCTTGTGATGATCCGGTCGGCTCTCTTCCCTCTGATCCCCTGCACAGGTGAAGCTGCATAGATGGGCACTGGACAGGCTGCATTAATGGGCACTGGTGAGGCTGCATTAATGGGCACTGGTGAGGCTGCATAGATGGGCACTGGTCAGGCTGCATTGATGAGCACTGGTCAGGCTGCATTGATGAGCACCAGTGAGGCTACATTGATGGGCATCGGTGAAGCTGCATTGCTGGGCACTAAGGATGAGCCGAACACCCCCTTGGTTCGGTTCACACCAGAACATCCAAACAGGCAAAAAATTCAGAAGAACACACGAACACTGTTAAAGTCTATGGGACACGATATTGAAAAATCAAAAGTGCTAATTTTAAAGGCTTATATGCAAGTTATTGTCATAAAAAGTGTTTGGGGACCCGGGTCCTGCCCCAGGGGACATGTATCAATGCAAAAATTTTTTTTTAAAATGTCTGTTTCTTCGGGAGCAGTGATTTTTTTAATGTTTAAAGTGAAACAATAAAAATGAAATATTCCTTTAAATATTGTGCCTGGGTGTCTATAGTATGCCTGTAAAGTGGTGCAGTTTCCTCGTGTTTAGAACAGTACCACAGCAAAATGACATTTCTAAAGGAAAAATTGTCATTCAAAACTGATTGCGGCCGTAATGAATTGTTGGGTTTTGGCAATATAGATAAAACCGCATGGGTTCCTCCCCGAGTCCATTACCAGGCCCTTTGGGTCTGGTATGAATATTAAGGAGAACCCCGAACCAAAATTAAAAAAAAATAAATTCCGTGGGGGTCCCCCCAAAATCCATACCAGGCCCTTCAGGTCTGATATGGAAATTAAGGGGAACCCTGCGCCAAATTTAAAAAAATAATGGCGCGGGGCCCCCCAAAATTCATACCAGACCCTTATGCAAGCACACAACCAGGCAGGCTGCAGGAAAAGAAGGGGGACAAGAGAGCGCCCCCCTGAACCGTACCAGGTCACATCCCCTCAACATGGGGAGGGTGCTGTGGGGTCTGACCACAAAGCACCTTGTCCCCATGTTGATGGGGACAAGGACCTCATCCCCGCAACCCTTGCCTGGTGGTTGTGGGGGTATGCTGGCGGGGGGCTTATCGGAGCTGTCTCTTGTCTTTTTTACCATTTTTGACACTTTTTTGTGAAATGGTAGGGGTACAATGTACCTCGTTACCAATTCACATGGGGGGGCCGGGATCTGGGGGTCCCCTTGTTAAAGGGGGCTACCAGATTCTGATAAGCCCCCTGCCCACATACCCCCACAACCACCAGGCAAGGGTTCAGACCCCAAAGCACCCTCGAAATGTTGAGGGCAAGTGGCCTGGTAAGGTTCAGGAGGTGGGGGCGCTCTCTCATCCCCCCTCTTTTCCTGTGGTCTGCCAGGTTGCGTGCTCGGATAAGGGTCTGGTATGGATTTTGGGGGGATCCCTGTGCCATTTTTTAAAAAAAAATTTTAAAAAACCCTTCAGGACTGGTATGGATTTTGGGGGACCCTACGCCATTTTATTTTTACATTTGGCGCAGGGTTCCCCTTGATATCCATACCAGACCTAAAGGGCCTGGTATGGATTTTGGGGGGACCCCCACGCAATTTTTTTAAAAATTTTTGATTTGGGGTTCCCTTTAATATTCATACCAGACCCAAAGGGCCTGGTAATGGACTGAGGGGGAACCCTTGCCCTTTTTTTCAATGAGTTTTATCTATATTGCCGAGACCCGACAATTCATTACAGCCGCGATCAGTTTTAAATGACAATTTTTCCTTTAGAAATGTCATTTTACTGCGGTACTGTTCTAAACACTGGAAAAATGTGCCACATTACAGGCATACTATAGACAACCCCCAGGCATGATATTTAACCTCTTACCCACTGGACACTTAAACCCCCTTCCTAACCAGACCAATTTTCAACTTTCGGTGCTCACACGTTTTGAATGACAATTACTCAGTCATGCAATACTGTACCTATATGAAATTTTTGTCCTTTTTCACACAAATAGAGCTTTCTTTTGGTGGTATTTAGTCACCACTGGGTTTTTTTTTGCACTATAAAAGAAAAAAGACAGAAAATTCAGTAAAAAAAATATTTTTCTTGGTTTCTGTTATAAAATTTTGAAAATTAGTAATTTTTCTTCATAAATTTTGGGCAAAATTTATACTGCTACATAACTTTGGTAAAATTAACCCAAATTAGTGGATATTATTTGGCCTTTGTGAAAGTTAAAAATGTTGCCAATCTCTGAAAAATTGATCACACCTGATGCATTGACGGCCTATCTCATTTCTTGAGACCCTAACAACCCAGGAAAGTACAAATACCCTACAAATGACCCATTTTTGAAAAGTAGACAAGCACCGCTGGTTCTGAGGGCAAAGCACAGGAAGAGGCCATGGAGGAAGAAGAAGAGGATGGGTGGAGGAGAGAGGTGTGTCAGAATCACCAGTAGTGGCACTTTGGAGGCGTGGTGGCGGAACAACCTCCAACACTACTGCACCTTGCCCTGCATCCTTCACTGCTGCCAGCAGAGTCACCCAATGCGCCGTGAAATGTCCCTGTCCATGCCTGCTGGACCATGAGTCAGTTACCGCTGACCGCCTTGTCCAGCGAGGCCAAGACATTGCCTTCCATATGCCGGTAGAGAGCCAGAATCGCCTTCCGTGAGAAAAAGTGGCGTTTGGGAACCTGCCACTGAGGAACTGCACATTCCACAAACTCATGGAAGGGGGCAGAGTCTACCAACTGAAAAGGTAGCAGTTGAAGTGCTACCAATTTTGCCAAGCTAGCATTCAACCGCTGGGCATGTGGATGGCTGGGAGTGAACTTCTTTCTGCGGTGCATTAGCTGGGGCAGGGAAATTTGGGTACAATCGGAGGTTGGTGTACCGAAAGCAGATTGCCTGCAAGTACTTGGCTGTGACACACCTAATTCTACACCTTCATTCCTCTCAGTGCAGGTCTCAGAGAGGACTGATGGTATAGTGTGGTTGGAGATTCCAGCCGATGAGGAGCAAGGAGAGGTCCTCTTTGTTCTTTGGTGTGGCTCTTTTAGGTACGCTTGCCAACGAAATGCATGGCAGGTCAACATATGTCTGGTCAAGCATGTGGTGCCCAAGCGGGAGATGTTTTGGCCACGCGAGATGCACTTGTCTCAAAAAAAGCCCACACCAAAGAACTTTTGGAATAACGCGCAGAGACTGCAGCGCCCTGCACATGTGGAGCTCTGCTGTGTGATGCAGTCAGTGTGCTGCCCTTAGGCTGGTCACTGGAGGGCATCCTGCCTCTTTGGTGATGTGCCTCCTCCTCCTCTCTCCTATCAGGCACCCACGTGGAGTCTGTGACCTCATCATCCCCTCCCTCCTCATCACTGGAGCAAACCTGGCAGTATGCTGCAGCAGGGGGAACATGACTGCCAGATTGCTGTCCTTCTTGGGCACCCTCTGCCTGGGCTCATGTTACTGCCTTCCTCTAGCTGAGTACCATCATCGGAGCCTTCAAAATGCTGGGCATCCTCCTGGAGCATGTACCCAACACTGTGGTCAAATAGTTCGGGGGACTCCTCAGGAGGACATGGTGGGGCTAGGGAAGGAGTCACTAATGCCATTGAGTCAAGGGAAGAGGCCGCGTTGGCAGCTGCTTTGCCAGACAAAGTACCCTGAGCCTGGGTGAGAGAGGATGAAGTGGATGAGGGGGGCTTGGTCATCCACTTGACCAAGTCTTCCGCATGTTGCAGCTCAACATGGCCAGCTGCCGAAAAAAAGGCCAAGCGTGTCCCACGGCCACGTGCTGATGAGGATGCACCGTGTCCACGACCAGCACTATTGCCTCTAGACACAGAGCCTACTTGCCCTCTTTTATTGGCTTGTGACTATCTGCTGTTATCGAAATTTGGTTGTACGCAAAGCACACAGCCAAATCTCCTGTTTCTAATCATAATAGCAATTTCGTCTAATGATATAATACCAGTGCATCTCACCTTTTGATCGTATCCATCCTCTGGTGTGTGTGTGTGTGTCTCATGCTCACAAAATAATCACATCCTCCTCCTTCAGGTTCCAAAAACCCACTGCTAGCCAGCCTGTCCCAGCTGTCTGCGTGAGCCCCTTTATTAGCATATCAATAGGAGGTCCCAAAAGCTAGAGGGTTCCGCCTCCAACAGCCAAACACCTCTTACAAAGCTTGTGACCTCACAGGATATCAATGACCATATAAGGATTTAACACAGGAAAATGCAACAACCAATGAACAATGACTACAGGAGTCTTATGGGTGTGTCTGAGCAGAGACAGGGTGCCTGTATGTTTTTAGAAGCCACATGGCTTTCAAACATTAACCCTGTCTCCAACCAGAACCCAAAAGACTCCCGTATTTCCGTTGATAGAAATCCTTATTATACATTGTTCCAGAGAACAATGTATACCTGGATTATTCTACTGTCTTTGTGGACGAGAGATTATCGGCAGGTGTACACTCATTGGGCCACAAATGTGTTGATCAGGCACACAGGGGCAACATGAGAGCACACTCGTTAAACCGACAATGTCTTTGCAGAGCGAACACATCCCCACCAGACGATCGTTCTGTGCATCGCACAGGGGCCCTTAGCTGGCGGAAATGTCCCCACCACACAAACATTTCTCTACATCCCCAAAGAGCTTTTCACTACCAAACTCTTATGACAACACATTAATATAAAATTTTCCACAACAGTCCCTCCTCTTGTCATATGATCCCATGTGTCCCTCGATGAATCCTGATCTTCTTCTTAGTCCATAAAAAGTAAAACACGGCTTGACATGTAGACTCTGTTGGAGATGACGTGGTGAGCTGTAGTAGTCCCCGGTCGGTCTGGGATCCTCTGTGTCTTGTACGTGGGTCGGACTTCGGGGCATCTCATCAGGGAAGATGAGGTCATGTGCTCAGGCTCTGGTCACACGTCCAATCAGGCAACAGGAGCACCTCATCATGGCATATAGAAGGAATAGAAACAAAAACAACATAAGTATATATACCCCTACTTCCTTCACTATGATCCGCTGCAAGATAAAAATTAAATCTCCAACGATTCCCAAACCCTTAAAAAGGATTCCAACCTTCACTATCTATAGCTCTGGCTTTGCCTTGCAGGGATCTAAACCTTATCCATATGGGCCTGAACTTTGTCACTACTATCCCCGATCCAGATATAACAATCTTTACTTATGAATTCCCAGAAACCCCCTTGGACTGTGGGAACTTCCTTGTAGCTTCAACCGTTACATGAAACATCCCATCCTCAATGGATGAGAAATTGTTCAAGCGTTTCATAAGCTCAAGCCCCCACCGTGTACAAGCAATTCCCTTCCAGCTGTCCCTGCCATTCTTACCTTCTCTCGTGCCATCAGATCCTCACGATCGGCCGCGACATAAGATGATGGGACGAGTTTCATCAGCACACATGAACCTCTTGCCTTACGGGAAATTACCTTATAAGCTGTAGATCCTCATTAATACCAAACTTCAGTTGTAGCACACTTGTGGGCTACCTAGTTATCCCGATACCAAAGCTGGCAAGAACCAGAGCTATTGTTAAAATTATAATTAATTTTACCCTCTATGAATGTTCTGTTAAGTTCTTTTGACAGGTGTCTGTTTGGATTTTACTAGTCTGTCAAAACTCCTCACACCAATATGAATGTCACATATAGCATGTACCGCCGTCATCGCTGGGGCACTAGTACCCGACCATGTGTCCTGTTCTCTTTCTTAGCTAGTTGGGATGCTTTTCATCGTTACCCTTGCCAAAATTTATTAAACAAAAAAATATATAAATCAACGAAGATACTTCTCTACTCTTTGTGGTTGATCAGCTTCTTGCAGTGGCTGGCATGGTCTCATCCCTCAAGCTTCTTTACAATGACCCAGTCACCTGGTTGGGAAGAATGTAAACTGGTTATTGTGTCAGGGTCCAGGATGGACTCGTGAACCCTGTGGTGTACCTTTTGAAGTTCATGTTACAGTGATTGCACCCACCCCATCAGCTGAGAATGTAGGTGACAGCTAATGAGGAAAGTACAATTCTGCTTTTGGTTGACCTTCAAACAAACCTCATATGACAATAACCCAGACATTGGGACTGTGGTCACTGCATAACCTGTGTGTGGCTTACCATCCGGGGTGTAATACCTGGAACCAGTGACAAAAAGGTTCTTAGCATCTGGGATGGGAGCCTACTTCACCAGACTGCTGCTTGCTGATTCAAATTCTATCAAAGAAACACAGTCTTGGCACAAACTTGGTTAGAATTAGAGCGGTTAGTATTGTTGGTTTGAAAATGTGTTATTCTCACCACTCTCATCCCCCCTTTTCTTCCCTCCTCATTACAAACTGGAGGAAGACATGTAGGGTTTAGAATGGTGCAGAATAAAACAGTGAAATAGCCTATGATACTTTTACCTTCTTATACACCTGTACACACACTTCCAGAAACTGGACCTGAAAAGATACTTATAAACAAAAGTTATTACTCTATCCTTCAAAGAATGGTAAACAATACAATATTCATGTACATTGGTAAATTGTCACTGACATTCCACAAAACCGATAATAACTAAACCCTCTGTAAATCTTACTTTCACGTTTTTTTTTTTTTTTTTTTCCCTAAAATACAAAATAGCCGCGACACGCAAGAGGGCTGTCGCGGGAGGTTCAAACATCTTGTTACCACATACAAACAATGAGACAAAGACAAACATTTAGATACAAATGTGGGGGAGATATTTCATAGTTCCCAAAAACGAAAAAATAAAAACGACCAGATGGAATGCTGCCTTCATTCTTTTAGCGATAGAAAAAGAATACAATTTGAAAGGCACGAGAGCATTTCAAAATCTTTGCATGGACCAGCCACACAAAGTTCAAAAACAGGCCTGTGTATTTTTAATCACACAAATGTATACTACGCATCCATCAACTCACTCAACATTACAGATTTCTGAAGCCACAGTCGCGCAACATCAACTCCAGAGGGATACCCAAAATAGTATCCTTGGACCACCTATGTCAATCTTTCTGGGGTTTAATGGCCTTTTCCTCAGAACTCAGATTTCATGTATTATGTAGCTGTCTGACTGGGGTGCATGGACGACCTATTGCCCATGACGATTCAAATCGCTTTTTTTGGCGAACTCTGCGTCCAGAGAACCCTGCGCTTTATTTTCGGAGCGATTATGGTTTGCGCCTTTATCACCATAATCGACCCCCGCATTCCGATTATTATACACGGCCTGAGCGGGGCTGTTAGCGTACTACTCCTCACGTTTATGCTAATACAATCGCGAACTGGAATTCCGACTATTATACACGGCCCGACCAGTCTCACAATATACAGCCCTCTAAACGTGTTTGTCCGACAACTACAAAAACACCATGAAATCCTCCACTATTCAAAACAAAAACAAACTTATGGCTTCTATCTGTACCCAGATATTACAATAACTTGGATGCTTCCTGTTTGCTCTCTACCCAAAACTGTATTACAGTATAAACCTTCATTTAATTTAAAAAAATAAAAAATGATTTTGTCTTTCCAAACACAAGTCAAAAGATGCCAAGTCCCTCCCACCAACTTCCTGTTGCATACCTGAGTAGGAAGAGGGAGGGGGAGGGGAAGCCTCAAATAGCTTCATATTTTGTCTATCAAAACATTAGAAAAATCTATGGCTAACATCAACAGATAAAAACTCTTTGTCCCGGAGTGGTTGGAATAAGCCCCCATATTGCAAATGGGAGGGAATCCCCCTTGGCTCACATATCCCCTAGGAAAACCAAAAGTTTTGACAGAAATACCACACAACAGTGTAACAAAAGCCAAAAACTGAAACTCCTGCAAAAAGATGGCTGAAGGAGTTCTTTTTCCTTCCACGGCAGCCACAAACAAAATGGTGCCATTAACACATGAAATTTAGTTGTTGATCCCGCCAAAATCGAGATTTCTTCACTAGAAACATAAACTTCTTTAAAACAACTGGAATAAAAACCTAAATGATTCTACCGGAAATGGAATTCAGTACAAAACCAGAGATATTTCGCTCGATACTAAAATCAGCAGAAACAAGAAGGCAGTTGCAGCAATCGAAAATCGGTCCATGGCAAAATGGTGAATGAAACCAGGACTACAGAAAAATGGCCGACATTAACAAATGACAAGACAAACCAGGATTTCTTAAACACTACACTCTATTTGACTCTGAGAGGTAGAACTCCCCCCATGCTATTACCTAGAAACCTGAGACCCCCACAGTGTGTAAACAGCTCCTATTGTGATGTCCCAACAATGCATGGGCACTTGGATATGCGACAGGCATTTCAACTTAAAACCAATATTCAATACAGAAAACGCAATAGTTTCCTTGAAAAGTATGTAAACAGTACAAACATAGAATTCACAAAATGGTGCCTAGAAGCCAGATTGTAGCTTAAAGCACATGGCTTTGAACACACAAAGGAATACACAATGGAGCAGCTCCAGGAGGAGCTCACAGGTCTTCAAAATGGCCGCCGATGCACATGGTGACCACAACAAAGGCCAGACCACAACAAAATGGCGCATTTTCCCGCCAAAACTGACCAAGATGGATAAACATTTTAAAGTTCACACACAAAAGGAAAAGAAAATGGCCAACCGTAGTCACATGGTAGACAGCAAAAGGAAGTAGCAGACAAAAACCATTTTCCTGTCAAAACCAAAAATTTCTCCCCAAAAACTTACACACTTGAGATACTAAATGAACGCTTAGACAAACATTTAAAAGTGTTAAAGTTACAAAAAGCACAACTTCGGAACACATGCTATCCAACGAAACAACCAAGCCACATAACCCACAATTACACGGCTGAAACATACCCCCAAACACAGTTCACATCAGTTTTCACAGGAACAAAACATTGAAAGATACAGACAGTGAATGCTTGCAATGTCTATTCAGAACATTAGAGTTCCCTTCCCCCAGGGCGTAGACCCTTTCAATACAAAAACAACAATGCCTGCCCCTTCACTAAACTCATCTTTACAAACAGGTTCAGCTACTTACAAAACTACTCAGCCACACACACACACATTGCAGGCTGCAAATAATATCAATTCATACATTTATATTTCAAACATCTGCATTATTACACAGCATCACACACACACACACAGGCACAGTCTCCTTACACAAAGATTCGAAATACAAATCACACACACACACACACACACACACGATCAAACTTCCAGCATTATTTCAAAAGACGAAAAATGTGTTCTTTTTGCGAAGCAGACCCTCCCCAGCACATCTTAATGATCCGATTCTGAAGGAGGTTCTGTTCACTCCTACGTTCTGGCTCGCCATGCTGTTATCGAAATTTGGTTGTACGCAAAGCACACAGCCAAATCTCCTGTTTCTAATCATAATAGCAATTTCGTCTAATGATATAATACCAATGCATCTCACCTTTTGATCGTATCCATCCTCTGGTGTGTGTGTGTGTGTCTCATGCTCACAAAATAATCACATCCTCCTCCTTCAGGTTCCAAAAACCCACTGCTAGCCAGCCTGTCCCAGCTGTCTGCGTGAGCCCCTTTATTAGCATATCAATAGGAGGTCCCAAAAGCTCGAGGGTTCCGCCTCCAACAGCCAAACACCTCTTACAAAGCTTGTGACCTCACAGGATATCAATGACCATATAAGGATTTAACACAGGAAAATGCAACAACCAGTGAACAATGACTACAGGAGTCTTATGGGTGTGTCTGAGCAGAGACAGGGTGCCTGTATGTTTTTAGAAGCCACATGGCTTTCAAACATTAACCCTGTCTCCAACCAGAACCCAAAAGACTCCCGTATTTCCGTTGATAGAAATCCTTATTATACATTGTTCCAGAGAACAATGTATACCTGGATTATTCTACTGTCTTTGTGGACGAGAGATTATCGGCAGGTGTACACTCATTGGGCCACAAATGTGTTGATCAGGCACACAGGGGCAACATGAGAGCACACTCGTTAAACCGACAATGTCTTTGCAGAGCGAACACATCCCCACCAGACGATCGTTCTGTGCATCGCACAGGGGCCCTTAGCTGGCGGAAATGTCCCCACCACACAAACATTTCTCTACATCCCCAAAGAGCTTTTCACTACCAAACGGATCTCAACCAGGGTTGGTCTGCCCCAGTCAGCTATTAGAGCGGGCTGTGGTTGATCAGACACTGGGAGACTCTTATGACAACACATTAATATAAAATTTTCCACAACACTGCCTCTCCTTGTTGGCCTTCATGACATACTATTGGCCTGCAGTGAGATATAGCTGCGCAAAACTGGGATGTATATATATACCAATTATACTGCAGCTAGCAGAATCAACTGCCTGCCTGTGGTTTTATTAGTATGAGAACACCTGCACTTGTCTTCAGGTAGCTATACTGTAGATGCAACTGTGCAGGGTACACAGTACAGTAACTGGAAATACGTCAAGAGCCTACACAAGCACCTGGCTTCAGGTAGTTATACTGTAGGTGCAACTGTGCAGGGTACACAGTACAGTAACTGGAAATACTTCAAGAGCCTACACAAGCACCTGGCTTCAGGTAGTTATACTGTTGGTGCAACTATGCAGGGTACACAGTACAGTAACTGGAAATACGTCAAGAGCCCACACAAGCACCTGGCTTCAGGTAGCTATACTGTAGGTGCAACTGTGCAGGGTACACAGTACAGTAACTGGAAATAAGTCAAGAGCCTACACAAGCACCTGGCTTCAGGTAGTTATACTGTAGGTGCAACTGTGCAGGGTACACAGTACAGTAACTGGAAATACGTCAAGAGCCCACACAAGCACCTGGCTTCAGGTAGCTATACTGTAGGTGCAACTGTGTAGGGTACACAGTACAGTAACTGGAAATACGTCAAGAGCCTACACAAGCACCTGGCTTCAGTTAGTTATACTGTAGGTGCAACTGTGCAGGGTACACAGTACAGTAACTGGAAATACGTCAAGAGCCCACACAAGCACTTGGCTTCAGGTAGCTATACTGTAGGTGCAACTGTGCAGGGTCCACAGTACAGTAACTGGAAATACGTCAAGAGCCCACAAAAGCACCTGGCTTCAGGTAGCTATACTGTTGGTGCAACTGTGCAGGGTACACAGTAAAATAACAGGAAATACGTCAAGAGCCTACACAAGCACCTGGCTTCAGGTAGCTATACTGTAGGTGCAACTGTGTAGGGTACACAGTACAGTAACTGGAAATACGTCAAGAGCCTACACAAGCACCTGGCTTCAGTTAGTTATACTGTAGGTGCAACTGTGCAGAGTACACAGTACAGTAACTGGAAATACGTCAGGAGCCTACACAAGCACCTGGCTTCAGGTAGTTATACTGTAGGTGCAACTGTGCAGGGTCCACAGTACAATAATTGGAAATACGTCAAGAGCCCACACAAGCACCTGGCTTCAGGTAGCTAT
This sequence comes from Aquarana catesbeiana, assembly GCF_042186555.1. NCBI lineage: Eukaryota > Metazoa > Chordata > Amphibia > Anura > Ranidae > Aquarana > Aquarana catesbeiana. Next base: position 137,977,580 of record NC_133336.1, on the reverse strand, counting down.
ACTGTAGGTGCAACTGTGCAGGGTACACAGTACAGTAACTGGAAATACGTCAAGAGCCCACACAAGCACCTGGCTTCAGGTAGCTATACTGTAGGTGAAACTGTGCAGGGTACACAGTACAGTAACTGGAAATAAGTCAAGAGCCCACACAAGCACCTGGCTTCAGGCAATTATACTGTAGGTGCAAGTGTGCAGGGTACACAGTACAGTAACTGGAAATACGTCAAGAGCCCACACAAGCACCTGGCTTCAGGTAGTTATACTGTAGGTGCAACTGTGCAGGGTCCACAGTACAGTAACTGGAAATACGTCAAGAGCCCACACAAGCACCTGGCTTCAGGTAGCTATACTGTTGGTGCAACTGTGCAGGGTACACAGTAAAATAACAGGAAATACGTCAAGAGCCTACACAAGCACCTGGCTTCAGGTAGCTATACTGTAGGTGCAACTGTGTAAGGTACACAGTACAGTAATTGGAAATACGTCAAGAGCCTACACAAGCACCTGGCTTCAGTTAGTTATACTGTAGGTGCAACTGTGCAGGGTCCACAGTACAATAATTGGAAATACGTCAAGAGCCCACACAAGCACCTGGCTTCAGGTAGCTATACTGTAGGTGCAACTGTGCAGGGTACACAGTACAGTAACTGGAAATACTTCAAGAGCCTACACAAGCATGTGGCTTCAGGTAGTTATACTGTAGGTGCAACTCTGCAGGGTACACAGTACAGTAACTGGAAATACGTCAAGAGCCCACACAAGCACCTGGCTTCAGGTAGCTATACTGTAGGTGAAACTGTGCAGGGTACACAGTACAGTAACTGGAAATAAGTCAAGAGCCCACACAAGCACCTGGCTTCAGGCAGTTATACTGTAGGTGCAAGTGTGCAGGGTACACAGTACAGTAACTGGAAATACGTCAAGAGCCCACACAAGCACCTGGCTTCAGGTAGTTATACTGTAGGTGCAACTATGCAGGGTACACAGTACAGTAACTGGGAATATGTCAAGAGCCCACACAAGCACCTGGCTTCAGGTAGCTATACTGTAGGTGCAACTGTGTAGGGTACACAGTACAGTAACTGGAAATACGTCAAGAGCCTACACAAGCACCTGGCTTCAGGTAGTTATACTGTAGGTGCAACTCTGCAGGGTACACAGTACAGTAACTGGAAATACGTCAAGAGCCCACACAAGCACTTGGCTTCAAGTAGCTATACTGTAGGTGCAACTGTGCAGGGTACACAGTACAGTAACTGTGAATACGTCAAGAGCCTACACAAGCACGTGGCTTCAGGTAGTTATACTATAGGCACAACTGTACAGGGTACACAGTACAGTAACTGGAAATACGTCAAGAACCCACACAAGCACCTGGCTTCAGGTAGCTATACTGTAGGTGCAACTGTGCAGGGTACACAGTACAGTAACTGGAAATACGTCAAGAGCCTACACAAGCACCTGGCTTCAGGTAGTTATACTGTAGGTGCAACTGTGCAGGGTACACAGTACAGTAACTGGAAATACGTCAAGAGCCCACACAAGCACCTGGCTTCAGGTAGCTATACTGTCGGTGCACCTGTGCAGGGTACACAGTACAGTAACTGGAAATACGTCAAGAGCCTACACAAGCACCTGGCTTCAGGTAGTTATACTGTAGGTGCAACTGTGCAGGGTACACAGTACAGTAACTGGAAATACGTCAAGAGCCCACACAAGCACCTGGCTTCAGGTAGCTATACTGTAGGTGCAACTGTGCAGGGTACACAGTACAGTAACTGGAAATACGTCAAGAGCCTACACAAGCACCTGGCTTCAGGTAGTTATACTGTGGGTGCAACTGTGCAGGGTCCACAGTACAGTAACTGGAAATACGTCAAAAGCCCACACAAGCACCTGGCTTCAGGTAGCTATACTGTAGGTGCAACCGTGCAGGGTACACAGTACAGTAACTGGAAATACGTCAAGAGCCTACACAAGCACCTGGCTTCAGGTAGTTATACTGTAAGTACAACTGTGCAGGGTACACAGTACAGTAACTGGAAATACTTCAAGAGCCTACACAAGCACGTGGCTTCAGGTAGTTATACTGTAGGCACAACTGTACAGGGTACACAGCACAGTAACTGGAAATATGTCAAGAGCCCACACAAGCACCTGGCTTCAGGTAGCTATACTATAGGTGCAACTGTGCAGGGTACACAGTACATTAACTGGAAATATGTCAAGAGCCTACACAAGCACCTGGCTTCAGGTAGCTATACTGTAGGTGCAACTGTGCAGGGTACACAGTACAGTAACTGGAAATACGTCAAGAGCCCACACAAGCACCTGGCTTCAGGTAGCTATACTGTAGGTGCAACTGTGCAGGGTACACAGTACAGTAACTGGAAATACGTCAAGAGTCTACACAAGCACCTAACTTCAGGTAGTTATACTGTAGGTGCAACTGTGCAGGGTACACAGTACAGTAATTGGAAATATGTCAAGAGCCTACACAAGCTCCTGGCTTCAGGTAGTTATACTGTAGGTGCAACTGTGCAGGGTACACAGTACAGTAACTGAAAATGCGTCAAGAGCCCATACAAGCACCTGGCTTCAGGTAGCTATACTGTAGGTGCAACTGTGTAGGGTACACAGTACAGCAACTGGAAATACGTCAAGAGCCTACACAAGCACCTGGCTTCAGGCAGTTATACTGTAGGTGCAACTGTGCAGGGTACACAGTACATTAACTGGAAATACATCAAGAGCTCACACAAGCACTTGGCTTCAGGTAGCTATACTGTAGGTGCAACTGTGCAGGGTACATTAAAATAAATTATTTTGTATAATGTATTTTAATCTATGTTGTATCATTAGTGGTAATTATTACTATTCCAGCATCCCATATTCAGGTTTGAACTAGTCCTGGTGGCTTGTGTGGTTCACCTGCCAGTTCACTGGTTTGGACTTTGGCATCACTTAGGACTTCCCAGCACGGTGGGGGGATGTGGAGTTGTTCCGCATCTCCCCTAATTTGCTCTGCCGGCGGCCGACATTTTTGGCCGCCAGGGTGAGCACTACCTTGCCGGTGGCGTCCTGTGTTCACCCCTGGATCCTTGCGGCGAAGTGCGCATGCTCGGTTTTCAACCGACGTGCTCATGGCGCTGTGGTATCACGTGTGTTGCAGCGGGGGTCACGGCGGTGGTCGGAGCTTTGCCGGGGGAGCCACACGTGAGCCACTGACTACAGCAGCCATGACGCCACTAGCGGGTGGGGGAGAGGAGCGAGCACCTGCAGGCAATTACCCCATCGGCTCAATGAGGAAGTAATACATAAATACCCAGCGGCTTGAGGATCAATACATGATCCCATGCACGCCATAAAGGATAGTCACTACTCTTATGTGGTCAAACGTAAGTACAGAGCTCAGTTATAGTATATCAACCGGCCCTTCGCTTGAAGGTGCTCTTGGGTTAGTTTAGATCAGGTTTTTTCTCATTATGAGTTTAATTTAATTTGAGACAAATATCTAATTTTACTCACTTATATAGTCACTACCCCATCTTTCTGCAAAATTGCAGTTGGGCACTGAATGACAATAAATTTATGGCCCATTGTAATCAGGCTAGCATCCAAAATCGCACGCTACCCAATAACTAAATTAATTTCTTTTCACATGGTATATGGTTTAGGATCACTTTTTGCAATTTCTGCACAGTCACAAAGCACGGTAGCTGCTGCTCACCTTATGTAAGGTATCATTACACCTTTTCACCAGTGACTAGGAGTTCTCACCCACACATCGCTTTAGATTTTACACTGCACCATTTTTTGTCACCATTTTTTTGTCACTAGTCACATTTTTTGAACCTATTAATATTTTATAGAACAAATTTTTCTCGACCATCATTTTTTTCTTCTCTCATGATTTTCACTTTCACCTTTATCCACACCATTACATCAATTTCTTTATTTGTATAGAATAATTTCCACCAACATCATAATAGTAATGATCAATTTCCATGTACATTATGTCTTCTTCAATCAGGAGTCTACATAATATTATTAATGCATCCACATATTGATAAACCATTAAATAACATATACTTAGCCCACTTAAATTCGCCGTAGGTGCCGCTGCCTCAATCCCTCCGAGGGTAGTGTCCTATGTTTGGCTCCTTGTAAGTCCCCTTTGATTGCTGGTCCCTTCCTTTAGTGAGCGGTGAGCAGAACTGCAGGGCCTTCTGGATCATTCACCTGCTTTTAAGAAATATTCCCGGCTATGTGACCACCCATTCCATTCCTAAATGGTAAATATAGCACTACTATCAATTATTGTTTTTGGTGCACAACTTATTATGTAAAAATTGAGATTTCTAAAATGTAGCTTTGTAGCAATTCATCCCCCTGCACACGTCAAAACGCGTTGGGTTCCTCTACACAGCCAAACATCCAATTATGGAATACTGTGTATAGTCGCTCTTGCATTATTGTACCTTGGAAATTGTATGTATCCTATAGCCGGTATCTCCATATTTTATATTTTAATTGTAACAGGATGCTTGAACCCCTTGAATTTTTAATAAAGAATTTTCTATATTTATTCCATTTTTGAACTCTATTATACTGCTGCTAAAAAGCCCCATGGGGGAATTTTCCTTGCCTGTCGAAAAATTGGGCCTTGGTGGCAGTGCCCAGAACCAAAAATGTTCTTACAAGCTATCAGCGTGAAAATTGAGGAGGAAAAGGATTGTGACTCAGCATAACAGGATAGTCACTCAGCATCTGCATAAGCAGTCTTGAAGGGATCTCACATTAAAAAAAATCAATCGGTTACATCAGCATTAGATGCTTGGTAGCTGGTGATCCAAGACTGATTCATTTTTTATAAAGGTCAGCCAATCGACCGATTCGGTGGACAGGCGCACCCTGTGATCAGTTACAAAGCCTCCAGCAGCACTGAATGTGCGTTCCAAAAGAACGTTGGATGCAGGACAGGCCAGTAGCTCAATTGCATACTGTGCAAGCTCTGGCCAGTGATCTATCCTCAAGAACAAAGTAACCCAGAGGATTTTCGGTGGGAAAGATGTCCAAGTCTGATCTTGCCCCTAGGTAATCCTGCACCATGTGAATCAGACATTGGCGATGGTTGCTGGAACCGATCAGACCTTGGGGCTGCGGACTAAAAAATTGTCTGAACGCATCGTTCAGTTGTCAAGGAGGACCAGGAAATTGTAACCTCCCAGGCTCTGGAAAGGCGTTGCACAAACCTTTCTGCAAGGCCTCCCAAAGATGTTTCATCCTCTGCTACCTCGTAACGTGGATCAAGGAGGGTTGCCAGCCAATAATCATCCCTCCCCTTGATACCACGAATATGAGGATCCTTCCGCAGGCTTTGTAGGATCAGGGAGGCCATGCAGCGTAGGTTTGCTGAGGCATTCGGTCCAGAGTCCTCTGGGTCACTAAGGACATGATCCACAGCCACCTCCTCCCAGCCACGTACAAGTCCATGGGTTTCTTGGGACTGTAAATGATCCCTTGAAGACTGCTGCTGATGCTGAGTGCCAGGCTCCACCTCCATGCTGACACAATCCTCCTCCTCCTCCTCCTCTTCCTGTGTGATCAGCGGACATGCAGGAACACTGTCTGGATAAAGGGGGCCTTGAGAGGTAATCCTCCTCTTCCTCCCTCTGTTCTGCCTCAAGTGCCCTGTCCATTATTCCACGTAGCGTGTGCTCCAACAGGTGGACAAGAGCGACAGTGTCACTGATGCATGCACTGTCACTGCTCACCATCCTCGTGGCCTCCTCAAATGGTGACAGGACAGTGCATGCATCCCTGATCATAGTCCACTGGCGTGGGGAAAAAAAACAAGGTCCCCTGACCCTGTCCTATGCCATAGTCGCATAGGTACTCATTGATGGCCCTCTGCTGCGTGTGCAGCCACTGCAGCATGGCCAACATTGAGTTCCACCTGTTGGGCATGTCACAGATTAGGCGGTTCTTGGGCAGGTTAAATTCATTTTGGAGGTCAGCCAGCCGAGTACTGACATTATATGACCTGCAGAAATGCACACAGACTTTCCTGGCCTGCCACAGGACATCCTGTAAGCCCAGGTACCTGTCCAAGAACCGCTGCACCACCAAGTTAAGGACATGAGACAAACAGGGCACATGGGTCAGTTGTCCCTTTCGGAGGGAGGAGAGGAGGTTGGTGCCATTGTCGCTAACCACCATACCTGGCTTACCTGGCGTGGCATCAACCACCTCTGAACCTGCCCCTGCTGAGCTGACAGAATCTCTGCCCCGGTGTGGCTCCTGTCCCCCAAGCACACCAGCTCATGCACCGCATGGCATCTTTTTGCCTGCATGCTTGCGTAGCCCCTTGAATGCCTACAGATCACCGCTGGTTCTGAGGACAAATCAGCACAGGAAGAGGCCATGGAGGAAGAAGAAGAGGAGGGGATGGTGGAGAGAGGTGTGGCAGAAACACCACTAGTAGAATTTTGGAGGCCTGGTGGCGGAACAACCTCCAATACTACTGCACCCTGTCCTGCATCCTTCCCAGCTGCCAGAAGAATCACCCAGTGTGCGGTGAAAGATAGGTAACATTCCTGTCCATGCCTGCTGGGCCATGAGTCAATGGTAATATGCACCTTACCACTGACCGCCCTGTCCAGCGAGGCCAAGACATTGCCTTCCACATGCCGAAAGAGAGCCTGAATCGCCTTCCATGAGAAAAAGTGGAAACCTGCCACTGAGGAACTGCACATTCCACTCATGGAAGGGGGCAGAGTCTACCAACTGAAAAGGCAGCAGTTGAAGTGCTAGCAATTTAGCCAAGCTAGCATTCAACCGCTGGGCATGTGGATGGCTGGGAGCGAACTTCTTTCGGTGGTGCAGCAGCTGGGGCAGGGAAATTTGCCTGGTACAATCTGACGTCGGTGTACCGATAGCAGATTACCCGCAAGTACTTGGCTGTGACACACCTAATTCTACACCTTCATTCCTCTCTGTGCAGGTTTCAGAGAGGACTGAAGGTATAGTGGAGTTGGAGATCCCAGCTGATGAGGAGCAAGGGGAAGTCCGCTTTGTTCTTTGGTGTGGGTCTTTTAGGTACGCTTGCCAAGGAACTGCATGGCAGGTCAACATATGTCTGGTCAAGCATGTGGTGCCCAAGCGGGTGATGTTTTGGCCACCTGCCAAAAAAAAAAGGACAAGCGTGTCCCACGGCCACATACTGATGAGGATGCACTGTCTCCACGACCAGCACTGTTGCCTCTAGACACAGAGCCTCCTTGCCTTCTTTTATTGGCTTGTGACTGTCTGCCTCTCCTCGTTGGCCTTCCAGACATAATAATGGCCTGCAGTGAGATGTAGCTGCACAAAGCTGGGATGTATATATATATACTGATACTGCAGCTAGCAGAATCAACTGCCTGCCTGTAGCATTATTAGTATGAGAACACCAGCAATTGTCTTCAGGTAGCTTTAGGTGCACACTGTGCAGAGGACACAGTACACTAATGCCCTGTACACACGATCGGACATAGATCAGACATTCCGACAACAAAATCCATCAGATTTTTTCCGACGGATGTTGGCTCAAACTTGTCTTGCATACACACGGTCGCACAAAGTTGAATTTCCGAACGTCAAGAACGCGGTGACGTACACCGCGTACGACGAGACTATAAAAGGGCAGTTCAATACCAAGCGCGCCACCCTTTGGGCTCCTTTTGCTAATCTCGTATTAGTAAAAGTTTGTTGAGAGACGAATCACGCTTTTTCAGACTCGTGGTTTTCAGATAATTTTTTCTACTGTTCAGTTTGAGCTTGTGGGTTTGTATCTGGTCTTCAGTGCATGCAATGAGTTCCTATTGGTTTATTCAGTGTGTTCTTGTCCGCTCGTTACTGATTTTCAGGTCGCTCTTCACAGGCCTTGCTGTTCTTCAGTGTGTTCTGTTACTTCGTTCTGACCAGCCGACCGTTTTGAAGCCATGTTGCGTGTACGTACTCATCATACGTACTCATCATAGAGTTCGTGCTGTGCAGGGGCTTGGTGTTGGGGTTCTTACTTTGACACAAGCCCAGTCCATGAACAGGGTGGGGAGGAATTCATGGACCAAGAATTGGTTGCTCCAGCGTGACCAATTCTGTTACAGCAAGCAGGATACCTGCATGCAGCAAGCCATCACTCCAGAGCAGAGGCGAGTCGTCACGTTGTGGTACTTGGCGACGGGGAAAAGTCTGCAGGTATTTTGTCAGCTCCATTGTAGTGATTTACCCTAAACACCCCCTAAAAAAATGTGTAAAAATTTTATTTGTGTCCTTAAATTCTGGCAGAGTGCCAGAGGCTGTTTTTTTGGGTCCTAAACTCATTTGGAACCCTCCCTCCCCCCAACTGCTAAGTCAACCGATACCAATCCTCTGTCTGCTGACTTTGCCAAACCCATACACACTATACCTACCTCTTTTGTGGTCAGATTTATGGATGAATTCCCCAAAGCATGTAGTGCAAGGGCCTGCCTGAATACTTTCAAATGGTACTGTTTAAAGTTTTTGTATCCTATTTTTATCTTTATAGCTAATTGCAGAAAGTTAAAATTGTGCTCCAATTTGTACAGTGTGTATTCATATTTTTGTATTATGACACTTCTTACCTGTCCAGTGGGCTGCCAATAGTGTAAGTAAGGAGGGGGGAGAGGGGAGATGAGGCATTCATCTCTCAATGAAGTGGAGAGGGTTACCTGTCCAAAACATCTCCCCCCCTAAAATTTTTACAATGGGCCATCAGAGGGGGTAATGAATCTGATAAGTGGACCTTATATTTTTGTCTTTAAATACTCCCTAAAATAAATGTTATACTGATGTTGGCCAAGAATGTTTATGTCTAATCTGCTTTCAATGTTTATGTGCAAAATGACTAATTTTTTTTTCTGGTTTGACTCCACAGTTTCCTTCCACGCCACAGGAATGGCAGACTGTGGCCTTCCACTTTGCCCAGCGGTGGGACTTTCCCAACTGCGTAGGGGCAATTGATGGGAAACACGTCCACATCGTCTCACCCACCAACTCGGGGTCATACTATTACAACTACAAGGGGTTCAATAGTATTGTGATGTTGGCGGTGGTGTCAGCTACTTATGATTTCCTTTATGTGGATGTGGGGAAGAATGGCCAGATGTCAGATGGTGGAGTCATTGCCCAGGACTCCCATTCGTCTTCGTTGCGGATAAAGCATTTGCACTGGGGGACCATCTTATGCGGCCATTCCCTATGAGGATCCTCACCCCTGTCCAGAGGGTTTTTAATTACTGGCTGGCCAGAGCCAGAAGAGTGGTGGAGAATACGTTTGGAATAATGGCCAGCCGGTTCTGCCTATTTCTTACACCGATACACATGGTAGAATATAAAGCTGTGATAGTCGATCAGATAGTTTGGGGGGTACTGCCTTGCAGGACTCCAGTGCCTCCTCCCACTCCTTATCCTCTATTGGGCCCACTTCTCTCTCCCATCTGGGTTTCAGATCATATGCTATTTTGGTAGAGATGGGGGTGGATAGCATTTTGTAAAATGCCGAGATTAGTTTGTGAGGGTCTGTGCTCTTAATCATTGCCATAATGACATTGGGTGTAGGGTGTGGGACAGATTCAGGAAATTGAGATTGTGTCGCATGACGGAGTTGTAAAAATCTAATAAACATTTGGTTTTGGATCAGAAATTCTTCTCTGAGCGAATTGAAGGTTTTGAGGTGTCCATCTTTTACATGTGATGTAGATAAAATACTCCCTGCTTAGACCATACACTTGTGTCCGGTATTTTGGTAAATTCTGGTAGATTTTTGTTATGCCATATCGGTGTGTAATCGTTGTGTCATGGAATTTCGAGTTTAGAAGAAGCTAAGTCCCATATTTTCCTGTAATGATATAGTGTGGTTTGCCTATTTTCCCCTTGTTCCACCCCTCTTGAGCCCGATGCTATCGCGTATATCGAGTCTTTGGTGTGTTGTGCCCACTTTGGACATAGGAGAGCAAGGAATCTCTCACCATCCATCTTATCTATGTGGAATAGCTGTGACAACTGTGATGCGATGCAAAATAAATTGAAGTCAGGGAGAGCTGTGCCTCCCAGGTCAGTTGGATTTATAAGAGTTTGCCACGCTAATTTGTGTCTGTTGGCACCCCACACAAAGGGCTTTAAAAGGGCCTCTAAAGATTTGAAATGTTTCATCAGAAGATATACTGGGGTGTGCCATAGTACATATAGTATCTTAGGGAGTAGGACCATTTTAATTAAATGTATGCATCCCCAGATCCCAAGTGGGAGCCAGGACCAGATCCTTACTTTAGCTTTAACCAGGGAGAGGAGAGGTTCTATGTTTAGGGAAATGTAATCTGCAGGGGATCTAGATATATGTATCCCTAGGTATTTGATGACACTAACTCGTTGTAATGGTAGTCTGGCTTGGGATTCCAGGGGTGGGAAGCTATCAATTGGTAGCATTTGAACTTATCCCAATTGATTTTCAGCCCTGAAAATATATCACAAATTGTTTGATCGTGTGGAGTGCAGTATGTAGAGATGGGCCTGAATTTGCCAGATACAGTAACGTGTCATCTGCATATATACTGATTTTTTCAGTCAGGGAGCCCATTCTCAGTCCCCTGATCTCTGGGTTTGCTCGAATGGATATCGCGAGGGGTTCTGCCGCTAGGGCATATAGCAGTGGGGATAGAGGGCAGTCCTCGTGCCTCTACTGAGGTCAAACATTCGAGATGGCCACCCGTTGGCTACCACCTTGGCTGCGGATGCCTGATACAGTAATTGGACCCACTTAATGTATTTGGGACCGAAGCCATATACCTCCAAGCATCTCCAGAGATATCTCCACTCCACTGAGTCGAAAGCTTTTGCTGTGTCTAGAGTCACTACGACTGATCCAACCTTCTCATGTGTGGCTTGTATATTTATGTATAGTTTCCTGAGATTAAATGAGGTTTTACGACCAGGCATGAAGCCTGCTTGGTCCGTGTGTATTAATGATACGATGACCTGATTAAGCCTGATGGATAGAACTTTGGCTAGTATTTTGATGTCAACCTGTAACAGGGATATTGGGCGGTAAGATTCTGGATATCCCGGGTCTTTTCCTGGTTTAGGAATGAGAACTATTATTGCCTCTGTCATGGATGGGGGTAATGCACAGGACTCAAAGAGATGATTGTATAGAGCTAGTAATTTAGGGGTGAGTAGTTTGCTATACTGGGAATAGAATTCAATTGGGAGTCTGTCTGATCCCAGGGATTTAGACCTAGCAAAACTAGCTATGGCTGTCGTGATTTCGTCCGTGGTGAGGGGTGCCTCCAGGAGGTCAATTTGTACTTTTTTCAGCTGTGGGAAAGTGATCCCCTCGAGAAAGAAGGACATAAATTCCATCTCAGTGGGAGCTGTCGTTTTGTATAAATCAGGAAAGAAGTCTCTGAACATGGAAGTTAGGCGGGTCTGTAATTTGTTGTCCTCCGGGGCCATGTAATGTGATTACTACTGGGGGTCTATCTTCGCTGTGTACCAAGTACGCCAATAACTTTCCCTCTTTCTCCCCATGTTCAAACATTTTTTGTTTAGAGAAGAATAGTTTTTGTCTTGCTTTTTGAAATTGGAGTTGGGTGACTACTCTTGTTTGTAGTTTAAGCATGTTGGCTTTAGTGGGAGTCGGGGTGGTGGCAAAGTCTCGCTCAGAGGAGGACAAATCCGTCATCGCCTTATCAAGGGCACTGGCGGAGTCTGCCTTAATCTTATTGATGCTTGTAGTTAACGTTGAGCGAGCGAATAACTTGAAGGAATCCCATACTGCAGAGGGTGATGCTGAATTGTCATTCTCCGTAAAGTATAGTTTCAATATATTCGCAAGCTCATCATCTTCCGGTAGGAGTGAGAGCCAGAATGGGTTTAAACGCCAAGATCTTGCTGGTTTATTAATAGGGATGCTCAGAGTTATCCAGTAGGGACTTTGATCTGAAAGTATTCTGGCGCAAAATGCGGTCTCTAGCAGTCGTGGTGTTAGACTGTGGGATAGGAGTATGAAATCTATATGGGACATGGAGTTGTGTGCGGATGAGAAACAAGAGTATGACTGTGCATGTGGGAATTTGTGGCACCACGTGTCTGTTAAATGAAAGGTGGAGATGAGCTTTAAAAATTTTGTTTTGTTGGGTGTATTCTGGGTAGGTGAAGTCAGTTGTAGCCTGTCCAGGGTTGGATTTAGCGTGGTATTAAAATCACCCAACCAGACCGCAGATATTGTAGGGTGATGGACCATAAAGGACAGTCCCTCTTTAATTATGGTGATATTGAATGTGGGTGGCACATAAAAAGCCAGTATGAGGAGGGGATCACCGTACAGTTTAGCCAGAAGGAATACATATCGCCCCTGCGGGTCAGTGGACAGTTCACATAATTCAAAATGTACTGATTTAGCAATCAAAATTGAGACACCTCTAGCATGGGATGTGTGGGTAGAATGAAATGCCCACTCGATCCATGGACGGCGAAGTGCCATCTGGATGCTCCCCTCAACAAGTGTCTCCGTCAATGCTATCACATCTGTATATTGTTTCTTGAGGAATGTGAAGACTGCCGCATGCTTAACTTTCTCGCGTATGCCCCTCACATTCCACGTAAGAAATTTTAAAGATGCCACAGTCATATTTGGCACCGTTTCCCCTGCGCATGTGGCACTTAGGTTCTCAATACACAGACATGGATTTAGTAACATTGTTTTACATAATATATATAAACATTCACATATACATATTTCACGAAGTGTTACCATTTTTCTGAAGTTAGTATGCACAATCGGGTTCAACAAAACTGTAACTGAATTAACTCCCACCTCCCTCCCTGCCCTGCACTCTTCCCAACTGGTGCGGGCTTGTTCCCTTAACTTGTGTTTTCCAACTGGGAAATACTCTATCTTCCAAGTTATGTAGAAAAGTTAGTATAACTGGCTAAGTCTCTGGATTCTGAATCGGTCTAGGGATGTCTCCCATATCAATAGGTCAAGGTGAACCAAAGTTCTTCGATCCCCCTGTATTCTACAAAAGGTAACGATCAAGCTCCAGAAAAAGCTCCAGTCAAAATAATATCGACTCCCAGTGGTGTGTGGGGCAAAGTCTTGCTGCACACTGCATGTGACTGGTAGGACACTGTATCTCCGTAGCTCCTTTGGTCAGCATGGTCTTGGGTAGTATGTAAGATTTCAGTAATGTAGTGGGTAGGGGTAATAGGACTCCTGTATAGCAAGTGTCTGAGGTTTGTGTTCTGTACTCACATTGGGGTATTGCTGGTTCCATATCACATGCAGGAGCTTGCTGTGTATGGCGTGAAATGTGCCATGCCCATAAGTGGGTAGTTCCGAGTAGAGTTTCATGCGATTTCGGGGAACAGTACAGTTATGCGATTCTGGGAACAAAAGGGGGAATTGCATTAGAAGTGATTATGAGTACAAAAAAGGCTAAACTGTATACCTGGGACTTGGTCATTCGGCTCTGTCAGGAAAGGCATGGCACTCCAACCAGGAAATAACTTCTTCCGGATCCTCGAATGTTCCGCCATCTTCCTCCATGTCCTCCTTTTCCTGTCTGCGGTACTGTTCAAGTTGCCGCTTTCTGCGATTTTTGATGGTGACATACCTCAGGGGTCTGGGGTATCTTTATAGAGGTTATCAATGCTGTGTGGGGTAATCCCGTAGGCCGCAGGGCCCGAATACAGCACCGGCCGGAGGTTTGAGTGTGCCAAGATGGCCGCCGGCTCCAGGAGTAGGCTAAAGCCGGGACTTTCCTGAATGTGGCGGCCGCCGCACAGGAGATCGCCACTCCGTTCAGGCCACCGTTCAGCTGGAGGCCATTGGGGGTTAGTGAGGGTGTGAGGAGAGACCCCAGGTAAGTGTTCAAGTAGATGCTGGATGGTTTGTCCAGTTCAGGATGATGTATTGCATGAATAATAGACGGAGCTCAGGGCACACACATCCTACTCCATGCTGCGCAGGCCACGCCCCCCATCTGAGACATTTTTTAAATAAAAATATATTTGAAACTGAACAAATATTTGCTTTGATTTACTGCTTGGCTTTCTTTTAGCTGTCTCCTCGGTTATCTTTTATTAATGTTATATTTTTTTTGGCCTCTTTCTTCAACAGTGAAAACGAAATTTCTTTGACACATGAGGTGACAATCTCTTCTTCGGCTAACTACTATTATTATGTTGTGGGTCTGCTACACACACACCTTGTTTTTGTTGTTAATGTATGTAATGCATTACTGACAAAAATATTAATAATTTTCAGCACCATGACTGAAATTTGGGGAGTCATGAAAATGGCGTGATTGTGTAAAATTAGAAAGCACTGTTGGGTGTTATTTACTAAAGGAAAATACACTTTGCACTACAAGTGCACTTGAGACTGCACTGAAACTGCACTCGTAGTGCAAAGTGGATTTTCCTTTAGTAAATAACCCCCATTGCCACTGAAAACACCAACTTTACTCCAAAAAAATGCTTTTGAGCATTGAAAGAAGAAGCCACACATTATTGATTATCATACTTTTTAATCAAAGCACAATCACATGTGCGTTTATAAAAGGGTTTTTGAACAAACCAAAATGTTTGTTGTATAACATTTTTTTAGGTCACATTAATGATAAATGGCCTTTTATAGGTAAAACAGGCATGTTTAAAACCATAAAACAATACACAACTCTGGAACTTACAAAGTTCAACTTTTATAAAGTGAAGGCAATATCAGACATGAGTATGTACAAAGTGTGTTTTATATTGCGTTCAGCAGATGGGGTGATGTCACCCCTGTAAAAGCCAAACTTAGAAGATGCACACAAATTGCCTAATGTCAACATGTGCTAGCTGCCATCATGGGGGATCAATGGACGTGTTTTGTGGGTGCAACCCCTTCCTCTCAGCTACTTTATTATCGAGGAAGGGGTTGCACCCACAAAACGTGTGCATTGATCTCCCGTGATGGCAGATAGCACATGTTGACACACTGTGTGCATCTTCTAAATTTGGATTTTAAAATACGTAAAAAATTAGTCATTAAAAAAAAAAGCTGAAGAAATTTAGGGATTTCTGGGTGTTTTCTTCCTAAAACATCAATGATGTTCTTCATTTTGTTTTGAACATCATTGATGTTTTCCTTTAGGTTTTCTAAATCTCTATTACACCCCATTATCTCCCCGATGAAGATCTGGGCATTTTCACTGGTGAAATGGCATTCCTCTTCCACAACATCCCAATCACCTACAAAAAAAACCAAAAAAAACCCACCATGTATTATAAATATGCAGGCATCCATCTATTACCTGAGGCTGTGGTCGCAGACACTCACCTGTTGTGGTGACAATTTTTACAACGTCTCTCTCCTCCTCCTCTGGTTGGGTTTGGGGGATTTCCCCTTCTTCCTGAGGTGTGGAGTCCCTGGTGTCCTCTGATGAGTGGTGTCCACCGAGTCTTTAATCGCCTATGTGAACAAAAATAGGTATACTTCGCACACAGATATTTGATGGCAGAAATAGGAATATGAAACATTGCTTGGAAGTGGGGTACAATTGTCTGTTTTGGATTTCCAAGCTGAAGAATCTTTTTTTGTCCTTTGTAAAGCTTGAATACTTACCTGTTTTGTGCAAGCTTCACAGATGGAGACACCCCTATAGTATACACTGGAGCACCTGTGTGGGCCCCCTAATAAAAAGGGTGTTCTTTTGTCCCACATTAGTGCTCCAGCGTCCAGATGTGTAAACAGCTGCTGAGTGTCCTCTCCTTACACAGAATCTAGTTTGCATTTCATTCTAGTTACAAACCCATCTAGACAACAAACTTTTTTTAATAGAAAGTGGGCCAGAAAAGTGATATTGAACTGCCTCTGGCCAAAACATTGTATTTTAGTGGCCGAACAAACAATGTTTCCTACGAACGATTAATGTGCCCATGAACATGAAAGTTGCCATTTTAAGCTGTAAAACAGTAAAGAAAAGCACATGGAGCAGCACGAAAAAAATAAAAAGAAGGAATAGGAACACAGGACAACTACTTACTTTTTTGCAGCACTCTCCTGATCCTTCTATACTCCCTTAATTTGAGGTCCGACCACCATTTCCTCAGTTGATCCTTGGATCATCGTACCCCAAAATTTCTGTGCAGACCCTTCACAACTTTAGCCATGATCTTGGCCTTTCTGACATTTGGGTTGGGGTAAGGTCCATACTTCCCATAATAGTTGGCCCTTTTCAATATGTCCACCATCTCCACCATCTCTACAAAGGCCATATTTGAGGCCTTAAATCTCCTCCGGGATTGTGACGTTTCTGGCTCCGGGCTTTCCTCCTCCTCAATGCTGCTATTATTATGCACCTGCTCTGTCTCCGCCATGTGCTCTCCCCCACTGTGCCGAAAGAGAAGGGGCGGGGAATAGACTAGAAAGAACGTCAGGGGTGGGCAGAGTTTCACGCATGCGCAGTGTATATAAAGCGTAATACGTCGTACGTACGATCTGTGAGCGGAGGAAGGAGTATCGGAAGCGCCGATCGTGATAATGAAGTTACAATTTTAACTTGGGCCTATACTGCTTATAGATTGAGGCCTATGTTGGGACAAGATTAGGAGAGTTTAGCCTGACATTAGGGTTTGTCTTGTGTTGTGTCTTGCAGAGATGACTTCAATGATCACAACTTCCTCCCCCTGTTCATAGATAAATACAGGGAGCTGCCCTATCTGTGGCAGGTCAAACACCTGCATTATAATCATAAACAAAAGAGGCAGGCAGCGCTGGAGAAACTGCTGGGGTTGGTGAAGCCGGTGGTCCCCACGGTAACCATCCCCTATTTAAAAGCCAAAATTGGTGGCCTGAGGAGCACATATCTTAGGGAGCGCAAGATGGTCCAGGATTCCCAGAGATCAGGGGCAGCAGCAGATGACGTTTATGTCCCCAGGCTGTGGTACTATGAGATACTTCGTTTTCTGTCAGACCAGACTGAAGTCAGGTAATCACTCTCAACCCTACCTTCCACTCTTCCTTCCACTCTTCCTTCCACCCTATCTTCCACCCCAGCTGAGGCTTCCGATGTCCAACCTGGGACTTCCAGACAGGAAGAAGTGGAGGAGCCCAGCTTGAGTCAGGTATAGCATTGTTCTACATATTTCTCAGCAAAACATAAATTATGTTTCCTAGATGTTATTATTGATCACTAATTGCTGAGTTAATAAAGGCATTAACATATCAATAGACAGTAGTGGGCAAAAATAATTGGGACAAGAATGAAATATGCTGGGCTCAGAATGATAGTCTTTTCTATTTAATAACATTCAATTTGCAACAGTCATGAGATGAAAATTGTGTGTGATTGATGAAGAAAAAACTAAAACTATGTCCCTTTTTCATACACAGGAAAACTTCAGCCAGGAGGAGACTGTGGAATGTGGCAGCCAGGAGGAGGCAGGGGTTAGTGGCAGCCAGGAGGAGGTGGGGGTAAGTGGCAACCAGGATGAGACAGGGGTTAGTGTCAGCCAGGAGGTGGCCAGGCCCAGTAGGAGCCTAACAGAATCACAGGTTCCTCCCCTCTGCCTTCCAAACAAAAGACCTAGGAAGAAGAGTAAAGTGGAGGAGTCATCGCTACGGCTGATTCAGGAGGCTTCTGCGTCCCTCAGAGCCACCCACACTCGTGAAGAGGTCTTTGCCTCCATGGCTGCCACCAAACTGCAGGACATGGAGGAGGGCCAACGCCTCATGTGTGAGGAAATCATTTATAAAACATTAAATAAGGGGTTGAGGGCCCAAATCACACCCAATACCCACCTGTGTGAGTTGCATCATCCTCCTCCTCCTGCCACACCTCCAACACCACAGCCACAGCCTGGAAGGAAGAGTGGAAGGAAGACAAGAAAGTGATGGCTTGGGTTCAGTGTGGTCTGACAAAAGATGCAGGCTCTTGTATGACCACAGCCTGGGGACATAGATGTCATCTGCTGCTGTTCATGATCTCTTGGACTTCTGGACCAGATTGTACTCCCTTAGATAAGGACTCCTCAGGCCACCAATTTTGCCTGAAAATAGTTGATGTGTGCCCTGGGGGCCAAAGGCTTCACCAATTTCTGCGGTTTCTCCAGCGTTGCTTCCCTCTTTATTTGGTTAGGAACCCTTAAGAAAGGTATTTTTTTGAACTAATACTTGCCTATGTGTGTTTTCCTTCAAAAAGGACAGTTTGTTTGTAAGGAAGCAGGTACATTTCCAAAATGCAATGTGAAATTAGCAAGGGACACCAACAACAACCAACCTCCTTGAGATTAAAAAAAACAAGATAATAATGGTGTTGTGGTAACTTGACATACAAAACACACTCAAAACAATTCTGGAGATAATCAAAAAACAAACAACAAAAAAAAACAGGAGATCTGGATTTAAAAAAAACAACAAATAATACAAAATAAATAAATATAAAAAATAAAATTGTTTTCGGTAGATATGACAAATAAAAATATTATATTCATGAAATCACGAGAAATAATAAAGAAAGAAGTGTGTGAGAACTCTGTGTGAATATGAGCAGCAAAACAAATTCATTCTTCTAGCATTATAAAGAAGAAGAGAGTGTCGGAATTTCCGACAACAAGCTCCGATCGCACGTATTCCGTAGGAAAGTCTGACCGTGTGTACAGGGCATAACTGTAAATACTGTAGCTGCCTGCCTGTGGTATTAATAGGATCAGAACAACAGCAAATGTCTTCAGGTAGCTTTCGGTGAACACTGTGCAGAGGACGCAGTACACTAACTGTAAATACTGCAGCTGCCTGCCTGTGGTACTAATAGGATCAGAAGAACACTACCAATTTTCTCAAGGGAGCTTTAGGTGCACATTGTGCAGAGGATACAGTACACTAACTGTAAATACTGTAGCTGCCTGCCTGTGGTATTAATAGGATCAGAACAACAGCAATTGTCTTCAGGTAGCTTTAGGTGTACACTGTGCAGAGGACGCAGTACACTAACTGTAAATACTGCAGCTGCCTGCTGGCGGTACTAATAGGATCAGAAGAACACCACCAATTCTCTTCAGGTAGCTTTAGGTGCACACTGTGCAGAGGACGCACTACACTAACTGTAAATACTGCAGCTGCCTGCCTGTGGTATTAATAGGATCAGAACAACAGCAATTGTCTTCAGGTAGCTTTAGGTGCACACTGTGCAGAGGACGCACTACACTAACTGTAAATACTGCAGCTGCCTGTGGTAATAATAAGATCAGAAGAACATCACCAATTTTCTTCACCTAGCTTTAGGTGCACACTGTGCAGAGGACCCACTACACCAACTGTAATTACTGTAGCTGCCTGCCTGTGGTACTAATAGGATCAGAAGAACACCAGCAATTTTCTTCAGGTAGCTGTAAATACTGTAAAAACACCTGCCTGCCTGTCAGTAGGAAGAGAATAGCAGGAACGGATTTAGCTAAACTGAATACAGTATATATATATATATATATATATACATATATATATATATATATATATATATATATATATATATATATATATATATATATATATATATATATATATATATATATATATATATATATACACAAAACACCTAGGATGCATATATATACACAATACACTGTAAGTGCAGCTAACTGACTCGCCTACCAACTCTATCCAACTTAAATCAAATGAGACTGTCGCTCTGTCTATCTCTCCGCCGCCGCAAAATACTACACAAGGCTGCCACACAGGCGGCCTTATATAGTGTGGGGCGTGTACTAAACCCCCTGAGCCATAATTGGCCAAAGTCACCCTGGCTTTGGCCAATTACGGCTCTCTGTACAGACGGCCCTGTGATTGGCCAAACATGTGGGTCATAGTGCATGCTTGGCCAATCATTAGCCACCAATGCACTGCGATGCCGCAGTGAATTATGGGCCGTGACGCAATTTGGCGCAAACGGCCCATAACGTTCACGATTCGACGAATGGTCGAACATGCGATGTTCGAGTCGAACATGGGTTTGACTCGAACTCAAAGCTCATCCCTAATGGGTACTGGTGGAGCTGCATTCATGGGCACTGGTGAGGCTGCATTGATGGGCACTGGTCAGGTTGCAAAGATGGGCACAGTTGAGCCCTGCATTCTTTATGTAGCACACTGCTGAGCCCTGCGTTCTTTATGTAGCGCACTCCTGAGCCCTGCATTCTTTATGTAGCACACTCCTGAGCTCTGCATTCTTTATGTAATGCACTCCTGAACGCTGCACTCTGTAAGTAGCGCACTCCTGAACTCTGCACTCTGTTTTTTCTCTATCTTATCTTCATAACATTTGGTAGTGATATCTCAAAAAATAAGAAATATCTTTTTTTTTAATCTCATGGATGAAATGTAAAAAATAACGTATATATTATACAATCATTCCATAAACACATACCACATACACTGCATATATAATTTGAGGAAAATATGCTTATAAATTTAAAATAAACTAAATTTTATTTGCCAATAAAAAATCTGGTCACCTTCGCTTAATGAAATTGAGAGCAATTTGTCTGTGAGGTCTACATGTTTTGTCAGGTTATTTACTTGTTTCCTCCAGGTCTTTTGCTTTCCTTCCATGTTCCAAAGATGTAATGATAGGTTTATAGATGTATGATGAAAAAAGTTGCCATAGTGCATGTTTGTTTATCTATGTCGAGGAAATTAGTCTGAGGGGATACTGTATATCAGAAACAATGTAAACAATTGTGTGCAGCGATGCAATATATTTTACTCAGTACATAATAGGAATAATAAATAATATTAAAGTAGGTCCAAACCAGCCATTCTCAACCAAGGACCCATGGAACCCTAGGGTTCCTCCAGAGGTTGCCAGGCGTTCCTTGAGCTGTGGCTGATTGATCTCCCATTTGGTGGTGCCTACATAATTTCAGGTCCAACACCACTTGGCAAAGCGAGTTGTATGACACCAATGTTCTTTTCAGCTGTCTGTATGGGTAGAATACACCTTACTGATACCAGATAATTGCATTTTAGCAGGGGTTTCCTGAGACAGGGTTCCTCTGAGGTAAAAAAGTTGAGAAACCTTCCCCATTCCCTTTTAGAATATTCTGTTTTATACTTTTTTGCATCTTAGCTCTCTGGTCTCTTTGCAGCCAACTATCGCCTACATGCATGTGTTCCAGGGTGGACTTTTTGATGGCATAACGAGGGCCTTCATGGCAAGATTACCAGTTATAATTTAAATGAAAACAGCAGATGTAAAGAAGACTGAAAAATGACTTTTGAGATTACATTAACATATTAAAAATGATATGAGATTTTAGTAATTGGTTTTAGATCCACTGTAAGATAGGATGTGTTTGGTGACTTAAGCTACCCATAGATAGATCAAAATGAATCCGGTTCAACATGGATCAGTAAATTTTGATCCATCTATAGTAGTTCCCACTTGACAGAAGTTGATCTAATGGGGCGTACACACGGTCGGACTTTTCAGCTACAAAAGTCCGACAGCCTGTCCGACAGACTTTCGACGGACTTTCGACGGACTTGCGGTGGACT
Organism: Aquarana catesbeiana; assembly: GCF_042186555.1. Lineage (NCBI taxonomy): Eukaryota > Metazoa > Chordata > Amphibia > Anura > Ranidae > Aquarana > Aquarana catesbeiana. Next base: position 137,955,979 of record NC_133336.1, on the reverse strand, counting down.
TTCTAACGAACAGACTTGCCTACACACGATCACACAAAAGTCAGTCGAATTCTTACGTGATGACGTACACCGGACTAAAATAAGGAAGTTGATAGCCAGTAGCCAATAGCTGCCCTAGCGTGGGTTTTTGTCCGTCAGACTAGCATACAGACGAGCGGATTTTTCGACCGGACTCGAGTCCGTCGGAAAGATTTGAAGCATGTTTCAAATCTAAAGTCTGTCGGATTTGAGGCTGAAAAAGTCCGTTGAAAGTCCGGAGAAGCCCACACACGATCGGATTACCAGCCAGCTTTAGTCCGTCAGCGTCCGTTGGACTTTTGTAGACGAAAAGTCCGACCGTGTGTACGCGGCATAACAATCCACTTCTGTCAAATAGGACTGTTGGAAACTTTTTCTTGATCAGCTGGGTGCAGCCACTGATCAGTGTATTCTGACAGTGAAGGAGTCCCGCTGTCAGAATACAGTGGTACAGTGGGGAGGATTCCTTTGCATGTATGGATGGGGAATCCATTCATTTTTTTTTCGATCAGCTCTCTGGCTGAATAAAAAAAAATGAGGCATCAATGGCCAACCAGGAAAAGAAACTGTTCATTCAGGAAAGTTGTTTGCAAATACAGTGAACCTAATCATGTGCTAAAAACAATTTTGTTTTTTTTTTAAAATCCTTGCACATGATAGGGCATTCAAAGTGAACATAGGTTCATCTTATTTATTAAAGCGGGATTCCGGCCAGCTAAAAAAAATGTTTAAAGTCAGCAGCTACAAACACTGTAGCTGCTGACCTTAACCACTTCAATACAGGGCACTTATACACCTTCCTGCCCAGACCAATTTTCAGCTTTCAGCGCTGTCGCAGTTTGAATGACAGTTGCGCGGTCATACTACACTGTACCCAAACTAAATTTTTATAATTTTGTTCCCACAAATAGAGCTTTCTTTTGGTGGTACACCTCTACAGTTTTTATTTTTTGCTAAACAAATAAAAAAAGACAGAAAATTTTGAAAAAAATAAAAGTTTTGCTTTTGTTTCTGTTAAAAAATGTGTAAATAAGTAAGTTTTCTCTTTCACTGATGGGCACTGATAAGGCGGCACTGACAGGCACTGATACGGTGGCACCGATGAGGTGGCACCAATGAGCGGGCACTGACGGGCACTAACGATGGGCACTGGTAGGCATCACTGATGGGCACTGGTAGGTGGCACTGATGGGTGGCACTGATATTCAGCACTGATGGGCATTGATAGGCGGCACTGATGGGCACTCATGGGTGGCACTGTTTGGCACTGATGGGCACTGATAGTCGACACTGATGGGCACTGAAAGGCGGCACTGCTGGTCACTGAAAGGCGGCACTGCTGGGCACTGATAGGCTGGCACTGATAGGCGGCACTGATGGGCACTGATAGGCAGCACTGCTGGGCACTGATGGGCACTGATAGGCGGCACTGCTGGGCACTGCTGGGCACTGATACGTGGCACTGATGGGCACTGATACGCGGCACTGATAGCCATACCTGGTGGCACTGGCAGGCATTGGAGTGGGCACTGATTGGCAGCTGCCTGGGCACAGATTGGCAGCTGCCTGGACACATATTGGTATTTCCCTGGGGGTCTAGGGGGCATACCTGGTGGTCCAGTGTGGTGGCCATCCTGGTGGTCCTGGGCAGCTTCCCTGGTGGCCCTGGGCGGGATCCGAGGGGGGGCTGTGCTGATAAACAATCAGCACAGACCCCCCCTGTCAGGAGAGCAGCCGATTGGCTCTCCTCTTCTCGCGTCTGTCAGACGCGAGTGAGGAAAAGCTGATCACCGGCTCTTCCTATTTACATCATGATCAGCCATGATTGGACATGGCTGATCATGTGGTAAAGAGTCTCCATCAGAGACTCTTTACCTAGATCGGAGTTGCGGTGTGTCAGTCTGACAGACCGCAACAATGATCACCGTGATGCGCACCCCCAGGGGCGCGCAGCGGCTCAATATCCGACCCGTCCCTCGGTTCTGGGGTCCCGGCACCGCCATCCTAAGTAAGGAAAACAGGCAGTGGAGCCTTGCGGCTTCACTGCCAGTTTCCTACTGCGCATGCTCGAGCGGCGCAACGATCTGTGAATGGCCCCGTGGTTTTCTGGGAACACACACAGTTCCCAGAAGGCAACGGGGCCACTCAGCTAGGAGCAGAACATGCCGCGGAATAGGAACAGACAGAGTAGGAAGACTGCCTTGCAACAAGGGTTCAGGTAAGTTTAAAAAAAAATTTTTTTCAAATGTTTTTTTTTTATTTTTTTAGGATTTTTGATGAAATTTTTTTTTCAGGGTGGCCCTCCACTTTAACATTTACTTTGCAAAGTGAACATTTATTCTCTTTGCAAAGAACACGGCCTCTACTCTTTTAGTCAATGAACCCTGCTGCAGTTCTGTCTTGCTGAAGATGAAGTTGTACTTCAGTTCAGTTTATTGTATTTCTATATGCTATGTGCTGTTTAGTATACAAACTGTACTATGGTTTTGTGATGTACATTTATTGATGTTCTAGAGCACATTCACACTAGCGGTGAGCCACGCTGTTACCACCCCCACCTGCCTCTCCCTTTACCTGTAGAGGCAGCGGCAAGGGGTGTCACTTTCAGTGGGTGTAACGCCTGCCAAACATGCCCCATTCAAAGTAGATGAGGCAACTCTTCAAGCACCCTGCATGCAATGCATGTGGTTGAGGTACACTTGTGCGGGATTCAAAAGGTTAAAGCAGGTGGTAAGGAGACAATACAACATAGCATTTGTCAGAAGGGCATATCCCAAACCTCCATCCAGTCCTCCACATCACAAGCTGGGATGCTGGACTGCAATTTTTGTTTGAGTCTTGGAGGTGGTAGAGACAAGAAGAGCATTTTTATAGATTGTCGAGGCTAGCTTCAGAAGAAGAGCAAAGCATTTTTTCTAATTGTGTGCTTTCAAGCATGAAACCTGTTGTTGAGGGAATTGGCTGCTGAAGGTGTGTGAGACTTGCAGGTATCTGAAATGATGAGAAGAGGCGGGGGAAGCGGCTTCAAAGAGCATTATTGGACACTAGTGTCTAGTCATGAACAACATCAGCTCCAGTTTTAATTTTGTCTGGGCATGTGATGTAGTGTTGGATTCCTCCAAAGGGTGAAAAAACAATTGGGCTCTTGTGGACGCCAAGTTAATCCTGCCTTTCATGCTTTGTTAGTGGTCAGTATAGCTGGGGTATACATACATGGTGCTTTTGGTCCCTTAAAATCAAAAAAACACAAGGAGAGGAGGCGCCTCCCTTAAAATCAAGCAATTCTAGGGCTTCAAATGAAATAAACGATGGCGGCTTCCAGTGTGGGCACTGAATTACTAGTGTCTGCCTTAAACCAATAATGAAAAAAATTTGGCATAGCCCAACCTCCCCACTATGTAGGTCTAGTAAGAGTGGTTATGATACAAAAAAGACACCACCTGCCCCCATCTATAGCTGGCTGTCGCAGTAAGAAGCATTGGAAAGCTAACAACAGGTATAAACAAGACCAAGGATAAATCCAAGGGAAAAAACCAAGCTTAACTTACCGACCAGCCTGCAGACAACCAATTAAACCTGTCTAACAGTATGCGTTAAAAGCAGGGGTTTAGGCTGCACACATTTGCAAATGCATGGTAAGCCACAGAGCCTGTTACGGCACCCTGGTATTTGTGGTACCTAACACTAACGTATAAGTGAACACTAGGGATGAGCTTCGAGTTCGAGTCGAACTCATATTCGACTCGAACATCGGCTGTTCGCCAGTTCGCCGAACAGCGAACAATTTGGGGTGTTCACGGCACATTCGAATGCCGCGGAAGACCCTTTAAAAGTTTATGGGAGAAATCAAAAGTGCTAATTTTAAAGGCTTATATGCAAGTTATTGTCATAAAAAGTATTTGGGGACCTGGGTCCTGCCCCAGGGGACATGGATCAATGCAAAAAAAAGTTTTAAAAACGGCCATTTTTTCGGGAGCAGTGATTTTAATAATGCTTAAAGTGAAACAATAAAAGTGTAATATCCCTTTAAATTTCGTACCTGGGGGGTATCTATAGTATGCCTGTAAAGGGGCGCATGTTTCCCGTGTTTAGAACAGTCTGACAGCAAAATGACATTTCAAAGGAAAAAAGTCATTCAAAAAAGTTCATTGATAAAAACAGCATGGGAATTCCCCACAGGGGAACCCTGAACCAAAATTAAAAAAAAAATGACATGGGGGTCCCCCTAAATTCCATACCAGGCCCTTCAGGTTTGGTATGGATATTAAGGGGAACCCGGCCAAAATAAAAAAAAAAATGGCGTGGGGTCCCCCCCTTAAAATCTATACCAGACCCTTCATGTCTGGTATGGATTTTAAGGGGAACCCTGTGCCAAAATTAAAAAAAAAACGGCGTGGGGTCCCCCCAAAAATCCATACCAGACTCTTATCCGAGCACGCAACCTGGCAGACCGCAGGAAAAGAGGGGGGACGAGAGAGCACCCCCCTTCCTGAACCGTACCAGGTCACATGCCCTCAACGTTGGGAGGGTGCTTTGGGGTAGCCCCCCAAAACACCTTGTCCCCATGTTGATGGGGACAAGGGCCTCATCCCCACAACCCTTGCCCGGTGGTTGTGGGGGTCTACGGGTGGGGGACTTATTGGAATCTGGAAGCCCCCTTTAACAAGGGGACCCCCAGATCCCAGCCCCCCCCCTGTGTGGAATGGTAAGGGCCTACCATTTTAAAAAAAAACTGTCAAAAATGTTAAAAATGACAAGAGACAATTTTTGACAATTCCTTTATTTAAATGCTTCTTCTTTCTTCTATCTTCTATCTCCTTTCTTCTATCTTCTATCTTCCTTCGGTTTCTTCCTCCATCTTCTTCTTCTGGTTCTTCTGGTTCTTCCTCCGATGTTCTCGTCCGGCATCTCCTCCGCGGCGTCTTCTTATCTTCTTCTCCTCGGGCCGCTCCGCATCCATGATGGCATGGAGGGAGGCTCCCGCTGTGTGACGCTTCTCTCTTCATCGTTTTCTTCATCTTTTCCTCTTCATCTTCTTCTCTTCATCTTCTTGTCTTCATCTTCTTTTCGGGCCGCTCCGCATCCATGATGGCATGGAGGGAGGCTCCCACTGTGTGACGCTTCTCCTCTTCTGACGGTTCCTATATAACGGGGAGCGAGGCCTTGACGGGGACTTCCCTGTGGCATTCCCCGTGACGTCAGCCCCCCCGTTATTTAAGAACCATCAGAAGAGGAGAAGCGTCACACAGCGGGAGCCTTCCTCTATGCCATCATGGATGCGGAGCGGCCCGAAAAGAAGATGAAGACAAGAAGGTGAAGAGAAAAAGATGAAGAAAAAGAAGAAGAGAGAAGCATCACACAGCTGGAGCCTCCCGCCATGCCATCATGGATGCGGAGCAGCCTGAGGAGAAGAAGGGGGTCCCCTTGTTAAAGGGGGCTTCCAGATTCCGATAAGCCCCCCGCCCGCAGACCCCCACAACCACCGGGCAAGGGTTGTGGGGAAGAGGCCCTTGTCCCCATCAACATGGGGACAAGGTGTTTTGGGGGGCTACCCTAAAGCACCCTCCCAATGTTTAGGGCATGTGGCCTGGTACGGTTCAGGAGGGGGGGGTGCTCTCTTGTCCCCTGCCAGGTTACGTCCTCGGATAAGAGTCTGGTATGGATTTTTGGGGGGACCCCACAACGTTTTTTTTTAATTTTGGTGTGGGGTTCCCCTTAAAATCCATACCAGACATGAAGGGTCTGGTATAGATTTTAAGGGGGGACCCCACGCCATTTTTTTTTATTTTGGCCGGGTTCCCCTTAATATCCATACCAAACCTGAAGGGCCTGGTATGGAATTCAGGGGGACCCCCACGTCATTTTTTTAAAATTTCGGTTCGGGGTTCCCCTGTGGGGAATTCCCATGCCGTTTTTATCAATGAACTTTTACGTGTATTGTCAGACCGGCAATTCATTAATAGCCGCGAGTAGTTTTAAATGACTTTTTTTCCTTTGAAATGTCATTTTCCTGTCAGACTGTTCTAAACACAGGAAACATGTGCCCCTTTACAAGCATACTATAGAAACCCCACAGGTATGAAATTTAAAGGGATATTACACTTTTATTGTTTTACTTTAAGCATTATTAAAATCACTGCTCCTGAAAAAATGGACGTTTTTAAAACTTTTTTTTGCATTGATCCTTGCCCCCTGGGGCAGGACCCAGGTCCCCAAACACTTTTTATGACAATAACTTGCATATAAGCCTTTAAAATGAGCACTTTTGATTATTCATGTTCGTGTCCCATAGACTTTAATGGTGTTCGCGTGTTCAAACAAATTTTTTGCCTGTTCACAAGTTCTGGTGCGAACCGAACAGGGGGGTGTTCGGCTCATCCCTAGTGAACACCCAGCATATAGCACAATGGTTGCAAAGGTGTCAGGCTACAAAGGTGTCAGGCTGCAAAGGTATCAGTGCGTTGCACATTTGCAAATGACTAAATCCCTGCTTTTAATGCATACTGTTAGACAGGTTTAATTGGTTGTCTGCGGGCTGGTCGATAAGTTAAGCTTGGTTTTTTCCACATTGTGCTATACTGTATTCTGGGTGTTCAGTGTGCCCCTATACCTTTAAGAAGGGGTGGCTCTCCTTCAGTCCACCTGCTCTCACCTATCCATCAGAATGCATGTGCCTCAACTGTGGGGACACTTATAAGTTAATATTAGGTACCACAGATACCAGGGTGCCGTGATGAGGCTCTGTGGCTTACGCATGGATTTGCAAATGTGTGCAGACTAAACCCCTGCTTTTAACGCATACTGTTAGACGGGTTTAATTAGTTGTCTGCGGGCTGGTCGGTAACTTAAGCTAGGTTTTTTCACTTGGATTTGTCCTTGGTCTTGTTTATACCTAGTAAGAGTAGCTAGTTTACTGTATAGTGGAAGTTTCTGTAGCAGAGTGAGTTTATGGTACCCAGCCTGGGAAACTGGTAAATTTAGGCAAGATTTTCATTTTCATTTGGTTAATGCAGAAAATCTAGAAAAGAAGTTACTCCACACCTTCAGTTTTGCCTTCAATTCCGTATGTACTGGTAAGAAGTTCAGAGTGACATAGGACATCAGTATACCAAGATATGTGAAACTCGTGACCCATGGGAGTGGCAGGGTGTCATCTGTAATATCTCTGGCAATGGGCCTTGATCGGGAAAAGAAAAGATTTGTTCCAGTAGGCCAGAAATCCTACGAAAGTCCATTAGAACCCAAATTGTCCCCTTTAGTAATGGCCCTGTCTCATTCAAAAGCAAGATGAGATCATCTGTGTACATTGTACAAGGCTACCCTCTCCCCCAGCAGGGCAACATTTAAGCCAGTAAAATGCAGCGTGAGAGACAGAAATTAAAAGATCTGTGTACCATCAAAGTCAATATGTTCCTTATCTCTTGCCCTCTTTTTTTATATGGACCCTGTACACTTGCAGTACATTCCTGAGCCTTTTGAATCTTCAGTAGGGTAGCTGAATGGTCTGTCCAGAAATGTGTTAAAAATGGTGTAAACTGTAGCTTTCAAATCATTGGGACCGCAAAATGCAGCGTGTGTGTATGATTGTGTGTGTGTTTTTTATATCTGTTTGTTTATATCTGTGCAGAGTAGGGATGAGCCGAACACCCCCCGGTTCGGTTTGCACCAGAACCTGCGAACGGACTGTAAATTTGCACGAACCTTAGAACCCCATTGTAGTCTAAGGGAATTCTACGTTCGAAATCAAAAGTGCTAATTTTAAAGGCTAATTTACATGGTATTGTTCTAAAAAGGGCTTGGGGACCCGGGTCCTGCCCCAGGGGACATGTATCAATGCAAAAAAAAGTTTTAAAAACGGCCATTTTTTTGGGAGCAGTGATTTTATGATGCTTAAAGTGAAAAAAAAAGTGAAATAATACTTTAAATATCGTACCTGGGGGTGTCTATAGAATGCCTGTAAAGTGGCGCGTGTTTCCAATGCTTAGAACAGTCCCTGCACAAAATGACATTTTTAAAGTAATAAAAGTCATTAAAAACTGCTTATGGCTTTAATGTAATGTCCGGTCCCGGTAATATGGATGAAAATCAGTGAGACAAACAGCATGGGTACCCCCCCCAGTCCATTACCAAAAGGAAAGGCGTGGGGCCCCAGGCCTGCTGAACAGCAGTATACAGGCGGTGCAAACAAGACAGGGACTGTAGGTTTGTTGTTAAGTAGAATCTGTTTGTAATTTTAAACTGGTACATTTTTAAAGTGTAGCTCCAGCCAAAAAAATCTATTTTTAAGCTTTTTGGAAAACATAGGGAAGGGTTATCACCCCTGTGACATTTGCTTTGCTGTCTGTGCACCTATTCAGAAGAGTTTACCTCACTTTCTGTCCCAATGACAAATGACAAATGTTTTTTGACAATTTGGGGTTTTTAGTGAAACAAGGATTGGTGATAAAGCATCAGTGGAAAGGAGACACGTATTTTCCCATATTAACTCTTACAGGAGAGAATTTCCCTTCCTAGGGGTAGATTTCATCTCACTTCCTGTTGTCTCCTTCCGTTTGCAAGTAGGAGTCGTTTGTAAGTTGGATGTTTGAAAGTAGGGGCCTGCCCTATATACTCTGCAGAAATTGGGGCCTTAGGTGTTGGTGTTGCCACAACACTGTAAGCCCTCCCAGTTACTCTTGGTGGGCGCAGGAACGGGCTCTGCTGTAAAATATTAGATCAAGAATTGTAATTACATGCCCCTTTTGAATAGGGTCAGAAAAATTGGGCCTTTGGTGGTGGTGGTGCTGGTGCCACAACACTGTATGTCCTCACAGTTACTCTTGGTGGGCGCAGAAACGGGCCCTGCTGTGAAATATTAGATCAAGAATTGTAATTACATGCACCTGTTAAACAGGGGCAGAAAAATTGGGCCTTTGGTGGTGGTGGTGTTGCCACAACACTGTAAGTCCTCACAGTTACTCTTGGTGGGAGCTGGAACGGGCCCTGCTGTGAAATATTAGATCATGAATTGTAATTACATGCTCCTGTTGAACAGGGGCAGAAAAATTGGGCCTTAGGCACTGGTGCCACAACACTGCAACCCCACAGATACTCTAGTTGGAGTGCAAGAATGAGCCCTCCTGCAAAATATTGCATCAAAAATTGTAATTACACGCCCCTGTTAAACAGGGGCTGAAAAATTGGGCCTTAGGCACTGGTGCTGGTGCCACAACACTGCAACCCCTCACAGATACTCAAGTTGGAGCGCAGGAACGAGCCCTGGTGCAAAATATTGCATTAAAAATTGTAATTACACGCCCCTGTTAAACAGGGGCTGAAAAATTGGGCCTTAGCCACTGGTGGCGGTGCCCAGAACCAAAAATATTCTTACAAGCTATCAGCATGATCATTGAGGAGGAAGAGAATAGTCACTCAGCATAACAGCATAGTCACTCAGCATCAGCATAGGCAGTCTTGAAGGGATCTGACATTTTCAAAAAAAATATTCGGTTACATCAGCATCAGGTGCTTGGTAGCTGGTGATGACCCAAGACTGATTCATTTTTATGAAGGTCAGTCAATCGACCGAGTCGGTGGACAGGCGCACCCTGTGGGAAAGGTGTCCAAGTCAGATCTTGCCCCTAGGTATTCCTGCACCATGTAAAACAGACGCTGGAGATGGTTGCTGGAATACCTTGGGGCTGCGGACTAAAAAATTGTCTGAATGTATCAGTCAGATGGCCACCTTGTCCACCGCTCCTTCTTTGACTGACCGAAGCCTCAGCAACACGTTGTCCAGGAACAGGAGTTTGTAACCTCCCCATCTCTGGGGACGCGTTGCACAGACCTTTCTGCAAGGCCTCCCGAAGATGTTTCATCCTCTGCTCCCTCTGCGACGGCAAGATAAGGTCTGCAACCTTACCCTTGTAACGTGGATCAAGGAGGGTTGCCAGCCAGTATTGATCCCTCTCCTTGATACCACGAATAAGAGGATCCTTCCGCAGGCTTTGCAGGATCAGGGAGGCCATGCAGCGTAGGTTTGCTGAGGCATTAGGTCCGGAGTCCTCTGGATCACTAAGGACGACATAATCCGCAGCCACCTCCTCCCAGCCATGTACAAGTCCATGGGTTTCTTGGGACTATAAATGATCCCTTAAAGACTGCTGCTGATGCTGAGTGCCAGGCTCCACCTCCATGCTGACACAATCCTCCTCTTCCTCCTCCTCCTCCTCCTTGTCCTCTTCCTGTGTGATCGGCGGGCACGCAGGAACACTGTCTGGATAAAGGGGGCCTTGAGAGCTAAGGAAGTCCTCCTCTTCCTGCCTCTGTTCTGCCTCAAGTGCCTTGTCCATTATTCCATGCAGTGTGTGCTCCAACAGGTGGACAAGGGGGACAGTGTCACTGATGCATGCACTGTCACTGCTCACCATCCTCGTGGCCTCCTCAAATATTGACAGGACAGTGCATGCATTCCTGATCATGGCCCACTGGCATGGGGAAAAAAACAAGCTCCTCTGACCCTGTCCTGTTGCCATAGTAGCACAGGTACTCATTGATGGCCCTCTGCTGCGTGTGCATCCGCTGCAGCATGGCCAACGTTGAGTTCCACCTGGTGGGCATGTCACAGATTGGCCAATCTTTTTATGGCCAAGTGGGAGGAGGACGTCATCTATAAGGACCGTAACCCACATTTGACTTTTTGGGCGAGGTATATAGATGACGTCCTCCTTCTCTGGGAAGGATCCTTGTTGGAGTTGGATGAATTTTTCTCTCTCGTAAATAATAATGAGAGGGGTATCAGGTTTGTCCATGAAGCAAGTCAAGAGAAAATTAATTTCTTGGACCTGAACATCTATAAAGGAACAGACACTTTTAAAACGATCACTTACTTTAAACAGACCGATCAAAATGCATTCATACCTCTTGACAGCTGCCATAAGGACAGCTGGCTCAAGTCAGTACCTATGAGCCAGTTCGTCAGGATGAGACGCAACTGCTCAGATTTGGAGGATTATAGAACTCAAGCGAACATTCTGAAAAATAGACTATTAGAGAAGGGTTATGAAAGACACCCTTTAGAGACCATCATAGAGGAAGTGGCAGAAACGTGATAGATCCAACTTTTTGGACATGGGCCCTATGAAAAAAAGAGAATGTCCTATTATCCCCTTTATCACTGCCTATTCAACTCAACATCATCAAATCAAAAGGATCATAAGCAAACATTGGCATTTGTTGGCTAATGATGGATTAATCAACACTTTTTTGCCTGACAAACCCCAGGTAATTTTTAGGGGGGTCCCCTCGTTGAGAAACATTATTGACCCCAATGTAGTGGACCTTCCCAACAAAAGATTATCTTTTTTTCAAAACCTTTCGGGGTATCATCAATGCCGTAGATGCCAAATTTGTACTCTCAATCTGATCAAAACAAAAAAACTGTATCATTCATTTCAACTAGCACATCTAGGGAGCATAAAATAGAACCGTTTATCACATGTAGTTCCACTGGAGTTGTATATTTACTCCAATGTCCATGTGGGCTCCAATATATAGGCAGGACCAAACGTGCTATGCAGGTCCGTTCGGGAGAGCACATTACCAACATCAAGATGGGTTTCAAATTTCATTCAGTCTCCAAACATTATGATAGGGTTCACAATCGTAACCCTGCCAACACAGTCTTCCTGGCCATAGATAAGTATAATGCCCACTGGAGGGGTGGGTCTTTAGTCAGAGAGTTGTCTAAGATGGAGATGGTGTGGATCCATAGGGTGTGCTGCTATACCCCGTATGGCCTTAACATAGAGACAGATGTTAATGCCTTTATAGATAATGGCTAATGTTAAGTATATGTGAACCAGTCCTGAGCTCCTAGCAGCACCTTGGGGGTGGGTGTGATGGGTTTGTTTTTTCACTTATGCTTCATCTTATCCTTTTTGTTATTTTTAGAGTTGGGGGAGGGCTCCCTCCTTTAAGAGTGTCCTTTTTAATTAATGGATGACGACTCACATATTGTATAAGCCGTAGGATACTCTTATGGATTTACTTTACTTTAGACCTGTTCAATCGGTACGATTAATTCCCATATCGATCTTGATTATATTTCCCTCAATGGGTTAACAGGCCTGAGATAGCCAGGTATATATACTTTTTGGTCTTTTCTTTTTCCCTTTTTTTCTTTTCTTTTTCTTTTTTGTATGAGCATGTTAATGGATTTTGTATCCCATGTTTGTATTTTTTTCTTTTTCATTTTATTTGAGTATCTAATATTTAACTTCTGACAATATGGAAATTCGAGTGTATGGCTAACAATATAATGGTGTGAGAGGAATTTATTAGATGCCATACCATATAGAGTCTGACCACTAGATGTCACTATTGGGGTTCACAGACTCTATTGAATTAATGTCAGTATTAACCTTATAGATTGCATTTTAAATAATTTAATTTTTATGAAATTCCCTTAAGCAATGGGATATAAATTAGTGTGTACCTCCATCTAAGGGAAGTTACCTAATAACATTGGCTTTCTCTTGCTAGTTTAATGGCAGTTGCCCCTTTCCAATATGGCGACATCTGCATCATGATTGCTCAGACCTCAGGACTAGGTGTTTTCTTCCTGTATTATGAAGCATTTAAGGTGGTGGATCAGCCCCTGGATGACGTCAGGTTTGACGAAACGGCATAGGGAGAGCGGCGTGCTGACACCACCTGAACACAACGCGCAGTCCCGGAAGCAACGGGCATTTGAGAGAACCGGCCGGCTCGAACATTATTAGATGCCATTTCATATCTGGATGTGTGTAAGTGTATTTCTTTTTAAGCATTAAAGTTATATACAGTTTTACACTATGGGAGCCCTTCTTTCTTTTATGTGACTGGTGGCTATCATTGAGATGCTGTCTGTGGGCCAATAGAAAAGTTTTGAGTGGAAGAGAGGTGTTGTCCTATCGTTTCATCCTGAGACTGTGGCTGGGTCATAAGCTAAAAGGTGTATGTGATCTCCTGACAAGAGATCAAAACAGCTGGTAAGAGGCTGCGGTTTTCTGGGTGAAGGACTAGCCTATCCATATCACTATTTTCTGCGGTGTATTTCATGTGTGATGTCACCTCTGCTTAGGAAGAAGAAGCCTTTTTTGTAATCTTCCTCTGAAGAACAACATCATTTGTCTATTACTCTTCACTTTTATGGACTTTCAATATTATGTTTATACTGAGTGGACATTCATTCTGCTTTGATCACATTTAGCACAGTTTTTCCGTTTTAATAAGTCACAGATTAGGCGGTTCTTGGGCAGGTTAAATTCCTTTTGGAGGTCAGCCAGCTGAGCACTGGCATTATATGACCTGCGGAAATGCACACAGACTTTCCCGGCCTGCCTCGGGACATCCTGTAAGCCTGGGTACCTGCCCAAGAACCCCTGCACCACCAAGTTAAAGACGTGAGCCAAACAGGGCACATGGGTCAGTTGTCCCTGTCGGAGGGCAGAGAGGAGATTGGTGCCATCGTCGCAAACCACCATACCTGCCTTAAGCTGGCGTGGTGTCAACCACCTCTGAACCTGCCCCTGCAGAGCTGATAGAATCTCTGCCCCAGTGTGGCTCCTGTCCCCCAAGCACACCAGCTCAAGCACCGCATGACATCTTTTGGCCTACGTGCTTGCATAGCCCCTTGAATGCCTACGGGGCACCGCTGGTTCCGAAGTCAAATCAGCACAGGAAAAGGCTATGGAGGAAGAAGAAGAGGGGGTGGAGGAGAGAGGCATGGCAGACTCACCACTAGTAGTATTTTGAAGGCGTGGTGGCAGAACAACCTCCAACAGTACTGCACCTTGTCCTGCATCCTTCCCAGCTGCCAGAAGAGTCACCCAGTGCGCGGTGAAAGATAGGTAGCTGATCGCCCTGTCCAGCGAGGCCAAGACATTGCCTTCCACATGCCGGTAGAGAGCCGGAATCGCCTTCCGTGAGAAAAAGTGGCGTTTGGGAACCTGCCACTGAGGAACCGCACATTCCACAAACTCACGAAAGGGGGCAGAGTCTACAAACTGAAAAGGCAGCAGTTGAAGTGCTAGCAATTTTGCCAAGCTAGCATTCAACCGCTGGGCATGTGGATGGCTGGGAGCGAACTTCTTTCGGCGGTGCAGCAGCTGGGGCAGGGAAATATGCCTGGTACAATCTGACATCGGTGTACCGATAGCAGATTGCCCCCAAGTACTTGGCTGTGACCTAATTCTACACCTTCATTCCTTTCAGTGCAGGTCTCAGAGAGGACTGACGGTATAGTGGGGTTGGATATCCCAGCTTCTGAGGAGCAAGGAGAGGTCCTCTTTGTTCTTTGGTGTGGGTCTTTTAGGTACACTTGCCAACGAACTGCATGGCAGGTCAACATATGTCTGGTCAAGCATGTGGTGCCCAAGCGGGATAAGTTTTGGCCACGAGAGATACGTTTGAGACATATGTTGCAAATAGCAGCGGTGGGATCTGATGCACTCGTCTCAAAAAAGGCCCACACCAAAGAACTTTTGGAATAACGCTCAGAGACAGCAGCATCCTGCACATGCGGAGCTCTGCGGTGTGATGCAGTCGGTGTGCTGCCCTTAAGCTGGCCCCTGGAGGGCATCCTGCCTCGTTGGTGATGTGCCTCCTCCTCTCTCCTATCAGGCACCCACGTGGAGTCAGTGACCTCATCATCCCCTCCCTCCTCATCACTGGAGCAAACCTGGCAGTATGCTGCAGCTGGGGGAACATGACTGCCAGATTGCTGTCCTTCTTGGGCACCCCCTCTCTCTGGGCTCATGTTACTGCCTTCCTCTAGCTGGGTACCATCATCGGAGCCTTCGAAATGCTGGGCATCCTCCTGGAGCATGTACCCAACACTGTGGTCAAACAGTTCGGGGGACTCCTCAGGAGGACATGGTGGGGCTAGGGAAGGAGTGACTGATGCCATTGAGTCGAGGGAAGAGGCCACGTTGGCAGCTGCTTTGCTAGACAAGGTACCATGAGCCTGGGTGAGAGAGGATGAGGAGGATGAGGACAGCTTGGTCATCCACTCTACCAAGTCTTCCGCATGTTGCGGCTCAACATGGCCAGCTGCCGAAAAAAAGGACAAGCATGTCCCACGGCCACGTGCTGATGAGGATGCACCGTCTCCATGACCAGCACTGTTGCCTCTAGACACAGAGCCTGCTTACCCTCTTTTATTGGCTTGTGACTGTCTGCCTCTCCTCGTTGGCCTTCCAGACATACTAATGGCCTACAGTGAGATGTAGCTGCACAAAGCTGGGCTGTATATATATACTGATACTGCAGCTAGCAGAAACAACTGCCTGCCTGTAGTATTATTAGTATGAGAACATCAGCAATTGTCTTCAGGTAGCTTTAGGTGCACACTGTGCAGAGGACGCAGTACACTAACTGAAAATACTGTAACTGCCTGCCTGTGGTATGAATATGAACAGAATAACAGCAATTGTCTTCAGGTAGCTTTAGGTGCACACTGTGCAGAGGATGCAGTACACTAACTGTAAATACTGTAGCTGCCTGCCTGTGGTATTAATAGGATCAGAAGAACACCACCAATTTTATTCAGGTAGCTTTAGGTGCACACTGTGCAGAGGACACAGTACACTAACTGTAAATGCTGTAGCTGCCTGCCTTTGGTATTAATATAGGTATAGAAGAACACCACCAATTTTCTTCAGGTAGCTTTAGGTGCACACTGTGCAGAGGACACAGTACACTAACTGTAAATACTGTAGCTGCCTGCCTGTGGTATTAATATAGGATCAGAAGAACACCACCAATTTCATTCAGGTAGCTTTAGGTGCACACTGTGCAGAGGACACAGTACACTAACTGTAAATACTGTAGCTGTCTGCCTGTGGTATTAATAGGAGCAGAACAACAGCAATTGTCTCCAGGTAGCTTTAGGTGCACACTGTGCAGAGGACGCACTACACTAACTGTAAATACTGTAGCTGCCTGCCTGTGGTATTAATAGGATCAGAAGAACACCACTAATTTTCTTCAGGTAGCTTTAGGTGCACACTGTGCAGAGGACACAATACACTAACTGTAAATACTGTAGCTGCCTGCCTGTGGTATTAATAGGAACAGAACAACAACAATTGTCTCCAGGTAGCTTTAGGTGCACACTGTGCAGAGGACACACTACACTAACTGTAAATACTGTAGCTGCCTGCCTGTGGTATTAATAGGATCAGAAGAACACCACTAATTTTCTTCAGGTAGCTTTAGGTGCACACTGTGCAGAGGACAAATTGCACTAACTGTAAATACTGTAGCTGCCTGCCTGTGGTATAAATAGGAGCAGAACAACAGCAATTGTCTCTAGGTAGCTTTAGGTGCACACTGTGCAGAGGACGCACTACACTAAGTTGTAAATACTACAGCTGTCTGTGGTACTGTGCTAATAAGATCAGAAGAACACCACTAATTTTGTTTAGGTAGCTTTAGGTGAGGACACACTACACTAACTTGTAAATACTGCAGCTGCCTGCGGTACTGTACTAATAGGATCAGAAGAACACCACTAATTTTCTTCAGGTAGCTTTAGGTGCACACTGTGCAGAGGATGCACTACACTAATTTGTAAATACTGCAGCTGCCTGCGGTACTGTACTAATAGGATCAGAAGAACACCACTAATTGTCTTCAGGTAGCTTTAGGTGCTCACTGTGCAGAGGACGCACTACACTAACTTGTAAATACTACAGCTGCCCGTGGTACTGTACTAATAGGATCAGAAGAACACCACTAATTTTCTTCAGGTAGCTTTAGGTGCACACTGTGCAGAGGATGCACTACACTAACTTGTAAATACTACAGCTGCCTGTGGTACTGTACTAATAGGATCAGAAGAACACCACTAATTTTCTTCAGGTAGCTTTAGGTGCACACTGTGCAGAGGATGCAGTACACTAACTTGTAAATACTGCAGCTGCCTGTGGTACTGTGCTAATAGGATCAGAATAACACCACTAATTTTGTTTAGGTAGCTTTAGATGCACACTGTGCAGAGGACGCACTAAACTAACTTGTACATACTGCAGCTGCCTGCGGTACTGTACTAACAGGATCATAAGAACACCACTAATTTTGTTTAGGTAGCTTTAGATGCACACTGTGCAGAGGACACAGTGCACTAACTGTAAATACTGTAGCTGCCTGCCTGTGGTATGAATAGGAGCAGAACAACAGCAATTGTCTCCAGGTAGCTTTAGGTGCACACTGTGCAGAGGACACACTACACTAACTGTGAATGCTGTAGCTGCCTGCCTGTGGTATTAATAGGATCAGAAGAACACCACTAATTTTCTTCAGGTAGCTTTAGGTGCACACTGTGCAGAGGATGCACTACACTAACTTGTAAATACCGCAGCTACCTGCGGTACTGTACTAATAGGATCAGAAGAACGCCACTAATTTTGTTTAGGTAGCTTTAGGTGCACACTGTGCAGAGGACACACTAAAATAACTTGTAAATACTGCAGCTGCCTTCGGTACTGTACCAATAGGATCAGAAGAACACCACTAATTTTCTTCAGGTAGCTTTAGGTGCACACTGTGCAAAGGACACACTACACTAACTTGTAAAAACTGCAGCTGCCTGTGGTACTGTACTAATAGGATCAGAAGAACACCACTCATTTTCTTCAGGTAGCTTAGGTGCACACTGTGCAGAGGACGCACTACACTAACTTGTAAATATTACAGCTGCCTGTGGTACTGTACTAATAGGATCAGAAGAACACCACTAATTTTCTTTAGGTAGCTTTAGGTGCACACTGTGCACAGGACGCACTACACTAACTTGTAAATACTGCAGCTGCCTGTGGTACTAATAGGATCAGAAGAACACCACTAATTTTCTTCAGGTAGCTTTAGGTGCACACTGTGCAGAAGACGCACTACACTAACTGTAAATACTGTACCTAATAGGACTAATAGGATCAGAAGAACACCAGCAATTTTCTTTAGGTAGCTGTAAATACTGTAAAAACACCTGCCTGCCTGTCACAAGTAGGAAGAGAATAACAGGAACTGATCTAGCTAAATTGATTTCAGTATATATATATATATATATATATATATATATATATATATATATATATAACACTTAGGGTGTATATATATATATATACACAATACACTGTAAGTGCAGCTAACTGACTCGCCTGCCTAATCTAACTTAAATGAAATGACACTGTCTCTCTGTCTATCTATCTCTCTCTCAATGCCGGAACACACTACGCAGGGCCGCCGTGTAGGCGGCCTTATATAGTGTGGGGCGTGTACTAAACCCCCTGAGTCATAATTGGCCAAAGCCACCCTGGCTTTGGCCAATTACGGCTCTCTGTACAGACGGCACTGTGATTGGCCAAGCATGCGGGTCATAGTGCATGCTTGGCCAATCATCAGCCAGCAATGCACTGCGGTGCCGCAGTGAATTATGGGCCGCAATGCACCACTCGAATTTGGCGCGCGCGGCCCATATCGTTCGGAATTCGGCGAACGACCGAACAGGCAATGTTTGAGTCGAACATGCGTTTGATTCGAACATGAAGCTCATCCCTAGCGCAGAGTAGGGATGAGCCGAACACCCCCCGGTTCGGTTCACAGCAGAACTTGTGAACAGGCAAAAAATTTGTTTGAACACGCGAACACCGTTAAATTCTATGGGACACGAACATGAATAATCAAAAGTGCTCATTTTAAAGGCTTATATGCAAGTTATAGTCAAAAAAGTGTTTGGGGACCTGGGTCCTACCCCAGGGGACATGTATCAATGCAAAAATAATTTTTAAAAACAGCCGTTTATTCAGGAGCAGTGATTTTAATAATGCTTAAAGTGAAAAAATAAAAGTGTAATATTCCTTTAAATTTCGTACCTGGGGGGTGTCTGTAAAGGGGCGCATGTTGCCCGTGATTAGAATTGTCTGACAGCAAAATGACATTTCAAAGGAAAAAAAGTAATTTAAAACTACTTGTGGCTATTAATGAATTGTCGGCCCGACGATACACATAAAAGTTCATTGATAAAAACTGCATTGGATTTCCCCACAGGGGAACCCCGACCCAAAATAAAAAATAAAAAAATGTGTGGGGGTCCCCTTAATTCCATACCAGGCCCTTCAGGTCTGGTATGGATATTAAGGGGAACCCCGTGCCAAATTTTTAAAATAAAATGGCATGGGGGTCCTCCTAAATTCCATACCAGGCCTTTCAGGTCTGGTATGGGTATTAAGGGGAACCCCGCGCCAAAATTTTTAAAAAAATGGCGTGAGGGTCCCCCTCAAAATCCATACCAGACCCTTCAGGCCTGGTATGAATTTTAAGGGGAACCCCGCTCCAAAATTTAAAAAAAAAATGGCGTGTGGTCCCCTTAAAAATACATTCCAGACCCTTATCCAAGCACGCAACCTGGCAGGCCGCAGGAAAAGAGGGGGGATGAGAGAGCACCCCCCTCCTGAACCGTACCACCCACATGCCCTCAACATTGTGAGGGTACTTTGAGGTAGCCCCCCAAAGCACCTTGTCCGCACGTTGATGGGGAAAAGGGCCTCATCCCCACAACCCTTGGCCGGTGGTTGTGGGGGTCTGCGGGCAGGGGGCTTATCGGAATCTGGAAGCCCCTTTTAACAAGGGGACCCCCAGATCCCAGCCCCCCCCTGTGTGAATTGGTAATAGGGTACAAATGTACTCCTACCATTTCACAAAAAAAGTGTCAAAAAGTTTAAAAAACACAAGAGACGGTTTTTGACAAGTCCTTTATTAATTTCTTCTTCTTTCGGCTTCTTCTTCCATCTTCTTTCTTCTGGTGTTCTTTTGGTGTTCTTCTTCTTCCTCCATCTTCTTCTTCATCTTCTTCTTCACCATCTTCTTCTTCCTCTGCTCTTCTCGTCCCGCATCTTCCTCCAGGCTTCTTCTCCACTCCGTCCGCACGATCCGCCTCAGTGGGAGTCTTCAGCCGCTTCGCTTCTTCTGACATTTCTTATATAATGGAGGGCGGGGCCACCCGGTGACCCCGCCCTCCTCTGACGCACGGGGAATTCACGGGACTTCCCTGTGGCTTTAGCCGTGTTGTCAGAGGTGTTGTACATTTGTACCCCATTACCAATTCACAAGGGGGAGGATCTGGGGTTCCCCTTGTTAAATGGGGCTTCCAGATTCCAATAAGTCCCCCGCCCGCAGACCCCTACAACCACCGGCCAAGGGTTGCAGGCATGAGGCCCTTCTCCCCATCAACATGGGGACAAGGTGCTTTGGGGGGCTACCTCAAAGCACCCTCCCAATGTTGAGGGCATGTGGCCTGGTACGGTTCAGGAGGGGGACGCTCTCTCGTCCTCCTTTTCCTGCGGCCTGCTAGGTTGCATGCTCGGATAAGGGTCTGGTATGGATTTCTGGGGGGACCCCACGCCATTTTTTTTTAAACTTTGGCATGGGCTTCCCCTTAAAATCCATACCAGACCTGAAGGGTCTGGTATAGATTTTGAGGGGGACCCCCATGCCATTTTTTTTATGTTGGCACTGGGTTCCCCTTAATATCCATACCAGACCTGAAGGGCCTGGTATGGAATTTAGGGGGACCCCTACACCATTTTTTTTTACATTTTGGTTTGGGGTTCCCCTGTGGGGAAATCCCATGCCGTTTTTATCATTGAACTTTTATGTGTATTGTCAATTCATTATAGCTGCGAGTAATTTTAAATGACTTTTTTTCCTTTGAAATGTTATTTTGCTGTCAGACTGTTCTAAACACGGGAAACATGCGCCCCTTTACACGCATACTATAGTCACCCCCCAGGTATGAAATTTAAAGGAATATTACACTTTTATTGTTTCACTTTAAGCATTATTAAAATCACTGCTCCCGAAAAAAACGCCATTTTTAAAAATTCTTTTTGCATTGATGTCCCCTGGGGCAGGACCCAGGTCCCCAAACACTTTTCATGACAACACCATGCATATAAGCCTTTAATATTAGCACTTTTGATTTCTCCCATAGACTTTTAAAGGGTGTTCCGCAGCTTTTGAATTTGCCACGAACACCCCAAATTGTTCGCTGTTCGGTGAACTGGCGAACAGTCGATGTTCGAGTCGAACATGAGTTTGACTTGAACTCGAAGCTCATGCCTAGTGCAGAGCATTCCGCCTATAACATGACACACTGCAGAGTATTTCAACCAATCACATAACACACTGCAGAGTATTCCACCCATCCCATGATACACTGCAGAGCATTCCACCCATAGTTACATGGTTAGTCAGGTTGAAAAAAGACACAAGTCCATCAAGTTCAACCAAAAAAAAAAAAAAATACAATCCCATATACACAAACCTATACCCACAGTAAATCCAGAGGAAGGCAAAAAAAAAAAAAACAGCAAAGCATGCTCCAATTTGCTACAGAAGGGGAAAAAAATCTTTCCTGATCCTCTGAGAGGCAATTGGATTTTCCCTGGATCAACTTTACCTATAAATGTTAGTACCCAGTTATATAGTGTACATTTAGGAAAAAATCCAGGTCTTTTTTAAAGCAATCGACTGAGCTTGCCAGAACCACCTCTGGAGGGAGTCTATTCCACGTTTTAACAGCGCTTACTGTGAAGAAACCTTTCCGTATTTGGAGATTAAATCTTTTTTCCTCTAGACATAAAGAGTGCCCCCTTGTCCTCTATAATGACCTTAAAGTGAATAACTCAACACCAAGTTCATTATATGGACCACTTATGTATTTGTACATGTTGATCATATCCCCCTTAACTCCTCTTCTCAAGAGGGAATAGATTCAGTTCCTCTAATCTTTCCTCATAGCTGAGCTCCTCCATGCCTCTTATCAGTTTGGTTGCCTTTCTCTATACTTTCTCCAGTTCCGCGATATCCTTTTTGAGAACTGGTGCCCAAAATTGAACTGCATATTCCAGATGAAGTCTTACTAATGATTTGTACAGGGGCCAAATTATATCTCTATCTCTGGAGTCCATACCTCTCTTAACCACTTCAGCCCCAGAAGATTTTACCCCCTTCCTGACCAAAGAACTTTTTGTGATTTGGCACTGCGTCGATTTAACTGACAATTGCGCGGCCGTGCGACGTGGTACCCAAACAAAATTGACGTCCTTTTTTTCCCACAAATAGAGCTTTCTTTTGGTGGTATTTGATCATCTCTGCAGTTTTTATTTTTTGCGCTATAAACAAAAAAAGCAACAATTTTGAAAAAACCCACAATATTTTGTACTTTTTGCTATAGTAAATATTTTTGGTAAAAAAAAAGTCGCAAAAAGTGTATATTGATTGGTTTGCACAAAAGTTATAGCATCTACAAAACAGGGGATAGATTTATAGCATTTTTATTATTATTTTTTTTTTTACTAGTAATGGCGATGATCTGCGATTTTTATCATGACTGCGACATTATGGTGGACACATCGGACAATTTTGACACATTTTTGGGACCATTGGCATTAATACAGCGATCAGTGCAATAAAAATGCATTGATTACTGTAAAAATGTCACTGGCAGTGACAGGGTTAACACTAGCTAGCGATCAAGGGGTTAACTGTGTTCCCTAATGTGTGTTCTAACTGAAGGGGGGAGGGGACTGACTAGGGGAGATGACAGATCGCTGTTCATACTTTGTATGAACAGACAATCTGTCACTTCTCCACTCAGAGAACCGGGAGCTCTGTGTTTACACACAGAGCTCCCAGTTTTCGCTGTGTTACGAGTGATCGCGGGAGCCCGGCGGTCATTGAGACTGCCGGGCACTCGCATCGGCTCCAGGGGCGAGCAGCGGGCGCGCGCCCCTAGTGGGCGCATTTGGAGCCGACATAACATGACGGCGATTCGCCTGCCCATGCCATTCTGCCACAATAAACTGCGGCGGCTGGTCAGCAAGCAGTTAATGCAAGAAAAGACTTTGCTCGCTTTGGAAGCCACAGCTTGGCATTGCATGCTATTATTGAGCTTATGATCTACCAAAACCCCCAGACCCTTCTCCACCACTGATTCCCCCAGTTGTACTCCCCCAATATGTATTATGCATGCATATTCTTAGCCCCCAAGTGCACAACTTTACATTTATCAACAATAAAGGATGTACCCATGATATACTGCAGAGCATTCCACCCATCCCATAACACACTGCAGAGTATTCCGCCCATCCCATGATACACTGCAGAGCATGCCACCCATCCTATGTTACTGCAGAGCATTCCACCCATCCCATGTTACTGCAGAGCATTCCACCCATTCCATGTTCCTGCAGAGCATTCCACCCATCCCATGACACACTGCAGAGCATTTCATCTATCCCATGACACACTGCTGAGTATTTCACCTATCCTATGACACACTGCAGAGTATTCCACTCATCCCATGACTCACTGCAGAGCATTCCACCCATCCTCTGACACACTGCAGAGCATTACACTCATCCCCTGACATACTGCAGAGCATTCCACCCATCCTTGATACACGGCAGAGCATTCTACCAATTCCATGATACACTGGATTCCATGATCACATGATACACTGCAGAGCATTCTACCCATCCGGTGACACTGCAGAGTGATTCATCCAGTGGTCAGAACTACCAATGGTTTACATCTTATGGAGAACCCTCTGTATTCACTCTGGTAAAGTCTTCTCTTGATTGTTGACTTTGACACACATACACCTATCTCCTGGATAGGCATGAGCTTCGAGTTCGAGTCGAACTCATGTTCGACTCGAACATTGGCTGTTCGCAAGTTCGCTGAACAGCGAACAATTTGGGGTGTTCGCGGCAAATTCGAGTGCCGCAGAACACCCTTTAAAAGTCTATGGGAGAAATCAAAAGTGCTAATTTTAAAGGCTAATATGCAAGTTATTGTCATAAAAAGTGTTTGGGGACCCAGGTCCTGCCCCAGGGGACATGGATCAATGCAAAAAAAAGTTTTAAAAACGGCCGTTTTTTCAGGAGCAGTGATTTTAATAATGCTTAAAGTCAAACAATAAAAGTGTAATATGCCTTTAAATTTCGTACCTGGGGGGTGTCTATAGTATGCCTGTAAAGGGGCGCATGTTTCCTGTGTTTAGAACAGTCTGACAGCAAAATGACATTTTGACGGAAAAAACTCATTTAAAACTAATACACATAGAAGTTCATTGATAAAAACGGCATGGGAATTCCCCAAAGGGGAACCCCGAACCAAAATTAAAAAAAAAAAATGACGTGGGAGTCCCCCTAAATTCCATACCAGGCCCTTCAGGTCTGATATGGATATTAAGGGGAACCCCGGCCAAAATTAAAAAAAAAAAATGACGTGGGGTTCCCCCTAAATTCCATACCAGACCCTTCAGGTCTGGTATGGATTTTAAGGGGAACCCCGCGCCAAAAAAAAAAAAAAAAAAAAAAAAAGGGCGTGGGGTCCCCCCAAAAATCCATTGTCAAAAACTGTCTCTTGTCATTTTTAACATTTTTGACAGTTTTTTAGTGAAATGGTAGGGGTAAGTACCCCCTTACCATTTCACACAGGGGGGGGGCCGGAATCTGGGGGTCCCCTTGTTAAAGGGGGCTTCCAGATTCCGATAAGCCCCCTGCCCGCAGACCCCCACAACCACCGGCCAGGGTTGTGGGGATGAGGCCCTTGTCCTCATCAACATGGGGACAAGGTGTTTTGGGGGGCTACCCCAAAGCACCCTCCCAATGTTGAGGGCATGTGGCCTGGTACGGTTCAGGAGGGGGGGTGGGCCGCACTCTCGTCCCCCCCTCTTTTCCTGCGGCCTGCCAGGTTGCGTGCTCGGATAAGGGTCTGGTATGGATTTTTGGGGGGACCCCACGCCGTTTTTTTTTTTTTTTTTTTGGCGCGGGGTTCCCCTTAAAATCCATACCAGACCTGAAGGGTCTGGTATGGAATTTAGGGGAAACCCCACGTCATTTTTTTTTTAAAATTTTGGCCGGGGTTCCCCTTAATATCCATACCAGACCTGAAGGGCCTGGTATGGAATTTAGGGGGACTCCCACGTCATTTTTTTTTTTTAATTTTGGTTCAGGGTTCCCCTTTGGGGAATTCCCATGCCGTTTTTATCAATGAACTTCTATGTGTATTGTCGGCAATGCAATAGCCGCGGGTAGTTTTAAATGAGTTTTTTCCTTCAAAATGTCATTTTGCTGTCAGACTGTTCTAAACACAGGAAACATGCGCCCCTTTACAGGCATACTATAGACACCCCCCAGGTACGAAATTTAAAGGGATATTACACTTTTATTGTTTGACTTTAAGCATTATTAAAATCACTGCTCCTGAAAAAACGGCCGTTTTTAAAACTTTTTTTTGCATTGATCCATGTCCCCTGGGGCAGGACCCAGGTCCCCAAACACTTTTTATGACAATAACTTGCATATTAGCCTTTAAAATTAGCACTTTTGATTATTCATGTTCGTGTCCCATAGACTTTAACGGTGTTTGCGTGTTGGAACGAACTTTTTTCCTGTTCGCATGTTCTGGTGCGAACCGAACAGGGGGGTGTTCGGCTCATCCCTACTCCTGATCTTCTTGATCTGGCCAACCGTTGTGAAGGGTGTTCTCCTCAACGGGGAAAGAATTCTTCGGTCATCCACCACAGTTGTTTTCCGTGGTCTTCCGGGTCTTTTGGTGTTGCTGAGCTCACCGGTGTGTTCTTTCTTTTTAAGGATGTTCCAAACAGTTGCTTTGGCCACACCTAATGTTTTTGCTATCTCTCTGATGGGTTTGTTTTGCTTTTTCAGCCTAATGATGGCTTGCTTCACTGATAGTGACAGCTCTTTGGACCTCATATTGAGAGTTGACAGCAACAGATTCCAAATGCAAATAGCACACTTGAAATGAACTCTGGACCTTTTATCTGCTCCTTGTAAATGGGATAATGAGGGAATAACACACACCTGGCCATGGAACAGCTGAGCAGCCAATTGTCCCATTACTTTTGGTCCCTTAAAAAGTGGGAGGCACATATACAAACTGTTGTAATTCCTACACCGTTCACCTGATTTGGATGTAAATACCCTCAAATTAAAGCTGAAAGTCTGCAGTTAAAGCACATCATGTTTGTTTCCTTTCAAATCCATTGTGGTGGTATATAGAGCTAAAAAGATTAGAATCGTGTCAATGTCCCAATATTTATGGACCTGACTGTATATATTGTGCAGGACGTCGTGGCTGGGTGCTGGAAGGATGCTATATTTCCCCTCTGTTTGGACTGTGGTTCCTTTAAGGGAACAAAAGGGTTAACTCATCTGTCAGAGGAAGTGGGTTTAAAAAAAGACAGGAAGTTGTAGGTGGGTGTGGAGGAGTGTAGAGGAGACTGTGGATGGTGGTTTTGTGTACAGCCATTTAAAGTGAACAACAGTGTCCTGCCTGGAAGCCTCCTGGCAGGGGAAGTTACCTGTGACAAAAAACCAAGGACTGTTTAACTGCGATAGCAGTTCTGGACTCTGCAAGTCGGTGAGACTGACATTTCTTTCTGTTGTTTTTGCTGCTGTGAAGCTGTTTAAGTTAAATAAACATTCTTTCAATTGCAAAGCCTGTGTCCTGCGAACTAGCTGGCTCCCCGAACTTGACAATATATATATACTGTATATAACTCAACATTATCAGACCCCTATAATTCTACTTGTTTCCCTCCTCTTGACCCCTATGGAGGGGTCACTATCATATCTTCCCTACCAAGTATGATACCAGAGGGTCAATAGTACTACTTCACATTAGGGATGAGCCGAACACCCGCCGTTTCAGTTCGCAGCAGAACATGCAACCATGCAAAAAAAATTTTCGAACACCATTAAAGTCTATGGGACATGAACGTGAAAAATCAAAAGTTCTAATTTTAAAGGCTTATATGCAAGTTATTGCCATAAAAAGTGTTAGGGGACCCGGGTCCTGCCCAAGGGGACATGTATCAATGCAAAAAAAAAGTTTAAAAAAACAGCCTTTTTTTCTGAAGCAGTGATTTTAAGAATGCTTAAAGTGAAACAATAAATATGAAATATTCCTTTAAATATGGTGCCTGGAGGGTGTCTATAGTATACTTGTAAAGTGGCGCAGTTTTTCCGTGTTTAGAACAATACCACAGCAAAATTACATTTCTGAAGGGGAAAAAAGTAATTTAACACTGTTTGCGGCTGTAATGACTTGTCGGGTCCCGGCAATATAGATTAAAATCATTGAGAAAAACAGCATGAGTCCCCCCCCAGCCCATTACTAGGCTCTTTGGGTCTAGTATGGATATTAAGGGGAACCCGGCACCCAAATTTTTTTTAAATGGCGTGGGGGGGGGGGAGGCAGGCACTATATACTCTGAACAGACATATATATATATATATATATATACTGTACGGTCTGCCCTATATACTCTGCAGAAAATTGGGCCTTAGGTATTGGTGGTGCCAGAACACTGTAACCCCTCAGTTACTCTTGTTGGACGCAGGAACAGGCGCTGCTGTTAAACATTATTTCAAAAATTGTAATTACATGTCCGTGTTAAACAGGGGCAGAAAAATTTGGCCTTGGGTGGTGGTGCCACAACACTGTAAGCTCTCACAGTTACTTTTGGTGGGCGCAGGAACGGGCCCTGCTGTTAAATATTATATCAAAAATTGTAATTACTTGCCCCTCTTGAACAGGGGCAGAAAAATTGGGCCTTGGGTGGTGGTGGTGGTGGTGCCACAACACTGTAACCCCTCACAGATACTCTTGTTGGGCGCAGGAACGTGCCCTGCTGTGAAATAAATATTTGATAAAAAATTGTAATTACATGCCCCTGTTAAACAGAAGCAGAAAAATTGGGCCTTTGGTGGTGATGGTGGTGTCGCAACACACTAACCCCTCACAGATACTCCTGTTGGGCGCAGGAACGGATCCTGCTGTTAAATATTTGATTAACAGGGGCATGTAATTACAATTTTTGATCAAATATTTCACAGCAGGGCCCGTTCCTGCACCCAACAAGAGTATCTGTGAGGGGTTACGGTGTTGTGGCACCACCACCCAAGGCCCAATTTTTCTGCCCTTGTTTAACAGGGGCAATGAAATTACAATTTTTAAACAAGGGCAGAAAAATTGGGCCTTGGGTGGTGGTGCCACAACACAGTAACCCAGTGGATGGTCTGTTGGAAAGGTCTCCAAGTCTGCTCTTGCCACTAAATATTCCTGCACCATGTAATGCAGACGCTGGCGATGGTTGCTTGAACCGATCAGACCTTGGCGCTGAGGACTGAAAAATTGTCTAAAGGCATCGGTCAGCTGGCCACCTTCTCCACCGCTCTTCCTCTAATGCCCCGTACACACGGTCGGATTTTCCGACAGAAAATGTGTGATAGGACCTTGTTGTCGGAAATTCCGACCGTGTGTAGGCTCCATCACACATTTTCCATTGGATTTTCCGACCCACAAAGTTTGAGAGCAGGATATAAAATTTTCTGACAACAAAATCCATTGTCGGAAATTCCGATCGTGTGTACACAAATCCGACGGACAAAGTGCCACGCATGCTCAGAATAAATAAAGGGATGAAAGCTATTGGCCACTGCCCCGTTTATAGTCCCGACGTACGTGTTTTACGTCACCGCGTTTAGAATGATTGGATTTTCCGACAACTTTGTGTGACCGTGTGTATGCAAGACAAGTTTGAGCCAACATCCGTCGGAAAAAATCCTAGGATTTTTTTGTCGGATTGTCCGAACAAAGTCCGACCGTGTGTACGGAGCATAACTGAATGAAGCCTCAGCAACACGTTGTCCAGCATCAGAAAATTGTAACCTTCCACGGTCTGGAAACGCATTGCACAAACCTTTCTTCATGGCCTCCTGAAGATGTTTCATCCTCTGCTCCCACTGCGAAGGCAGGATGAGTTCTGCAACCTTACCCTTGTAACGTGGATCAAGAAGGGTTTCCAGCCAGTAATGATTCCTCTCCTTGATACCACGAATCCTAGGGTCCTATAGCAGCTTTTGCAGAATCAGGGAGGCCATGCAGCGTAAGTTTGCAGAGGCATTCAATTCTGAGTCCCCTGGGTAGCTAAGGATCACATGATCCGTAACAACCTCCTCCCAGCCACGTACAACTCCTTGGGTTTCTGGGGACTAAAAACCATACCTTGAAGACTGCTGCTGAGTGTTGGGAAATATATGTTCAAAATATAAACACTTGCACTAATGGTATGAAAACTTTGCTATACGCAAAGTGCTAAACACTTGAAAAATGTAAATAAAAAAATACAGTGCTCACAAACATCATATAAAAAAATATATAAGAAATAACTGACATAAAGTACATAAAAGGTGACTAAAAGTGCTCAAATCCACTGTGAAGAAAGTCCAAAATGCTTCAGAGATTTTCAGGTGTACAGCGACACCCCCTCATGTGTCTCCACTCACCGGATCAGGACGACCCCCAGCTTTTCAGTCTAGGAGTCACTTCAGACTTAATAATGGTATCCAGAGATGGCGGATTCAGTGTGAGGTCATCAAATAAAAAGGCCTCTTTAAGGTGATCCTCAGCCGTAAAACAGGTACCCAAAAAAGATGGACTGATTGTGCAGTACAGCAAATAAAAGGTTTTATTGCGCATGGGGATGCATACTTACAAAAGGTAAGTTAAAAACAGGCATAAAATTGAGCTGGAAATACAACAAACGCCATCCCTGGCATTCGTTCCACGAGACCGGAAGTGCCGTCAGTCGTGCCGGAAATTGCGTCAACGCATTTCGCCCTCCCACAGGGCGTCATCAAAGGACCTAGTTTCCGGTTTGAACAGAACGTCTTTAACGTCTTTACAGAGGGGAGGGAGAAAACTCCTCTTACAACAGCCAATCAATTTTAGCATGGCGGCCATCTTGTTGGCTTGACCATTGAGATTGCGCAGCGCATCTCGTGCTGACGTCACTTCTCGATTATTTGGCTGCCAATGGCGCCGGTTTTAAAAAGATACACAGTATTCAGAATCGCTTTTTTCAGCGATCTGAATACTGTGAAGTGCAAAGAAGGGATCGGGGGTCTTTTAGATTCTCTGCTAAAAAAATATATATAATGTTTGGGGGTTCTAAGTAATTTTCCAGCAAAAAATACGGATTTTAACACCAAATTTTAAAAATAGGCTTAGTCATGAAAGGGTTAAAAGTCAGCAGCTGCAGTATTTGTAACTGCTGACTCTTATTTTTTTTTTTGGCGAAACTCCACTTTAAACATATTTCCAGTTTTGAATTGGTTCTTCTGCAGCAGTTGTGAATCCTCTGTTCTTCCATATGGGTCCATAATCATGGACTACTCCAAGAGTATACTTGCTATCAGTGTTGGCTGTTTGATCCTTTGAGGCCTCACAGACGGTGAGTTCTACCACTTTGGCAACCTGCGCTGAAAGTGATGAAGGGAGTAGTTGGGTCTCAAGCACTTCCTCCAATGTTGTCACCGCATATGGCGTTCTTGGGACTTCATCTTTGTACAGGCGTGTACCGTCTACAACCAGTATCAGATCAGGATTTTCAAGAGAAGTGTCCTTTACTGGAGAGATTTGCTGCATTTCTTCTTTCATGAGTTTTAAGCAGATGTGGTCACCCTCCTCTTCGAGGTCTTCTCTCTCTGGGTGGAAACTGGCAGGATTAATTGTAGTACATTTTTTCAATTATATTTCTCCTGATTAAGGCTGGGTTCACACTGCTGCGGTGGCAGACATCGTATGTGATTCGCAGCGCACTGCTGTTCACATTACATGTGATGTCTGTGCTGTGCGATATCAGCCATACAGATAGTATGGCTGATATCACACCGCATTCGGTCCAAACTCGCACAGGACCCTTTTTTTTTGTTTGGACCAGAATCGGATCGCATGGGTGTTCACACCTATGCGATCTGATACATGTCCGAATTGTCAGTTCGCAGTGCGATATGCGGGCTGAACTGGGGGTGTCATTAACATTGTATGACACTCTCCAGCAGTTCGCATATGGCAGTGTGAACTGCCGTGCGAGTTGGTGCGATGCGGGAATCCGCAGTAAATTTGCTGCGTTCCCGCACCGCAGCAGTGTGAACCCAGCCTAAAGCAGGATTGCTTCATACTTGCTCAGCCTTGCTGATGACAAATGTTTTGTCCTTGCTCTTTCAATGTCAATGTGTTTGGTTTTAGGACAGTGACCAAGGAATTTTATATGAGGTTTGCACCATTATACCTTTTCTTTTGACACTTTGCAATTCTGTTCACTGAGATATTTCAACAGAGAAAGAGAATCTTGTTCACAATATTCCTTTGTGTCTGCACCTCTTGACCAGATGCCTAACTTTACAACAATTTAAACATTTCCTGGTTTCTCTTGGAAAAACACATTATCTTGAGATATAAAGGCATTAAGTCTGTTGTCTTCTCTTTTCTCACCTCTCTCTGGGCTTCAGTGCTACTGCACACTTCTCTTAGCAAAGCCCATTCAAATCCCCTCCATTTTGGTTTTGTTGCCATTAACCATTTCCTTATTGATTCTTTAATTCCCATCACAACAGCAATCTTACAACCTATGGAAGTAATGTTAGTACGATCAGTCACATCCACTCCTACTATCTCTGCCATGGACTGGACACATTTTAAAGTAATCAAAAACATCCTCAGCCTTTTCTTGTCTCACATCCATCAAGCCACCTGATTTGTTCTGCGAGGGCCACTCATTAATCATTCTACAACATTTTGTCCCCTTTCTTTCTAGTGCATCTGTTGTCTAACTACAGTGTCTTAACTCGCACAGTTCTTTAAAATATTCTGGCATGCTAAGATCAGCCGCAATCATCTATTTTATATGTTTGTTTAGAAATAATCCTAGAGTTCACCATAATTAAACACTTCCTTTAACTTACAAAGTTATTTTTTTATCACCTACTTTTGAATTCATAATAACAGTATATTACTAATTTCTGTAGTACTT
Organism: Aquarana catesbeiana; assembly: GCF_042186555.1. Lineage (NCBI taxonomy): Eukaryota > Metazoa > Chordata > Amphibia > Anura > Ranidae > Aquarana > Aquarana catesbeiana. The sequence continues at coordinate 137,924,031 of NC_133336.1, read as the reverse complement.
ACATGTTCAGAAATCTCCAGATTCAGACAGGCACAATCTTTTAAGGGAAAATCTTCAAACCGCCTGTTTCTCTTTTTTACAAACACACAATGGGGGTGATTTACTAAGATGAAGGCACTGCACCAGTTCATACATTAATTGGTGCGCTGGAAAAATCATTAATCGAACGTACGAACAGGCGCACATTGAAGCGCAAATAGCCATAATAAATACCCGCATATGTAAACTGTAACTGGTGCTAGGGAAACTGCGGTTTTCTCATTGATAATAGCGCATGCCCAATACAATTGGTTAATTTCATCTAATTGGATGTGTCTTGTTAGGCAATTAGTAGGTGTTCTCAGTTAATCAACCCTTTTGATGCTAATCTCATTCCTATCACTTCTAATATATCTTTAAAATGTGTTTGTTTTTTTTACCCAAATCTTTCAATACATTACAAAGAACAGAGAAGTGTTTCTAAACCCATGAAATCAATATTTTCAGATCTAGATCTTTAACTGCTTGCCGCCTGCCAATTGACGGCCAGGTGGCGTGGCTCTCGTTGCGGGAGGGCGTCATATGACGGCCTCCCATTTAAACAGGGAATGCGCGCGATCGTGTGCGCGCATCCCTGTTCCTTCGGTGGGGGCGTGTCACGGAGACACCGCTCGCCACCGAGGGGGGTGAACAGCCATTGGACATGGCTGTTTACCATGTGATCGGCCATGATGAAATCACGGCCGATCACAGATAGGTCCACCCCATTGTGCACGGCGCATGCGCGGGATCGCGAGCGCGCTGCGCGTGCACGTCGGTGGCGGAGTTTTCCCGGGAACACTACTCGTCACCGACGCCGGTAAACAGCCATTGGCCGGCTGTTTACCCACATGATTGGCTGTGATCCATTCACAGCCGATCATAAATGTAAACACAGAGCTGTAACTAGCTGTTACCAGCTCTTCTCTCCTCACACACCGTTTCCAGTGTGAGGAGAGAAGAGCCAGAAGCAGTGAGTTACCGATCTGTGTTCTGTAGTGCCTGCACCAACACCACACCTGTCCCATAGCCCCCCAATTGTCATCTGTCACCCAACAGTCACCACAGTCACCCAATAAAGTGCACCTGTCACATAAAGGACTGCCATCAGTGACCATCAGCGGTGCACCTGTCACCCGTCACAAATCAGTGACCGTCAGCGGTGCACCTGTCACCCGTCACCCATCAGCCATCACCCGTCACCCATCAGTGACCGCCAGCCATCACCCGTCACCCATCAGTGACCGCCAGCCATCACCCGTCACCCATCAGTGACCGCCAGCCATCACCCATTACCCATCACCTGTCACTCATCAGTGACCGTCAGCCATCACCGATCACCTGTCACCCTTTAGTGACCGCCAGCCATCATCCGTCACCCATCACCCATCACTGTCCGTGGCCTGTCACCCATCAGTGACCATCGCCTGTCACACCGTCATCACCGATCAGTGAACGTCAGCTGCCACCCATCGCACAGCCCATCAGTGACCGTCACCTGCCACCTGCCACACCGCGTCATGTCCAAAAGAGTATACAGCAGTGAGGAGGCGTTCCAGATCCTCTCCATGACCGATGAGAGCCAAAATTTATGAAGAAAAATTACTAATTTGCAAAATTTTATGACAGAAACAAAGAAAAAGGCATTTTTTTCACAAAATTTACAGTCTTTTTTATTTATAGCACAAAAAAACCCCACTAGTGATTAAATACCACCAAAAGAAAGCTATATTTGTGTGAAAAAAAGGACGCAAATTTCATATGGGTACAGTGTTGCATGACTGAGTAATTGTCATTCAAAATGTGAGAGCGCTGAAAGCTGAAAATTGGTCTGGGCAGGAAGGGGGTGTAAGTGCACTGTATTGAGGTGGTTAAAGGTGACCATACACTGCAATCAGTTAGATCTTAAATTAGATTTAGTGCAAAAGCCTGATTTCCTATAATTTGAATTAATTGTTCCAGTGCGTATTCCTATTACCTATTTTGCCTAAATATCGAGTTGTACAGAGATTGGCCAATCAGATTGCATAGTGCATGACCATCTTAAGTGTCTAAATTGGAATGTAGATGTGCCATGACCCACTTGTATTTTCCAAACGATATTTCTTGGGCATTATACAAAGCACATGAGAAACCACCTTTTTTCAAGATATGCTAGAGTGATCAGGAATTTTCAAACTACGGCTCTCCAGCTTTTGCGGAACTACACATCCCATGAGGCATTGTAAAACTCTGACGTTCACAGACATGACTAGACATGATGGGAATTGTAGTTCCTGAACAACTGGAGGGCCGTAGTTTGAAGACCCCTGTGCTAGACCATAATTATGCCTCCAGAATTGGAAGTGTGGCATCTACCCAACTTCTCTCTGCTGGTGGACACAAGAACCTACACACACACACACACACACACACACACACATACACACACACACACACACACATATATATACAGTATATATATGTGTGTGTGTGATGACCACTGCTTTGCTAAAGAAGCTGAGGATAAAGGTGACAGACTGGCCAAGCATGTCTCCAGACCTAAACCCTATTAAATATCTGTGGGGCATCCTTAAGCGAAAGGTGGAAAAGCGCAATCTCTCTAACATCCACCAGCTCCGTGATGTTATCATGGAGGAGTGAAAGAGGACTCCAGTGGTAACCTGTGAAGCTCTGGTGAAATCTATGCCCAAAAGGGTTAAGGCAGTGCTGGAAAATAATGTTGGCCTCACAAAATATTGACATTTTGGTCAAAATTTGGACATTTTCACTTAGGGGTGTACTCACTTTTGTTGCCAGTGGTTTAGACATTAATGGCTGTGTGTTGAGTTATTTTGAGGGGACGGAAAATTTACACTGTTATACAAGCTGTGCACTCACTACTTTACATTGTAGCAAAGTGTAATTTCTTCAGTGTTGTCACATGAAAAGATATAATAAAATATTTACAAAAATGTGAGGGGTGTACTCACTTTTGTGAGATACTGTATATAGATATATCTATATCTATATACATACACACACACACACTGAAGCAGGAAGCAATATACATTGGCCCGGAAGTGAATCTGTACACAGGAAGTAGGTGTGTGTTTTGAGGTCAAATCATTTAGACATACACACATGACCCACACAAACACCACCCCATGTAAAAATAAATAAAAAATTATCCTAATGTACAAATAAGGATCATCTCTTCTTCAGAGAACAGTGAGCGGGGCACGGTGGTGGGAAGAAATTAGCTGCAGTACAAGCAACCTCCTGGAGGGGCATGATGCCATTCCTGTGTGCTGGCCACCGCTTCCGGGAACCAGATATGCGCCATGGGTATATACCTCACACGCACACAGCAGTCGCGCATCTAGCAGCAGGAACCCAATTTTTATGGAAATTAATAGTAAAGCAGATGCAGATTTCCAGGACTGGACTAACAAATGTTTATAGTGAAAGGCAACTGGTGTTTTCTATTAAACAAGCTCTAAATGGTCCATTGACATGCATCACAGTTGAAGGAATGTGTCTTTGCAAAGTTCAACTAAATGAAATCCTTTCTTAGGAAACCTCCAAAATTTTGCCAGTTTCTTCTTCAAATTTATTCACTTCCTGTCACATAGCCAAACAGGAAGTGATGGTAAATCCCTACCAATGTCTTTCCTTGGGGACACACAGGTCAATCTAAATAGTTTCCCCATTAGGTAAATTGTACTCTAGCATTTTGCTGTGTACACCCCAAATTATTAGATATTTTGGACTGGGGTTTATTTACTAAAGACAAATCCACTTTGCACTACAAGTGCACTTGCAAATGCAGTTGCGGAAATCCGAGGGGGACATGCAAGGAAATTAAAAAAACAGCATCTTTGCTTCTACATGATTGGATGATAAAATCACCAGTGCTTCCCCTCAGATTTACAGCAAGTACACTTGTATTGCAGAGTGGATTTGTCTTTAATAAACCCCAAAATACCAAATAATTTTGGCTGTACACAACAAAGTTCTAAAGTGCAATTTGCCTAATGGGGACACTAGTTAGATTGACTTGTGTGTCTCCAAGGAAAAACATTGGTAGGGTTTTACCCTCACTTCCTGTTTGGCTATGTGACAGGAAGTGAAGCCAGAAAAGGGACACAAAGCCCAACCTAAAAAAGACAAGCAGGGGGTTCTAACACTCACTTGGTTTCCCTCAAACGCCCACAATTAGAATAGGATTGTCTTGAGTTAGATTTTAGCTCAGTGCTCTACTGTCCTCAAGTACCCCCAACAGGCCATGTTTGCAGGTTTTCCTTCATCTTGCACAGGTGCTTTAAATGAGTCAATGGCTTGGTATTTTGGACAGCTATTTTAGCTAAGATAAATTCCCAAAACATGTCCTATTGGGGATACTTGAGGACTGAGGCTGAGAACCACTGCACTAAAATGGAAAATTGAATACTTACCTCTCTGTAATTTTCCTTTCCTGGTGCCCATCCGTAGCAGCATATGCACAATCCATGTGTATGCTGCCATGAAGGCACCAGGAAAGTAGCTTTTAGACAAATAAGACATTTCTTTGTTTTGCCATGCCATTCAGCCTAGTTAAGCTACAGCTGGGAAATCTGTTGCATGAAAATTGGTTAGGGAGGGAGCAGTGTAAAATGCATTACTTGGATTGCTACAAATTTTATTGGTCAACAAAACAGGACTTGGAAAAGAGCAAGTAAAGCAAAGAACACATGTATGTTAATTTGAGACACTAACAGAATATGGTTTTGAGGTCTGACCATTTTGCAGAGGAAATTAACAGGAGTTAAAAGGACTGCGCCCACAACGGACAGTCTCTTAAGGATTTAAACATTTATTAGTCACAACATCTTGAGGAAGATTTTGCAAAATAATGCAGCACAGTTTAATTTCAAATTAACAATTAAATCAAAGTGAAACTAACAACCTACACACATTGACAACAACAAAAATATTTCAGGGAAAAAAATAAACAAAAGTAAAAAATATTTGCTCTAAAACACATCTGTTTTGCAAAGACATAACAAACAAAATACAAAGAGAAAATACATGTGTGTGCTAATGAGGCAATTGAAAACACATGCACGGTCCATGAAACACACAGAATGCAAGTTTACCCAATGTAGAGACATTACTTCAAAGTGGGTAAACCTGTTAAGGATGTCCTTAAATTTCTAACCCAAAAAACACGCTCTGAGCATGCCCAGAAAAATCCAAGTGCTGTTCATACACAAAAAGCAGAAAACAAACCAAAATCCCTGAGCATGCCCAGACCAACCCAAATGCAGCTAGCACAAAATAAGCCACCTCCTGTCCAAAATGAAGCACATCATCCAGCATGCTACAAAATTACAGATGATACAAACACCGCCCGGTCCAGGGGGGCAAACAAAGAGCCTAACATAGGTAAAAGTTATACAACAAATACCTTTGCAGTCTATGGGAACTGACTTGTTATTTTTGCTAGTCCCCCCTCCCCAATACATACAAGGCCATTTGGGTCTGTTAAGGCTTAGAATGAGAACCCCCACGTGAAAAATACCACCCCAAACTAAAAAAATATTGTGCCACTCCTACACATTAACAAACCCCTAGCCAAACACACAGCAAGCCAGCCCATGAAAGGGGGTGGCTGCTTAGGGGCAGGAGGGGCTTGGGCACCCCAAAGTCAACCACCTTGTTCCCATATTCAGGGGGACAAGTGCCTCTTCCAGGCTGGGGTTGTGGGAGGCTGCAGACAAGGGGCTTTACGGAATGTGGAAAATCCCTTTAAACTAGTGGGTACAAGGTGCTTTGTGGTTGGTATTGGGCTGAGCCCAACATACCCCAAAGGCAGCCAGCTATGTTGAGTGCATGTGGCCTTGAATGGTTCAGGAGGGGGTTGGGCGATCGCTCTTCTCGCCCCTTTCCTAGCTGGCCCTGTTGTATGCTCTGCAAAAGGATGTGGTTTGGATTGGTGAAGGCAGTTCACAGCCTTTTAAGAATGAAGTGGATTGTGGAGTTCCCTTTAAAAGCAAAAGTTAGCCCATGGAAATCCATGGGATTAGAGGGGGGAGACAAGAACATTGGAGACCCCAGACACTGTCTAATTACTCGCCACGGAGAGCAAAATAAGTAAGAATAATGCCGCGTACAAACGAGCGGACTTTATGGCAGACTTGGTCCGGCGTACAGAATTTCGTCGGACAATTCGATCGTGTGTGGGCTCCAGCGGACTTTGTTTTATCAAAAGTTGGACGGACTTAGATTTGAAACATTTTTCAAATCTATCCGATGGACTCTGCTTTCTAGTGGACAAACCGTCGTCTATGTGCTAGTCCAAGGGACCAAAACTCACGCATGCTCTGAACTAAGTACAAGACGGAAGCGCTCGGTCTGGTAAAACTAGCCTTCGTATTATAGCTAGCACATTCCTCTTCTGTGATCTTTTAATACAGCGCTTTTTTTTCTTTATAATGCGAGAGGAATGAAGTTGTTTAGCTGCTTTATATTTACACAGAGTTCTCACAAACTACTTTCTTCATGATTTATCCTCATGCCATAACTAATATGATATATTTAAAAACCCAGATCTCCATAAATAAAGTATTAAATTAGATTTTGGACTCATCTTTCTTTTTTTTAGATTTAAACACTATCTATTTTACAATGTGTGCTAAATTAGACAATTTTTTTTTTTTTTTTATAGTTTTGGAGTTTCAAGTTACCACAATAACCTTAATATTTTGTGTTGTTTTAATGAACCTTAATGAGGTTGGTGTCGCTTGTTAATTAGACATAGGGGGGTTTATTTTCCGAAGGCAAATTCATTTTTCACTACAAGTGCAAATTGTACTTGGATTGCACAGAAAGAGCATTTTGAAGTGCATTCGCTGTGGATCCGAGGGGCACATGCAAGGAACCACAAAAAAAAAAAAACCTCTCTTGCACATGATTGTATGATAAAATCAGCAGAGCTTCCCCTCATTTCAGCTCTTCCCCTCAGATTTACAGTGACTGCACTTCCAACAAGTGCACTTTTCACTAGTACTTTGCACTTGATTTTAAAAATGATTTAGCCTTTTGGAAAAAACACACAGTCTTTTTGACCTGTACCTGCCTACTCCCAAACCAAATGTCGTTTTGGAATCAAAACACATAGTCAATAATGTAAGGTAAAGAAAAAATCCATTTATTTTGGGAAAAAAAAAATGAGGAAGGCAACACTGGAGACACTTTTGGAATCTGTAGCCTTTCGTCCCCCAGGACACACATCAAGTTTTAGGACAAGAAAATTGGTATCTTGCGACTAGGGAGCACAGGGAGCACAGTCAGACCAGACAGAAGCCAGGCAATCACTTTCGACTCTTCTGTGGAGCCTTCCCTGCACGCTTCTCTGCAGCCTTCCCTCCACGCTTCTCTGCAGCCTTCCTCGGAGGCTGTGCCTCTGGTGGTGTACTTGGGGCAGGAGGAGGAGGAGGAGGAGGAGTGGCTTCATCTGCTAGATATGTTTTAGCAGTAAGCTCCCTTCTCAAGCCCTTCTGATAGGCCTGAAAAATCAGACCCTCACAGAGGAGGCATTGCCCCTTTTCGAGTTCCAGCAATCTGCTGGCCATATATGTCCCATATGCCTCTTCTGCATTGGGTGGTGTGCTGATGATTTTGCTGGCTTCACGAATGAGGGCTAGTGATTCCTCCTCAGTTTGGGTCATTTTTCTGGGCCTTTTGGTGGTAATGCGGAGGGGAGGCACCTGATACTCCGTGCGGCTTCTACTGGGCCCAGCCACAGCCTCCTCCTCTCTCCCACTGGGCAAGGCCTCCTCCTCTCTCTCACTGGGAAAGGCCTTCTCCTGGCTGAGCTCATCCTGGGTAAAAAAAGGGACATAGTTGTAATTTTGGGTTATGCAATCACACACAATTTTCAGCTCATGACTTGCAAATATAATTCAAAACAAATAGTAAAGGCTATCTATTTGACCCCACCATTATTCCAGCTGCTCACCAATATCTGAAGTACATAGGCATGCGCACAGGGTGTGCCAGGTGTGCCTGGGCACACCCTAATCGCCTTGTGTGGTGCATATTCCCCCCTGTTTAGACCACTGATATTTCATCCCAAAAAAAAATGTTACAAAATAAAATACTTTAAAAATAATAAAAATAAAACTACTGACACTGTCCACTGCCCTACTGACACCATCAGTACATATACACATGCATATGTATTTGAGCTTTGGGGTGCACACCCTAATGCAAGAGGCTGCGCATATCTATGCTGAAGTATATTTTTGGCCACTACTGTCTAGTGATATGTCTACATATTAATATTTGTGATGAAGTCATTTTTTATGAAGCACTTAAAAATTTGAGACGTTTACATCATTAATATTTACACAATCACAAATTCAAGAAAAATGGGCTCAGTTCTTCCTGGGACTCCTCAGCTGGGGTGGAGGTGGAGGGAAGGCTGGAGGGAAGGGTGGGGGGAAAGCTGGAGGGAAGGGTGGGGGGAAGGGTCGAAAGTGATTGCCTTGCTTCTGTCTGGTCATCTAGAAATCACAGTTTTTGGTAGTACCACAGCTTGGGTACATAAACCTGGTCGGCTGCTGCTCCGGATCTGAGCGACTCCTGGATCTTATTGTGTTCCCGCTTATACATGTTGTGCAAGATACCAATTTTCTTGTCCACAAACTTGAGGTCTGCCTGGGGAACGCGAGTCTTCACAAATTCCAAAAGTGTGCCCAGTGTTGCCTTCCTTACATCTCTATTGAAATAAAATTGGTGTTTGACCTCCCACAGGTTTTTGTTTTCCTGATACAAATCAATGAATCTTGACAAAAAATCAGCCTCCTTAAAGGGATTCATTTTTGCTGAAAGACAAGACACAACATAAAAACTGTCAGTCAGAACTCCCAGGATTATATTTGGCAGAATCTAGGGGACACATACACATACACACACACACACACACACACACACACAAAACACATTCACCAAACACACACACCCCCACGTTTAATCTTACCTTTGTTTCTGACGCTCGCTACTTCCGCACGGACATACGTAGGCCATCGTAATAGCTTTATATACACTGCGCATGTGTCATGCTCTGCCTGCATCGCCCGCCCCTTACGTTCTTTAGTACGATTTGTCCCCGCCCCTTCACTCTTCGTTGTGCAGTAGGAGTATACAGAGAAAGATGGCGGAGAGATTAACTGGAAGTAGTGTGGAGGAAAGCCCGGAGCCACAACCATCCACATCCAGGAGGAGATATAAGGCCACCAGCATGGCTTTTGAAGAGATGGTGGAGATGGTGTCCATATTGAGAAGGGAGGACTGTACACACGACCGAATATGCGGAAGGACAAAATAATGGCCTCAGTTGTCACCGCTCTAGAAGCAAAATTTGGCACTAAACGGTCTACAGAACAATTGAGGAAGCGGTGGTCTGACATCAAAAGTAGGGAGCCGGAACAATATTGGCGAATAAAGAAGCTGCTTAAAAAAGGTACTGGTAAGTACTTGTTGTGTGTTCCTATTGAGATACTTAACTTGCATGCTGATCCATATTTTTTTTGTTTATAAGGCAACGTGAGTAAAGACCGTTCTTTGTAAAATACATATGATACTAAGAAAATGACGTATTTTTTTCGCCAAAAACGATGGTACAGGGTTGGACATACATTTAGGTCTTGAGAATTTGTCGTATTCCAAAAATGTGGTGATGTGGCGTAGATGTGTTTGAAAATATAATGCTTCTTCAAAAATGATTCAGTGTAATGTAAGGACAGGACACAGCAGCTGTTTCCACATCTGGACTCACGAGCACTAGTGTACTATGTGACCATAAAGAAATTTTTGAGGGGTAATACACATAGGAGATCACTGAGGTGTCTGCATCTGTGAAACTTGTATGAAAATGTGTATTGTTTTTAATTGTTGTTCAGAGGGAATTTTCATCCTGCCTTCTAAATTTTTGTGGCCAAAAAATGACAATTGTCCCCAACTCATAACCAAAGTTTCATATTAATTTTTTTAAAAAAGAAATATCACTGTTTTAACTATACCTTTTGTTTAATTATCATAGGGGAGAAAAGACTCAGACAACAGGCCAAGGATCCCAGGATCCCCCCAAGTCACCAGCCTGAAGCTGAAGAAACACCAAGTCCCAGCCCAAGACCACGCCCACCCAACGAGCTGGAGGAAGGAGAGGTGGAGGAAGTGTGCGAGATTTCAACCCCACCAAGTGAGTGCCTGACACCCCAGCTTAAGGTAATCTATTTAGGCGTGCATATTTTAACCCATTTTTTATCCACACATTTTAGGTGAGGTTCTGGTTGTAGAAGGCCAAGCTGCAGAGCCATTTAGCACAGACAGTGCACAAAGACTTTTTGGCCAGATAATGTTGTGGAATGGCCAAATTGATCGAATGCGTGACCAAATTGACAGCATGAGGAATCGGCTGGACACCATGCAACAGGAAATGAAGAACATGATTGATGTTTTGGGCAGAATATAATAACGTTTTGCCTAAAAACATCAATCATGTTCTTCATTTCATTGTCAAGTTTGTTTATTCTTAAATTTTCCAAAAAAAAAACAACAAACAATTTGCAGATGCACACAGTGTCATCATGTGCTATCTTCCATCAGGGGATATCAATGTACTTGTTTTGTGTTTGCAACCCCTTCATAAAAATGTTAGTTTGTGAGAGAAACAAAGGGATTGCACACACAAAACACGTACATTGCTCCCCCATGATGGGAGATAGCACATGTTGACTTGAACCTTTTTTAATACCCAATTTTGAGCATCTGAAAATTGTAGGCTTTACAAGGGTGACATCACCAGCACCGTTATTAACATGTTGAACTTTGTAAGTTTTTTTTTTTTGTATGTTTTTAAAAACACTGTTGTTAATTGTAATTTTGTAAACAAGGTCTATTTTTGTTGAAATATGCCTAAAATAATATCAAAAGAGACTCTTGCCCTTCTACCCTTCCAAACTATTTTCATTATAATTGAATTAAGTTTCTTTAAATAAAACTGGGGTATTGCCAATGGAAGAATTTGTAGCTTATACATGATTTTTGGTAACAGGATCATTTTTATAGCATTAATGTGACCAAACCACGATAATGGTTTCCCCATTATCCTTTTACTTTCTGCTTTTAATTCATTAAGTAGTGGAATGAAGTTTAGTTTATAAATCTTCCCTAAAGAGTTTGCTAGTTTTATACCCAAATAATTTATTTCTTTTTTCCATATAAATTGGAATTCTTTTTTTAACTTACTTTCTTCTTTTTTACCTATATTGATGTTCAGTATTTCGGATTTTGCCAAATTTATCTTAAAATTAGACACCTCCGCATACTGTCCGAAAACTTTCAGCACATTTGGCATTGTAATTCTCGGGTTGGCTATGAAGAGCAACACGTCATCAGCAAAAGCTGCGACCTTGTGCTCTTCATCTCCGACCCAAAATCCGCCTATATCTGGGTCTTCTCTAATCGCCGAGAGCAGCGGCTCCAAAGAGAGCACAAAGAGCAGGGGAGACAGGGGGCACCCCTGTCTTGTCCCATTTTCCATTTCGAAAGTGGCTGATAAGGACCTGTTGATTTTTATCGAGGCCGTAGGGTGATTATACAAGGCACGTATCCATCCCATCATCCTCGAACCCAGTCCCAGGTGTTTAAGGGTTTGGAACAGGAACCCCCAGTCTACTCTGTCAAACGCTTTTTCTGCGTCTATAGACAAGAGTAGACCTGGGGGCCCCCTATCTTTAATATTCTGCAGAAGGAGAAGAGTGCGCACCCCATTGTCCCTCCCCTCTCTTTTTGGGACAAACCCTACTTGGTCTGGGTGTATCCATTCACTCATCCCTTCTTTCAACCGATTGGCTAGAATTCTAGCAAATAGTTTTACATCAGTATTGATCAACGATATTGGCCTATAGCTAGAGCAGATTGTAGCATTTTTCCCTTCTTTTGGTAAAACCGTAATCTCAGCTTTAAGCGCCTCCCTACTCAGCACAAAATCCTTGTCCAGCCCATTCATGTATTTGCAAAGTCTAGGGGTTAGTATGTCTTTGAATTTTTTATAATATAGGGATGTGAATCCATCAGGACCCGGACTTTTCCCTGAAGCTGACTCCCCCAATGCTATATTAATCTCTTCTATTGTTATAGGGCTTTCTAAGTTTTCTTTACAGTTCTCCGTGATCTTAGGGAGGTTTGCTTTTTTCAAAAATTCTCTTATCTTTGTTTTATGGGATCTGTCTTGAGTCTTATTTTTCCCTACTGTATATAACTCCTTATAGTAATTCCTAAAGGATTCACCTATTTCTTTTGTTGTATAGACCATACCTCCTTTGCTATTTTGAATTCTTTCTATATAATTTCTAGCTTTCTTTCTCCGCAGGATTTTAGCTAACAAACGGCTGCTCTTATTCCTACTCTGGTATCTTTCTTTTGCCACTTTATCAAATACTTTTTTTGTTTCTCTATCTATCCGATTTTTTAGTTCTTCTCTTTTTAGAATCAGTTTTTGATACACCCTCTTATCTTGGCCTATCCCTTTCTTGTGTTCCTTCTCCAATTCATATATTTCTTGTTTTAATTTTTTAATTTCTTCCCCTGTTTCTCTTTTCCTCTTAGCTCCCAGTTTTATTAAAATCCCCCTAATATATGCCTTATGGGCCTCCCACAGGGTGGACCCAGAGATCTCTCCTGTGTCATTTATTAGAAAGTATTGTTTTAACTCATGTTCTACTATTCTTAGGTTTGATTCGTCTTGTATTAGATCTTCATTTAATCTCCAAGTTACTGGAACTCTTTGGGTGCTGGAAACATACAATTCCATACTGATTGGAGCGTGATCCGACAAAGTTATGGCTCCTATCTTAGGTTCTACAGCTCTATCCAGGAGTGAGTGCTCAATCCAGATGTAGTCAATCCTTGAGTACGTCCCGTGCACTGGGGAGTTTGGTTTGGCGGTTCCTGACATTCAGGGTTACTACAGGGCAGTATTGGTGTCGAGGGCGATCGAGTGGGTCAGGGATAATAAACACAAAAGATGGGTGAATATAGAAAATAAATTAAGTAAGACACAATTAGGACACATAATTTGGAACCCCCCACATTATAGATTTTTAGATAGAGATACACATACACTGACGAAGGTGGTTAATAGAGCGTGGGACACAATATATAAACAAATAAACAAGATATTTAATTCTCCTTTAATTTCACTTAGGGAAAATGATTATTTTGCACCGGGGAAAATAAAAATAGGTGGTAACTGGATTAAAAAGGATAATGCACAGTTAGGAGACATAATAAAAGAAGGAAGTATTGCTCCTTTTCACGATTTAAAACATAATAGAGAAGCTTGGGTGTTAGATGCATGGAGATACCTCCAGTTAAGCCATTTTGTCGATCGCCTTTCGCGGCCAATAAGGTCTGGGAAGGAGCTCTCGGAGCTGGAGAGGCTATGTTTGGCGAGGAACACTAAAGGTATAATTTCCAAAATATACAAAATGGGGCTGAAGACGGGTAGGTGGGAGGTGCCTCCATACATTATAAAATGGGAAAGGGAACTAGGAATGCAGATAGATAGTAATACCTTAAAGAAAATATTAGAACTGGCCCATCGGTCCTCTATTGACACTAGTGTTGCTGAAATGAATTACAAAATCTTGGCAGGTTGGTATGTTACCCCTGACAAGGTATGTAAATACCAAAGTGGTAAGACATCGGAGTGTTGGAGGGGATGTAAGGGGGTTGGCAATATGGCCCACATATAGTGGAACTGCCCAGAAATTAAAAGGTACTGGGAAAAAATATTAGTGTTTATCAAGGAAATAACAAAGATAGAAGTAAAAGCAGACCCCTGGACAGTATTACATCACGGTATAGGAGGGGAGGTTAAAAAGTATAAAGAGTCTCTTGTCCCACATTTGCTGAATGCGGCAAAAAAAACCATACCAAAAAAGTGGCAGATGGTGGAAAGTCCATCAATATGGGACTGGGTTAATGAAGTGGAAGGTATACGTCTGATGGAAGAAGGGAGCTATGGGAGGGATGGCGACATAAAAGAGGAGAATAACAACTGGCAGTGCTGGAAGAAATTTAAAAAACAATGGAGTATAACCGAGGGATTGAAAATTAGCCTTAAGTAATGAGATTAAAATTAACCAAGGATGCACAGACAAGGGGTGGGAGGGGGTAAGTGGGAGGGTGGGTATAGGGGGTAAGGGTGAAGGGGTAGGGTTTTTGGGTGCATATGGGGATGCTGAGACAAAAGAGATAGGTATAGACCTTTAGTAGGAATCTCTCTTCCACTCTAACAAAAAAAAAAAAAAAGAAATATGCCTAAAATAACAAAAAAAAACAAATTGCTAATTTTTGTGTGGTTACAGTGACAAAGGGCCTTATTAACTAAAGGGAAATGCACTTGCCACTACAAATGCACTAGGAGACAGACAAAACTAAATGCAAACACGAATAAAAACAAGATATTTTAGTAAAAATGTATTTTCTTTATTTTTGTAAGAAATTATAGCTCTTGTTGAATAGCAATGGCTCCCCGACCATTAAAATAATTAACATATCGGTCACACACACTTGGGGGGCCAAGCCAATACGGCCAATTTCCAGGCCTGTGAGTGTTTGGTCAACTACAAGTCCGGCCTCAGGCCCAACAGAGGTCATATATGTAGCAGAGTGTCTTCTCAAATAATTATGGAGAATGCAGCAAGCTAGTATCACATGATTTATTTTATAGTCCGCCAGATTTATGGCCGAGAGGAACAAATGGAACCGGCTGCCCAGAATCCTAAAGGCATTCTCCAGAACTCTTCTTGCTCTGGCCAGCCGGTAATTAAATACCCTCCTCTCAGGGGTGAGTGTCCTTTGGGGGGTCGGCCTCATCAAGTGCTCGCTGAGAGCAAATGCTTCATCAGCGATAAAAACTGAGGGGAGTCCATCCACATTCTGGTCATCAGGTGGCAATCCCAGGCCACCAGTCTGGAGACGCTGGCACAGCTCGGTCTATGCAAACACTCCTCCGTCAGACACCCGGCCTTTCTTCCCCACGTCCACGAACATAAATTCCAATTGTGCCGAGAGCACCGCCATCAAAACTACACTATGGAACCCCTTATAATTGTAGAAATAAGACCCCAAATGGGGTGGTGGCACAATGCGGACATGCTTCCCATCGATCGCCCCGATACAGTTGGGAAAGTCCCAACGGTCAGCGAACTGGGAGGCCATTCCTTTGTACTGGAAGAAAACTGTGGAGTGAAACAATAAAAAAATAAGATAAGTACTTTTAAACATAACTTGGATATCAGATTACACAAAAACATTCTTGAACAACAGCAGTCAAACGTTATTAATATGTGTTTGTTTTTCTTTTAATTATAAAAAACATAAGGCCCACTTATAAGATTACTCACCCCCTCTGATGGCCCATTGATCAATTTGAATGTGGGGGGAGGGGTTCTAATTTGGATAAAAAACACACCTGACAGTTGCAAACATTTGAGGGGGTGGGGGAGGGGTTCTAATTTGGTTAAATAACATACCTGACAGTTGCAAACATTTGAGGGGGTGGGTCACGCTGCCGCAACCAATTCTTCATCCATGAACTCCTTCTCACCCTGTTCATGGACTGGACTCGGGTCAAAGTATTAACCCCAACACCAAGTCCGCACGTAGCACGAACTCAAGAATGAGTACGTCCACGCAACATGGCTTCAAAACGGTCGGCTAGTCAAACAAACAAACTTATAACAAACGCACTGAAGAACAGCAAGGCCTATGAAGAGCGACCTGAAAATCAGGAACGAGCGGACCAGAACGGCCTGCTAGACCAACTGACCAACATGCACTGAAAAGCAGATACAAACCTCACAAGCACAAACTGAACCGCAGAAAATGATCGAAATACGCTGAAAAGCACGAATCGTCTCTAACCAAATTTCTACTAACATGAGATAAACACGAGATTAGCAGAAGGAGCCCAAAGGGTGCCGTAGTAGGGCTTGAACTTCCTTTTTCTAGTTCCTTTGTACGTGCTGTACGTCCTTGCGTTTAAAACCAGCGGACTTTTGGAGTGATCGTGTGTGTCCAAGTCCGTCCATTTTTAAGTCCAGTGCACCTAGCAGACAAAGTCCGTCAAAGTCCGCCGGGCAAAGTCTGCCGTAAAGTCCGGTCGCGTGTACACGGCATAACAGTTTTTTTTAACCATGGCCACTTGTCTGCTCAACGTGAATTTTGTGTCTCTCTGGCCGGGAGCCCACCGGACTTGATCTGAGTCACAGGCACCATTCTGTTAAATCAGGTTGGGGAGTCTCCAAACAAGAGCATTCAGATGAGATAGTAGATCCAAATCTTGTAAAAAGAGGTGCGTTTATTCATACACTGCAGTGGAGAGACGCAACACACAGATATCCAGCTCTGTTGAGCCGAATGAACAAGGAAGTATCTTTGAGGTTACATCTACAGGCTATACAATTTTATACATATCAATATGCATAAGATATGGGTGTGTGTTAAGTATATTTTGGGTGTGATCTAGGTGTGACCATATAGTTAGTCCAATCAGCATTCATATCTGGCGGTGAAGGTCATCATAGACTGAAAACTTTGTGTCTAAAAGAGACAAGCAAGTGCATTCAAAATTCAAAGTAATAGAGTCAGTCTAGTAAAGGACTACAGTGGCAACCTGTGATGCTCTGGTGAACTCCATGCCCAAGAGGGTTAAGGCAGTGCTGGAAAATAATGGTGACCACACGAAATATTGACACCTTGGCCCAATTTGGACATTTTCACTTAGGGGTGTACTCACTTTTGTTGCCAGCTGTTTAGACATTAATGGCTGTGTGTTGAGTTATTTTAAGGGGACAGCAAATTTACACTATTATACAAGCTGTACACTCACTACTTTACATTGTAGCAAAGTGTCATTTCTTCAGTGTTGTCACATGAAAAGATTTAATAAAATATTTACAAAAAATGTGAGGGATGTATTCACTTTTGTGAGATACTGTGTGTGTGTGTATATATATATATAACACTGCATTCAGTGTAGACTATATAGACAATGCATTCGTGGTTTACAGTATATAATACACTTCAGGCGGTTTATTTATATATCCTGTATATACAGTACTATATATAGTATATACATATTCAGTGTAGATTATTATATATTATGTATACAGTATATAAAACAGTGCAGTCGGTGTGAAAAAAAAATCCCCATCATGTCCAGAAGACCACCAAGGAGAGGCAGATGCTCACAGGCCACTAAAAGAGGGCAAGCAGCCTCTGTGTCTACAGTGAACAGTGGTGGTGGCGGACATGGTGCATCCTCTTCAGGCGTGTCACGCTTGTCCTTTTTTTTATGCTGCTGGCCATGTTATTGAGCCACGACATGCAGAAGAGTTGGTGGAGTGGATAACTAAGCTGTCCTCATCCTCCTAATCCTCTGTCATCCAGGCTCATACTAGTTTGCCTTTCAACGCAGCTGCCAAAGCGGCCAATTCCACTGGCTCCTTGTCTACAGTTACTCCTTCACCATCATGCATGGAGGAGTCACCAGAATTATTCGACCATAGTGTTGGTTACATGCTGATGGAGGATGCACAGCAATTTGAAGGCTCTGAGGCTCCAATATTGGTTCCCAGAGGAAGGGAGTAACGTGAGCCTAGAGAGGAGGTGCCACAGAAGGACAAGGAACTAGCCGTCATGATCCCCCAGCTGCAGCATACTGCCAAGTTTGCTCCAGTGACAAGGAGGGAGGGGATGATGAGGTCACTCACTGTACTTGGGTGCCTGAGAGAAGAGAGGAGGAAAGTGAGGAAGAGGAGGAGGAGGCACAACTCCAACGAGGCAACTTAAGGGCAGCCATCCTATTGCATCACATCACAGAGCTGCACAGGTGCAGGGCGCTGCTGACTCCCCACTGACTTCCAAAAGGTCATGGGTGCTGGCTTTTTTCAACACTTGTGCAGTAGATTGTACCATTGCTGTTTGTTATCTGAAGCGGATCAAGCGCGGCCAGAACTGCAGCCGCTTGGGCACCACATGCTTGACAAGACATATAAGGACCTGCCATGCAGTCCGTTGGCAACAGCACCTGATAGACCCACATCATAAAACAAGGCGGACTTCTCCTTGTTCCTCATCTGTGATCTCAACCCCTACTATACCTCCAGTCCTCTCAAAAGCCTACACTGAGAGGAATGAAGGTATAGGTAATGGGTGTCACAAGTACTTGCAGCCAATCTGCTAGCAGTACACCACCAGTTGGTTTCAGTAGACAAATTTCCCTACACTAGTTGCTGAACCATAAAAATAAAAATTCCGTCCCAGCCATCCACATGCTCAGTTTCTAAATTCTAGCTTGGCCAAATTGCTAGCACTACAACTGCTGCATTTTCAGCTGGTAGACTCTGCACCCTTTCGTAAATTTGTGGAATGTGCTGTAGCACAGTGACAGGTTCCAAAACAAAATTTATTTTCCCATAGGGCCATTCCAGCTCTCTACCTTCATGTGGAAGGCAATGTTTTGGCCTCGTTGGACAGGGTGGTTCGCAGCAAGGTTCATATTACCGCTGACTCATGGTCCAGCAGGCATGGTCCTTCACGACGCACTGGGTAACTCTGCTGGCAGCTGGGAAGGATGCAGGACAGGGTTCAGTGTTGGAGCTTGTTCCGCTACCACGCCTTCAAAATCTGGTTGTGATTCTGCCACATCTGCCTGCTCCACCCCCTCCTCTTCTTCTTCCTCTGTGGCCTCTTCTGCAGAATTGTCCTCTAAACCAGCAGTGCTCCCTAATGCCCCGTACACACGGTCGGATTTTCCGATGGAAAATGTCCGATCGGAGCGTCAATTCCGAACGTGTGTGGCCTGTTCCGACGCACAAAGTGCCATGCATGCTCAGAAGAAATTCCGACACGGAACAGCTCGGTCTGGTAAAATTAGCGTTCGCAATGGATACAGCACTTTCGTCACGCTGCAATGTTAAAAATGGTTTAATACAGCGCACTCTCTTCTTCTTTATAATGTGAGAAGAATTAAGTAGTTTTGATGCTCATATTCACACACACTTCTCACAAACGTCTTTCTTTTTTTTTTATTGGGATTACCTGAATATCTTGTTATTTGTCACATCTGACATAACTAAGTTTTTTTTTTTTTTTTTTATTTAAAGCCATTTTTTTTTTTGGATTTTATGTTTGTATTTTTTCCAAGGCTGATCTTTGTTTAATGTTATTTTTAGTTTTACTCCAGAATATTTTTGTGTGTGTTTTGTGTCTCACGTTACCACAACACCATTGATGTCTTGTATTATTTAATCTCAAGAAGATTGTTTGGTGTTGGTGTCCCTTGTTAATTTCACATTGTATATTTGAAATGTACCTGAATCCTCACAAACAAACTGTCCTTTTTGAAGTAAAACACACATAGGCAAGTATAATTCAAACCAAAATTCCTTTATTAAGGGCTCAGAACCAAACAAAGAGGGAGGCAACGCTGGATAAACAGCAGAAATTAGCGAAGCCTGGGACCCCCAGGGCAGACATCAATTCTTGAACATCAAAATTGGTGGCCTGAGGAGTCCATATGTAAGGAAGTGCAGTCTGGTCCAGAAGTCCCAGAGATCCGCAAAGCAGCAGATGACATCTGTGTCCCCAGGCTGTGGTACCACAAGAGGCTGCATCTTTTGCCAGACCAGACTGGGTCCAGGGTCATCACTTTCTGGTCTTCCTTCCACGCTTCCTTCCTGCCTTTGGCTCTGCTGGAGGAGAAGGAGGAGGACCTGCAGGAGGAGGAAGAGGACCATGTGTGAGTTCACAAAGGTGTGTATCAGATGTTATTTGGGCCCTCAACCCCTTATTAAGAGCCTCCAACATTAAGGACTCACACATGAGTTGTTGTCCCTCCTCCATCCTCTGCATTTTATAGGGAATGATGGCAGCGAAGTCATCCTCCACGGTGTGTGGTGCTCCCAGGGCCTCTGTAGCCTTCCAAAAGAGGCCTATGGCAGCCTCCTCTAGGGCACTCCTTCTCCTGCCACTTTCTCTTTCCAGGTGTAGGGGAGGGACCTGCAGATCAGGCAGCCTGCTCGGCCCGGCCACCTCCTGGCTGAGACTTCCCTGTGTATGAAAAAGGGACATGGTTTTAGTTTTTGCATCATCAATCACAATCCTAAATTAGTACTCCAAACTAACATCTAGTTAACATCATTGATTGGACAAGCAGAAATATTTAGAGGACTGCTATACCTGGCTCAAGCTGGGCTCCTCCACATGTTGCTGCCTGGAAGGCCCAGGTTGGGCGTCAGAAGCCTCAGCTGGAGGGGAAGGAAGCGTGGAAGGAAGACTGGAGAGTGATGACCCGGGTTCAGTCTGACCTGCCAGAAAATGCAGCCTGTCATAGTACCACATCCTGGGAACATAGATGTCATCTGCTGCTTCGGATCTCTGCGAATCCTGGACTTTCTGGCGCTCCCTTACATATGTGCTCCTCAAGCCACCAATTAGGATCTTCAAATATGTGATGTCTGCCGTGGGGATCATCTGCTTCACAATTTCCAACAATTGATCCAGCGCTGCCTTCCTCTTTGTTTGGTTCCTATAATGTGGGTGGTTGATCTCCCACAGACAAGGCAGCTCCCTGAACATGTCAATGAATATTGCCATGAAGTCACTATCTTGAAAGATATCCATTTTCACTGCAAGACACAACACAAGACAAACCCTAATGTTAGGCCAAACTCTCCTAATCTTGTTACAATATAGGCCTCAATGTAGAAGCAGTATAGGCACAAGTATGTCTCTTACCTTCGTTCTTACGATCGGCGCCTCCAATGCTCCTTCCTCCGCTCACAGATCGTACGTAATATGCACGTGTGGTACGCTTTATACACACTGCGCATGTGTGTAACTAGGACCGCCCCTGACGTTCTTTCTAGTCTATTCCCCACCCCTTTTTGTTCTGCGCAGTGGGGGAAGAGCACATGGCGGATACACAGCAGGTGCGTGCTAATTACAGGAACGAGGAGGAGGAGGAGGAAAGCCTGGATCCGGACACGTCCTGATCCAGAAGGAGATTTAAGGCCACAAATATGTCCTTTGGGGAGATGTTGGAGATGGTGGACATCCTGAAGAAGGCCGACTATGATGGAAAGTATGGACCTTACCCCAACCCCAATATCAGAAAGGCCAAGATCATTGCGAAAGTGGTCAAAAGTCTGCACCGGAATTTCGGGGTACTACGATCGAAAGATCAGCTCAGGAAGCGGTGGTCGGACCTGAAATTAAGAGAGCCCGAGCAGTACCGAAAGATCCGGAGAGTGCTGCAAAAAAGTAAGTAGTTGTGCTGTGTTCCTATTCTTTTTGTCTGTATTACGTTCGTGCTGCTCCATATGCTTTTCTGAATTGTAGTACAGTTTAAAATGGCAACTTTAATGTTCATGGGCACATTATTCGTTCGTATCAAACATTTTTCTTTCCGCCTATAAAACACCATTGTTTAGGCCATATGCATTTTCCTACATTTTTTAAGGCCTACTTGTATGAAAAATATTTGGTTGTGTAGATAAGTTTGTTACTAGAATGAAATGCATACTAGATTCTGTGTAAGGAGAGGACACTCAGCAGCTGTTTACACATCTGGACGCTGGAGCACTAGTGTGGGACACAAGAACACCCTTTTTATTAGGGGGCCCACACAGGTGCTCCAGTAGATACTATAGGGGGGTCTCCATCTGTGAAGCTTGTACAAGACAGGTAAAGCATTGCAGCTTGACAAAGGACAATAAAAATGCTACATCTTGGAACTCTGCCCAAATAGACAATTGTACCCCACTTCCAAGCAATGTTTCATCTTTATATTTCGGCTATCAAATATCTGTGTGCTAATTATACCATTTTTGTTTTACATAGGGGAGAAAAGATTCGGAGGACACCCCTCATCCGAGGAGACCAGAGACCCCCCACCTCTGGAAGAAGGGGATATACCCCCAACACAAGCTGAGCAGGAGGAGGAAGAAGACGTGGTTGAACTAGTCACAACAGGTGAGTGTCTGCGACCACAGGCTCAGGTAAGAGATGGATGCCGGCAGATTTTTGATACCTGTTTTTGTTTGGTTTCTCTCTTTTTAGGTGATCGTGATGTTGTTGGTCGAGATCCTTTCACATCAGAAAGTGCCCAGATCCTGATCGGGGAGATCATGGGGTGTAATTTACAATTGGAAAACCTCAAGAAAAACATCAATGATGTTATTCAAAAAAATAATAACATCATTAGCGATGTTTCGAAAAGCCAAATTTGGAGGATGCACACAGTGTGCCAACATGTGCTAGCTGCCATCACGGGAGATCAATGGACGTGTTTTGGGGGTGCAACCCCTTCCACAATAATAAAGTAGCGGTGAGGAAGCGGTTGCTCCCCCAAAACACGTCCCTTGATCCCCCGTGATGGCAGCTAGCACATGTTGACATTCGTAAATTGGTGTGCATCTTCCAAATTTGGCTTTTCAAGGGGAGACTTCACCCCATCTGAACGCAATATCAAACACAGTTCTTAAATACTCATGTCTGATATTGCCTTCAAGTTTTACCATATGTGAACTTTGTAAGTTCAATTTTTTTTTGTCTTTCTTGTTGGTTTTACACATGCCTGTTTTATCGTAAATGGACATTTCTATTTTTGATAATGCCACCCCAAAAATTGTTATACAACAAACATGTTGGTTTGTTTTAAAAACCTTTTCTAAATGCACATGTGATTGTGCAGGTATTAAAAAGTTTGTTAATCAAGAATGTGTGGATTATTGTCTCAACGCTACAACACTTTTGTGGTGATGTAATTGCTGTTTTCTGTGAAAATGGGGGTTATTTCCTAAGGGCAAATCCTCTTTGCACTACAAGTGCAGTTTCAGTGCAGTTTCAAGTGCACTTGTAGTGCAAAGTGTCTACGCCTTTAGTAAATAACACCCAACAGTGCTTTGTATAAAAGGTTACACAATCACGCCATTTTCAGGACTCCCCACATTGCTGTCAGGGTCAGCTAAAACAAACACAAGCAGTAAATGTCACCAAAGATTAGCTTTTTTTTATTATTTGATAAATGCTTCACAAATTGTCTGGCATATTGATGGCCCCCCTACCCGCAAAGAACTCAAGGTATCTTAGCCGGACATCACGGGCACTCAGGGAGGGCAAGCCAGGACGGCCACTTTCAAGCGCCATCAGGGTTCTATCATGTAGAATTCCGGCCTCAGGCCCAACTGAGCCAGCATAGTTGGCAGAATGTTGGCGTAAAAAGTTATGTAGTACACAGCACGCCAGGATTATATGATTCAGTTTATACTCCGCCATATGGATGGGTGTCAGAAATAGGTGGAACCGGCTGGCCATGATTCCAAATGTGTTCTCCACCACTCTTTTGGCTCTGGCCAGCCGGTAATTAAAAACCCTCTGTTCCGGGGTGAGGGTCCTCATCGGGAATGGCCGCATAAGATGGTCCCCCAGCGCAAATGCTTCATCCGCAACGAAGACGAATGGGAGTCCTTCCACATTGTCCTCTGGAGGTGGCAAGTCCAAGCTGCCATTCTGGAGACGCCTGTAGAACTCCGTCTGGGCGATGACTCCACCATCGGACATCCGCCCATTCTTCCCCACGTCCACATACAAGAAGTCGTAATTAGCCGACACCACCGCCAACATCACAATACTATTGAACCCCTTATAGTTGAAATAGTACGACCCCGAGTTGGGTGGTGGGACGATGTGGATGTGTTTCCCATCAATTGCCCCTCCGCAGTTAGGAAAGTCCCACCGCTGGGCAAAGTGGGAGGCCACAGTCTGCCATTCCTGTGGCGTGGAAGGAAACTGTTGAGGAAAACAAAAATAAATTAGTATTTTTGCACATAAACATGGCAAGCAGATTAGACACAAACATTCTTGGCCAACCTCCAGATAGCATTTAGTAAGGGGAATTGAACAACGCCAAAGTATAAGGTACACCTATCATATTCCCCCCCCCTCTCATGGGCCATTTCTAACATTATAGGGGGGGGTGAATCTTGGACAGGTAACCCTCTCCACTTCATTGAGAGATGAATGCCTAAATACAGGGTATGACTTGGAACAGCCCCTCCTTAGTTACACTATTGGCAGCCCACTGGACAGGTAAGAATTGTCATAATACAAATATATAAATACACACTGTACACATTTGAGCACATTTGGACATTCTGCTATTACCTATCAAGATAATAATAGGATACAAAAACTTTAAACAGTACCATTTGAAAGTATACAGGCAGGCCCCTGCACTACATGCTTTGGGGAATTCATCCATACATCTGAGCACTAAAGAGATGGGTTTGGCAAAGTCAGCAGATAGATGATTGAGGATAGATAGAGAATTGGGATCAGCTGACTTAGCAGTTGGGGGGAGGGAGGGTTACTAAAAATGATTTGGGGACATCACAAAAAAAAAGCCTCTGCCACTCTGCCAGAATTTAAAGCACAAATCACATTTCTAAACATTTTAGGGGGTGTTTGGGGTAAAGCACTACTATGGAGCTGATAAAATACAGGAGAGCATGCTGGGGAGGTTAGTGAAGGCAAATATGTATGAAGGACTAAAAAAAAATTACATAAAAATCCAGCATGCATGAGGACAAAGGGGACATTCACAGCATATTACAATCATGGTAATTAGGGAATGAGGAAAGAAATACAATACATTAGCAAACATTAAGTACAATAAAATGTGATGTTAAAGGATAAAAATCTTACCTTCATATATTCCTTCTGCAGGACCTGGATGATGGCAGAACAGGTCTCCGGGATAATGATCCCCAGGGGGGAGATGCCTGTCGAGAACTTCAAGTCCTGCAGGCTTCTCCCCGTTGCCAAGTACCGCAGGGTAGCGACGAGCCTCTGCTCCGGAGTGATGGCTTGCCTCATGCAGGTATCCTGCCTGCTGATATAGGGGGTCAGCGAAGCCAACAAACGGTGAAATACGGGATCCGTCATCCTGAGAAAGTTCCTGAAATCATCAGGATTATTCTCACGGATCTCACGGAGCAAAGGCATATGAGAGAACTGGTCACGCTGAAGCAACCAATTCTTGGTCCATGAACTCCTCCCCACCCTGTTCATGGACTGGACTTGTGTCAAGGTCAGGACCCCAACACCAAGCCCCCGCACAGCACGAACTCTACGAGGAGTACGTATACGCAACATGGCAAGAAAACGGTCGGCTGCTCAGAACGAAGTAACAGAACGCACTGAAGAACAGCAAGGCCTGTGAAGAGCGACCTGAAAAATGGTAACGAACGAACAAGAACACAATGACTAATTAAAGTCACGTGGAACTTGCTTGCACGCACTGAAGAGCAGATACAAACCCACAAGCACAAACTGAACCGCAGAAAACGATCTGAAAGCCACGAGTCTGAAAAAGCGCGAATCGTCTCTCTCCAAACTTTTACTAACACGAGATTAGCAAAAGGAGCCCAAAGGGTGCCACGCTTGGTTCTGAACTGGCCTTTTCTAGTCTCGTCGTACGTGGTTGACGTCACCGCGTTGTCGGCGATCGGAAATTCCGACAACTTTGTGCGACCGTGTGTACGCAAAACAAGTTTGAGCCAACATCCGTCAGAAAAAATCCTAGGATTTTGTTGTCGGAATGTCCAAACAAAGTCCGACCGTGTGTACGGGGCATAAGCATTCAAGGGGCTATGCAAGCAGTCAGGCTAAAAGATGCCATGCAGTGCTTCAGTTGGTCTTTCTAAGGGACAGGAGCCACACTGGGCCAGAGATTCTGTCAGCTCTGCGGGGGCAGGCTCAGAGGTGGTTGAAGCCAAAGCAGCTTGAGCTAGGCATGGTTGTATGTGACAATGGCATCAACCTTCTCTCTGCCCTCCGACAGGGACACTTGACACATGTCCCATGCTTGGCAGACGTCCTGAATTTGGTGGTGCAACGTTTTCTTGGCCAGATACCCAGGCTTATCAGATATTCTGAGGTAGGCCAGAAAAATCTTTGGTCATTTCTGGCGGTCATACAATGCCAGTGCTCGTGTGGCTGACATTCAATGGGAATTTAACCTGCCCACCAACCGTCTCATTTGTGACATGCCCACCAGGTGGAACTCAACATTCCTTCCTCTGACATCACATGGCGTCAGAGGGGGCGGGGTCACCCGTTTAGGTCAGCGGGTCGCCCCACCCTCAGCTATATAACAGCTGTCATCTTGAAGAAGCGTCAATCGGAGAGAGCCTCCCATGGAGGTGAGGTTGTTGCAGGGTTTTTTTTCTTTTTTCGGTCCATCGGGCGGTGTCATCGAAGATGGATTTACATTGTGGGACTTTTTTTATCTTGTCCCCAAGTGTCTCCTGTCATTCTTATTATTTTTGACACTTTTTTTGGTGAATTGGTAAGGGTACAATGTACCCGATAACCATTCACATAGGGTGGGATCTGGGGATCCCCTTGTTAAAGGGGGCTTCCAGATTCCGAACATCCTCCCCATGTTGAGGGCATGTGGCCTGGTATGGTTCAAAAGGGGGGGCGCTCTCTCGTCCCCCCTCTTTTCCTGCGGCCTGCCAGGTTGTGTGCTCAGATAAGGGTCTGGTATGGATTTTAGGGGGACCCCTGCACAATTTAAAGAAAAAATTGGCGCAGGGTTCCCCTTAATATCTATAACAGACCTGAAGGGCCTGGTATGGATTTTAGGGGGACCCACACGCATTTTTTTTTAGATTTTGGTGCGGGGTTTCCCTTTTATATTCATACCAGACCCAAAGGGCCTGGTAATGAACTGGGAGGGGGGCCATGCCATTTTTTTTCAATTAATTTTTTCTATATTGCCGGGATCCGACTCAGCCCTTCCTTCTCAAAGCTTGCCAGCTCCTTTTATTTCCACAGTGACTCACCTGTTGATGATATCCTGCTAGTCAGTCCTGCCTACTTAAGCTGTGCAGCCCAGATGATCTCTACCTTCGCCTTGGTCACATCTCTAGAGACACTCTCCTGTGTTCCTGTTAAAGACTTGCTTGGCTGACATTCCTTCTGGCTCCAGATCCTGCTTGCTGTTTTACTACGCTCATCTCTGGCTTTACCTGACATTTTGGCTTGTCTGACTATCCATTCCGGTTCCTGTACTCTGGCTATCTTTTTGACTATGTTTACTCTTTTTATTATTATTATTAAACAAGTGTGATTTAACTGTACTTCTGTCTCTTGTGATATGTGGTTCATGGCCCTCACCCTGCACCTAGCCCCTCCCCCCACAACCCTCCCTTACCCCCCCTCCCTTACCCCCCCCCATGCCCTTACCATTCACTTTTCCAATCTTACTTGTATGCATTCAAACCAAAAGGGTGCCTCCCCCCTTCACTCTCACCATATTGGACAGACAATCTTATTTCCATGATATTTCAGTGATATTGCAGCGATATTACAATGATGGAGATGATCAAGGGAAGGAAAAAAAAAAGGAAAAGGAGGGGGGGGCAAGGGGAAAAAAAAGGGGGAAAGAGAAAAAAAAAAAAGGGCCACCAGGTCCAAAAAAGGTACAATATACCTCGGCCAAACCTCCCCCCCACCCCCCGCATAGTCAAAATAGTTCCATGCTCAAAAATTTCCTATAAGTCTCTTTTATTTTCCTCCAGCCATCTCTCCACTTCTAGAGTTAAAAAATAAAGTTCTACCCAATGCTGTCACCCGCAGGAGGGCTGGGTACAGCAAAGCATAGATAATCTTGTACTTCTGGCGAAAAGTCTGGGTAAAATGAGACTCTAACCCCATTATACATGATGGCCCCCATTTCTCTGGCCTTCTGTAGTAGGATCACCTTATCATTATAATTAACAAGTTTCAAGAGTAGTGGCCTAGTATGCTCCCCCTTCTGTCGGGTCCTGGAGGGGACTCAATGGGCTCTTTTGATCGCAAATACTGATGTAAAAGTAGAGTCCCCAAATATTTCCCTGAACCACCCCTCAAGGAAAGCTTTGGAGTTGGAACCCTCACTCCTCTCCGGTAGACCTATCAGTCACACGTTATTTTTATGGCTTCTATTTTCCATTTCGTCACGTTTAGCTGCCTGGGTCGCCACATGTTCCTGCAACCCCTTGATTTCTCACTTTAATGGATACAAGTCATCCTCGACTTTACTTGGTCTCTCTTCTAAAGCAGTAGTCCTTTCTGCGGTCCTACTCAGTATCTAGCTTATTAAGAGTAATTCCTCCTTAATACTTTTTAGCTGGCTATCAAGGCTGGAAATTGAGTCTTTACAAGCATTAACGAAATAGAGTACATCCCTTAATGTAGGCTCTTCGGTCTCCAAGATAGGGCCGACCGTAGAGGCTACCCCGGCTCTTGCGGCCTTTGTTGTTACAGTTCCTGATTTACCTCCCCCTGTCCCTTTGTTACTTACAGTTTTGTTGGTAGATGGGATGGTAGGGTTTGAGAGTAACTGGCCATGCCTCTGGCTTCTTCTATCTGATGCGGCCCCTGCCTGGGTTTTCGGTTGTGTCACCACCTGTTGGTGACCCCCCTTAACGGGCGACAGAGAGGTTGTATGGGCAAAATGTTCCAGCTTTGCTTTCTCCTTCTCCTTCTCCTGGAATTGAAAAGTTAGCTTAGCTTGAGTTGACCAAAGACTGTTTAGCGCTGATATTACAGGGAGATGGGGGGCTTGAATCTGCTAGCGGGTCTCCCCGCTCTCCCCATGGCACTCGCACCCCTCCCACCTTACTCCCCGTATTAACCGGGCAGAGTTCTATTGCTCTGGCAAATCCCGCACATTCCTACGGGATCTCGAGCAGGGTCACAGGCGGCTTCGTTTTCACACACTGTGCGGCTCCAGTAACAAGCCCGCTCCAAAACACTGCCCAGGAAAGGGAGGGACGTCAGGGGGACAGCTCCAGGCTCCAGCCACAGGTCCATCTCAGTCTCGGCTCAAAAGCTCTCCTCCGGTCGCCAAGGGAGAAACAAGCAGCCCCACCATCCAGCCACCCAGCAGACACCAAAATGCTAGATGAGGCAGACCCAGCAGTTCAGTTTGGTTCAGACAGGGATAGAACGAGGATAGAGAGCGGAGATTAGACTTCCTGCACTCACGCTCACACACACAGACATGCTTCCTCCATCCGGTCACGCCCCCAAGTGATGCCCTCGTGGCCGGGTTAGCCCTTTGTCAGTCTTGGAGGATAGGGCCATGGAGGAGTATCTTGCAGGCGCACTTTCTCGAGCAAATGTGAACAAAGCCTGGGGAATGCCCAGGAAAAAACCAAAGCCTACTTACCACTAGCTCGCAGACAACCAAATTGACCTGTCTAACATTACGCATTGAAAACAGGGATTTAGTCCGCACGCATTTGCAAATGCATGCGTAAGCCACAGAGCCTCGTCACGGCACCCTGATATCTGTGGTCCTAACACTAAAATATGAGTGTCCCCACAGTGGAGGCACATGCATTCTAATGGATAAATGCTGGCAGGTGGACTGAAGGGCAGCCCATTCCTTCTTAAAGGTACAGAAGCACACCAAACACCCAGCAAATAGCACTATGGCTGCAAAGGTGCTGGTGCGTTTCTGGACCAATAAACACACCAAGGTGATCTCAAAAAACTTGCCACCACCTTCATTTATAGCTGGCTATCACAGTAAGTGGCTTTGGAGGGCTACAAACAGATGCAAACAAAGCCTGGGGAATGCCCAGGAAAAAAACAAAGCCTACTTACCACCAGCTCGCAGACAACCAAATTTTCTCTAGCACTTTCTCGAGGCTTCATCTGCGAATCCTCGTCTCCTGCTGGTGCTGGTTTCTTCTTTGTGAAGAAGAGGAATGGTGAACTGAGACCTTGTACTGATTATAGGGGTCTCAATCGTTTCACGATTAAGAATGCCAATTCCGTTGATTATGAAGTTATTTGACCGCCTCAAGGGACCAATGGTGTCAGGAAAGGGTCTGTACGCTGGTAAGATCTATCATTTGGTGTGCAGCACTGAGGTCCACCAGCAGGTGCCTCCTGGCAGTTTGGAACTGTCAGGGGAGTCTTTCCCTGCTGGTGTTATGTCAATGCTGGGTCACAGGACTGACGTCCACCAGCGGATGGATCCTGGCAGTATGGAGCAGACAACACTTCCTGTGCTCAGGTGTTATGTGAGGACAATTACTGGCAGTCTCATAAATACCCAGCAAGCCCTCACATGCTTGCCTTGGTATCTTTCTCCCTGCCTGTTATCCTGACCTTGAGCCTGCACCTGACCTGACCTGACCTGACCTGCCCTGTCCAGATATGATCCTATCCCGAGCCCATCCTGGACCTGTCCCTCCTGTTACCTGATTACCTTGGATCCCTGCCCTGCAGTCTATCCATCCATCCTCTCCCTGTCCTGTTGGTTTCCCGTCCTTACCCATCTGCAAACCTCCCTGTGTATGACCTCAGCCTGGCTTTTGTTTATGATTATGAAATCTCCCATTTATTTGTATATACAATTTGTTGTTTGTGGGTCTGTGGTTGGTTGTGCACTGTTTATATTCACTTAGTTGTCACCTATTTAAATAAACACCATTATCATTCACTTACATGCGTTTCTGGTTTCCTCTGTGCAGTCCACACAGTCTGGTCTACTAATTCCCTGATAGTATACCAAGGCTATCCCTGACCAGACGTGGCTGCACTGAGGAATCATCCTGGTTTGCTGGGCTTGCTAATATGTATTTTAATGAAATTATCTATTATTCTCTGCTAGCGGAAGAGGATGGTGAATGACTTTAAAAGATTGGACCAATGACTAGCTGCTGGAAACGATCCGATCAGCTCATTCCCTAGAGGATCAGGGTTATATGTTATTTAAAGATCCAGTAATGTGCAAAACCAGCCCTGTCATGCATTCCCGAAGGAAGTGACGATTTTTCTCCCCCTTGAATCTCTGGTATGGTTGTTAGAGGATGATCCAGCCTTTTTCATAGAACGTTATTCCTCTTGTTCCCAGCAGGTGTTGTCTGATTGCATCGATTCAGTGCAATCCCTGGTTAGTCAGGCTGTGTATGAATCAATGTGAATCAATGTTTGTTCAACTTGTGCTACAGGCATGGTCAGATCTCCTGTATTTTAGCCAAGCCACAACATTCCAGCCCTGCCATTAATCATCTGCCTTCCCAAGAATCTAGCTCCCCATCGCCTATGGCAACCTCCTCTACAGCCCAGTTTACACAGCTTCCTACCAAATGCTATTACCCAGTCTGCAATTGTTGCACCTATCCTGCCTTCAATCCACCTGCCTCTTCTCCTCCACCTGTAACAATCCCACAAAACCCTCCCCCAGCTACTGTTCCCTGGTCTTCCTTTTGCCCAACTACATCCTTTTCTCACATCCCCGCTGTTACCTACAAATCTGCAGTGGCTAAGCCAAAAAAGAAACAAAAGTTCTTTCCGGCCCACACCATCCTGCCAGTAACCCAACCTGCCTCCACACGACCAACCTGCTCTAGCCTGCGTTCATGCCAGTTGAACCTGATGACTCACCTAAATCTGCCAACCCAGTGCCTGCTACCCAGTCTGACGTCCCAGTACCTGCTATCCAGTCTGATATGCCTGTCTTCCAGTCTGATGTCCTGGTGCCTGCCTTCCAGTCTGATGTCCTGGTGCCTGCCTTTCAGTCTGATGTCCTGGTGCCTGCCTTCCAGTCCAATGTCTCAGTGTCTGCTTTCCAGTCTGATGTGCCCGCTGTCCAGTCTGATGTGCCCGCCTTCCAGTCCGATGTGCCCGCCTTCCAGTCCGATGTGCCTGCCTTCCAGTCTGATGTGCCCGCTGTCCAGTCTGATGTACCCGCTGTCCAGTCTGATGTGCCCGCCTTCCAGTCTGATGTGCTTGCCTTGCAGTCTGATGTGCCTGCCTTGCAGTCTGATATGCCTGCCTTCGTCTGATGTCTCGATGCCTGCCTTCCATTCCGATGTGCCCGCTGTCCAGTCTGATATGCCTGCCTTCCAGTCTGATATGCCTGCCTTCCAGTCTGATATGCTTGCCTTCCAGTCTGATATGCTTGCCTTGCAGTCTGATATGCTTGCCTTCCAGTCTGATATGCTTGCCTTGCAGTCTGATGTGCCTGCCTTCCAGTCTGATATGCCTGCCTTTGTCTGATGTCTCGGTGCCTGCCTTCCAGTCTGATGTGCTCGCTGTCCAGTCTGATGTGCCTGCCTTCCAGTCCGATGTGCCTGCTTTCCAGTCCGATGTGCCTGCTTTCCAGTCCGATGTGCCTGCCTTCCAGTCTGATGTGCCTGCCTTCCAGTCTGATATGCTTGCCTTGCAGTCTGATATGCCTGCCTTCCAGTTTGATATGCCTGCCTTCCAGTTTGATATGCCTGCCTTCCAGTCTGATATGCCTGCCTTCCAGTCCGATGTGCCTGCCTTCCAGTCTGATATGGAAATTGTTTATGATTACGAAATCTCCCATTTATTTGTATATACTATTTGTTGTTTGTGGGTCTGTGGTTGGTTGTGCACTGTTTATATTCACTTAGTTGTCACCTATTTAAATAAACACCATTATCATTCACTTACATGTGTTTCTGGTTTCCTCTGTGCAGTCCACACAGTCTGGTCTACTAATTCCCTGATAGTATACCAAGGCTATCCCTGACCAGACGTGGCTGCACTGAGGAATCATCCTGGTTTGCTGGGCTTGCTAAGATGGATTTTAATTAAATTATCTATTATGCCGCATACACACGAGCGGACTTTACGGCAGACTTTGCTCGGCGGACTTTTCGCCGGACTTTGTCGGGTCCTTGCGGGACGGACTTGGACACACACGATCACTGCAAAAGTCCGCTGGTTTGGAACACGGTGACGTACAGCACGTACGACGGGACTATAAAAAGGAAGTTCAAGCTCCACTACGGCACCCTTTGGGCTCCTTCTGCTAATCTTGTGTTTATCTCGTGTTAGTAGAAGTTTGGTTAGAGACGATTCGCGCTTTTCACACTTCAGCTTATTTCGATCATTTTCTGCGGTTCAGTTTGTGCTTGTGAGGTTTGTATCTGCTTTTCAGTGCATGTTGGTCAGTTCGTAACAAGCCTTGCAGGCCGTTCTGGTTCGCTCGTTCCTGATTTTCAGGTCGTTCTTCATAGGCCTTGCTGTTCTTCAGTGCGTTTGTTATAAGTTTGTTTGTTTGACCAGCCGACCGTTTTAAAGCCATGTCGCGTGGACGTACTCGTTCTCTAGTTCGTGCTGCATGGGGACTTGGTGTTGGGGTTAATACTTTGACCCGAGTCCAGTCCATGAACAGGGCGAGGAGTTGTTCATGGATGAAGAATTGGTTGCGGCAGCGTGACCAATTCTCGCATATGCCTTTGCTCCGTGAGCTCCGTGAGAATAATCCTGAGGATTTCAGAAATTATCTCCGGATGACGGACCCCGTTTTTGAACGTCTGCTGGCTATGCTGACCCTCTATATCAGCAAGCAGGATACCTGCATGAGGCAAGTCATCAGTGCGGAGCAGAGGCTAGTTGCCACTTTACGTTACTTGGCGACTGGGAGAAGTCTTCGGGACTTGAAGTTCTCGACAGGCATCTCCCCTCAGGCTCTGGGGATAATGATCCCAGAGACTTGTTCTGCCATCATTAAGGTCCCGCAGAAGGACTATATGAAGGTAAGTTTTATCCTTTAACATTACATGATATGTATTAAATGTTTGCTAATGTATTGTCTAAATGTCCTCCTTACCTAATTACCATGCTTGGAATATGCTGTGAATGTCCCCTTTATCTTCATGCATGCCTGTTTTTGGACATTAATCATTTATTGCCCTACATGCATATTTACATTCAATAACCTCCCCACCATGCAATCCTGGGTCCATTTATATCTCTAGCCTATAGTCCCTTGAACAATGTATATTGTCAGCTCCATTGTACTGTTTGACCCTCCCCCACCCCTCAAATGTTTTAAAATGTCAGTTGTGTTTTTGACCCTAATTAGAACCCCCCCCCACCCCTCAAATGCTTTAAAATGTCAGGTGTGTTTCTTAACCTAATTAGAACCCCTCCCCCACCCCTCAAATGTTTTAAAATGTCAGGTGTGTTTCTTAACTTAATTAGAACCCCTCCCCCACCCCTCAAATGTTTTAAAATGTCAGGTGTGTTTCTTAACCTAATTAGAACCCCTCCCCCACCCCTCAAATGTTTTAAAATGTCAGGTGTGTTTTTGACCCTAATTAGAACCCCTCCCCCACCCCTCAAATGTTTTAAAATGTCAGGTGTGTTTTTCACCGTAATTAGAACCCCTCCCCCACCCATCAAATGTTTTAAAATGTCAGGGGTGTTTTTTAACCTAATTAGAACCCCTCCCCCACCCCTCAAATGTTTTAAAATGTCAGGTGTGTTTTTTACCCTAATTAGAACCCCTCCCCCACCCCTTAAATGTTTTAAAATGTCAGGTGTGTTTCTTAACCTAATTAGAACCCCTCCCCCCACATTAAAATTGATCAATGGGCCATCAGAGGGGGGTCTTATGTTTTTTCTAATTTAAATAACAAACACACATATTAATAATGTTTGACTGCTGTTGTTCACTAATGTTTTTGTGTAATCTGATATCCAAGTTATGTTTTAAATTCCTTATATTATTTTTTTTTGTTTTTTCACTCCACAGTTTCCTTCCAGTACACAGGAATGGCAGACTGTGGCCTCCCAGTTCGCTGACCGTTGGAACTTTCCCAACCGTGTCGGGGCGATTGACGGGAAGCATGTCTGCATTGTGCCACCACCGCATTCGGGGTCTTATTTCTATAACTACAAGGGGTTCCATAGTGTAGTTTTGATGGCGGTGGTCTCGGCACATTTGGACTTTCTGTTTTTGGATGTGGGGAAGAACGGCCGGATGTCTGACGGAGGAGTGTTTGCATAGACCGAGCTGTGCCAGCGTCTCCAGACTGGTGGCCTGGGATTGCCACCTGATGACCAGAATGTGGATGGACTCCCCTCAGTTTTTATCGCTGATGAAGCGTTTGCTCACCCCTGAGAGGAGGGTATTTAATTACCGGCTGGCCAGAGCAAGAAGAGTTGTGGAGAATGCCTTTGGGATTCTGGCCAGCCAGTTCCGTTTGTTCCTTTCAGCCATAAATCTGGGGGACTATAAAATTAATCAAGTCATACTTGCTTGCTGCATGCTACATAACTTTTTATGTAGACATTCTGCTACATATCTAACCTCTGTTGAGCCTGTGGCCGGACTTGTACAAGATCCAACAATGACAGGCCTGGAAATTGGCCGTATTGGCTTGGCCCCCCAAACCGCACGTCAAGTGCGTGAGTGATATGTGAATTATTTTAATGGTCGGGGGGCCATTGCTATTCAAGAAGAGCTTTAATTCTACAAAATAAAAAAAAAAAAATTTAGAAAAAATATCTGGTTATTATTCTTGTTTGCATTTAGTTTGGTCTGTCTCCTAGTGCACTTGTAGTAGTAGCAAGTGCATTTACCTTTAGTTAATAAGGCCCTTTGTCACTGTAACCACACAAAAATTTACTAAACATATTATTGAGAAATAATCAGCCACACACATTGTAGTAGGAAAAACATTTTACTGTGTGCACGTTGAAAGGTGCATTTTTTTAAACTTTTTCTTTTTTTTTTTAAATAATTTTTTTTTTAGAAAACGTTATTAAAGGCATATTTAAACAAAAATACACCTTGTTTAAAATCTTAAAATTCACAACAGTGTTTTGAAAAACATACAAAAAAATCAAAGAAATTACAAAGTTCAACATTTTAAGAATGGTGCTGGTGATGTCACCCTTGTAAATAGAAAATGTTTAATATGCTCAAAATTGAGCATTACAAAAGGGTCAAGTCAACATGTGCTATCTCCTATCATGGGGGAGCAATGTGCGTGTTTTGTGTGTGCAATCCCTTTGTTCCTCTCACCACTCAATAATTTTGAGGATGAAGGGGTTGCAAACACAAAACAAGTA
The DNA here is from genome assembly GCF_042186555.1 of Aquarana catesbeiana. Classification (NCBI taxonomy): domain Eukaryota; kingdom Metazoa; phylum Chordata; class Amphibia; order Anura; family Ranidae; genus Aquarana; species Aquarana catesbeiana. The sequence goes on along the minus strand of NC_133336.1, from coordinate 137,888,010 downwards.
CATTGATATTCCATGATGGAAGATAGCACATGATGACACACCGTGTGCATCATAAAAATTTCTTGCGAAAAAACTTGTAACCAAAATTTCAAGAAGAAAGAAACTTCACAAGGAAATGAAGAACATGATTGATGTTTTTAGGCACAACGTTATTATATGTGAATTTGGTCACGCATTTTATCAATTTGGCCATTCCACAGCATTATCTGGCCAATCAGTCTTTGGGCACTGTCTGTGGTGAATGGCTCTGCTGCTTGGCCTTCCACAACCAGAAGCTCACCTAAAATGTGTGAAAAAAACAAGGGTTAAAATATGCACGCCTAAATACATCACCTTACCCTGGGGTGTCAGTCATTCACTTGGTGGGGTTGAAAGTTCGCACACTTCCTTCACCTCTCCTTCCTCCAGCTCGTTGAGTGGGCGTGGTCTTGGGCTGGGGCTTGGGCTATCTTCAGCCTCAGGCTGGTGACTTGGGGGGGTCCTGGGACCCTTGGACTGTTGTCTGAGTCTTTTCTCCCCTATGATAAGTCAACAAAAGGTATAGTTAAAACACAGTTATATTTATATTTTTAAAAATAATCTGAAACGTTGGTTTGGAGTAGGGATGAGCTTCGAGTTCGAGTCGAACTCATGTTCGACTCGAACATTGGCTGTTCGCAAGTTCACCGAACAGCGAACAATTTGGGGTGTTCGCGGCAAATTCGAATGCCGCGGAACACCCTTTAAAAGTCTATGGGAGAAATCAAAAGTGCTAATTTTAAAGGCTAATATGCAAGTTATTGTCATAAAAAGTGTTTGGGGACCTGGGTCCTGCCCCAGGGGACATGGATCAATGCAAAAAAAAGTTTTAAAAACGGCCGTTTTTTCAGGAGCAGTGATTTTAATAATACTTAAAGTCAATCAATAAAAGTGTAATATCCCTTTAAATTTCGTACCTGGGGGGTGTCTATAGTGTGCCTGTAAAGGGGCGCATGTTTCCTGTGTTTAGAACAGTCTGACAGCAAAATGACATTTTGAAGGAAAAAACTCATTTAAAACTACCCGCGGCTATTGCATTGCCGACAATACACATAGAAGTTCATTGATAAAAACGGCATGGGCATTCCCCAAAGGGGAACCCCGAACCAAAATTAAAAAAAAAAAATGACGTGGGGGTCCCCCTAAATTCCATACCAGGCCCTTCAGGTCTGGTATGGATATTAAGGGGAACCCCGACCAAAATTTAAAAAAAAAAATGACGTGGGGTTCCCCCTAAATTCCATACCAGACCCTTCAGGTCTGGTATGGATTTTAAGGGGAACCCCGCGCCAAAAAAAAAAAAAAAAAACGGCGTGGGGTCCCCCCAAAAATCCATACCAGACCCTTATCCGAGCACGCAACCTGGCAGGCCGCAGGAAAAGAGGGGGGGACAAGAGTGCGGCCCCCCTCCCTCCTGAACCGTACCAGGCCACATGCCCTCAACATTGGGAGGGTGCTTTGGGGTAGCCCCCCAAAACACCTTGTCCCCATGTTGATGAGGACAAGGGCCTCATCCCCACAACCCTGGCCGGTGGTTGTGGGGGTCTGCGGGCGGGGGGCTTATCGGAATCTGGAAGCCCCCTTTAACAAGGTGACCCCCAGATCCCGGCCCCCCCCTGTGTGAAATGGTAAGGGGGTACATAAGTACCCCTACCATTTCACGAAAAAAGTGTCAAAAATGTTAAAAATGACAAGAGACAGTTTTTGACAATTCCTTTATTTAAATGCTTCTTCTTTCTTCTATCTTCCTTCATCTTCTGGTTCTTCTGGCTCTTCTGGTTCTTCTGGTTCTTCCTCCGGCGTTCTCGTCCAGCATCTCCTCCGCGGCGTCTTCTGTCTTCTTCTCCTCGGGCCGCTCCGCACCCATGGCATGGGGGGGAGGCTCCCGCTCTTCTCTTCTTCTCTTCTTCTTTTCTTCTTTTCTTCTCTGGGCCGCTCCGCAATCCATGCTGGCATGGAGGGAGGCTCCCGCTGTGTGACGGCGCTCCTCGTCTGACAGTTCTTAAATAACGGGGGGGGGGGGGCGGGGCCACCCGGTGACCCCGCCCCCCTCTGACGCACGGTGACTTGACGGGACTTCCCTGTGGCATTCCCCGTGACGTCACAGGGAAGTCCCGTCAAGTCACCGTGCGTCAGAGGGGGGCGGGGTCACCGGGTGGCCCCGCCCCCCCCGTTATTTAAGAACTGTCAGACGAGGAGCGCCGTCACACAGTGGGAGCCTCCCTCCATGCCAGCATGGATTGCGGAGCGGCCCGGAGAAGAAAATGAAGAAGAAGAGAAGAAAAGAAGAAAAGAAGAAAAGAAGAAGAGAAGAAGAGAAGAGCGGGAGCCTCCCCCCCATGCCATGGGTGCGGAGCGGCCCGAGGAGAAGAAGACAGAAGACGCCGCGGAGGAGATGCTGGACGAGAACGCCGGAGGAAGAACCAGAAGAACCAGAAGAGCCAGAAGAACCAGAAGATGAAGGAAGATAGAAGAAAGAAGAAGCATTTAAATAAAGGAATTGTCAAAAACTGTCTCTTGTCATTTTTAACATTTTTGACACTTTTTTCGTGAAATGGTAGGGGTACTTATGTACCCCCTTACCATTTCACACAGGGGGGGGGCCGGGATCTGGGGGTCACCTTGTTAAAGGGGGCTTCCAGATTCCGATAAGCCCCCCGCCCGCAGACCCCCACAACCACCGGCCAGGGTTGTGGGGATGAGGCCCTTGTCCTCATCAACATGGGGACAAGGTGTTTTGGGGGGCTACCCCAAAGCACCCTCCCAATGTTGAGGGCATGTGGCCTGGTACGGTTCAGGAGGGGGGGGGGGGCCGCACTCTTGTCCCCCCTCTTTTCCTGCGGCCTGCCAGGTTGCGTGCTCGGATAAGGGTCTGGTATGGATTTTTGGGGGGACCCCACGCCGTTTTTTTTTTTTTTTTTTGGCGCGGGGTTCCCCTTAAAATCCATACCAGACCTGAAGGGTCTGGTATGGAATTTAGGGGGAACCCCACGTCATTTTTTTTTTTAAATTTTGGCCGGGGTTCCCCTTAATATCCATACCAGACCTGAAGGGCCTGGTATGGAATTTAGGGGGACCCCCACGTCATTTTTTTTTTTTAATTTTGGTTCGGGGTTCCCCTTTGGGGAATTCCCATGCCGTTTTTATCAATGAACTTCTATGTGTATTGTCGGCAATGCAATAGCCGCGGGTAGTTTTAAATGAGTTTTTTCCTTCAAAATGTCATTTTGCTGTCAGACTGTTCTAAACACAGGAAACATGCGCCCCTTTACAGGCACACTATAGACACCCCCCAGGTACGAAATTTAAAGGGATATTACACTTTTATTGTTTGACTTTAAGCATTATTAAAATCACTGCTCCTGAAAAAACGGCCGTTTTTAAAACTTTTTTTTGCATTGATCCATGTCCCCTGGGGCAGGACCCAGGTCCCCAAACACTTTTTATGACAATAACTTGCATATAAGCCTTGAAAATTAGCACTTTTGATTATTCATGTTCGTGTCCCATAGACTTTAACGGTGTTCGCATGTTCGAACAAACTTTTTTCCTGTTCGCATGTTCTGGTGCGAACCGAACAGGGGGGTGTTCGGCTCATCCCTAGTTTGGAGTTATGGACAATTGCCTTTTTTTGTCCTCAAAAAATTAGAAGACAGGATGAACATTCCCTCTGAACAACAATTCTAAACAATACACATTTTCATGCAAGTTTCACAGATGCAGATACCTCAACGATCTCCTATGTGTATTACCCCTCTAAAATGTCTTTATGGTCACATAATACACTAGTGCTCGTGAGTCCAGATGTGGAAGCAGCTGCTGTGTCCTGTCCTTTCCTTACATTACACTGAATCATTTTTGAAGAAGCATTATATTTTCCAACACATCTACACCACATCCACAAATTATTGGAATACGAAAAATTATCAAGACATAAATGTATATGTCCAACCCTGTACCATCGTATTTGGCAAAAAAAAAAAAAACTTCATTTTCTTTAGTATCATATGTCTTTTACAAAGAACGGTCTTTACGAACGATGCTATAAACGAAAAAAATATGGATGAGCATGCAAGTTAAGTATCTCAATAGGAACACACAACAAGTACTTACTTTTTTTAAGCAGTTTCTTTATTCGCCAATATTGTTCTGGCTCCCGACTTTTGATGTCAGACCACCACTTCCTCAATTGTTCTTTAGACCGTTTTGTGCCAAATTTAGCTTCTAGAGCGGTGACAACTGAGGACATTATTTTGTCCTTACGCATATTCGTTCGTGTGTACGGTCCTTTTTTGCTATCGTAGTCCTCCCTTCTTAATATGGACACCATCTCCACCATCTCTTCAAAAGCCATGTTGGTGGCCTTATATCTCTTCCTGGATGTGGATGGTTGTGGCTCCGGGCTTTCCTCCGCGCTACTTCCACTGATTCTCTCCGCCATTTTTCTCTATCTACTCCCACTGTGCAACGAAGAGTGAAGGGGCGGGGACAAATCATACTAAAGAACGTCAGGGGCGGGCGACACAGGCGGAGCATGACACATGCGCAGTGTATATAAAGCTATTACGATGGCCTACGTATATCCGTGCGGAAGTAGGGAGCGTCAGAAACGAAGGTAAGATTAAACGTGGGTGTGTGTGTGTATATGTGTCCCCTAGATTCTTCCCAAAATAATCCTGGGAGTTATGACTGACATTACAGTTTTGATCTTGTGTCTTGTCTTTCAGCAACAATGAATCCCTTTAAAGAGGCAGATTTTTTGTCGCGATTTATTGACCTATATCAGGAAAAGAAAAACCTGTGGGAGGTCAAACACCCACTATATTAAAATAGAGATGTAAGGAAGGTAACACTGGGCACACTTTTACAATTTGTGAAGACTCAAGTCCCCCAGGCAGACCTCAAGTTTGTGGACAAGAAGATTGGTATCTTGCGAAACATGTACAAGCGGGAACACAATAAAATCCAGGAGTCGCTCAGATCCGGTGCAGCAGCCGACCAAGTTTATGTACCCAAGTTTTGGTACTACCACAAAATGCGATTCCTGGATGACCAGACAGAAGCCAGGCAATCACTTTCGACCCTTCCCCCCACCCTTCCCTCCAGCCTTCTCCCGACTCTTCCCTCCAGCCTTCCATCCACCTCCACCCCAGCTGAGGAGTCCCAGGAAGAACTGGGCCTTTTCATCCCTGATAAAGTGGATGCGCCCAGCTTCAGCCAGGTATCCTTTTTTGTGGAATTTGTGATTGTGTAAATGTTATTAATGATGTTAACGTGTTAAATTTTTAAGTGCTTCATAAAAAATGACTTCATCACAAATATTAATATGTAGACATATCATTAGACAGTAGTGGCCAAAAATATACTTCTGCATAGGTGTGCGCAGCCTCTTGCATTAGGGTATGCACCCCAAAGCTCAAATACATATGCATGTGTATATGTACTGATGGTGTCAGTAGGGCAGTGGACAGTGTAATTTTGTTTATTTTCTTTTCCACAAAATTATTTTCTTTTGTAACTTTTTTTTGGGGATGAAATATCAGTGGTCTAAACAGGGGGGAATATGCACCACACAAGGTGATTCGGGTGTGCCCAGGCACACCTGGCACACCCTGTGGGCACGCCTATGTACTTCAGATATTGTTGATCACCTGAAATAATGGTGGTGTCAAATAGATAGCCTTTACTATTTGTGGAGAATTATATTTGCAAGTCATGAGCTGAAAATTGTGTATGATTGCGTAACACAAAATTACAACTATGTACCTTTTTTTGACACAGGATGACCTCAGCCAGGAGGAGGCCTTGACCAGTGGGAGAGAGGAGGAGGCCTTGCCCAGTGGGAGAGAGGAGGAGGCTGTGGCTGGGCCGAGTAGAAGCCGCACGGAGTGTCAGGTGCCTCCCCTCCGCATTCTCACCAAAAGGCCCAGGAAAATGACCCAAACTGAGGAGGAATCCCTAGCCCTCATACATGAAGCAAGTCAAATCCTGCGTACACCACCCAATGCAGAGGAGGCGTATGGAACATATATGGCCACCAGATTGCTGGAATTGGAAAAGGGGCAACGCCTCCTCTGTGAGGGTTTGATTTTTCAGGCCTATCAGAAGGGCTTGAGAGGGGAGCTTACTGCTACCACGTATCTGGCAGATGAAGCCACTCCTCCTCCTCCTCCTGCCCCAAGTACACCACCAGAGGCACAGCCTCCGAGGAAGGCTGCAGAGAAGCGTGGAGGGAAGGCTGCAGAGAAGTGTGCAGGGAAGGCTCCACGGAAGAGTCGAAAGTGATTGCCTGGTTTCTGTCTGGTCTGACTGTGCTCCCTAGTCGCAAGATATCAATTTTCTTGTCCTAAAACTTGATGTGTGTCCTGGGGGACGAAAGGCTTCACAGATTCTAAAAGTGTCTCCAGTGTTGCCTTCCTAATTTTTTTTTCACCAAAATAAATGGATTTTTTGGTTACCTTACATTATTGACTATGTGTTTTGATTCCAAAACGACATTTTGTTTGGGAGTAGGCAGGTACAGGTCAAAAAGACTATGGGGTTGATTTAATAAAAGCAAATAGACTGTGCACTTTGCAGAGGGCAGTTGCCCTCTGCAAGTGCAATTGCTCCAGAGCTTAGGAAATGAGGTAAGGCTTGACTTTGCAAAGAGTACCCAATCCTGTGCAAGGAAAATTAAAAAAACAGCATTTTTTGCTTGCACATGATTGGATGATGGAAGTCAGCAGAGCTTCTGCTCATTTACTAAGCTCTGGAGCAACTGCTCTTGCAGAGGGCAACTGCACTTTGCAAAGTGCACAGTCTTTTTCCCTTTAGTAAATCAACCCCTATGTGTGTTTTTGCCAAAAGGCTAAATCATTTCGAAAATCAAGTGAAAAGTACTAGTGAAAAGTTCACTTTAGAAATTGCACAGCAAGTGCACTTGTTGGAAGTGCATTCGCTGTAAATCTGAGGGGAAGAGCTGAAATGAGGGGAAGCTGATTTTATCATACAATCATGTGCAAGAAAAAGTGTTTTTTTTTTTTGGGGGGGTTCCTTGCATGTGCCCCTCGGATCCACGGCGAAGGCACTTCAAAATGCTCTTTCTGTGCAATTCCAAGTAGAATTTGCACTTGTATTGATAAATGAATTTGCCTTTTTAAAATAAACCCCCCTAGGTCTAATTAACAAGGGACACCAACCTCATTAAGGTTCATTAAAACAACACAAAATATTAAGGTTATTGTGGTAACTTGAAAATACAAAAATAAAATAAACAAAAAAAAAAGTTTGTATAATTTAGCACACATTGTAAAATAGATAAATCAATAAAAAAAAAAAAAAAAAAGATGATTCCAAAATCTAATTTAATACTTTATTTATGGAGATCTGGCTTTTTAAAACTATCATATTAGTCATGGCATGAGGATAAATCATGAAGAAAGTAGTTTGTGAGAACTATGTGTGAATATAAAGCAGAAAAACAACTTCATTCCTCTCGCATTATAAATAAAAAAAAAGCACTGTATTAAAAGATCACAGAAGAGGAATGTGCTATCAATACGAAGGCTAGTTTTACCATACCGAGCGCTTCCTTCTTGTAATTGCTTCAGAGCATGCGTCAGTTTGAGTTCGTCGGACTAGCACACAGACGACCGGTTTGTCCGCTAGAAAGAAGAGTCCGTCGGATAGATTTAAAACATGTTTCAAATCTAAGTCCGTCCAACTTTTGAGCAAACAAAGTCCGCTGGAGCCCACACACGATCGAATTGTCCGACGAAATCCAGTACGCTGGACCAAGTCTGCTGTAAAGTCCGCTCATATGTACGCGGCATTATTCTCTGCTGGCGGAAGAGGATGATGAATATTGCCGCCAGACTTTAAAAGATTGGACCAGAGACCAGCTGCTGGAAATGATCCGATCAGCTCATTCCCTAGTGGATCAGGGTTATATGTTATTTAAAGATGTTCAGCCTCTGATCCAGTAATGTGCAAAACCAGCCCTGTCATGCATTCCCGAAGGAAGTGACAATTTTTCTCCCCCTTCAATTATGGCCAAGTTGAATCTCTGGTATGGTTGTTAGAGGATGATCCAGCCTTTTTCATGAAACGTTATTCCTCTTGTTCCCAGCAGGTGTTGTCTGATTGCATCCATTCAGTGCAATCCCTGGTTAGTCAGGCTGTGTATGAATCAATGTGAATCAATGTTTGTTCAACTTGTGCTACAGGCATGGTCAGATCTCCTGGATTTTAGCTAAGCCACAACATTCCAGCCCTGCCATTAATCACCTGCCTTCCCAAGAATCTAGCTCCCCATCGCCTATGGCAACCTTCTCTACAGCCCAGTTTACACAGCTTCCTACCAAATGCTATTACCCAGTCTGCAATTGTTGCACCTATCCTGTCTTCAATCCACCTGCCTCTTCTCCACCTGTAGCAATCCCACAAAACCCTCCCCCAGCTACTGTTCCCTGGTCTTCCTTTTGCCCAACTACATCCTTTTCTCATATACCCGCTGTTACCTACAAATCTGCAGTGGCTAAGCCAAAAAAGAAACAAAAGTTCTTTCCGGCCCACACCATCCTGCCAGTAACCCAGCCTGCCTCCACATGACCAACTTGTTCCAGCCTGCGTTCATGCCAGTTGAACCTGATGACTCACCTAAATCTGCCAACCCAGTGCCTGCTACCCAGTCTGACGTCCTAGTACCTGCTATCCAGTCTGATATGCCTGCCTTCCAGTCTGATGTCCTGGTGCCTGCCTTCCAGTCTGATGTCCTAGTGCCTGCCTTCCAGTCTGATGTCCTGGTGCCTACCTTCCAGTCCAATGTCTCGGTGTCTGCTTTCCAGTCTGATGTGCCCGCTGTCCAGTCTGATGTGCCCGCTGTCCAGTCTGATGTGCCCGCCTTCCAGTCCGATGTGCCCGCCTTCCAGTCCGATGTGTCTGCCTTCCAGTCCGATATGTCTGCCTTCCGGTCTGATGTGCCTGCCTTCCAGTCCGATGTGCCTGCCTTGCAGTCTAATGTCCCTGCCTTCCAGTTTGATGTGCCTGCCTTCCAGTCCGATATGCCTGCCTTCATATCTGATGTGCCTGCCTTCCAGTCTGATGTGCTTGCCTTCCAGTCTGATGTGCTTGCCTTCCAGTCTGATGTGCCTGCCTTGCAGTCTGAGGTGCTTGCCTTCCAGTCTGATATGCCTGCCTTCATCTGATGTCTCGATGCCTGCCTTCCATTCCGATGTGCCCGCTGTCCAGTCTGATATGCCTGCCTTCCAGTCTGATTTGCCTGCCTTCCAGTCTGATTTGCCTGCCTTCCAGTCCAATGTGAATGCCTTCCAGTCCAATGTGAATGCCTTCCAGTATGATATGCCTGCCTTCCAGTCTAATATGCCTGCCTTTATCTGATGTCTCGGTGCCTGTCTTCCAGTCTGATGTGCCTGTCTTCCAGTCTGATGTGCCTGTCTTCCAGTCTGATGTGCCTGCCTTCCAGTCTGATATGCCTGCCTTCCAGTCTGATGTCTCAGTACCTGCCTTCCAGTCTGATGTGCCTGCTGTCCAGTCTGATGTGCCTGCCTTCCAGTCTAATATGCCTGCCTTTATCTGATGTCTCGGTGCCTGTCTTCCAGTCTGATATGCCTGTCTTCCAGTCTGATGTGCCTGCCTTCCAGTCTGATGTCTCGGTGCCTGCCTTCCAGTCTGATGTGCCTGCTGTCCAGTCTGATGTGCCTGCTGTTCAGTCTGATGTGCCTGCCTTCCAGTCTGATGTGCCTGCTTTCCAGTCCGATGTGCCTGCCTTCCAGTCCGATGTGCCTGCCTTCCAGTCCGACGTGCCTGCCTTCCAGTCCAATGTGCCTGCCTTCCAGTCTGATGTGCTCCCTGTCCAGTCTGTTGTGCCTGCCTTCCAGTCCGATGTGCCTGCCTTCCAGTCTGATGTGCTCCCTGTCCAGTCTGTTGTGCCTGCCTTCCAGTCCGATGTGCCTGCCTTCCAGTCCGATGTGCCTGCCTTCCAGTCTGATGTGCCTGTCTTCCAGTCTGATGACCTGGTGCCTGCCTTCTAGTCTGATGTGCCTGCGTTCCAGTCTGATGTGCTTGCCTTCCAGTCTGTCTCGGTGCCTGCCTTCCAGTCTGATTTGCCTGCCTTCCAGTCTATTGTGCCTGCCTTCCAGTCTGATGTCTCAGTGCCTGCCTTCCAGTCTGATGTCTCAGTGCCTGCCTTCCAGTCTGATGTGCTCCCTGTCCAGTCCGATGTGCCTGCCTTCCAGTCTGATGTGCCTGCCTTCCAGTCTGATGTGCCTGCCTTCCAGTCTGATGTCCTGGTGCCTGCCTTCCAGTCTGTTGTGCCTGCCTTCCAGTCCGATGTGCCTGCCTTCCAGTCCGACTTGCCTGCTTTCCAGTCTGATGTGCCTGCCTTCCAGTCTGTTGTGCCTGCCTTCCAGTCCGATGTGCCTGTCTTCCAGTCTGATGTGCCTGTCTTCCAGTCTGATGTGCCTGCCTTCCAGTCTGATATGCCTGCCTTCCAGTCTGATGTCTCAGTACCTGCCTTCCAGTCTGATGTGCCTGCTGTCCAGTCTGATGTGCCTGCCTTCCAGTCTAATATGCCTGCCTTTATCTGATGTCTCGGTGCCTGTCTTCCAGTCTGATGTGCCTGTCTTCCAGTCTGATGTGCCTGTCTTCCAGTCTGATGTGCCTGCCTTCCAGTCTGATGTCTCGGTGACTGCCTTCCAGTCTGATGTGCCTGCCTTCCAGTCCGATGTGCCTGCTTTCCAGTCCGATGTGCCTGCCTTCCAGTCCGACGTGCCTGCCTTCCAGTCTGACGTGCCTGCCTTCCAGTCTGACGTGCCTGCCTTCCAGTCCAATGTGCCTGCCTTCCAGTCTGATGTGCTCCCTGTCCAGTCCAATGTGCCTGCCTTCCAGTCCAATGTGCCTGCCTTCCAGTCTGATGTGCTCCCTGTCCAGTCTGTTGTGCCTGCCTTCCAGTCCGATGTGCCTGCCTTCCAGTCTGATGTGCTCCCTGTCCAGTCTGTTGTGCCTGCCTTCCAGTCCGATGTGCCTGCCTTCCAGTCTGATGTGCCTGTCTTCCAGTCTGATGTCCTGGTGCCTGCCTTCCAGTCTGATGTGCCTGCGTTCCAGTCTGATGTGCTTGCCTTCCAGTCTGTCTCGGTGCCCGCCTTCCAGTCTGATGTGCCTGCCTTCCAGTCTGATGTGCCTGCCTTCCAGTCTGATGTGCTCCCTGTCCAGTCTGTTGTGCCTGCCTTCCAGTCCGATGTGCCTGCCTTCCAGTCCGATGTGCCTGCCTTCCAGTCCGATGTGCCTGTCTTCCAGTCTGATGTCCTGGTGCCTGCCTTCCAGTCTGATGTGCCTGCGTTCCAGTCTGATGTGCTTGCCTTCCAGTCTGTCTCGGTGCCTGCCTTCCAGTCTGATGTGCCTGCCTTCCAGTCTGATGTGCCTGCCTTCCAGTCTGATGTGCTCCCTGTCCAGTCTGTTGTGCCTGCCTTCCAGTCCGATGTGCCTGCCTTCCAGTCTGATGTGCCTGCCTTCCAGTCTGATGTCCTGGTGCCTGCCTTCCAGTCTGATGTGCCTGCCTTCCAGTCTGATGTGCCTGCCTTCCAGTCTGATGTGCTTGCCTTCCAGTCTGATGTCTCGGTGCCTGCTTTCCAGTCTGATATGCCTGCCTTCCAGTCTGATATGCCTGCCTTCCAGTCTGATGTGCCTGTTTTCCAGTCTGATGTCTCGGTGCCTGTCTTCCAGTCTGATGTGCCTGTCTTCCAGTCTGATGTGCCTGTCTTCCAGTCTGATGTGCCTGCCTTCCAGTCTGATATGCCTGCCTTCCAGTCTGATGTCTCGGTGCCTGCCTTCCAGTCTGATGTGCCTGCCTTCCAGTCTGATGTGCTTGCCTTCCAGTCTGATGTGCCTGCCTTCCAGTCTGATATGCCTGCCTTCCAGTCTGATGTCTCGGTGCCTGCCTTCCTGTCTGATGTCTCGGTGCCTGCCTTCCAGTCTGATGTGCCTGCTTTCCAGTCTGATATGCCTGCCTTCCAGTCTGATGTGCCTGCCTTCCAGTCTGATGTGCCTGCCTTCCAGTCTGATGTGCCTGCCTTCCAGTCTGATATGCCTGCCTTCCAGTCTGATATGCCTGCCTTCCAGTCCGATGTGCCTGCCTTCCAGTCTGATGTCTCGGTGCCTGCCTTCCAGTCTGATGTGCCTGCTTTCCAGTCTGATATGCCTGCCTTCCAGTCCGATGTGCCTGCCTTCCAGTCCGATGTGCCTGCCTTCCAGTCTGATGTGCCTGCCTTCCAGTCCGATGTCCCTGCCTTCCAGTCTGATATGCCTGCCTTCCAGTCTGATGTCCTGGTGCCTGCCTTCCAGTCTGATGTGCCTGCCTTCCAGTCTTATGTGTCTGCCTTCCAGTCTGATGTGCTTGCCTTCCAGTCTGATGTCTCTGTGCCTGCCTTCCAGTCTGATGTGCCTGCTTTCCAGTCTGATATTCCTGCCTTCCAGTTTGATATGCCTGCCTTCCAGTTTGATATGCCTGCCTTCCAGTCCGATGTGCCTGCCTTCCAGTCTGATGTGCCTGCCTTCCAGTCTGATATGCCTGCCTTCCAGTCTGATGTGCCTGCCTTCCAGTCTGATGTCTCGGTGCCTGTCTTCCAGTCTGATGTGCCTGTCTTCCAGTCTGATGTGCCTGTCTTCCAGTCTGATGTGCCTGCCTTCCAGTGTGATATGCCTGCCTTCCAGTCTGATGTCTTGGTGCCTCCCTTCCAGTCTGATGTGCCTGCCTTCCAGTCTGATGTGCCTGCCTTCCAGTCTGATGTGCTTGCCTTCCAGTCTGATGTGCCTGCCTTCCAGTCTGATGTGCCTGCCTTCCAGTCTGATATGCCTGCCTTCCAGTCTGATGTCTCGGTGCCTGCCTTCCAGTCTGATGTGCCTGCTTTCCAGTCTGATATGCCTGCCTTCCAGTCTGATGTGCCTGCCTTCCAGTCTGATGTCTCGGTGCCTGCCTTCCAGTCTGATGTGCCTGCTTTCCAGTCTGATATGCCTGCCTTCCAGTCCGATGTGCCTGCCTTCCAGTCCGATGTGCCTGCCTCCCAGTCTGATGTGCCTGCCTTCCAGTCTGATGTCTCGGTGCCTGCCTTCCAGTCTGATGTGCCTGCTTTCCAGTCTGATATGCCTGCCTTCCAGTCTGATATGCTTGCCTTCCAGTCCGATGTGCCTGCCTTCCAGTCTGATGTGCCTGCCTTCCAGTCTGATGTGCTTGCCTTTCAGTCTGATGTGCTTGCCTTCCAGTCTGATGTGCCTGCCTTCCAGTCTGATGTCTCGGTGCCTGCCTTCCAGTCTGATGTGCCTGCTTTCCAGTCTGATATGCCTGCTTTCCAGTCTGATATGCCTGCCTTCCAGTCTGATATGCTTGCCTTCCAGTCCGATGTGCCTGCCTTCCAGTCTGATGTGCCTGCCTTCCAGTCTGATGTGCTTGCCTTTCAGTCTGATGTGCTTGCCTTCCAGTCTGATATGACTGCCTTCCAGTCTGATGTGCCTGTCTTCCAGTCTGATGTGCCTGCCTTCCAGTCTGATATGCCTGCTTTCCAGTCTGATATGCCTGCTTTCCAGTCTGATATGCCTGCCTTCCAGTCTGATGTGCCTGCCTTCCAGTCCGATGTGCCTGCCTTCCAGTCTGATATGCCTGCCTTCCAGTCTGATATCTCGGTGCCTGTCTTCCAGTCTGATGTGCCTGCCTTCCAGTCTGATGTGCTTGCTTTCCAGTCTGATGTTCTTGCCTTCCAGTCTGATGTTCCTGCCTTCCAGTCTGATGTGCCTGTCTTCCAGTCTGATATGCCTGCCTTCCAGTCTGAAGTCTCGGTGCCTGCCTTCCAGTCTGATGTGCCTGCCTTCCAGTCTGCTGTGCCTGCCTTCCAGTCTGATGTGCCTGCCTTCCAGTCTGATATGCCTGCCTTCCAGTCTGATGTGCCTGCCTTCCAGTCTGATGTCTCGGTGCCTGTCTTCCAGTCTGATGTGCCTGCCTTCCAGTCTGTTATGCCTGCCTTCCAGTCTGATGTCTCGGTGCCTGCCTTCCAGTCTGATGTGCCTGCCTTCCAGTCTGATTTCTCGGTGCCTGCCTTCCAGTCTGATGTGCCTGCCTTCCAGTCCGATGTGCCTGCCTTCCAGTCCGATGTGCCTGCCTTCCAGTCTGATATGCCTGCCTTCCAGTCTGATGTCCTGTGCCTGTCTTCCAGTCTGATGTGCCTGTCTTCCAGTCTGATGTGCCCACTGTCCAGTCTGATGTACCTACTTTCCAGTCCGATGTGCCTGCTTTCCAGTCCGATGTGCCTGCTTTCCAGTCTGATATGCTTGCCTTCCAGTCTGATATGATTGCCTTCCAGTCTGATATGCCTGCCTTCCAGTCCAATATGCCTGCCTTCCAGTCCAATATGCCTGCCTTCCAGTCTGATGTGCCTGTCTTCCAGTCTGATGTGCCTGCCTTCCAGTCTGTTATGCCTGCCTTCCAGTCTGATGTCTCAGTGCCTGCCTTCCAGTCTGATGTGCCTGCCTTCCAGTCTGATGTGCTTGCCTTCCAGTCTGATGTTCTTGCCTTCCAGTCTGATGTGCCTGCCTTCCAGTCTGATATGCCTGCCTTCCAGTCTGATGTGCTTGCTTTCCAGTCTGATATGCCTGCCTTCCAGTCTGATGTGCCTGCCTTCCAGTCTGATGTGCCTGCCTTCCAGTCCGATGTGCCTGCCTTCCAGTCTGATGTCCTGGTGCCCGCTGTCCAGTCTGATGTGCCCGCTGTCCAGTCTGATGTGCCCGCTGTCCAGTCTGATGTGCCTACTTTCCAGTCTGGTGTGCCTACTTTCCAGTCTGATGTGCCTACTTTCCAGTCCGATGTGCCTGCTTTCCAGTCCGATGTGCCTGCTTTCCAGTCCGATATGCTTGCCTTCCAGTCCGATATGCTTGCCTTCCAGTCTGATATGCTTGCCTTCCAGTCTGATATGCCTGCCTTCCAGTCCAATATGCCTGCCTTCCAGTCCGATGTGCCTGCCTTCCAGTCTGATATGCCTGCCTTCCAGTCTGATGTCCTGATGCCTGTCTTCCAGTCCGATGTTCCTGCCTTACAGTCTGATGTCCTGGTGCCTGCCTTCCAGTCCGATGTCTCGGTGCCTGCCTTCTAGTCTGATATGCCCACTTTCCAGTCTGATGTGCCCGCTTTCCAGTCTGATGTCCTGGTACCTGCCTTTCAGTTTGATGTCCTGGTGCCTGCCTTCCAGTCTGATGTCTCGGTGCCTGCCCTCCTGCCTGATGTCTCGATGCCTGCCCTCCAGCCTGATGTCTCGATGCCTGCCCTCCAGCCTGATGTCTCGGTGCCTGCCCTCCAGCCTGATGTCTCGGTGCCTGCCCTCCAGCCTGATGTCTCGGTGCTTGCCCTCCAGCCTGATGTCTAATGCCTGCCCTCCAGCCTGATGTCTCGGTGCCTGCCCTCCAGCCTGATGTCTCAGTGCCTGCCTTCCAGTCTGATGTGCCTGCCTTCCAGTCTGATGTGCCTGCCTTCCAGTCTGATGTCCTGGTGCCTGCCTTCCAGTCCGATGTCTCGGTGCCTGCTTTCCAGTCTGATGTGCCCATTTTCCAGTCCAATGTGCCTGCCATCCAGTCTGATATGCCTGCCTTCCAGGCTGATGTCCTGGTGCCTTCCAGTCTGAAGTCCTGGTGGCTTCCAGTCTGATGTCCTGGTAGCTTCCAGTCTGATGTCCTGGTAGCTTCCAGTCTGATGTCCTGGTGGCTTCCAGTCTGATGTCCTGGTGGCTTCCAGTCTGATATCCTGGTGCCTTCTAGTCTGATGTCCTTGGTGCCTGCCTTCCAGCCTGATGTCTTGATGCCTGTCTTCCAGTCCAATGTCTCGTGCCTGCTTTCTAGTCTGATGTGCCCGCTTTCCAGTCCGATGTGCCTGCCTTCCAGGCTGATGTCCTGGTGCCTTCCAGTCTGATGTCCTGGTGGCTTCCAGTCTGATGTCCTGGTGCCTTCCAGCCTGATGTCTTGGTGCCTGCCTTCCAGTCTGATGTCTTGGTGCCTGCCTTCCAGCCTGATGTCTCGATGCCTGCCTTCCAGCCTGATGTCTCGATGCCTGCCTTCCAGCCTGATGTCTCGATGCCTGCCTTCCAACCTGATGTCTCGGTGCCTGCCTTCCAGCCTGATGTCTCGGTGCCTGCCTTCCAGCCTGGTGTCTCAGTGCCTGCCTTCCAGCCTGATGTCTTGGTGCCTGCCTTCCAGTCTGACGTTCCCGCTTTCCAGTCTGACGTGCCCACTTTCCAGTCTGATGTCCTGGTGCCTGCCTTCCAACCTGATGTCTTGGTGCCTGCCTTCCAGCCTGATGTCTCGGTGCCTGCCTTCCAGCCTGATGTCTGGCTGCCTGCCTTTCAGCATAATGTCTCGGTGTCTTCCTTTTAGACTGATGTCTCGGTGTCTGCCTTTCAGCCTGATGTGCCCGCATTCCAGTCTGATGTGCCCGCATTTCAGTCTGATGTGCCCACTTTCCAGTCTGATGTGCCCACCTTCCAGTCTGATGTGCCTGCCTTCCAGTCTGATGTGCCTGCCTTCCAGTCTGATGTCTCGTGCCTGCCTTCCAGCCTAATGTCTCGTTACCTGCCTTCTAGCCTGATGTCTTGATGCCTGCCTTCCAGTCTGATGTGCCTGCTTTCCAGTCTGATGTGCCCGCTTTCCAGTCTGATGTGCCCGCTTTCCAGCCTGATGTCTCGGTGCCTGCCTTCCAGCCTGATGTCTCGTGCCTGCCTTTCAGCCTGATATCTTGATATTGATGTCCCAGTCTGTTAAACCAATGCCCGTTACTCTGCTTGCCAAGCCAGTGCCTGTTATACAGCTTGCCAGTAAGGAGCCTGCTGCCCAGCTCAATGACCCAGAGCCCACTGTCTGCCCGGAGGTGCCCGCTGTCTGCCCGGAGGTGCCCGCTGTCTGCCCAGATGTGCCTGATGACCAGCCTAAAGTACTCTCTTCCACTGCTCTGCTCGATGCCATAGACTATGAACAATTAAAACTAGTTGGAGCGTCCGGAGGCCACTCCTTTAGAGGGGGTTACGGTCAGGAAAGGATCCGTCCACTGGTAAGATCTATCATTTGGCGTGACTTCTGAGGTCCACCAGTAGGTGTCTCCTGAGAGTTTGGAACTGTCAGGGGAGTCTTTCCCTGCTGGTGTTATGTCATCGTTGGGCCGCAGTACTGATGCCCACCAACGGATGGATCCTGGCAGTATGGAGCAGACAACACTTCCTGCGCTCAGATGTTACGTGAGGACAATTACTGGCAGCCTCATAAATACCCAGCAAGCCCTCACATGCTTGCCTTGGTATCTTCCTCCCTGCGCCCTGACCTCACTGCCTGTTATCCTGACCTTGAGCCTGCATCTGACCTGACCTGACCTGTCCTGATCTGATCCGATCCCTATCCCGAGCCCATCCTGGACCTGTCCCTCCTGTTACCTGATTACCTTGGATCCCTGCCCTGCAGTCTATCCATCCATTCTCTCCCTGTCCTGTTGGTTTCCTGTCCTTACCCATCTACTGACCTTGTGTATGACCTCGGCCTGGCTTTTGTTTACGATTCCGGTATCTCCCATTTATTTGTATATACTATTTGTTGTTTGTGGGTCTGTGGTTGGTTGTGCACTGTTTATATTCACTTACTTGCCACCTATTTAAATAAACACCATTATCATTCACTTACATGCGTTTCTGGTTTCCTCTGTGCAGTCCACATAGTCTGGTCTACTAATTTCCTGATAAACGGTTTTTACAAAGCTTGACTTGAGAGGGGCATACAATCTCATGAGGATTAAGGAGGGTGACGAGTGGAAAACTGCATTTAATACCAGAACAGTCCTATATGAGTACCTCGTAATGCCTTTTGGCCTTTGTAACGCCCCGGCAGTTTTCCAGGAATTTATTAACGATGTCCTCCGAGATTTTTGCAGTTATGTGTGGTGGTTTATCTCATATTTTCCAAGTCCCTGGAGAGCCACCACACAGATGTCTGTTGTGTGCTTCAGAAACTAAGAGAGAACAATCTCTATTGTAAAATGGAGAAGTGCGAATTTCATCGTGAACAGGTTAAATTCCTGGGCTATGTAATTTCCACTGCTGGTTTTTCGATGGACCCAGAGAAACTTTCAGCAATCCTACAGTGGCCCCGACCCATGGGCTTACGTCCTCTGCAGCGTTTTCTTGGCTTTGCCAACTATTATCGGAAGTTTATTTGTAACTTCTCGTCTCTGGTCAAAGCCCTTGACTGATATGACCAGAGAGGACGGTAACCCACAGAGTTGGTCCCTGGAATCCATTAAGGCCTTTGAGAGTCTCAAGGCTGCCTTTTGTTTCTGCTCCTGTGTTGGCACATCCTGATCCTACGTTACATTTTATCCTTGAGGTTAATGCTTCTGAGACTGGAGTTGGCGCCCTTCTGTCTCAACGTCCTACCTCTGAGAGTGCTATGCATCCTTGTGGCTACTTTTCCAAGAAATTGTCACCTGCGGAGTGCAATTACGAGATTGGTGACAGAGCTGTTATGCCGCGTACACACGATCGGAATTCAGCCAGCAAAAGACTGATGAGAGCCTTTGGTCGGAAAATGCGACCGTTTGTATGCTCCATCGGACTTTTGCTGGCCGAATTTCCGCCAGCAAAAGATTGAGAGCATGTTCTCAATTCTTCCGATGGAAAAAGTTTCTATCGGAAATTCCGTTCGTGTGGATGCAATTCCGACACGCAAAAACCCACGCATGCTCAGAATCAAGTACGAGACGGAGCCGCTCAGTCTGGTAAAATGACCATTCGTAATGGAGATGGCACATTCGTCACACTGCAAATTTTTAAATCTTTCAATGCAGCGCATTTTCTTCTTATTTATAATGCTAGAAGAATGAAGTTGTTTTGCTGCTCATATTCACACAAACTGATTTCTTGATTTCTCGTGATCTCCTGAATAATCTTTATTGTTTTTCAAGCCAGCTCTCCCTAATAATGTTTAGAATTAATTTTTATAGTCTTTTTTTTTTTTTTAATATCAAGATCTCCTGTTTTTTTTTGTTGTTTGTAAATTATTTTATAGTGATCTCCATTTCTTTTTTGTATGTCACGTTTCCACAACACCATTATTATCTTGTATTTGTAAATCTCAAGGAGGTTGGTTGGTGTCCCTTGTTAATTTGACATTGTAATTTTTTAAATGTACCTGCCTACTCACAAACAAACTGTCCTTTTTGAAGTAAAACACATAGGCAAGTATTTCTGCAAACAAAATATCCATTTATTCTGGGTCATAACAAAATAAAGAGGAAGGCAACGCTGGAGAAACTGGTGAAATTTGCCAAGCCTTTGTACCCCAGGGCAGACATCAATAATTTTACAGTCAAAATTGGTGGCCTGATGAGTCCTTATAATAGTGAGCACAATCCGGTCCAGGATTACAAGAGATCAGGAACAGCAGCAGCAGCAGATGACATATCTGTCCCCAGGCTGTGGTCATACAACAGCCTGCATCTTTTGCCAGACCAGACTGAACCCAGGCCATCACTCTCTGGTCTTCCTTAGATGCTTCCTTCCAGGATGTGGCTGTGGTGTTGGAGATGTGGCAGGAGGTGGAGGAGGAGGACCATGGTTCAACTAACAAATGTGGCTTTGACTTTTGAGTTGGCCCCTCAACCCCTTATTTAGGGCTTGTGACATTACTTCCTCAAATAAGAGGCATTGGCCCTCCTCCGTTTCCAGCATTTTGCAGGCTGTAATGTATGCAAAGTCCTCTTGAACACTGTGGGGGGTTCTGAGGGCTGCAGTAGCCTTCAGAAATAGGCCATTTGCTGCCTCCTTCACGTTACTCCTCTTCCTGCCACTTTTTGGTGGAAGGCAGAGGGGAGGGACCTGCGATTCTGGCAGGCTACTGGGCCCGGCCACCTCCTGGCTGCCACTTTCCACGGCCTGGCTGAGGCTTTCCTGTGTATGAAAAAGGGACATCGTTTTAGTTTTTGGTTCATCAATCACACACAATTTTCATCTCACAACTGTTGCAAATTTAATGTTAATAAATAGAAATGACTATCATTCTGACCCCAGCATTTTTCATTCTTGTCCCAATCATTTGTGGCCACTACTGTCTATTGATATGTAAAACACTTTGTGAAATCAGAAATTAGTTATCAAAACTAACATATATTTCACATCATTAATTTGACAACCAGAAATATTTTGAAGAATGCTATACCTGGCTCAAGCTGGGCTCCTCCACATGTTGCTGCCTGGAAGGCCCAGGTTGGACATCAGAAGCCTCAGCTGGGGGGGAAGGAAGTGTGAAAGGAAGACTGGAGAGTGCTGGCCTGGGTTCATTCTGGCCTGCCAGAAAATGCAGTCTGTCATGTACCACAGCCTGGGGACATAAATGTCATCTGCTGTAGCACCTGATCTCAGGGAATCCTGGACCTTCTTGAGCTCCCTATTATAAGTGCTCCTCATGCCACTAAATAGGGCCTTGAAATAGGGGATCACCGGCTTCACAAATTCCACCAATTGATCCAGCGCTGCCTTCCTCTTTGGTTTATTGTTATAAAAGGGGTGGTTTACCTGCCACAGACAGGGCAGCTCCTTGTACATATCAATGAATATGGGGATAAAGTCCTCATTGTTGAATAGATCCATTTTCTCTGCAAGACACAACACAAGACAAACCCTAATGTCAGGCTAAACTCTCCTAATCTTTACCCAATATAGGCCTCAATCTATAAGCAGTATAGGCCACTGATGCACCAACTTAAAATTGTACCTTCGTTATAACGATTGGCGCTTCCACTACACCTTACTCCGCTCACCGATCATATGTATGACGCATGCGTGTTATGCTTTTTTTTACACTGCGCATGTGTGAAACTCTGCCCTCGTGGCTCGCCCCTGATGTTCTTTCGAGAATATTCTCTTTCATCGCAGTGGGAGAGGAACATGGCGGAGACACATCAGGTGCCTAATAGCAGTAACAAGGAGGAAAGCCCAGAGGAAGAAACATCCCGATCCAGGAGGAGGAGATTTAAGGCCTCAAATATGACCTTTGAAGAGATGGTGGAGATGGTGGACATATTGAAGAGGGCAGACTATGATGGGAAGTATGGACCGTACCTAAACCCAAATGTGAGAAAGGCCAAGATCATGACTAAAGTTGTGAAGATATGTAAATAATGGTAACCAAGCAAATAATCGCGCCCTCCCTGGGTTCCCACCACTGCGCTAAAAAGATGTGTATATCAAAGTGTATATGAAAGTGTATGAACTCAAAAGCTGCCACGTTAAAAATAAATACTGTAAATTATATTAACTTGCAAACTGAAGAAAATTAACATAAGCGGCGCTAACAGTGACACTATAATGTGATAAAGTGACCATGCGTTTAACCAATAAAAATTTGTAGTATCACAAAAAATCACAAAAGAAATCACCCTGTGTCAATAAAACAAAAGCATAAAGTCCATAGGTAGATGAACACCGTGAATGATGTGCAGGTTTCTTAAAGTATTCACCGAATCACACGTGTCAGTGATTCCTCTCCCTTCAGATTCAAAACTCACCGGACAATAATGCCTCACACTCTCGTGTTTTGGCAAATAAGCGTGATAAACCTTACACACAGGTTTAAATGAGTGATCCAATTTCCACTCGCTAATCCTCGCTACTCGGGCTTGGATCCCCGCTCTCTGACTCAATCCAGCGCGTCCTCCGTCACACGCTGTTTCAGATGGATGCCGTACAGCCACGCCCCGACATGTTTCATCATACCTGACTTACTCATGGGATTGGCTGTACGGTAGGGCACCTCCTCCTCTTATACGTCAGCTCCGGCTAACGGATATGTAACTATCAGCTCCGCTCACCAGGTGTCCCCGCAGCCGCAATACATCTCGTATTGAGTCGATCAGAGTCTACAGGAGAGGCAAATACATCTGAACACACATTTCTGAATATTACATCAGTATCGCCATATCCCGTTATCAGTGATATGCGCTGGATATCATCAAATTAATTCAAATTAAACAATAAAATTTACAAATGATAAAATACAAATGATAAATGATATGCGCCGGTAAGTGACTGGACTAATCGGTTCTTTATTAGATTGCTATAGATTCATTTACATTTTGAGATATATGTATTTTATCATTGTAAATTTTATTGTTTAATTTTAATTAATTTGATGATATCCGGCGCATATCACTGATAAGGGGATATGGCGATACTGATGTAATATTCAGAAATGTGTGTTCAGATGTATTTGCCTCTCCTGTAGACTCTGATCGACTCAATACGAGATGTATTGTGGCTGCGGGGACACCTGGTGAGCGGAGCTGATAGTTACGTATCCGTTAGCCGGAGCTGACGTAAGGGGTATAAGAGGAGGAGGTGCCGTACCGTACAGCCAATCCCATGAGTAAGTCAGGTATGACGAAACATGTTGGGGCGTGGCTGTACGGCATCCATCTGAAACAGCGTGTGACAGAGGACGCGCTGGATTGAGTCAGAGAGCGGGGATCCAAGCCTGAGTAGCGAGGATTAGCGAGTGGTGGTGAGAACTTCATCCGCACACCTCGGGTCCGCCGTGACCATTAATGCATCTGGTGTTGGGCGTTTACACAGGAGTATTTGATGTGATGTTGCTGTGAAGTTTGCTCGTTTAAAGAGATTTTATGTGAATGTAATGTTTGAAGTGCACACAGTGATTATTAAATCTGGTTTTACATTATTACACTATCAGTGCATTTTTCATTTACATGTGGATTGAATTGATACATACATGGATGGAAATTGGATCACTTGTTTAAACCTCTGTGTAAGGTTTATCACGCTTATTTGCCAAAACACGAAAGTGTGAGGCATTATTGTCCGGTGAGTTTTGAATCTGAAGGGAGAGGAATCACTGACATGTGTGATTTGGTGAATACTTTAAGAAACCTGCACATCATTCACAGTGTTCATCTACCTATGGACTTTATGCTTTTGTTTTATTGACACAGGGTGATTTCTTTTGTGATTTTTTTTGTGATACTACAAATTTTTATTGGTTAAATGCATGGTCACTTTATCACATTATAGTGTCATTGTTAGCGCCGCTTATATTAATTTTCTTCAGTTTGCAAGTTAATATAATTTAAAGTTGTGAAGAGTCTGCGCCGGAATTTTGGGGTGCGACGATCCAAGGAGCAATTGAGGAAACGCTGGTCGGACCTCAAATTAAGGGAGCAGGATCAGTATAGAAGGATCAAGAAAGTGCTTCTAAAAAGTAAGTACTTGTCATGTGTTCCTATTCTTATTATTACTTGCATGCTCCTCCATGTGCTTTTCTTTACTGTTGTACAGTTTAAAATGGCTACTTTCATGTTCGTGGGCACAGTAATCGGTCCTAGTAAACATTGTTCGTTTGCCAACTAAATACAATGTTTTTGCCAGATACAGGGTTAACTACATTTGGTCATGATAATTTGTATAAAAAGAAGTTTATGACATTGTTGTCTAGATGTCTTTGAAACTAGAATGAATTGCAAACTTGATTCAGTGGAATGTAAGGAGAGGGCACTCAGCAGCTGTTTACACATCTGGACTCTGGAGCACTAGTGTGGGACACTAGAGTACATTTTTTAGGGTGACCCACACAGGTGCCCTAGTGGATACTTGTGGTGTCTCCATGTGTGAAACGTGTCCAAAAAAGGTAAGTATTCCAGCTTGGTTAAGAGAATTAATCATGTCTTCAACTTGGAACTCTGCCCAAACAGAAAATTGTACACCACTTCCAAGCAATGTTTCACATTCATATTTCTGTCCACAAATATCTGTGAACTAAGTATACCTTTTGTTTCATTCTCATAGGGGAAAAAAAACTTGCTCCGTCAGAGGACACCAGCAACACCACACCTCAGGAAGAAGGGGAGCAGAGTATTGTGGTACCTCAGGATGTGGAGGAAGGAGAGGTGGAAGAAGTGCTCGAATTTGGCACCACAACAGGTCAGCGTCGGACACCACAGATTCAGGTAATAGATGTATGCCTGCATATTTTTAATATATGGTGTATATTTTTATTTTAGGTGATGTTCAGGTTGTGGTACCAAAATCCAGTCGTTTCACCAGTGACAGTGCACAATGCCTGATCTAGGAAATCATGTTTTGTAGTCATGATTTGGACCTTATCAAAGAAAAAACCAAGGAGATTGAACAAAGACTGAAGAACATGATTAATGTACTAGGGAGAATCTAAATCCTAAAAAGATTCCTGGATTTTTTTACATTTTTTTCAAAAAAATGTATCTAAAGTTTTAATACAGTTTAAAAGCCAAATTTGGAAGATGCACACAGTGTGTCAACATGTGCTATCTGCCATCAGGAGATTTCAATGTACGTTTTTTGTGGGTGCAACCCCTTCCTCCCAACTCTAGTAGGTGAGAGGAAGTGGTTGCACCCCCAAAACACATCCATTGATCCCCATGATGGGAGATAGCATATGTTGACATTAGGTATGGGATCAGAAAGGAAATCCCCATTTTGACTCACAATTTTTGTGCATCTTCTAAATTTGGCTTTTACAGGGGTGACTTCACCCCATCTGATGAAGGCAAGATCAAGACCTTTTTCACACTATAAAATGTCCGATATTGCCTTCTTTTTTGCAATGTTGAACTTTGTAAGTTCCAGAGTTGTGTATGTTATGTTTGGAAACATGCCTGTTTCTGTATTTTTGAAAAAAATTCAGGGTAAAATATATTGAAAAAAAAATGTGTTCTTTTTACCACCAAATGTTTTATAAAACGCACATGTGAATGTGCACGGAGTAAAAGGCTTTCTACTCAACAATGTGTGGCTTCTTCTTTCAATGCTAAATAACACTTTTTGTATTAAGTTGGTGTTTACAGTGACAATGGGTGTTATTTAAATAATGTGAAAACCACTTGGCACTACAAGTGCACTTAGGAGAACCTAGGAAACAGATAAAAGATTGTAAGCTCTAACGAGCAGGGCCCTCTGATTCCTCCTGTATTGAATTGTATTGTACTTGTACTGTCTGCCCTAATGTTGTAAAGCGCTGCGTAAACTGTCGGCGCTATATAAATCCTGTATAATAATAATAATAATAAAACAAACACAAGCAGTAAATCCAAATCAAGATTTTATCATATCAATTTTTAGCTTAGTTAAAAAATATTTTCAAATTAGGTGGCATAGCAATGGCCCTCCTACCCGTAAAATCTTCCACATATTTTTCACGCACTTCACAGGCGCTTTGGGGGGGAAAGCCAGGACGGGCAGCTTCCAGGGCCATCAGTGTTGGTTCCCGAAGTCCAGCCTCAGGCCCAACTGAGGCTATATAATTTGGAGTATTTCTTTTTAAAAAATTGTGCAGGATGCAGCAGCATAAAACAATGTGGTTCAGTTTGTACTCCGCCAGGTTGACAAACATTCTTGGCCAACATCAGTATAACATTGATTTTAATGCGTATTTAAAGACAAAAAAAATAAGCTCCACTTATCAGATCCCCCCCCCCCTCTGATTGCCCATTGTCCAAATTTTAGGGGGGGGGGTTCTAAATGAGTTTGTGAGCCCAAAAAAAGCCTCTGACACTGCATGAATTTGAGGACAACAATAACCTTTGTACACATTATAGGGGGTGTTTAGGGTAAAGCAGTACAATGGAGCTGACAAAATACATTGTTTAAGTGACTAGGCTATGTGTGTGTGGGCCCAGGATAGCATGTTGGGGAGGTTAGGGAAGGCAAATATGCATGTAGACCAAAAAAGTAGCATTAAAAGATTCAAGCATGCATGAGGACCAAGGGGACATTCACAGCATATTACAAACAGGGTAATTATGGAATGATGAAAGAAATACAAAACATTAGCATACATTAAATACATATAATGTGATGTTAAAGGATAAAACTTACCCTAATATAGTCCTTCTGCAGGACCTGAATGATGGCAGAACAGGTCTCTGGAATAATGATCCCCAGAGCCTGGGGGGAGGTGCCTGTAGAGAACTTGAAGTCCTGTAGACTTCTCCCCGTCGCCAAGTACTGCAAGGTGATGGTTTGCCTCATGCAGGTATCCTGCCTGCTAATATAAGGGGTGAGCAAAGCCAACAAGTGATGAAAAATGGGGTCTGTCATCCGGAGAAAATTCCTGAAATCATCAGGGTTATTCTCCTGGATCTCACGCAGCAGAGGCATATGAGAGAATTGGTCACGCTGGAGTAACCAATTCTTGGTCCATGAACTCCTCCCCACGCTGTTCATGGACTGGGCTTGGGTCAAAGTAAGAACCCCAACACCAAACCCCCGCACAGCACGAACTCTACGACGAGTACATACCCGCAACATGGCTTCAAAACGGTCGGCTGGTCAGAACGAACTAACCGAACGCACTGAAGAATAGCAAGGTCTGTGAAGAGCGAGCTGAAAATCAGAAACGAGCGGACAAGAACGCACTGAAAAACAGATACGAACTGACTACACGCACTGAAAACCAGATACAAACCCACAAACACAAACTGAACAGCAGTAAAACCATCTGAAAAAGCAGGAGTCTGAAAAGCGCGAATCGTCTCTCACCAAACTTCTACTAACACGAGATAAACACGAGATTAGCAGAAGGAGCCCAAAGGGTAGCGCAATGCCTATTGAACTTCCCTTTTCTAGTCCCGTTGTACGTGTTGTAAGTCACCGCGTTCTTGACGGTCAGAATTTGGTGTCACTGTGTGTATGCAAGACAGCTTAAGCGAAATCCCGTCGGAATTCCGTTTAAAAAACCATCAGAGCTTTTTCCGACCAAAATATCGATCGTGTGTACGCAGCATTAACGATCATTTTAGCCGTGAAAGAATAGAGACATCTCCTTGAAGGGGACCACTGTGCCGGTTCTCATTTTTACTGACCATAAGAATCTCACATTTTTGTCTGAGGCTAAACACCCCTCACCCAGAAGGGCACAATGGGCTCTTTTCTTGTCTAGTTTCAATTACATTGTCTTATTCTTACCCGGTACTAAGAATGTAAGGGCTGACGTTTTGTCACAACAATTTTCCTCCACTTCCAAGATGGAGTCGCTCCGGTTCCTGTGATTCCTCCTGATCGTATTCTGGCTACGGTACTTCTCCTTTGGGTGACAAAATTAAGGTCCATGCTCCTTCTGAGAAACCTTGTGTCTTCTGCTTTGTCCCAGAGTCTCTGTACTACCGTGCTCCAGACTTACCATTCTCCCAAGGCTGCTGGCCACCCTGGGAAGAATCAAGTCTTTTGGGCCATTTCTCATCAATCCGGGTGGCCTAGTCTATGTGCTAATGTAACTGCCTTTATAGCTGCCTGTTCTGTGTGTGCTCAGAGTAAGACTCCACGACACCTTCCAGTGGGCCTCCTACAACCCATACCCAATGGAGAGAGGCCCTGGACCCACCTGCCTATGGATTTAATTGTGGAGTTACCCAAATCCCAGGGCAACACAGTTATCCTTATGGTGGTTGACCGGTTCTCAAAAATGTCCCATTATATTCCACTTAAGAAGTTGCCCACTTCTAAGGAACTGGCTTCCATTTTTGCTCGGGAGATCTTTCGCTTACATGGGCTACCCAAGGTGATTGTCTCAGACAGGGGTAGTCAGTTTGTGTCCCGGTTCTGGTGAGCCTTTTGTGCACAGTTGGGAATTCAGCTTGCTTTCCCCTCTGCGTAGCACCCTCAGTCTAATGGGGCAGCAGAACAAGCCAATCAATCCTTGGAGCAATTCCTACATTGCTATATTTCTGACCATCATAACAACTGGTCAGACCTCTTACCGTGGGCGGAGTTTGTTCCCAATGGTGCCTTGAATTCTGCTTCCCGATTCTCCCCATTTATGGCAAACTGTGGTTTCCAACCTTCCATGTTGCCTGACTCGTTTGTTCCGCAGAGTATTCCTGCATTAGAGGAGCATCTCTGTGGTCTTCGTTCCACTTGGGCACAAGTCCAGGAGGCTTTGCGACATGCTAATGATAGGTACAGACTCCATGCTGACCACAGATGCCTGCCTGCGCCTTCCTACTAGGTTGGGGACAGGGTCTGGCTGTCATCTTGCAACCTCTGACTTCGTGTTCCTTCTCTGAAGTTCGCACCTCAGTTTATTGGGCCTTTCTGTATTCTTTGCAGGATTAACCCAGTGGCTTACGCATTAGACCTTCCTTCTAATATGCGTATCTCAAATGTATTTTATGTCTCCTTATTAAAACCTTTGGTCTGCAACTGCTTTACAACCTTAGTGCCTCGTCCTTACCCTGTACAGGTTGGGAACCATGAGGAGTATGAAGTACAGTCCATTGTTGACTCCCGTAGGTTCCGTGGGCACATACAGGACCTGGTGCATTGGAAAGGGTACGGTCCGGAGGAACGCTCTTGGGTCTCATCCTCGGATGTACATGCCCCTGTCCTCCTCTGTGATTTCCATAGACGTTTTCCCCTCAAGCCTGGTGGTCCTCCAAAGGGGGTGGAGTCATTGAGGAGGGGTACTGTCAGGGCTGGGCTCAGCCCTTCCTTCTCAAAGCTGGTTGCTCAGCTGTCAGCTAATTGCCAGCTCCTCTCCACAGTGACTCACCTGTTGATATCCTGCTCGTCATTCCTGCCTACTTAAGCCGTCTAGCCCAGATGATCTCTCCCTTCGCCTTGGTCACATCTCTAGAGACACTCTCTGTGTTCCTGTTAAGGACTTGCTTGGCTGACATTCCTTCTGGCTCCAGATCCTGCTTGCTGTTCTACTACTCTCATCTCTGGCTCCCTGATGTTTTGGCTTGTCTAACTAGCCGTTCCAGTTTCTGAACTCTGGCTATGTTTTGACTACATTTACTCTGTTTACCTTTTTATTATTATTATTAAACAAGTGTGATTTAACTATACTTCTGTCTCAGTCTGATTCATGGTTTGTGACACCGACAATACATTACAGTCGCGATCAGTTTTAAATGACTTTTTTTCCTTTAGAAATGTCATTTTGCTGTGGCATTGTTCTAAACACGGAAAAAATGCACTACTTTACAGGCATACTAAAGGCCCCCCACACCTGGCACGATATTTAAAGGAATATTTCATTTTTATTGTTTCACTTTAAGCATTATTAAAATTACTGCTCCTAAAAAAACGGCTGTTTTAAAAATGTATTTTGCATTGATACGTGTCCCCTGGGGCAGGACCCAGGTCCCCATACACTTTTTAAGGCAATAACTTGCATATAAGCCTTTAATATGAGCACTTTTGATCTTTCATGTTCATGTCCCATAGACTTTACTCTACTTTCACTTGTTCGTACAAATTACTTGTCTGTTCGCATCTTCTGGTGTGAACCAAACCGGGGGGAGGGGGGGTTGGGGTGTTCGGCTCATCCCTAGGCTGAAGGGGTGGGGGGTCAGCCTGTCAGTGCTCTGACCATACGTCACAAACTGCATCAAATTGGTCTGCATAGCTGTCATCCCAGAAGGAAGCCTCTTCTAAAGATAATGCACAAGAAAGCCCACAAACAGTTTGCTGAAGAAAAGCAGATTAAGGACATGGATTACTGGAACCATGTCCTGTGCACTGATGAGACCAAGATAAACTTATTTGGTTCAGACGGTGTCAAGCATGTGAGGCGGCAACCAGCTGAGGAGTACAAAGACAAGTGTGTGTTGCCTGCAGTTAAGCATGTTGGTTGTAGCGTCATGGTCTGGGGCTGCATGAGTGCTGTGACATACTGAAGCAGAGCATGATCCTCTCCTTTCGGAGACTGGGCCGCAGGGCAGTATTCCAACATAACAACCCAAAACACACCTCCAAGATGACCTCTGCCTTGCTAAAGAAGCTGAGGGTAAAGGTGTTGGACTGGTCAAGCATGTCTTCAGACTTAAACCTTATTGAGCATCTGTGGGGCATCCTCAAACAGAAGGTGGAGGAGCACAAGGTCTCTAACATCCACCAGCTCCGTGATGTCATCATGGAGGAGTGGAAAAGGACTCCAGTGGCAACCTGTGAAGCTCATTTTCAGCCAAGTGCCGTGATGCTGCACATATGATCAGTTATGTCACCAGTCATTGGCTGTTTTGACAGTTTGGTTGACAGCACAACCAATGGGAGTGTTAGCTTCCTGGCACGTGCCATAAATGAAACTGTTTTGTGGATGGGTTTACTTCCACTTTAAGGCAGTGCAGGAAAATAACGGTGGCCACACAAAATATTTACACTTTGGGCCCAATTTGGACATTTTCACTTAGGGGTGTATTCACTTTTGTTGCCAGTGGTTTAGACATTAATGACTGTGTGTTGTGTTATTTTGAGGGGACAGCAAATTTACACTGTTATACAAGCTGTACACTACTTTACATTGTTGCAAAGTGTCATTTCTTTAGTGTTGTCACATGAAAAGATATAATAAAATGATTAAAAAAATGTGAGGTTTATACTCGCTTTTGTGAGATACTGTGTATATATAGTTATAATTTATAGTTAAGGTCAAATCCAACGTGGTTAAAAGGGGTCAGATCGGGAAGGGGCTATTAATCAAACCCAAAGTAACTTACAACGTTGAATTCATCCTATGTGGTACTGATGGAGGGGGGGTCGTTGTGAATGTCTAGCATGGGAGCTGAGGTCATAGAGATCATTTAGAGTGTCAGGCACTCCCTGGTCATCTCTCGCCTCAATTATTGCAACTCCCTCCTCATTGGCTTACTTCTAAATAGGCTAATCCCCCTTCAGTCGATCATGAACGCTGTTGCCAGGCACGTTCACCTTACAAACCACTTGGTGTCTGCTACCCCTCTTTGCCAAATCCTTCATTGGCTGCCACTCAACCAACAAACCAAATGCAAGATACTAACAGAAACTTACAAAGCCATTCACAACCTGGCCCCCAGCTACAAAATACCAACCAAATTGTCCTCTTTGCTCCTCCCAAGACCTTCTGCTCTCTAGTTCCCTTGTCACCTCATCCCATGCTCGCCTCTAGGACTTTTTCCGAGCCTCTCCCATCCCCTGGAATGATCTACCCCAATCTGTCCGACTATCTCCTACTTTGTCTACTTTCAGACGATCCCTGAAAACTCATCTCTTCAGAGAAGCCTATCTGGCCCCCACCTAACAACAGTACATTTATTTTCTCCATCAGCACATCCCCCACAGTTATTACCTCTTGTATCTCTTGACCCTCCCTCTTAGATTGTAAGCTATAACAAGCAGGGCCCTCTGATTCCTACTGTATTAAAGTGTATTGCATTTGTACTGTCTACCCTCAAGTTGTAAAGCGCTGTGTAAACTGTCGGCACTATATAAATCCTGTATAATAATAATAATACTTGGTTATTACCCGCCTCATTTAAAGTCCCAACCTCCTTTTTTGTATTTAGGGATGGGCCGAAACCCCCCAGTAATATGGGCTTCTCATAATAAAGGGGGTAAGTTGTTCTCCTTATGACATCTATTGTAAGTGGTGCATGGATGTGGGGCAAGTACAGTGGCATGCATATTCTGTTGGGATACCTTCTGGCTCCATTCTTTCCATTAGAAAAGGGTCTAATAGCTGAAAGCATGTCAAAGATGAGGGTTTTAAAGAATTGTCATTCGCAATCCAAGATCCACCCTAAAGCTAAAAGACAAAAAAGAAAGACAGGGTGGTGGTGTATGTCTCTATGTGAGACGTGATCTCAAAGCGAGTGTGAAAGAGGACCTAGTCAATGGAGAGTGTAATGAGTCTGAAGCATTATGGGGGGAACCGTACATAGGTGTGCGTACTAAAAAAGGTTATCATTGGAGTCTGTTATAGACCCCCCAGTGTTAATGAGGGGATGGAGACTCAACTCTTTGCACAGATGGAAAGGGCTGCAAGGGCTGAGACAATGATAATAATGGGGGATTTTAACTTCCCAGAAATTGACTGGAGTAATGGCACTGCTGGCACAGTTAAATGGCAAACATTTATAGACCTATTACAAAGCAATTTTTTGGTCCAGTTTATTGAGGCCCCGACTAGGAATGACTCTGCTGGACCTGGTAATCTCAAACCAATATTCATATAAAAGAACATCTGGGTAGCAGTGACCATAACATGATTTAATTTAATGTTAGCTGTAAGCAACAAACACATACGGGAAAGATAAAAACGCTTAACTTTTGGAGAGTAGATTTTCCAAGGATGAGGACTGCTCTCTAGGACTTAGACTGGGAGGGAATATTGGCATCAATGGACACAGAACAGAAATGGGAATTCTTCAAAAAGTCTGTATGCAAACTCACTGCAAAGCATATTCCCATGGGCAATACATTTAAATGGCTAAAAATAAAACCTATGTGGCTCACGGCCAAAGTTAAAATGGCTATACATAATAAGAAAAGAGCTTTTAAAAAATATAAAAATGAAGGAACACTATTATTGTTTAAATGCTAAAAAGAATATAGCAGAATATGTAAAAAGGAAATCAAGGATGCAAAAATTAAAAACAAATGACAGATTGCAAAAGATAGGCAAACCCCTAAAAAATCTTCAAATATATTAATAGTAAAAAGATCAGGTCTGAGCATGTAGGCCCTTTACAAAATAATCTAGAGTGGGTGACTGGGGACAAAGAAAAGACAAATTTATTAAATACTTTCTTCAGCTCTGTGTATACAAAGGAGCATAGGGGAGCTCATGTGCATAATGGGGATGGTAGTGACAAAGCCCCAAATGATCCACAATGGCTCAAAAGTGATATGGTCGAGAAATATTTAGACAGAATAAAGGTGGCTAAAGCACCTGGCCCAGATGGCATCCACCCACAAATCCTAAAAGAATTGAACGCTGTAATTTCAAAGCCATTGTTTCTAATATTTAGGGACTCGTTAATGACTGGAATGGTACCACTGGATTGGCGTAGGGCCAATTTGTTTTCTATATTAAAAAAGGGATGAAAGTCTTTACCAAGTAACTATAGACTTGTTAGTTTAACTTCTATCGTCGGGAAGATACTGGAGAGTTTAATAAAAGACCACATAGACAAGTTCTTGCTGAAAAAAATATTTTAAGCAACAGATAGCATGGATTCATGAAAGACAGAAGTCAGACAAACCTGATTTTCTTTTTATGAGGAGGTAAGTAAAACCTTGGACAGAGGGGTGGCTGTGGACGTGGTATACTTGGATTTTGCAAAAGCGTTTGACAAAGTTCCCCACACATGGCTAATGTGTTGGGGTAAAGTCTATAGGCTTGGAAAGATCAATTTGTAAATGGACAGAAAACTGGCTAAAAGACAAAATTCAGATAGTAGTGGTTAATGATTCTAATGCCGCGTACACACGAGCGGAATTTCCGTCAGAAAAAGTCCGATGGGAGCTTCTCATTGTATATTCCGACCGTTTGTATGCCCCATCGGACTTTTTCCGTCGAAAATTCAGATGGACTTAGATAGAGAACATGTTCTATATTTTTCAGACGGAACTAATTACTATCGGAAAAACCGCTCGTCTGTATGCTGTTCCGACGCACCAAAAACTACGCATGCTCTGAAGCAAATACAAGTCGGAAGCACTCGGTCTGGTAAAACTAGCGTTCGTAATGGAGATAGCACATTCCTCATGCTGCAAATTCTGTGATCTTTTAATGCAGCACATTCTTTTGTGCTTTATAATGTTTGAATAATGATTTTGTTTTGCTGCTGATATTCACACAGAGTTCTCACTTATTTCTTTATTATTTCTCGTGATCTCATGACTAATCTTTTTTTTTTTTAAAGCCAGATCTCCATAATAATGTTTAGAATTATTTTTTATAGTCATCTTTTTTATTATTTCTTCTTTCATCAAGATCTCCTACTTTTTTTGGATTATTGAAAAATAATTTTCTAGTGATCTCCATAATTTTTTTTTTGTGTGTGTGTGTCAAGTTACCACAATAACATTATTATCTTGTATTTTTTAACCTCAAGGAGGCTGGTCTCAAGGAGGCTGGTTGGTGTCCCTTTTTAATTTGACATTGTACTTTTGAAATGTACCTGCCTACTCACAAACAAACTGTCCTATTTTTAGAAAAGCACATAGGCAAGTATTTTCAGAAAATAAAATATCCATTTATTCTGGGTAACAAAATAAAGAGGAAGGCAACGCTGGAGAAACTTTTGGAATTTGCGAAGCCTTTTGGCCCCCAGGTCACACATCAAGTCTGTGGGAAAAAAATTGTTATCTTGAGGAGTCCATATAATTTGGAGCCCAATCTGGTCCAGGACTCCCAGACATCAGGACCAGCAGCAGATGACATATATGTCCCCAGGCTGTGGTACTACCCCAGCCTGCGTCTTCTGTCAGACCAGACTGAACCCAGGCCATCACTTTCTTCTCTTCATTGCAGCCTTCCCTCCATGCTTCCCTGCACCCTTCCCTGCAGCCTTCCATGCAGCCTTCCTTGGAGGCTGTGGCTCTGGTGGTGTACTTGTGGCAGGAGGAGGATGGGCGAGCTCATATATGTGGCTGTTCTCAGTCAGCTGGCCCCTCAGCCCCTTCTGAAGGGCCTCACCAAAAATTCCCTCACAGAGGAAGCATTGACCCTCTTCCAATTTCATCAACCTAGTGGCTAGATAGCAGCCATCTCTTCTGAGGACATCACTTGCTTCCCTAATGAGTCCCAATGCTGCCTCCTCCGTGATCGTTCCCTTCCTGGGCCTTTTTGTTGTAAGGCAGAGGGGAGGCACCTGGGATTGGGTGAGGCTCCTACTGGGCCCAGCCACCTCCTGGCTGACACTGGGCCCGCCCACCTCCTGGCTGACACTGGGCCTGGCCACCTCCTGGCTGACACTGGGCCCACCTACCTTCTGGCTGACACTGGGCATGGCCTCCTCCTGCCTGACACTTTCCAGACCCTCCTCCTGGCTGAGCTCATCCTGTGTATAAAAAAGAGACATAGTTTTAGTTTTTGCTTCATCAATCACACACAATTTTTAGCTCATGACTTGAAAATTGAATGTTAATAAATAGAAAAGACTATCATTCTGACCCCAGCATTTTTCATTCTTGCTCCAAACATTTTTGGTGACTACTGTCTATTGATATGTAAATCTCTTCATTTTAAATCATTAACCACTTCAGCCCCGGAAGGATTTACCCTCTTCTTGACCAGAGCACTTTTTACAATTTGGCACTGCGTCGCTTTAACTGCTAATTGCGCGGTCATGCAATGCTGTACCCAAACGAAATTTGCGTCCTTTTCTTCCCACAAATAGAACTTTCTTTTGATGGTATTTGATCACCTCTACGGTTTTTATTTTTTGCTCTATAAACGGAAAAAGACCAAAAATTTTGAAAAAAAATGATATTTTCTACTTTTTGTTATAAAAAAAATCCAATAAACTCAATTTTAGCCATACATTCAGGCCAAAATGTATTCGGCCACATGTCTTTGGTAAAAAAAATGTCAATAAGCGTATATTTATTGGTTTGCGCAAAAGTTATAGCGTCTACAAACTAGGGTACATTTTCTGGAATTTACACAGCTTTTAGTTTATGACTGCCTATGTCATTTCTTGAGGTGCTAAAATGGCAGGGCAGTACAAAACCCCCCAAATGACCTCATTTTGGAAAGTAGACACCCCAAGGAAATTGCTGAGAGGCATGTTGAGCCCATTGAATATTAATTTTTTTTGTCCCAAGTGATTGAATAATGACTAAAAAAAAAAAAAATTACAAAAAGTTGTCATTAAATGATATATTGCTCACACAGGCCATGGGGATATGTGGAATTGCACCCCAAAATACATTCAGCTGCTTCTCCTGAGTACGGGGATACCACATGTGTGGGACATTTTGGGAGCCTAGCCTCGTACGGGGCCCCGAAAACCAATCACCGCCTTCAGGATTTCTAAGGGCGTAAATTTTTTATTTTACTCCTCACTACCTATCACAGTTTTAAAGGCCATAAAATGCCCAGATGGCACAAAACCCCCCTAAATGACCCCATTTTGGAAAGTAGACACCCCAAGCTATTTGCTGAGAGGCATATTGAGTCATGGAATATTTTATATTTTGACACAAGTTGCGGGAAAGTGACACTTTTTTTTTTTTTTTTGCACAAAGTTGTCACTAAATGATATATTGCTCACACAGGCCATGGGCATATGTGGAATTGCACCCCAAAATACATTTAGCTGCTTCTCCTGAGTATGGGGATACCGCATGTGTGGGACTTTTTGGGAGCGTAGCCGCATACGGGGCCCCGAAAACCAATCACCACCTTCAGGATTTCTAAAGGGTATAAATTTTTGATTTCA
The DNA here is from genome assembly GCF_042186555.1 of Aquarana catesbeiana. NCBI lineage: Eukaryota > Metazoa > Chordata > Amphibia > Anura > Ranidae > Aquarana > Aquarana catesbeiana. The sequence continues at coordinate 137,851,730 of NC_133336.1, read as the reverse complement.
CTCTTCACTGCCTATTACAGTTTCGGAGGCCATGGAATGCCCGGGTGGCACAAACCCCCCCCCCAAATGACCCCATTTTGGAAAGTAGACACCCCAAGCTATTTGCTGAGAGGCATGGTGCGTATTTTGCAGCTCTCATTTGTTTTTGAAAATGAAGAAAGACAAGAAAAAATTTGAGGTCTGCAAAATACTCACAATACCTCTAAGCAAATAGCTTGGGGTACCTACTTTCTAAAATAGGGTCATTTGGGGGGGGGGGGTTGTGCCACCTGGGCATTCCATGGCCTCCGAAACTGTGATAGGCAGTGAGGAGTGAAATAAAAAATTTACACCCTTAGAAAGCCTGAAGGCGGTGCTTGGTTTTCGGGGTCCCGTACGAGGCTAGGCTCCCAAAAAGTCTCACACATGTGGTATCCCCGTACTCAGGAGAAGCAACAGAATGTATTTTGGGGTGTAATTTCACATATATCATTTAGTGACAACTTTGTGCAAAAAAAAAAAAAAATTGTCTCTTTCCCGCAACTTGTGTCACAATATAAAATATTCCATGGACTCGACATGCCTCTCGGCAAATAGCTTGGGGTGTCTACTTTCCAAAATGGGGTCATTTGGGGGGGGTTTGAACTGTCCTGGCATTTTATGCACAACATTTAGAAGCTTATGTCACACATCACCCACTCTTCTAACCACTTGAAGACAAAGCCCTTTCTGACACTTTTTGTTTACATGAAAAAATTATTTTTTTTTGCAAGAAAATTACTTTGAACCCCCAAACATTATATATTTTTTTAAAGCAAATGCCCTACAGATTAAAATGGTGGGTGTTTCCTTTAAAAGCCTTTACAAGTTACCACTTTAGATTTACAGAGGAGGTCTACTGCTAAAATTACTGCCCTCGATCTGACCTTCGCGGTGATACCTCACATGCATGGTGCAATTGCTGTTTACATTTGACGCCAGACCGATGCTTGCGTTCGCCTTAGCGCGAGAGCAGGGGGGGACAGGGGTGCTTTTTTTTTTTTTTTCCTTTATTTTTTTTTGCTTTTTTATCTTATTTTTAAACTGTTCCTTTCATTTTTTTTTTTTATCATTTTTATTGTTATCTCAGGGAATGTAAATATCCCCTATGATAGCAATAGGTAGTGACAGGTACTCTTTTTTGAAAAAAATGGGGTCTATTAGACCCTAGATCTCTCCTCTGCCCTCAAAGCATCTGACCACACCAAGGTCGGTGTGATAAAATGCTTTCCCAATTTCCCAATGGCGCTGTTTACATCCAGCGAAATCTAAGTCATAAAATGCTCGTAGCTTCCGGTTTCTTAGGCCATAGAGATGTTTGGAGCCACTCTGGTCTCTGATCAGCTCTATGGTCAGCTGGCTGAATCACCGGCTGCATTCTCAGGTTCCCTGTTGAGACAGGAGAGCCAGAGAAAAACACGGAAGACGGTGGGGGGGGCATTCCCTCCCACTGCTTGTAAAAGCAGTCTAGAGGGTAATTAGCCTCTAGGATTGCTTTTACATGAAAGGCGACCGCTGGCTGAAAAGAATGATACCAAGATGATACCTAAACCTGCAGGCATCATTCTGGTATAACCACTCAAAGTTGTGAATGGCGTACCTGAAGACAAAAAAATGGTTAACAATAAAACACAGTAAACGGTAAAGTATAAACAATTGCATACCTGAAAAGCAAACATGATAAAACATAATAACAATAACAATAAAACATTGCAGAATAGAATACAGTAAAAAAAAGCAGAACAATAGAGAGAGAATAGAGAGAGAAAACAATAAAACGACAACTATTTTTTTTTATTTTATATATTTTTTTGTGTTTTTTTTTTTTACACTTTTTTTGTAACTGTAACTTTTATAACTGTAACCGGTTCCAGGTTCGGGTCTCTCAAAATGCGATGGCATCTTGGGAGACCCTGTGAAAGTGTGCCAAGTCTGTGCAATGCTGTACCCTATGCTAATACTCAACTAGTGTATGGTAGCGTTCAAAACATTGCAAAGACCAGGATTGTCAGGATAGAAGGGACAATAATAGCGGGTGTCACGCCTATATCTGCGCTTGCTGCAGACACGATATCTTTTTTGGGGGGGTTTGTTGGGTAGGGGTACTCGGGAGGACATAAAGAAAATGCCTCTCATGCAGCCGACTGCATTTGGTTGGGGATCTGAATGGGGGAAGTACGGGTGCTGCAGAAGCGGTGGGTTCCCAATTAGGATTGGCAAATGCAGCAGGAAGGGCACTATGGGCACGACGGGCCTGTTTGTCTTCTTCTTGGTGGCAGCGGGACACTTCTTGTGCTTGCCACCTCACCAGCTTGAACTGCACTTATGTGACTCGCTACGTCACCAAGTATTACTGCAGTGCTGGTTTGACTACGACCGGGGTGTACTAGGCCGCTGGTGCTTGCCAGTTCACCAAAACGCTACCAAAAAAACTGTTAGCGATCGCGGGGATCAAGCCTGACTCTGCAAATGCTGCAGTTATGCATTTAGTGTTTTGTAAGTGACAGTGATCGATCGATACTGCACTTGGGTGGGCTGGGATGGGCTGGGTGAAAGGGCAAAACGCAGGTGCTAGCAGGTATCTGGGCTGATCCCGCCAACACTGCGTTTTTTGGGAACCCTAAACTGCTGGGGACGCTAGTACAGATCTGATCGGATCAGATATTGATCCGTTCAGATAAAATACCACTAAGGGAGGTGTACGGTGCGTGCGTGGGTGTTAGCGGTACTGGCGCTAACCTGACGCTGCCTGGGGCTGGTGCTTGCCAGTTCACCAAAATGCTACCAAAAAAACTGTTAGCGATCCCAGGGATCAGGCCTGACTCTGCGAACGCTGCAGACTCAGGCCTGTACTGGCGCTAACCTGACGCTACTTGGGGTGACGCATATCACCGCCGGGCGATCAGGGGACTAAACCTTTATTAGGTAATAAACGGCGGGTGCCCTGACACCATAAAAAAACTAACTAACCAGCGTCACCCGTAACAATTATACGGTGATCACTGGTGGAAGGGTTAACTAGGGGGCGATCAAGGGGTTAAAACCTTTATTAGGTAGTATATGGGGGTCCCTGTCACTATAAAATGCTGATGGCGAACCTAAATATTTACCTCCCTAACTATCATCACCAGTGACACTAATACAGCGATCACAAAAATGATCGCTTAGTGACACTTGCGATGGGGGTGATCAAGGGGTTAAAACTTTATTAGGGGGGTTGGGGGTATCCTAGACCTAAAGGGGCTAACACTAACTGCCCTACCACACAAACTGTCACAAACTGACACTAATGCAGTAATCAGAAAAAAAAACAAAAAAAAAACTGCTTGGTGTCAGTGTGATGGGGGGGAGGGGTGATTAGGGGGTGATCGGGGGGGTAATCGGGGGGTGATGGGGGGTGTAAAGTATGCCTGGCCTGTTCTACTGTGTGTGTGTTGGTGTAACTCACTCGGATGTCTTCTCTCCTCGGCGCCGGAACGGAAAATACTGAGCCGAGGAGAGATGACATCATTTCCTCTGCCTCTGTGTACTATACAGAGGCAGGGCAAGATTCTCATTGGCTGGGAGCGATCGCCGGGGGGGCACGAATGCATGGCCTCCCCCTCATTTCTGAACGCTCCCAGACAGAAACCGACCACCTCGGGCACCAGGGGGGGGTCTGATCGGACCCCCCGCCCGCGGCAAGCAATCACATACTAGGTACGTGATTTTGCCTGCCCGTGCCATTCTGCCGCAGTATATCTGCATTAGGTGGTTGGCAAGTGGTTAATTTGTTATCAATTGTAACATCTAGTTAACATCATTATTATTAGGACAATAATTATGTCTAAAAATAATATACCTGGCTGCAGCTGGGCGCATCCACTTCTTCCAGGATGGAAGGCCCAGGTTGTTCCTCGTCAGCCTCTGCTGGGGTTGAGGGAGGGGTAGAAGGAAGGCTGCAGGGAAGGGTAGAAAGTGATTTCCTGGCTTCAGTCTGGTCATCCAGAAACCGCAGTTTGTTGAAGTACTACAGCCTGGGTACATACACTTGCGCTGCTGCTGCTCCTGATCTGAGTGATTTCTGAATCTTATTATGCTCCTTCTTATACCTGTTCCTCAAGATCCCAATTTTCTTTTCCAAGAACAGTATGGTTGCATCGGGGACCCGAGTCTTCACAAATTCCAGAAGTTTATCCAGCGTTGACCTCCTAACTTGTTTATTATAATATAAGCTGTGTTTCACCTCCCACAAATTCTTCATCTCCCTGTACCTGTCTATTAAACTGGCCATGAAGTCTGGGTCCTTAAAGTGATTCATATTTCATGTAAGAAAATACACAAGACAAAAACACTAATGTCAGCCTAAACTCTCATAATCTTATCCCAATATAGGCCTCAATCTTGAAGCAGTATAGGCCACTGATGGGCCAAATTCAAATTTTACCTTCATTTAGGATGCTCGCCGTTCCTCCTTCCTCCGCACACAGAACGTACGTATGACACATGCATGTTAGCTTTATATACACTGCGCATGCGTGAAACTCCGTCCACGTCGCCTACCCCTGACATTCTTTCGAAAATATTCCCCGCCCCTTCTCTTTAGGCGCGCAGTAGAAGTGACATGGCGGAGAAAGAGCAAGTGTGTGTTAATTCGAGGAGGAGTAAAGCCCGGAGCCAGAAACAGCCCGAACCCGCAGGAGAAGATTTAAGGCCTCAAATATGGCCTTTATAGAGATGGTGGAGATGGTGGACATATTGAGGAGGAACGACTATGATGGGAAGCATGGACTGTACACCAACCCTAATGAGAGAAAGGCCAAGATCATGATTAAAGTTGTGAAGAGTCTGCACAGGAATTTTGGGGTACGACAATCCAAGGAGCAATTGAGGAAACGCTGGTCAGACCTGAAACTGAGGGAGCAGGATCAGTATAGAAGGATCAAGAAAGTGCTTCTAAAAAGTAAGTACTTCTCGTGTGTTCCGATTATTATTATTACTTGCATGCTGCGCCATGCGATTTTCTTAGCTATTGTACAGTTTAAAATGGTGACTTTCATGTTCGTGGGCACAGTAATCGGTCGTTGGAAACATTGTTCGCTCATTAAATATGATGTTTTGGGCAGATACAGGTTAAATACATTTGGTCATGCCTATTTGTCTAAAAATAAGTTTTGTACATTGCTGTTTAGATGTGTTTGTAACTAGAATGAAATGCAAGCTTGATTCAGTGTAATGTAAGGAGAGGACACTCAGCAGCTGTTTACACATCTGGACTCAGGAGCACCAGTGTGGGACACAAGAACAAACTTTTTAAGGTGTCCCACACAGGTGCTCCAGTGGATACTTGGGGTGTCTCCATGTGTGAAAATTGTCAGAAAAAGGTAAGTATTGCAGCTTTGGTAAGGTAAAAAATCATGTCTTCAGCTTGGAACTCTGCCCAAAACAGACAGTTGTACTCCACTTCCCAGCAATGTTTCATATTCCTATTTCTGGACTCAAATATCTGTGTGCTAAGTATACCTTTTGTTTCATTCTCATAGGGGAGAAGAGACTCGGAGGACACCACTCAGAGGACACCAGGAACCCCCTACCTCAGAAAGAAGGGGAACTCAGAACAACACCACACCCCGAGGATCTGGAGGAAGGAGAGGTGGAGGAAGTCGGTGAGATTGTCACCATAACAGGTGAGTGTCTGACACCTCAGCTTCAGGTAATATATGTATGCCTGCATCTTTATAATACATGTTTTTACTCAAATTTTTAGGGGATGTGCTGGTTGTTGAAGAGCAAGTTGAACATTTCACAAGTGACAGTGCACAAAGGCTAATCCAGGACATCATGGTGTGGAATGGTGAAATTGACATCATAAGGAATAAACTCAATGTTATGGAACAACAAATGAAGAACATGATTGATGTGTTGGGGAGAATCTGAATTTCTTCAAAATGCCACCATTTTAACATTTGTTGGACTTTTCAAAAACTCTTTTTTGACATTTTAAAAGCCAAATTTTGAAGATGTACATGGTGTGTCAACATGTGCTATCTGCCATCAGGGGATATCAATGTACGCGTTTTGTGGGTGCGACACCTTCCTCGTAACTCTAATAGGTGAGAGGAAGGGATTGCACCCCCAAAACATGTCCATTGATCACCCATGATGGGAGATAGCACATGTTGACATTAGGCACGGGATCAGGAGGGAAATATCCATTTTGTCTCCCAAATTGTGTACATCTTCAAAATTTGGCTTTTACGGGGGTGACATCACCCCATCTGATGAAGGCAATATCAAGACATTTTTGACACTATAATGTCTGATATTGCCTTCAGTTTTTATACGTTGAACTTTGTAAGTTCCAGAGTTGTGTATGTTATGTTTAGAAACATGCGTGTTTATAGCGAAAAAAAAAAAATTTTGAAAAAAACTTATAAAAAAAATATATATATTATTTTACATCAAAATTTTATAACGCACATGTGAATGTGCAAAGAGTGAAAAGTTTGCTAATCAACAATGTGTGGTTTCTTCTTTCAATGCTCAATATTCGTTTTTGAAGCAATTTTGTGTTTACAGTGACAATGGGGCTTATTTACTAAAGGAAAATCCACTTGGCACTACAAGTGCACTAGGAGAACCTAGGAGACAGCCAACAACAAACACAAGCAATAAAGAAAATTCAACATTTTATCAGAATTTTTTTTTTATTAAAAAAATATTTACACATTGTCTGGCATAGCAATGGCCCCCCTACTCGTAAAATAATTTACATATTTCTGCCGAACTTCAAGGTCGCTTTGGGGTGCCAAGCCAGGACAGCCAGTATCCAGGCCCATCAGGGGATTCTCAGGAAGTTCGGCCTCAGGCCCAACTGAGGCAATATAATTGTAGGCATTTTTCCTTAAAAAATTGTGCAATATGCAGCAGGATAAGATGATATGGTTGATTTTGTAGTCCGACTGTTTATTGCTGTCAGAAACAGGCGCAACCGCCTGGCCATTATCCCGATCGCATTTTCAATGACTCTTCTGGCTCTGGCCAGCCGGTAGTTAAAAACCCTCCTCTCCGGGGTGAGGGTCCTCTGGGGGAATGGCCTCATCAGGTGCTCGCCCAGACCGAGCACTTCATCAGCAATAAAGATGAACGGGAGTCCTTCAACATTGTCTGCATCAGGTGGCAATGCCAGGCCACCAGTCTAGAGACGTTGGTAAAACTCTATCTGGATGAAGACACCTCCATCCTCCATCCGGCCATTCCTACCCACGTCCACATAGAGAAACTCATATTGTGCCGACACCACCACCATTAACACTATACTATTAAACCCCTTATAGTTATAATAGTAAGACCCCAAATGGGGTGGTGGCATGATGTGGACGTGCTTCCCATCTATAGCCCCTCCACAGTTGGAAAAGTCCCAACTGTCGGCAAAATGGGAGGCTACAGTCTACCATTCCTATGGCGTTGAAGGAAACTGTGGAATCAAAACCAAAAAAAAAATATTAGTACTTTTGCACATAACATTGCAAGCAGATTAGACACAAACATTCTTGTCCAACATCAGTATAACATTTATTTTAAGGAGTATTTCAAGACAAAAATATAAAGCACACTTATCAGATTCCCCCCCCCCCTTCTTATGGCCCATTGTAAAAATTTTAGGGGGAGGGGGGTTCGAGCTGAGTTTGGGACCCAAAAAAAAAGCATATGAAACTCTGCATGAATTTAAGGACAACAATCAATACCATTTGTACACATTTTAGGGGGTGTTTAGGGTAAAGAACTACAATGGAGCTGACAAAATACATTGTTAAGTGACTAGGTGTATATGGGCCCAGGATAGCACGCTGGGGAGGTTAATGAAGGCAAATATGCATGTAGGCCAAAACAGGAGCATTAAAAGATTACAGCAAGGTGGGCCTCCCTGAAGGAGTTGAGGGGAGAGATCTGGAGGCTTACACAGAACACCTCTTACGCACACTCCTCCCTCAGGCGCCATTTTCCCCACATTTCACGGTTGAACGGGCTCACAGAATGCCATCTGTCCAAGGTCCGCCAGTCGCCCTGCCGCGTACATTTATTTTCCGCCTCTTGAACTTCAGAAATCGGGATCTCACCTTGAGAGAGGCAAGAAAGTTGGGAGAATTACGATATGAGAATGTAAAGATCATGTTATTACCTGACTATTCGGTGGAAACACAGAGGCAACGCAGAACATTCAATCCAGTCAAGGCCCAGCTGCGGGCTAAAGGGCTCAAATACAATATGATGTTCCCGGCAAGGCTCAGAGTGATGGATGGGGAAGCTACAAAGTTTTTTACTTCCCCGGAGGAGGCGTCCAGATGGATTGAGTCACTTCCTCGACACCGCTGAATCCTCCCAGTGCTGATTTCTACAAGTTATCCTCCTTCGGCTACGGATGTATCCTGTGGTGAGCATGAAGACCCTGGTCTCTTTTTCTTTCCCTCTTTGCAAGAGTTCCGATGACCCAATGACTGATGTTCCCCTAAAGCTTTCCAAGGTTACCCTGCTTAGTTAGATTGATTCCATGATTCTTGGACTAGGGCGGCCATGAACACTGCCTAACTGAATATCCTGCTCTGCTGACGGTAGGGGGGGCTGATACATCCTTTCGATCCAGCAGACTCTGGCTGTTGCTGCTGGGCTCCCCCCGCTTCCCTTTCCCCTGCTGAGCATTAAGGGACTGAACTCATCTTCACTGCAACCTTGCCCTGTGTTTATTGGGGGGGGCGACATGGTTTTCTCCTCTGATGTATGTTTGGGCAGGGAGGGTCGTGGTTCCTTCCCGCTCCCCTTTCTGCCACAATGTTGGAATCTAAGCCTGTTGGGAGTTCTCATTCCCCTATTGGCTGTAAACGGGGCTTGGCCAGTATAATGTATCACCGTCGGAGGTTCTAGACTCATGGGGAGGGCTGTGGGTGGGAGGTTTTGCTCCCACCCCCGGCCTTGTTCACCTTTCTCTTTACAGGTTTGAGTTTTCTTCATATGTTGCAACTAAGTCTAGGCCCTTAGAATACACTAAGTGTAAAAATGCAGTTCAAATTTCAGGATATGCTTTGTTCTCTATAAGATCCCTTAGATATATGCTGCCTCCAGGATTTACTGACGGTGGAGTCCCTGACCTCCAACGTAAAGAATTGTGTCCTAGGTGTGCCGTTTGTTACACATTGCCCCCATAGGAGTATTCTTCTACTTTTGTGTTTAATTAAGTTTGGTTTGGGTAATCAAACACCCCGCGGTTTCGTTTTTGGGGTCTGGGGTGGGATGGGAGGGATGTTCTGCTTATTAAGTTTTTGTTTCTTTATCACTTGTTCAAATGCCTTATACAACAGACAGTCTTATAGCAGCAAATGTGTTACATATATCGTGATGATCTCTAACCCATTGTCTATTTGCACGGGTTTGAAAGGGCCCCTGGGGGGAGCTCAACTAGGTGAGGTGCCGTTCTCTCTGGGTCTCAACCAAACTAAGATGTCCGGTGGTCCCTTTTGTCCTCCCGGGATATGGCTCCAATAAAGATCTTATCCTGGAATGTCAGAGGGCTCAACCAAAAAATGAAACGTTCCTTGGTTTTTGATTACCTCAAGAAATTTGCACCACATATCTGCATTCTCCAGGAGATGCACTTGGTGGGTAGGAGGATAATGGGCCTCAAAAGACCATGGTTGGACCGCCACTACCATGCCACGCATTCTACTTATGCCCAGGGGGTTAGCGTGCTGGTTCATAAATCTCATAATTTGAGACCCTGGATATTGTCACAGACCCAGAGGGACGATACGTTCTGGTACATGCTAGGATAGATATGATAGAGATGGTACTGGTAGGTCTGTATATGCTGCCTCCTGCTAACATCTCCCTATTACACAAACTGACTGCCCTGATTGCCCAGTTCCCTACAGACAATGTGATCCTGGCGGAGGACTTTAATATTCCTCCATACCAATCCCTAGATAAAATGTCCCCAGACTCCGCTTCAGATTCAGCACTGTCCTGATGGGCTGAGGTATTCGGGTTGAAGGATGTATGGAGGTGGAAAAACCAGACAAATCGTATGTACACATGCCACTCTTCTTCCCATAACACATTGTCCCGTATTGACCTACTATACCCTAGTGTAACCATGCTTTCTAAAATTACAAGGATCGAGATGCTCCCTCCGGGTATTTCTGATCACTCCCCACTGCTATGCACACTGAAGTCTACTACCCCCCAAGCTGATAGACTCTGGCACCTATCTAGATACTGGATTGAACACCCTACCATTGAGATAGAAATGGCCAAGGAAATAAAATGATTTTGGGCATGTAACGCTAACACCTCCACAGCAGGGATGGTCTGGGATACTTTTAAGGCCTACGTAAGGGGCTGCTACCTCTCATCCATAGCTCGGGAACATAGAAATGAAGGGATCACATTAGAAGAAGCAGAAGCTAAAGCCCGAGATTTAGAATCCCTTTTACCCTAGATTTACCCTTACCGCTACACCCGGGGTCTTCCCTGTTTGCATGGAGCCCAATGCCTGTTGGACCTCCTCTAATGTAATTGAGGCTTCTAAACTTTCCGTTGCCTCCGTAGTGAGGGTTGGGAGCTTCACCCCATCCAGGAAATCAGACAGCTCCAGAGAGGAGTATTGCACTCTAGAGGAGTACAGTGTAGCATAAAAATCCGCAAAGCAGAGATTTATGTTAACAGGGTCTGTCACTAGAGTCCCATCGTTTCTGCGGATACTGGCTATGGTTGAAACCGGAGATTGCTCCCTGGAAATCCAGGCCAATAATCTGCCTGTTTTCTCACCTTGTTCAAAGATTTTCTGCGTTTGGGCTAATTGTCTGTTATTTGTCTTGACTACTCTGAGCAGCATCACTTCTCGATAGTGGCAAGGGTAAACCGGGATTCTAAGGGTCTAGGGTCTATTAGTTATTTAACCTTTGGCAAAGGGACATTCTGGAGTTAGCAGATACTGACTGGGAAGAGGGTATTCAGCAATATTTGCCCCTAGTAATCGCTGCAAAAGATAGGTTCATACAATTGAAGTTTCTACACCGGGCATACTACTCCTCAGCACGCTTCACAAAAATATACCCTGACCGCAAATGTGGTGGAGATTTGGGCCCTGAAGGTGGTAGACTTTATTATTAATGTGACTTACAGTGACCTTTCAATGACTATAGTTTGAGAACATGTTTAGAATCAACAGAGACATCTTACCCTGCTGTGGAATGTTATGTGGAGTAGCTATCTGACCATTTGATAGTACAATGTCACTTCAAAGGAGGTGGGAGGTGGGAAGGGCACAGGAATAACCTGGTCATGATATGGTAGCTGGTAAGAGAGCCCCCCACCCCCATTGACTCAATGAAGGAGGGGGGGTTTACAAGTGTATATATTGCAACACAGATCACTGCCCACTCTCTTGTGCTGACGGTCTAGATGAAGTATGGTTACGTAAGGCTTCTCTATACAATGTATCTCTATTATCTTATGTCTCTTTTCTTTTCTGTGACTTTTTCTACTGTAGGATTTTGCCTTAATATATTATTAATCTCTAGCTAGCATGTGTATGACCATTATAGCAATATTTTGTATCATTGGTCTCTGTTTTACGGTTGTATCCTCCATGTTGTGTTTGGTAATCTCTAACGTTCCTTTTCTGTATAAATAAATGTAATTGTTTATCTTTTCGCACTGTTATCGTTCGTTTTTAATTCTTATATAGGAAAAGGATTAATCACTCCATATAAGTGAGGTAGGTATAAAAATCTCCTTATCAGATGGTGCCTGTTGTGTGAGGAAACTTCACGTTTGAGTGATTTGTGGTTTTGCGGGTGGAGGACAAGTGTAAAAAAAAAAAAAAAACGGTAAGCATTTTTATGTCTTTGTATGGCTGTCTCCCCTGTATGAACACTCATACTAGCAAGCTTCTTTAAACATTGTTTATATATATAACCTTTTGTCTGTACTAATATTTTGATGAGACTGATTTTGAATTTTGTGTATATATAAAATGAAGTTGTAAGTGCGAATGATGAGTGCTCCATTTGGAATCTTAGAGGAAGTGGAAAAGGATATGGGTCTTTCTGCCAAAAAGCAATTTCAGTTGACCCTTTGAATGAGATTAGGCCAATCATTGTGATTGAAACGCACCGGTGGGCATAGAGCTGCGTTTCCACTGATGCAACTCTAAGGTTACACAATTGAGTAATTTAATGAGACTGTGGTGTGGCTTTGAATGCGACTTTGATCCAGAGTCGCATCAGAGTGGTGCAGGTGCCCTTTCAGAGTTGCTGCATCTTTGAGTAGCATAGATTGGAACGGGTGCTATTGAAATCAATGGGCTGCGACTTGTAATGCGACTGTGTCGAAAGTCGCATGACAAATTGCATTAGTGGAAACGGAGACTAAATCACACTGAATGATCTTAGGTATGAATCTTTCTTCTTTGCAATTACTAACTGGGGATTTTAAGCTTTATAAGTAAACCTGGGAACAGTGGCTATAATGTAACAGATACAAATCATATTGCAATTAGGTGTGCATCAGTTAACTGCCTCCTGTACTACAAGCACACATAAGGGTCCTGATTATCCAAGTTTGTGCTAATCATTAGTAATAGCCTTTTGTTAAGCATTTCTTTTAGAGTACTTCAGAAAAGTCCACGGGGGGGATTAAACTATTATTTAGTTTGGGAAATCTCCAGGCTAATTTTTTGAAGAACTATAGCCAGGACAGGGAAAATATTGTTCTGGCAAGTAGTGAAAAAAAAGCAGCAACATTGACAGGAGTGGGACCTGTCACCCCAATTCTTGGCCAGAGAGTAGCTACCTCTGGAGTAAGGGCAACCTGTAAAAAGGTTGGGGAATAAGTTCAAGGTCCAGTGTCCGTAAGGATTGGTAATCAAATCGCTTCAAAGAGGGAGTCTGAATGGGGTAAACCCTATCAAATGACCCCAAGGGAAGAGTTGATAGATAAATATTGGCCCTGGGTTGTAAAATATATTTGTGAATGGGAAAGGTGGACAAAAACAAGTTTTTCTAAGAAAGGTACATTTAAACTTAAAGTATGGGAAAGTCTGTACCGTGCTCATCACAAAAAGATGACACGGCCATATGAAAAATATACTTGGGCTATATATATGAAGGATGGTCACGTAAGACTTCTCTATACAATGTGTCTCTATTATCTTATGTCTCTTTTCTTTTCTGTGACTTTTTCTACTGTAGGATTTTGCCTTAATATATTATTAATCTCTAGCTAGCATTTGTATGACCATTATAGCAAAATTTTGTATCATTGGTCTCTGTTTTACAGTTGTATCCTCCACGTTGTGTTTGGTAATCTCTAACATTCCTTTTCTGTATAAATAAATGTAATTGTTTATCTTTTCGCACTGTTATCGTTTGTTTTTAATTCTTATATAGGAAAAGGTTTAATCACTACATATAAGTGAGGTAGGTATAAAAATCTCCTTATCAGGAACCAGATCACTTTCCTAGAACCAGTCTTGACCAATAGGGATGAGCTTCGTGTTCGAGTCGAACCCATGTTCGACTCGAACATCGGCTGTTCGATCGTTCGTCGAATTGCGAACGATATGGGCCGTTCGCGCCAAATTCGTGTGGCGCGTCACGGCCCATAATTCACTGCGGCATCGCAGTGCATTGCTTGCTGTTGATTGGCCAAGCATGCACTATGACCCGCATGCTTGGCCAATCACAGTGCCGCCTTAACAGAGAGCCGTAAATGGCCAAAGCCAAGGAGGCTTTGGCCAATTATGGCTCAGGGGATTTAGTACACGCCCCACACTATATAAGGCCGCCTGCACGGCGGCCCTGTGCAGTGTGTTCCGGTGTGCTGAGAAATAGAGAGAGAGAGTGTCATTTCATTTGAGTTGGCTAGATTAGGCAGGACAGTCAGTCAGTTAGCTGCACTTAAAGTGTATTGTCTATATATATGCATCCCAGGTGTTGCATATATATATATATACACTGTATTCAGTTTAGCTAGATCCGTTCCTGTTATCTTCTAGACTATTTACATTTAGTGCAGTGCGTCCTGCTCACAGTGTTCAGCTAGATCCGTTCCTGTTATCTTCTTACTGACAGGCAGGCTTGTCTTGTTACAGTATTTTGAAGAAAATTACTGGTGTTCTTTTGATCCTATTAGTACCACAGTCAGGCAGCTAGACTATTTACATTTAGTGCAGTGCGTCCTGCTCACAGTGTTCAGCTAGATCCGTTCCTGTTCTCTTCTTACTGACAGGCAGGCTTGTCTTGTTACAGTATATAAAGCTACCTGAAGAAAATTACTGGTGTTCTTTTGATCCTATTAGTACCACAGTCAGGCAGCTAGACTATTTACATTTAGTGCAGAGCGTCCTGCTCACAGTGTTCTGCTAAACCTACAAGTTAGTGGGGTGCGTCCTGCTCACAGTGTTCAGCTAGATCCGTTTCTGTTATCTTCTTACTGACAGGCAGGCTTGTCTTTGTTACAGTAAATACAGCTACCTGAAGAAAATTGCTTGTGTTCTTTTGATCCTATTAGTACCACAGTCAGTCAGCTAGACTATTTACAGTTAGTGCAGTGCGTCCTGCTCACAGTGTTCTGCTAAACCTACAAGTTAGTGGGGTGCGTCCTGCTCACAGTGTTCAGCTAAACCTACAAGTTAGTGGGGTGCGTCCACCTCACAGTGTTCAGCTAAACCTACAAGCTAGTGGGGTGCGTCCTGCTCACAGTGTTCAGCTAGATCCGTTTCTGTTATCTTCTTACTGACAGGCAGGCTTGTCTTGTTACAGTAAATACAGCTACCTGAAGAAAATTGCTTGTGTTCTTTTGATCCTATTAGTACCACAGTCAGGCAGCTAGACTATTTACAGTTAGTGCAGTGCATCCTGCTCACGGTGTTCTGCTAAACCTACAAGTTAGTGGGGTGCGTCCTGCTCACAGTGTTCAGCTAAACCTACAAGTTAGTGGGGTGCGTCCACCTCACAGTGTTCAGCTAAAGCTACCTGTAGAAGGTTGGTGGTGTTCTCATACTACAGGCAGGCAGTTGATTTTGCTAGCTGCAGTATCAGTACATATATATATATATATATATATATATATATATATATATATATATATATATATATCCCAGCTTAGTGCAGCTACAGGCCATTAGTATGTCTGGAAGGCCAAGAAGGAGAGGCAGACAGTCACAAGCCAATAAGAGAGGGCAAGCAGGCTCTGTGTCTAGTGCTGGTCATGGAGACGGTGCATCCTCATCAGCACGTGGCCATGGGACACGCTTGGCCTTTTTTTCGGCAGCTGGCCATGTTGAGCCGCAACATGCGGAAGACTTGGTCGAGTGGATGACCAAGCCGTCCTCATCCTCCTCATCCTCTCTCACCCATGCCCAGGGTACTTTGTCTGGCAAAGCAGCGGCCTCTTCCCTCGGCTCAATGTCATCAGTGACTCCTTCCCTAGCCCCACCATGTCCTCCTGAGGAGTCCCTCGAACTGTTTGACCACAGTGTTGGGTACATGCTCCAGGAGGATGCCCAGCGTTTGGAAGGCTCTGATGATGATACTGAGCTCGATGAAGGCAGTAACATGAGCACGGACAGAGGGGGTACCCAAGAAGGACAGCAATCTGGCAGTCATGCTCCCCCTGCTGCAGCATACTGCCAGGTTTGTTCCAGTGATGAGGAGGGAGGGGATGATGAGGTCACTGACTCAACGTGGGTGCCTGATAGGAGAGAGGAGGAGGAGGAGGAGGCGGCACATCACCAACGAGGCAGGATGCCCTCCAGGGGCCAGCCTAAGGGCAGCACATTGACTACATCACACCCCAAAGCTCCACATGTGCAGGGCGCTGCAGTCTCTGTGCGTTATTCAAAAAGTTCTTTGGTGTGGGCCTTTTTTGAGACGAGTGCATCAGATCGCACCGCTGCTATTTGCAACATATGTCTCAAGCGTATCTCGCGTGGCCAAAACATCTCCCGCTTGGGTACCACATGCTTGACCAGACATATGTTGATGCCATGCAGTTCGTTGGCAAGCGTATCTAAAAGACCCACACCAAAGAACAAAGAGGACCTCTCCTTGCTCCTCATCAGCTGAGATTTCCAACCCCACTAGACCTTCAGTCCTCTCTGAGACCTGCACTGAGAGGAATGAAGGTGTAGAATTAGGTGTGTCACAGCCAAGTACTTGTGGGCAATCTGATTTTGGTACACCGACGTCAGATTGTACCAGGCAAATTTCCCTGCCCCAGCTGCT
Organism: Aquarana catesbeiana; assembly: GCF_042186555.1. NCBI lineage: Eukaryota > Metazoa > Chordata > Amphibia > Anura > Ranidae > Aquarana > Aquarana catesbeiana. Next base: position 137,835,450 of record NC_133336.1, on the reverse strand, counting down.
GCACCGCCGAAAGAAGTTTGCTCCCAGCCATCCACATGCCCAGCGGTTGAATGCTAGCTTGGCAAAATTGCTAGCACTTCAACTGCTGCCTTTTCAGTTGGTAGATTTTGCCCCCTTCCGTTAATTTGTGGAATGTGCGGTTCCTCAGTGGCAGGTACCCAAACGCCACTTTTTCGCACGGAAGGCGATTCCGGCTCTCTACCAGCATGTGGAAGGCAATGTCCATGCCTCGCTGGACAGGGCGGTCAGCGGTAAGGTGCATATTACCGCTGACTCATGGTCCAGCAGGCATGGACAGAGACGTTACCTAAGTTTCACGGCGCATTGGGTGACTCTGCTGGCAACTGGGAAGGATGCAGGACAAGGTGCAGTAGTGTTGGAGGTTGTTCCGCCACCACGCCTCCAAAATGCTAATGATTGTGACACACCTCTCTCCTCCACCCCCTCCTCTTCTTCTTCCTCCATGGCCTCTTCCTCGGAACCAGCGGTGCTCCATAGTCGTTCAAGGGGCTACGCAAGTACGCAGGCCAAAAGATGCCATGCGGTGCTTGAGCTGGTGTGCTTGGGGGACAGGAGCCAGACTGGGGCAGAGGTTCTGTCAGCTCTGCAGGGGCAGGTTCAGAGGTGGTTGACACCACGCCAACTTAAGGCAGGAATGGTGGTTTGCGACAATGGCACCAACCTCCTCTCTGCCCTCCGACAGGGACAAATGACCCATGTGCCCTGTTTGGCTCACGTCCTTAGCTTGGTGGTGCAGCGGTTCTTGGGCAGGTACCCGGGCTTACAGGATGTCCTGAGGCAGGCCAGGAAAGTCTGTGTGCATTTCCGCAGGTCATATAATGCCAGTGCTCGGCTGACAGACCTCCAAAAGGAGTTTAACCTGCCCAAGAACTGCCTAAACTGTGACATGCCCACCAGGTGGAATTCAACGTTGGCCATGCTGCAGTGGCTGCACACGCAGCAGAGGGCCATCAATGAGTACCTGTGCGACTATGGCACCAGGACAGGGTCAGGGGAGCTTGTTTTTTTTTCCCCACGCCAGTGGGCCATGATCAGGGATGCATGCACTGTCCTGTCACCATTTGAGGAGGCCACGAGGATGGTGAGCAGTGACAGTGCATGCATCAGTGACACTGTCCCCCTTGTCCACCTGTTGGAGCACACGCTGCGTGGAATAATGGACAGGGCACTTGAGGCAGAACAGAGGCAGGAAGAGGAGGACTTCCTTAGCTCTCAAGGCCCCCTTTATCCAGACAGTGTTCCTGCGTGCCCGCCGATCACACAGGAAGAGGACGAGGAGCAGGAGGAGGAGGAGGAGGAAGATTGTGTCAGTATGGAGGTGGAGCCTGGCACTCAGCATCAGCAGCAGTCTTTAAGGGATCAGTCCCAAGAAACACATGGACTTGTACGTGGCTGGGAGGAGGTGGCTGCGGACCATGTCGTCCTTAGTGACCCAGAGGACTCCGGACCGAATGCCTCAGCAAACCTACGCTGCACGGCCTCCCTGATCCTGCAAAGCCTGCGTAAGGATCCTCGTATTCGTGGTATCAAGGAGAAGGACCAATACTGGCTGGCAACCCTCCTTGATCCACGTTACAAGGGTAAGGTTGCGGACCTTATCTTGCCATCGCAGAGGGAGCAGAGGATGAAACATCTTCGGGAGGCCTTGCAGAACGGTCTGTGCATCGCGTTCCCAGGGACTGGGAGGTTACAAACTCCTGTTTCTGGACAACGTGTTGCTGAGGCTTCGGTCAGTCAAAGAAGGAGCGGTGGAGAAGGTGGCCGTCTGACCGATGCGTTCAGACAATTTTTTGGTCCGCAGCCCCAAGGTATGATCGATTCCAGCAACCATCGCCAGCGTCTGTTTTACATGGTGCAGGAATACCTAGGGGCAAGATCAGACTTGGACACCTTTCCCACCAAAAATCCTCTGGGTTACTGGGTCTTGAGGATGGATCACTGGCCAGAGCTTGCACAGTATGCAATTGAGCTACTGGCCTGTCCTGCATCCAGCGTTCTTTCGGAACGCACATTCAGTGCTGCTGGAGGCATGGTAACCGATCACAGGGTGCGTCTGTCCACCGACTCGGTCGATCGACTGACCTTCATAAAAATGAATCAGTCTTGGATCACCACCAGCTACCAAGCACCTGATGCTGATGTAACCGAATTATTTTTTTTGAAATCTCAGATCCCTTCAAAGACTGCCTATGCTGATGCTGAGTGACTATCCCTGAGTAATTATCCTCTTCCTCCTCAATCATCACGCTGATAGCTTGTAAGAACATTTTTGGTTCTGAGCGCCACCACCAGTGCCTAAGGCACAATTTTTCAGCCCCTGTTTAACAGGGGCGTGTAATTACAATTTTTGATGTAATACTTTGCAGCAGGGCTCATTCCTGCATTCCAACTAGAGTGTCTGTGAGGGGTTGCAGTGTTGTGGCACCAGCACCAGTGCCTAAGGCCCATTTTTTCTGCCCCTGTTTAACAGGGGCGTGTAATTACAATTTTTGATGCAATACTTTGCAGCAGGGCTCGTTCCTGCGTTCCAACTAGAGTGTCTGTGAGGGGTTGCAGTGTTGTGGCACCAGCACCAGTGCCTAAGGCCCAATTTTTCAGCCCTTGTTTAACAGGGGCGTGTAATTACAATTTTTGATGCAATACTTTGCAGCAGGGCTCGTTCCTGCGTTCCAACTAGAGTGTCTGTGAGGGGTTGCAGTGTTGTGGCACCAGCACCAGTGCCTAAGGCCTAATTTTTCAGCTCCTGTTCAACAGGGGCATGTAATTACAATTCTTGATCTAATATTTCACAGCAGGGCCCTGTGAGGGCTTACAGTGTTGTGGCCACAGCAACACCTAAGGCCCAAATTTCTGCTGAGTATATAGGGCAGGACCCTACTTTCAAACAACTAACTTACAAACGATTCCTACTTGCAAACGGAAGGAGACAACAGGAAGTGACATGAAATCTACCCCTAGGAAGGGAAATTCTCTCCTGTAAGAGTTAATATGGGAAAAACATTTCTCCTTTCTACTGATGCTTTCCAATCCATTGGGACAAAAAGTGAGGTGAAATCTTCTGAAGAGGAGGAAAGACAGCAAAACAAATGTCACAGGGGTGATAACCCTTCCCTATGTTTTCCAAAAAGCTTAAAAAAGATTTTTTGGCTGGAGCTAAACACGTTAAAAATGTACCCGTTCAAAATTACAAAGAGATTCTACTTAACAACAAACCTACAGTCCCTGTCTTGTTTGCACCGCCTGTATACTGCTGTTCAGAGTATATAGGGCCTGGTGGCCCCACACCTTTCCTTATTTTAATTTGGGTGTGGGGTTCCCCTTAATATCCATACAAGACCCAAAGGGCCTGGTAATTGACTGGGGGGTACCCATGCCGTTTGTCTCACTGATTTTCATCCATATTGCCAGGACCCGACATTACATTAAACCCGCAAGCAGTTTTAAATGAGATTTTGTCCTTTAAAAATGACATTTGGTGCAGGGACTGTTCTAAACACGGGAAACACGCGTCCCTTTTTAGGACAATACCATGCAAATTAGTTTTTAAAATGAGCACTTTTGATTTCGAACGTTCGAGTCCCATAGACGTCAATGGGGTTCTAACGTTCGTGCGAACTTTCGGTCCGTTCGCAGGTTCTGGTGCGAACCGAACCGGGGGGTGTTTGGCTCATCCCTATTGACCAAGCTGCGAGAATTTGTTGAAGGGGCAGTGATACTGGGAGGTGACATGAATTTCATCATGGACCCTACTTTGGACTCATCCAGGACCACCTCTCAGCTCTCCTACGCGGCACTGAAACGCCTAAAGAAGAGCTTTTATGCTTTCCACCTAGTAGACGTATGGCGGATTCTTTATCCGAACCAACGAGATTACACTTTCTATTCACACCCCCACGACTCATATTCCCGAATTGATCTTATTATGATGCCCCAATCCCTTCTGTCTAGGGTTACGTCAGCCTCGATCGGGTCTATTACATTCTCAGATCATGCCCCGGTTATGGTGGATATAGACCACTTGACACCCACAACCAAGCAGTGGATGTGGAAGATCAACGACTCTTTGATCCAGATGCCTGAGGTGGTCGCGGAGGTGTCTAAGGAGCTGAGTCAGTTTTTTGCCATAAACACAAACTCAGAAACAGCCCCAACAATGGTGTGGGAAGCCCACAAAAGCTACATCAGGGGTCTCTTAATAAAAATAGGGTCCCGCATCAGGAAGGCCAGAGAGCAACAGATCGTGGAACTCCTAGGTAAAATCCGGTCCTTAGAGACAATCCACAAAAGGTCTCTCGCTGAACAAGCATTGGCAGATTTAACAGCATTGCGAAATCAATTACATACCATGGCTCTACATAGGGCAAAAGAGGTGATAGCCAAATGTAGAAAAACTTTCTATATGCACAGTAACAAAAGTGGTAAACTGCTGGCACGAGCTCTCAGAGCCCAGCGAGCACGAACGTTTATCCCCAAAATAAATACTCACCATAAGGTTCACACCACAGGAGCCATAGCAGAACAGTTTCAAAAATACTACACCTCTTTATACAACTTGTCACGTCCTTCCTCTGAAGGGGAGTCGCAAGTTGAACAGGGTAATATACAAGATTACCTACAAAGATCTGGTTTGCCTCAACTTTCAGACGAGGATTTAACAGCACTGGAGAAACCCATCTCGGCAGATGAAGTAACCCGAGCGATGGCGAGCATGCAATTGGGTAAAGCCCCGGGCCCAGATGGGTACTCCTTGCTATACTACAGGACCTTTGGGGGACTTTTGACCCCACATTTCATTTCGGTATACAACACTGCAGGTGAAGGCTTGGCCCTTCCCAGAGACACACTACGCGCGCACATCACGGTTATTCCAAAGGAGGGCAAAGACCCCCTACTATGCCAAAGCTACAGGCCGATCTCATTACTAAACATTGATTTGAAAATGTTCACAAAAATTATCTCCATTCGGCTGATAGACCTGATCCCTCATTCGATTCACTCCGACCAAGTGGGATTTGTTCCCTCGAGGGAGGCACGTGACAAAACAACTAAAGCAATCAACCTAATATATGCGGCATGGAAACGGAAAACCCAGATGGTACTCCTGTCAACATACGCGGAGAAAGCTTTTGACAGGTTAAGCTGGCCCTTTCTCTTCGAAACCCTCCGGAGTTTGGGTCTCAGAGATCGCATGATGAACTGGTTGCAAGCAATTTACTCCTGCCCTTCGGCACAGGTCAAAGTGAATGTCCACCTTTCTTCACCATTTTAGATAACAAATGGGACAAGGCAGGGGTGTCCCTTATCACCTCTGATATTTATCCTGACCCTCGAACCTTTCCTAAGATTTATCAGGGATAACCCGAATATCAAGGGGCTTAGACTGAATGACACCCTTTCCCCAAAAATAGCTGCCTTTGCAGATGATCTGCTCTTCTTCCTGACCAGCCCACTGACGTCCATCCCAAATCTGCTTGAAGAACTGAAAACCTACGAAAAACTGTCTTTTTTCCGCATTAACTACCAGAAATTCGAGGCTCCAGGGATCGATCTGCCACCACCCTTAGCTGGGTTGATTAGAGTAGACTTCCCTTTCAGATGGGCCTCATCCCACATTAAATACTTGGGCATTTTTTTGCCAAGCAGAATAGAAGAAGTCTTCTCTCTCAACTTCCCTCCCTTCTTAACAGCTATAAAAAAGGACCTCCAGACCTGGCAGAAAGGAATGTTTTCATGGTTTGGGCGGTGTGCCATATTAAAAATGAACATTATGCCGCGGTTACTTTACCATTTCCAGGCTCTCCCTGTACGTATTCCTGCGTCCTTTCTTAGGGCAGTTAACAAAACTTTTGTGAGGTTCGTTTGGGCTCAAAAACCACCACGTTTAGCCCAGACCACCCTTAGATTACCGAAGCTGGGAGGGTGTATTGCCTTACCGGATGCAAATCTCTACTTAATGGCCTGTCATTTAACCAGGACACTAGACTGGTGCTGACATAGTACCTTGAAGCAGTGGGTGCAAATAGAATACACCTTAGCAGGAACCAGACTGGAATCGCTGCCTTGGTGTCATAAGCCCATGCCTAACCGAATAATTAAACACCCGACAGTAGGGGAAACGTGGCAAACGATCCGCAAAGTTTTCTGCGACTTTTTGGTTGCACCGCTTCTGTCCCCACTCACCCCCATTGTTGGAAACCCAGCGTTTCCCCCAGGTCTTGAAGACCCCAGATTCTTGCAGCTGCTGGAGGTTGAGCGATCTCAAGCATGACACTTTCTTACCGACGGCCAGTGGAAAAACAGGCAACAAATCACAGAGGATCCAGCTCTGGCGGGTTTGTCGTTTTGGCAGAAGATTTAACTTACTCACTTTATTGGCTCTCTGCCTACATCTGAGTTGTTTGAGAGGCAATTGACCACCTTTGAACTGATGTGTATGGAACAAACTCCACTGAGACATGCTATCTCCCTGACTTACCAACTGCTACTTGCTCAACCTCAGGACTTCAGACTTCCCTACATATCCAAGTGGGAGAAGGATCTAGGGGTGAAATTTACAGAGAACCAAATAGATCGGCTCTTTCTTTTTGCTCATAAGATATCCATATGCGCCAGACATCAAGAGGCGGGATACAAGCTACTAACTCGGTGGTACTATACCCCAGAAAAAATACATCAGATGTTCTCCCAGAGTTCCAACCTGTGTTGGAGATGTGGAGAGAAAACCGGCTCCCTGCTCCATGTCTTCTGGTCATGTCGGATCCTCCGTCATTTCTGGATGGAAGTACGGTGCATATGGCAAAAATTCACGGACCGAGAGATACCTGAGACCGCTGAATTCTTTCTTCTTCATCACCACGAAAGTCTATAGAAAATCAATTGTCCCTCTCCTGATCACGGCGGCGAAGAGTTGCATTCCCCTGTGTTGGAAGTGGGCGCAGCCCCCATCGGTGACCATGTGGTTGAGAAAGGTGTCTGAGATCAGGGCAATGGAAGACCTGGTGGCCACAGAGAGGGGCCTTAGTGAACAATTCTCCAAAAAATGGTTTTGGTGGCACGAATTTGTATACTCTGCGGAATACAGTGTGCTTATGGTCTAACCCACAAAGATACGGCGATCGTACACGTTTCCCCCGATGAGGGTGGCGAGACTGGTCAGAGGTATGTTTACCTCCTCCCTACCCCTTCTCCCCCCCCCCCCCCCGTTTTATTTACTTATTTAGGTTTTTTTTTTTTTTTTTTTTTTTCTTTCCTTCTTCATCCTCTCCTCACTATCTCTTTCTTCTCCTTTATTTCTTCTTCTTCTTCTTCTCTGGTTCTCTCTCTTGGGTCGCTTGATCCCGGATCAAAGTGACTCACACTATTTTCCTCTCTATATAAAATACGGTATTTGCCGTTTTTAAGAGTGGTCGTGTGTAATACAGAGCCTCCCTTTCCTTTACAATCTGATGGTACCCCATAGGTATCGAAAACATTTTTATTATGTATAAAAAGATTATACCTCGGAGTGCCATAGATGAGACGATTATTGTGTGTATTCGTTTTTAATTTTTTAGGATTGTTTCTGTGTTCTCATATGATTACCTCTTTCAAAAATAAAAATAAAGAATTTGAAAAAAAAAAAATCTCCTTATCAGATAGTGCCCGTGTGTGAGGAAGCTTCACGTTTGAGTGATTTGTGGTTTTGCGGGTGGAGGACAGGTCTAAAAAAAAAAAAAAAAAAAAAAACGGTAAGCATTTTTATGCCTTTGTATGGCTGTCTCCCCTGTATGAACACTCAAACTAGCAAGCTTCTTTGAACATTGTTTATATATATAACCTTTTGTCTGTACTAATATTTTGATGAGACTGATTTTGAATATTGTGTATATATAAAATGAAGTTGTAAGTGCGAATGATGAGTGCGCCATTTGGAATCTTAGAGGAAGTGGAAAAGGATATGGGTCTTTCTGCCAAAAAGAAATTTCAGTTGACCCTTTGAATGAGATTAGGCCAATCATTGTGATTGAAATGCACCGGTGGGCATAGAGCTGCGTTTCCACTGATGCAACTCTAAGGTCACACGATTGAGTAATTTAATGAGACTGTGGTGTGGCTTTGAATGCGACTTTGATCCAGAGTCGCATCAGAGTGGTGCAGGTGCCCTTTCAGAGTTGCTGCATCTTTGAGTAACATAGATTGGAACGGGTGCTATTGAAATCAATGGGCTGCGACTTGTAATGCGACTGTGTCGAAAGTCGCATGACAAATTGCATTAGTGGAAACGGAGACTAAATCACACTGAATGATCTTAGGTATGAATCTTTCTTCTTTGCAATTACTAACTGGTGATTGTAAGCTTTGTAAGTAAACCTGGGAACAGTGGCTATAATGTAACAGATACAAATCATATTGCAATTAGGTGTGCATCAGTTAACTGCCTCCTGTACTACAAGCACGCATAGGGTCCTGATTATCCAAGTTTGTGCTAATCATTAGTAATAGCCTTTTGTTAAGCATTTTTTTTAGAGTACTTCAGAAAAGTCCACGGGGGGATTAAACTATTATTTAGTTTGGGAAATCTCCAGGCTAATTTTTTGAAGGACTATAGCCAGGACAGGGAAAATATTGTTCTGGCAAGTAGTGAAAAAAAAGCAGCAACATTGACAGGGGTGGGACCTGTCACCCCAATTCTTGGCCAGAGAGTAGCTACCTCTGGAGTAAGGGCAACCTGTAAAAAGGTTGGGGAATAAGTTCAAGGTCCAGTGTCCGTAAAGATTGGTAATCGAATCGCTTCAAAGAGGGGGTCTGAATGGGGTAAACCCTATCAAATGACCCCAAGGGAAGAGGTTATAGATAAATATGGGCCCTGGGTTGTAAAATATATTTGTAAATGGGAAAGGTGGACAAAAACAAGTTTTTCTAAGAAAGATACATTTAAACTTAAAGTATGGGAAAGTCTGTACCGTGCTCATCACAAAAAGATGACACGGCCATATGAAAAATATACTTGGGCTATATGGATGCTTGAGTCTGTGAATAAGACGGAGGAAATTAATGTTTTTACAGTGGGAGTTAAGGAGAAAACACACCAATGATGCTGAGTAGTAGGAACAAGCAGGGACAGCCACTAGACCCACATCCCCAGAGTAGTGACAGTGATAAACAGGGGGACGATGAGGAATTGTCCGGATTGGGCCCTTATACAATCACCTGGTCCTTGTTGGCAAAATACTCAGAAGCTGATAGCAATTGTCATCTATCAACAGATGACAAAAAGGCGAAGCCACAACTTGCTGCCAAGTTTAACACCCCATTTAAAACCCTCAATGAATCACAGAAAAACTCTTCATGTGAAGAATTGAAACAAAAGGAAAGAGATAGTGCAGCAAGCCAGGGGAAGGGAATGCTGGAATCAAGGGAGAAAAGTCTCCCCAGTTCCAGAGACCATATTACTGACTGCGAGCCAGCATTCTCCCCTAGACGTCAGTTAACTAGCCATTCTGCTGCTGTAAGCAATATGGGCAGCTCTTCTACCGAGTACACGGCCTATGTACCTTTATACCCCCAAGTAACTAGCACCCCACAGCAAGGACCTGTGTGGTGTCACTCTAAGGGTGAAAGGATATCACCCAATGTGGGCACACCGGTGTACCATGGGACTGTTAATGCCACCCTTCAGGGCACTCTGCAGTTGGATAAAGTGCCCCCACCTGGCAGCAACAGTCTTCTACACTCATATTTGGATTCTGTGACAGAATCGCAAAAGACCAATCCACAACTGATATCTTTTTCAGATGACATATCTATCTATCCTGTAAGAGAACAAGTGGTTTATGACAACAGTGGGAGATCCACGGGAAAGATGACACATCACATGCCGTGGACTCCCTCGGAGATGAAGGGATTTCTGAGTGTTATCCCCATATGCTTCAAATAATGAAAAGGGTTTGTGGAGATGGGGACTTGGATGAAATCCTCAGTAAAACTTATACTCCACGGACCCTGTATGTTGACTCCAGCCATCTAGGGGATATACTCACTAAGCAATTGGCGCAGTTGTCCCCAGTCTTGGACCAAGGCGTCAGGAGTGATCCAAGGTCCACAGGAAGATTGTATGACATACTACAATCACTTTAAACAAGCCGTGGAATCGGCTGGTGAGGACATTACTAACAGTGCCCTATCACCCGTATTGATACATAGCTTCATGACCGGGTTGAGAGGAAACATCAGAGAAAAATTGATGACTGCAAATCCAGACTGGAGAGATAATCCTGTCTCCTCTTTGTTGTCACTTGCAACTGCTATTGAAAGGAATATAGCAGATTGGGAGTCACAGAAACCTCAAAGGATCTGCATTGTCACTGATCAGTTGAACAGTGCAGATCTTGGCCAAAAACCAAAAGGGAAACCGGTTTGCTTCAACTGCCATAGACCTGGACATGTCAAGAAGGAGTGTAGAGCTCCAAGACACAGTAGGCCACCACGACATGGAGAGGAAATGGCCATGCTGGCATTAAGGGAGGAAGGTCTCCAGGCAGAAGGGACACTTTCTGTCCCACTGATGGGAGAGGATGTGAAATTAAATTTCACTGAAAGAAGCTGTAGTAAGCGCACGGGAAAAAGGCTGCAAATCTTTGCGGCCAGGTGGTTAGCTAAACAGTATGAACATTTGAAAGTGCAAAACACATCCCTAAAAGAAGCGCTAGAAATAACCAAAGGTACCATCCATACTTTAGAAGCTTCTATGTTAAATTCTGAGGCTATCCACCAGCAGTTAGTACTAGAAAACAAAAGATTACAGGAAGACGTTCATCTGTTGGGAGAAAGACTAGAGGATGCAGAAAGAGGAGTGAAACCATTATCTGTCAGCTGCCAGGAGCCGTTGGCTCAGTTTTCAGATAGAGAAGATAACAGGGTAACTGATTTGGGTAGGTCTGGATTCAGAGGGACGTCCTCCACACCTAAGGTATGTACCAACAAGAAAAAATCCCTGGAAAGTAAGAGTTCTTTAAAAATTGCCCCTATCTTTTGTAAGCCGCAGGTAAAAACTACTAATCCAGAAAAAGCCATCCCACATTCTCGGTCGTCTAAAACAAATCCTTTTGTTAAGAGATGTTGTACCACTTTAGATAAGATAAAATGTCACTTATGTGGTTTATATGGCCACATCACGAGATTCTGTCTATCCAGTTCCAGTCAAAAAGTCGGTAAGCATAATCCATAAAGGACCACAAGACGTGATTTTGAAGTGTACTCTGCGCGCTTCGCCACGTGGCCTAGGTGTAGGAATTATGGACCACCTGGGTCAGGGATCCCATTCCAAACTCCTGAGAATGCATCCATACAGGCTGAGAAGGGGCTAACGAAATGGGATGGATATCTGAAAGAACTTCAACCTTACCAAACAGATGTTATGAGTTTAAGAACTAGAGGTTATTATAGAAAACATGCTGATATGTGGGATGTCTAGAGGTCATCTTTGACCTAGCTAATTGTGTGAGTGTGTGTGTGGAATATGCAATATATGTCATGTTGTGTGACGTTTGTACTCAGCTACTGTGACAGCCCACCCAAATGACCCCCCTTCTTTCTGACCAGGTCAGTTAAAGTGTAAAGCAAACTGTATTGACATGCAAATTACCTGAGCCAAGATAATTACTGTATTTATTGACGTATAACACTCACTTTTTCACCATGAAAATCGGGTGCAAATAGCGTGTGCGTGTTATACGCCAATACTTCAATTTCGGCTGCCTCGGAGGCAATGGGCGGGGGGGGGGGACGAGTGCCGTCAGATTACATACAGCGAGAATCTCCTGTTTACTTGGCGGCCTCTGCTGTAATAGGAAGTCAATAGATGGCAATGGCGAGGCTGCTGCATTGATGGCAATGGCGAGGCTGCTGCATTGATGGCGATGGTGAGGCTGCTGCATTGATGGCAATGGTGAGGCTGCTGCATTGATGGCAATGGTGAGGCTGCTGCATTGATGGCAATGGTGAGACTGCTGCATTGATGGCAATGGTGAGGCTGCTGCATTGATGGCAATGGTGAGGCTGCATTGATGTGGACTAATAAGGCTGCATTGATGGCACTTATGAGGCTGCAGGTGGGCATTGATCAGGCTGCAGTGATGGCAATGGTGAGGCTGCAGATGGGCACTGACCCTTATTTTGCTTCAAAGTTCCTTATTTAAAATTTAAGTTTTTTTCCTGAAACTTCCCTCTTAAAATGAATGTGCGTGTTATACGCCTGTGCGTGTTATATGCCGATAAATACAGTATCTATGTGTTTGTTTTCCAGAGTCAGTTCTGCGAGAGATTGGTGGTGAGGTATTAATCATTTGTAGATCAATGGTACCGCTAAAAGATTTATTACGGTTTTGCTCATTTTTTCTCTCACTATGGTGAATACATTTTTTGGGGGGGAATTATTGGTATACCATAAAACAAAAATCCACGTGGTATTAATGTGTATTAGGTAATACATATTAATGATAAGTTGAGCTCAACAATTTTTTGGTATTTTAAAAAAAGTGCACTGTTTATTTAATGTAATGTAATGTATATTTGGGTGTCATAGGCTAATGTCTTGTTACAATTATATAACCATTGATTCGTTGTTTCTAGGCGAAAAATGGAATGTTTATTACTAAATTTTATTGGTGTTTTATCCCTCAGATTCGATAATTGGGTTTCATGGCTTCCAGAACAAAGAAAAACACAGCCTCCATAGACAATTTTTTTATTTTTCCTGGTTTCAGCACCATTATCTAGTTGATGCTTCTATTTGTCAGCCCATTCGGCTGTGTTTTTGACTACCTAAGTGTTGTATGTTCTGATCCAATTCTAGAAAATCAGTGGCTATGCTGACTTTTGTGTAGATTTGTTTAAGACTGCTTAACCCCCCCCCTGCGGTTATTGTAATTAGTTACACACCCAGCCAGTGCTTTCTTTTCCAGAGTGGCTCTTTGCCTTAGGCTAAGGTATGTTAATGTCCCTAGCAATCTGTGTGTCCCCAAATGTATTTGAAATCTGCTTACGGCCCAGTGACACTGTTTAACCACTTGAGCCCCGGACCATTATGCTGCCTAAGGACCAGAGGTCTTTTTCCAATTTGGCACTGCGTCGCTTTAACTGCTAATTGCGCGGTTATGCAATGCTGTACCCAAACGAAATTTGCGTCCTTTTCTTCCCACAAATAGAGCTTTCTTTTGATGGTATTTGATCACCTCTGCAGTTTTTATTTTTTGCGCTATAAACGGAAAAAGACCGAAAATTTTGAAAAAAAATGATATTTTCTACTTTTTGTTATAAAAAAAATCCAATAAACTCAATTTTAGTCATACATTTAGGCCAAAATGTATTCGGCCACATGTCTTTGGTAAAAAAAATGTCAATAAGCGTATATTTATTGGTTTGCGCAAAAGTTATAGCGTCTACAAACTAGGGTACATTTTCTGGAATTTACACAGCTTTTAGTTTATGACTGCCTATGTCATTTCTTGAGGTGATAAAATGGCAGGGCAGTACAAAACCCCCCCAAATGACCCCATTTTGGAAAGTAGACACCCCAAGGAAATTGCTGATAGGCATGTTGAACCCATTGAATATTTATTTTTTTTGTCCCAAGTGATTGAATAATGACAAAAAAAAAAAATATATTTACAAAAAGTTGTCACTAAATGATATATTGCTCACACAGGCCATGGGCCTATGTGGAATTGCACCCCAAAATACATTTAGCTACTTCTCCTGAGTACGGGGATACCACATGTGTGGGACTTTTTGGGAGCCTAGCCGCGTACGGGACCCCGAAAACCAATCACCGCCTTCAGGATTTCTAAGGGTGTAAATTTTTGATTTCACTCTTCACTGCCTATCACAGTTTCGGAGGCCATGGAATGCCCAGGTGGCACAACCCCCCCCAAATGACCCCATTTTGGAAAGTAGACACCCCAAGCTATTTGCTGAGAGGCATATTGAGTCCATGGAATATTTTATATTTTGACACAAGTTGCGGGAAAGTGACACTTTTTTTTTTTTTTTTTTTTTTTTTTTGCACAAAGTTGTCACTAAATGATATATTGCTCACACAGGCTATGGGCCTATGTGGAATTGCACCCCAAAATACATTTAGCTGCTTCTCCTGAGTATGGGGATACCACATGTGTGGGACTTTTTGGGAGCCTAGCCGTGTACGGGGCCCCGAAAACCAATCACCGCCTTCAGCGTTTTTAAGGGCGTGAATTTTTGATTTTACTCTTCACTGCCTATCACCGTTTCGGAGGCCATGGAATGCCCAGGTGGCACAAAACCCCCCCAAATGACCCCATTTTGGAAAGTAGACACCCCAAGCTATTTGCTGAGAGGCATGGTGAGTATTTTGCAGCTCTCATTTGTTTTTGAAAATGAAGAAAGACAAGAAAAAACTTTTTTTTTTTTTCTTTTTTCAAATTTCAAAACTTTGTGACAAAAAGTGAGGTCTGCAAAATACTCACTATACCTCTCAGCAAATAGCTTGGGGTGTCTACTTTCCAAAATGGGGTCATTTGGGGGAGTTTTGTGCCACCTGGGCATTCCATGGCCTCCGAAACTGTGATAGGCAGTGAAGAGTGAAATCAAAAATTCACGCCCTTAGAAAGCCTGAAGGCGGTGCTTGGTTTTCGGGGTCCCGTACGCGGCTAGGCTCCCAAAAAGTCTCACACATGTGGTATCCCCGTACTCAGGAGAAGCAGCAGAATGTATTTTGGGGTGTAATTTCACATATTCCCATGGCATGTTTGAGCAATATATCATTTAGTGACAACTTTGTGCAAAAAAAAAAAAAAAAAAATTTGTCTCTTTCCCGCAACTTGTGTCGCAATATAAAATATTCCATGGACTCAACATGCCTCTCAGCAAATAGCTTGGGGTGTCTACTTTCCAAAATGGGGTCATTTGGGGGGGTTTTGAACTGTCCTGGCATTTTATGCACAACATTTAGAAGCTTATGTCACACATTACCCACTCTTCTAACCACTTGAAGACAAAGCCCTTTCTGACACTTATGCCGCGTACACACGGTCGGACTTTTCGTCTACAAAAGTCCAACGGACGCTGACGGACTAAAGCTGGCTGGTAATCCGATTGTGTGTGGGCTTCTCCGGACTTTCAACTGACTTTTTTAGCCTCAAATCCGACGGACTTTAGATTTGAAACATGCTTCAAATCTTTACGTCGTAACTACGACGGACCCCGAAGTCCGCTCGTCTGTATGCTAGTCCGACGGACAAAAAAACGACGCATGCTCATAAGCAAAAACTAAACGGAAGCACTCGGTCTAGTAAAACTAGTGTTCGTATTGTAGGTAGCACATTCCTCACGCTGCAAAATCTGTGATCGTTGAATGCAGCGCATTTAATGTCTTCTTTACGAATGCTATAAAGAACGAAGATGTTTTGCTGTTCATATTTCTGGATTCTTTTTCTCTTTGATCTCATGAATGACATGGTATGCTTTTTCAAAACAATGTTTCCATACTAATAATACTTTTTAAACTTTTTTTTTTTTTGGTGGAGTCATCTTTTCTTGTAATTTTTATCCAGATATTTATTTTATGATTGTTGTGGAACTTTTTTTCTGTTTATCTCTAAATTTTTTTGTAAAGTTACCACAGGGAACCCATTTTTATATATATTTTTTAAATTTTTTTTAATGTTTGTAAAGTTACCACAAAGAACCCTTTATAATTTTTGTTTTTATAGTGATTTGTTATTTTTTTTATATAAAGTTAACCCAAAGAACCGTTTTTGGTTATGTATCTTTTTTTTTTAAATACTTACCACTCGAACATTATTAACATTATTTTAATCTATTTTTGTTGTGTTTTTGCAAAATCAATGAGATTGTTGTCCCTTGTTAATTTAAAACATTGTGTCTAAAATCTATGATTTAAA